>NC_055990.1:97641851-98272709 GCF_018446385.1 Zingiber officinale
CGGCTGACAGCCGGCAGCCGACTGGCGTCGATCTGCTGCGTCGAGTGGTGGTGAGAAGAGGTGAAGAGGAGAAGAGGAAGAGAGTCGGCGTTACCCTCTGTTTGGGAGGAGGTGAGGAAAGGGGAGGGAAGGGGAAACATGGGTAAAAAGAATTAGGGAAAATGATATTATAATAAATGTCATATAATCGGCTAGTTAAAGTATTATTTAATTAGGTTAAATTCACAGGTGATAATATATTATATAAGTTAGATTTTAGGTTTTACATATTGTAGGATAAGAACACTAATTTTACACTTAGTAGGATAATAACATTTTATTTATGGTAACTACATTTGCTTTATTAATTAAATATCTTATTTTTTAAATATCTTAAATTTTATAATTATATCCCATAAATTAAATATTGACATAACCACCTATTAAATATCCCAAATTTCATTTAAATATAAAGTTTTTTATTTTTTTATTTTTTAAAAACAGATATACGTTCAAATCCCTCCACCTCTGTTTTTGCGAAATACCTCTACACGAGCGAAGTGTAAAAGCTACGGAGAAGCAGCAGATCCACTACAAGAAAATCCTAAGTCAACAACATTCAAATGACAACGGTTTTATACCCAATCGTTGCTTTTTTGCCTTTTAACAACGGTTTTAACAAAAACCGTTGTATTTTAACAATTTTTTTGGCCCATGACAACGGTTTTTAAAAATCGTTGTCTATTTATGCTTTTTTTTTGCTACGACAACGATTTTTTAAAACTGTTGTCTATGTGCGTTTTTTTTGGGGTTACGACAACAGTTTTTTAACCCGTTGTCTATTAAGTATTGTTGAATACCATTATTTTTTCCCTCACCGTTTTTTTCTCTTCGCCATTTTTTACCGCCGAGTTTTTCTTTCCCTCTCCCCGAAATTTTTTGTCGTCGCGTCTCCCTTCTCCTTTGCCTTCTCAAACCCTAAGCATTTGCATCCACGATCTCTTCATATTTTTCTTTCTGTATCTCTTCACGCTGTCAAACCCGCTCTATGCCGACGATCCCCTCTTCGCGAAATCCTCTCAGCCTAACTGCTCCTCTGAGCTCCTTTCTGCATAACCCTTTTAAGTTGCTTCCTTCTTTCGCTGAACATCTCCGCCGAACCACCCACCTTCATTCCCTCTTCATAGCAGGCTGACCTAGTGCTCTTCGATACCTCTTCGTAGCAGTCTGACTAGGAGAGGGAATAAACAACCCCTTCTACAGTCATGCTCACCTTCTCAAATCCAAGCAAGCAGCCCCTTCTCTTAGCTTATCAAATCATTGAAAGTCATGGAAGAATAGGATGCTAATCTATGGTTTTGGTATTGCAAATGCAAGTGGATGTGTCTATCCTGCAACTTCTAGGTAACCATTTTTTTGTGAGAAAATCTTATAGAGTTTTAAATTTTATACCTTTAGATTGTCATGTTGATTCAAGATGTTCATAACTACTGTGGTAAAAGGGCATATGAAGATGTTGATGAAACTCAAGATGATGAGGTGTGCATTGGATTACTCTTTTCCAGTTAGATAAAGTTTTTATATAAAGTGCATTTTTTTTCTCAATAAGAGTCTTAGCCGGTCAAGAGTGTAAGCATTGTTGCTTGAGATAAATTTCTGTATCTCTTTATGATGTAGGTATTATATTAAGTTATACTACAAACAACCTAATTTCTTCTGTGCTCTATCTTTCCTTTGGATGTAGATTGATGAAGAGGAATTCAAGGAGGAGCAAAATTCTGTTACATGTCTTATTCACATGTTGTATAATGATGACTTAGAGGAAATGTTGAAGGTAGATCTAGTGAAGTTATGCATTCCGACAACTGTATTCTGTTTATTGACAATCTCTTGGTTGTTTGAACTACTACAGTTTTTGTTTCTTTCATTTTTATTTTTGAGAATTCTGTATCATCCTTCCTTTCTTTGTGTGAAAGGGAAAAATATTTTAGAGGACCAGACAATATTCTAAATCTAGAGAAATTAAAGGTCCACCATATAAATATACTCAGTGCCATTTAGATGGAGTTCCAGGAAACCTTGTATGCCTCTGCACATTCTGGAGTTTCAAAAAATCATTTTTTACTGAACTCCATTTCCATTTTGTATATATAGCCTACATAATTGACCAATTTCACTTATTGGACAATTATTAGATGTCGTACTGGACAATTTCACTTATTGTGAAAAGAAAGGAATATGTAGCAGGAGGGTAAGTAAAAGATATGGTAGACATAATCATGATAGCACGGACTAATGAACTTTATATTGGGCATGCTTGCTTAGGGTTCAGAAAGTTGGCTAGTAGTTCCATACCAAACTATATTATGTAGATCTACTCGTGTAGTTCCATACCAGTCTGGACCTGCATTTTTATACTACCTAAACTTGAGCCTGATATGTATTTGCTGTCTGAATTTGTTTAAATCTGTCTCAGGTTCTTATTTCTTTTACCTAAATCCTATAAAAATATGATAAATAGTTTCTAAACCTTCTGATTATAGACATAAATGTATATTAGGTTAGCTGCAAATTTCAAACATGAACTTGATCTAAATCTGATTTGTTTATACAATGTCACTATCTAAACCTGACCCAAACTCAAGTCTAAATATTTATTAAGCTGTGCATTTCTATGAGGAATGAGACCATAATTGATCGGATAAGTAATCGATTGTTGAAGCACGCTGATTGGAAGTCTAAAAAGGGCAACATAAAGACAAGTGATGCTTTAAAAAGCACATGCAGGCGGAATACAGTCAACCCATTGCCTAGTGCTAAGTGATATGTTTAGGAATTTGCAGAAGTATTTGTGGTTTGTGGTCGATATTAAATATTAAAAGTAGTTAGGACTTTTTCATAACTAAGAAGATAAGTTAAAAAAGACTGCACACAGATGAGTCGAGGCAGTAGTTAGCTCTTGTTTGAAGGTGTGTTTTCTTAACGTTTAGTAATTTGCTAATATTTCAATAACAATGGGCATTATGCAGACCTAGTCAATTAGTGCATCTAGACTGATTTATAGTACCAGGTTAATGAATTTTATTGTGTTCAAAACAGTCTAACCTTTGTTTGCAATTTATTTCTTAGAATATGAAATTGTTAACTTTAGGAATGACTGACATACTAAACCAGTTTTTGAAAATTAAGCAATATTCAAATGTGTTTTGAATTGTTAATTGATAGTATAGTGTCTTCGTCTCTTCTAAAGCTATTTTGATATGGTTGCAGATACAACGTAGCAATCAAATGCGCAACTATTACTCCAAGTTAAGAAAGCTGCATGGAGCTGATGCATTGTGGATTACAATAGAATCTGTGATCATTAAATTTGAATAATTTTGATTATTTAAAGATGAAGCTCGGGTTAAGATGCATAAACCATTCCCGTTTTTCTCATAAAATTAGTTTGTAGGTCCAATTCTGGCTGATGACTCATGATCTGGTCCTAACATATATTCTCCTAGGAAATATCATGATTATTAAAACTTTAGTGAGTATGACATCTAGGTAGAACATCTTTTTTATTATTATTATTATTCTTATTCTGAAATGCAGGAAGTGATTTCCAACATCTTAAGATTTTGAAATATTCAACCATATATATCATTTGCTGGTAAACACATTACTGTAAGACTAATATTTTTGTGACGATTATCAGTTATATTTGTAGTGAATATACATTGAGATAGTAGTGATTATCAGTTTAAAAAGTCTTATTCTAGACTGCACAAAGTGATTAACAGTTTAGATGGTTTAATAACTTAGTTTGTTCTTGCTTTTTTATAGAAATAAAGTAATGTTGAAACTGGTTTTGTATACTACTTTGTGGTTTTCATGCAAACTGCACATCCGTAAGATTTGAGATCTTACTTGAGTGTTGAATTTTTGCACATATATATGATATGTTAGCGTGTGAAGCAGCGATGGATCATTAATATTATGTAAACAAAAGGTACATGACTTCCTCTATGAATCCTTCTTTTGTTGCTGCTGTTAGCTATTCTAGCTGCTTGTTATGACTGTAACTATATTTTTTTTAGAGTAAAATGGAGAAAGCATGGTTTGCAAGTCTATGAAATTCCACATTCGATGATGAGTATATAAAAAAGGGATCAGAGAAAGCATGGTTATGGTCTACTTCTGTATAAACTTAACATGTTGTAAAAACATGTGTGTATTTATAATTCTTTCAGAACAAGTTTTTTCATACGTATAATAGTGTATTTCTTTTGATATCTACAGGTTGTTGATCTCTTGGTGCCTTAACAAAGGGTGGAAAGATTGGACTTTTTGATGGAGCTAGTGTGGGGAAGACAGGATTTATTATGGAACTGATGATCAATAATATTGGAAAAGGTTGGTATAAAAGAATCAGCAAGTGAGAAAAAGTAATTCAATGAAATCCTACAAGTTGAAGATTGTGATGGGACTTGGGTTGATAATAATTAAGTGCAATCCTACATGACATGAACCACCATCACAAGTTTTTAGTCTGTTGGCTATTGTTCATTAGTTGTAAATGGAGCTTATTTGTTTATTTGTATTGAGATAAATTGTATTTGAATATTAGACATGTTTATTCTTTTGTGATTGTAATTCTTGTATAAGTAACATTTTGAATGACATAGATATGGGAAATATTCTTTCTTTTGTGATTATGATTCTTTATTATATATTTATATTGAAATATGATATATTAGTATTAAAAGATAATAATTTAAAAAACAACGGTTTAAAACCGTTATTGTTGTTTATCACCCACAAAGATAACGGTTAAAAATTGTTGTCGTAGCCTCAAAAACGGATGTAACAGGTAAAAAATGTTCTAAACAACAACGGTTTTAAACCGTTGTCTTTTCATTCAAAGACAACGGTTTAAAACCGTTGCAAAACTGTTGTCTATTCATTCAAAGACAACAGTTTAAAACCGTTATCGTAGCCTCCACTTTTAACAACACTGTCAATTACAACGGTTTTAAAGGGCATACGACAACGATTTTTAACCGTTGTCTTTTTAATGTTTTTGTTGTAGTGGGAACTGGCGTTCTAGGGTTCCTACTTTGAATATCTTCTGCTGAAATGGTTTGGACTTCAGATTCCGGCAAGCGCCGAGCTAATCCCACCCCACACTCGGCTCCGCCTCCTCCGGCAATGAAGTTGGAAATGGAGGAACCCTTGGACGAGAAGCGCGTACGTCTTCACAAGAGGGCCAGGGATGCGAGCACTTCGTGTGAGCAGGTAGATCCCTCACCTTCTCTTCTCATTAAGTTTATCTCATTGAGCCCCAGGAAGAGTCCGTCTCTAGCTGATATGATTTAGATGATGCTTTCTCAAGCAAAGGCAGGTAAAACTTTATGCTTCACTAGCTCAAAGGGCTCGAAAGTTGGTGAACAATCAGGCTTCTCACCTTCTTCGAGCTCACTGAGCAAGATCAAAACTTCGAATTTTCTTGCATCATTATTGAAGATTGGGACATGGGAGGTGAGGATTTTATAAGGAAACATTTGGTGGATTACGTAAATGATACATCTCTCCTCCCTGTTATTATTTTTATGTTCTTGTGGAAGTTTTTGTTTATGCATTATTCTGGTATTCTATTCTTGTATTTGCAATCTATTCAATCTTTCTGTTTTACGTAGAATTTTTCTTATTCTTTTCCTTCTATTTGTATTTGTAACTTTCTGTGATACGGTCCACCAAAAAGGAAATGATGAACAGTTTTACTTGCCTTTATTGCTGAGTTTCACTTATAATTATCAACGAAGGATCTGCCATTGGAACATAGTTTTTTTCCGGTCACTATCTTTTCTCCTTGAAGGTGGATTTCATGAATTCTTTATGGGTGATCTAGTGCATTCTAATTCTCATATGCTTTTCTCAAGTAATCCTTTACCAGATTGGTTAAGTTTGTGGAGAAGTTCACTATGTTTTATTGGCAAACAGTGTGTGTTTAGATATGAAGGTGATTTAGTGGCAAAATGTTACTTCGCCAAACATAAACTTGTATGGGAAGTTCTCGAAGGTGGCTTGAAGAGCAAGATTAAGTTTCACTGGTCCAACATTACTGCAACTAAGGCAGTATTTTTTTGAAGGTGGCCATGGGACTTTGGATATTGTGGTAGGATTTATTTTTCTCAATTTGTGTTGGTATATATTGGTCATTTCTTATGGGTAACGTGTTGGTAATTGTTTATTAGTTGGCAAGACCACCTCTTTTCTTCCGAGCAACTGGTTCTCAACCAAGGAAGCATACACTGTGGCAAGCAACTCGAGATTTTACCAACGGCTAAGCATACAAACACAAGTAGATGTAAATTATATTTTCCCTCATATACTAAAATTCATCTTTTTTTGTTGCAAGTTGGCGCAAAATCTAAACTTTGGTAGCGCAAAATCTAAGCCTTTGTCTTTTGAACATTGTAGTTGCTTCCTTGTCAATTGTTTAAATTTGATTAAATTAGTTAAACTATACCTTTTTTATGAATATTATTAATATTAAGTTTTATATGATGATCTACAATGTAAAGCATATCCTTTGTGGCATGTTGCCTTCCTTGACTCTTTCGATCTGTGCTTCAAATGTCAGATTATTATTTGATCAAATCTATTTAAACTAAGCTTGATGTGATATAACAAATTTTGCCTGAAGATATATATGTTTGTTGCCTATCTCAAATTTTTCGAAACATAGATAAATCAGAATTTTACGTGTTCGGTTGTTCCTATATTATAACTTTCACCAAATGGATGCTGCAGGTAGGCATCTACTTCAATGTCCCCAGACCTTGTTGAGCAAGAATTTTGAGAAATTGATCAACTGTGATCCTCATTTGAAGCTACTTCGTCAGCAACCTGATATTATATTAGAATCGTCTTACTTTAATCCTGAGTACTCAGTTTTGGAAGATCGAAGTGATTCTAAAAGTCATATTAGTGATGTTATTAAGGATGATTCTAGAACCACTTTCTTCAGCTTTTACGAACAGGGTCACCCTTTTGCAGCATCATCAATCTCCAATAAGACAGAAACACAAGATTCTTTCGGGAGGACACCAGATTTTGATTCACAAGACACTCGTTCACCATGCTCAGGTAATAATATTAGCTCCAACTGCATCACCTTTCGATAATTCATCTATCCTGAAAGTGTTGGGACTAAAGTTTATCTACGAATAAAGTTGGGGAGCTGGCTTAAGGAAACACATCATTGCCTTGCGACGCTCTATTCGACAAAGAGATAACGGACTTTATAGCACAATTCTTTGACAATGATTCTCAGTCTTCTGCACAAGCTGGTGTTGGATCCGACGATGAACATTATTCAACACTAGAGGCCGAGCTATCATTCTTGGAATTTCTGATAGTTCCTCGTTGCGACAAGTTCTGAAAACTATTGTTTTGCTTTCTGTACTTTGCAACCAGCTCACTAACCTACGACTTGGAGAAGACGAAACAACTGCGCATCTACACTCAAGAGTTAAAGAGCTTATCATCGAACTTTCGAATCTCGGAGAAAAGATAAGTAATCAAGATTCGCTAAGGTACGCACTAAATTCGTTTCCTAGAAATACGAAATGGGCATCACTAGTAGATGATTTTTATATTTCTAAAGATTTAAAAAAAATACTTTAGAAGAATTATTCTCGACATTTGAAGTGCATGAATCAAGATGTGCAGGTACAAAGAAGCCCAAGCACAACGTCGCCTTCAAAGCATCGAGAGACGAACCTGAGCCAGAGTCCTCTCTCGACGACGAGGACATGGTTATGATGATAAGACGTTTCAAGAAACTTTGTAAATATGAAAATACTAACCATCCGCAGGGTAGAAAGAAAATGACGATCCGCTGCTACCACTGCAACGAAGAAGAGCACGTCAAGGAAAACTGCCCCACGCTAAGGAATAAGGACAAGGACAAAGGTAAGAAGCATGTCCAAAAACACAAGGTCTTAAAGGCGACGTCAGACGATACGTCGTCCGAATCGGACGTCGAGGCCTTCTCCGGACTTGCACTAATGACAAGTCATCAAGACGACAACTACAAGTCAAGCTCTTCCGAAATGAGCATCGAGAGCATCGATGAAGGGGGAGCTACGTCGGAAGATAGCAACAGTTCAAGGGGAGACACGGACAACGAGATCGATAAGGTAAGTCAAGTACGATCTCTTCCTCCTGATAAACTATTTAAGTTTATTAAACTGTTAACTAAGGATTGCTGTAAATTAGAAAAATAAATTAAAATTTTAAAAGTAATACTAGCTATATCTTGCCTTTAGAAGAGTTAGACAAATCAAAATTAGAAAATGATAATTTAAAAATACAAGTAAATAATTTAAATAACCATGCATGCTCATCTAATACAAATTTTAGAACATTTAATTATTTAAATTGGTATTTTAGATACCACAAGGGACAAATTAGGAATATCTCAAAAAGTTATGTCCCTAAGAAATTTTTAGTCAATCCAATAGACTTGAACTTATATTGGGTTCCAAAATCCTGTTTAACTTGAACTATTAATTAGATTTTGACCTTTTAGCAAGAAAATTAGACATTAAATTTCTTTATGACGCTTTGTCTAAGAAAGTGATTGTTGCTCCAATAACCACCGGCCTACCTCTCCGAGTAAACGACGGAGGTGAGTTGGAGTGGGTGTGGATGGAAATGGATAGGAAATCGGATGCCCTGAGTTTGAAATGTACCTTAGAAATTCCAAAATTGAACTCATGATTAAATTGAAATGCCCTGACTTTAATTTTAACTTAAACCTAATTTAAACATACCTTAGTAATTCCAAAATTGAACCTTAATTAATTAATACTTTCATAATTAATCTAATTAATGAAAAACTATCTCACAAAGAACTCGTAGAATTAACATGTTTAATAATCTAAAATAGGTGAGATGAGAAAATAAGTAATTAAAATTAATCATGCTTTAACTACTATTTTACTGTATGTTATTTAATTTGTTATTCATTGTCTAAAGTAATTTTAAAAGTGAAATTTGTTATTTTCAATTTTTTTCTTAAATGTTAAAGTGTGTTTCTTTTCAAAATACCTTTTTTTAAATTTCACCTTAAAGTGTCGTCCTTTTCAAAATTCTTTTGAAAATTTAACAATATCTTTTAAAATTCATGTTGAGAATTTAACATTCAAGTGTTCTTTCAAATTCTAACCTTGAAAATTTTTTTTGAAAATTGAACCATATTATTCCAAATTTTGTTTGAAAATTTATTTTTCAATATTTTTTAAAATGTCTTTCGAAAATTTAACCTTCAACTATTTTTCAAATGTTAGAAATATTTTTTCAAAATTTGTCCTTAAAGTCGCTTCAAAATTCCCCTTGAAAATTTAATGTTAACATGTTTTTCAAAATCTCTTTTGAAAAATCAAGCTTTATACTATTTTTCAAAAATCCTTTGAAACATTCTGTCTTTGAATTTTTTTTCAAAATCTGGATTGAAACTAAAATTTTTATATAGATAAAAAGGGGGAGAATATATAAAAGTTAAGTATTTTAGTATAACTTTAAGTTTTTTTAAAAAAAAATATCTTAAAAATTACATTCAAGAGGAGAGTTCAAGATTAAGGGGAGGAAGTTTTTTTTTCTCATTAAATATTTTCAGTGTATATTTTTACTTAACTTTAAGTTTACTATAATAAAAAAGAAAAAAATTGTTGGTACATGAAACACTAGATAATTAAACTTAACTTTGATATTAACAAAAACTTTAAAGTTAAACTGTGTTGTGATCTAATTAGTTTAACTAAGTGTACAAGTAGCTCAACCAGAAAGTCCTAATAGATCAAACTAACTGAATACTAGGTAAGATAAAAGTCCTAGTAAATACTAGGCAAAGGTAAAAGTCCTAGTAAGTCAAGCTAACTAGATACTAGGCAAGGAAAAGTCCTAGTAAGCGAATTGGACTAGATACTAGGCAGAAGACTTGACAAATCGAGTACACTAGGCAAGAAGGCTAGACGGCTTTGGAGGACTGAACGTCTAGCAGGTCGATGGGTCAGGAGCACTGAACATCGAGAGGAAGTCCTAGGAGTCGGAGGATTAAATGCTGAATAGGAAGTCCAAACAGATCTGGAAGACCGGATATTTGGTAAGTTAGGTAAACTCTTTTGAAAGGAGTAGGTGAGGACATTCCATTAAAGGGAACAAAAGACGTCGGTTCAACCTACGATTTCACTAGAAATTCAAAGGTCAGGACCTAATAGTCTAATTTGACAGTCCCGAGACTATCAAATTAGTTATGTTTCTTTAATATTATATTTGTGTGCTAACTCTATAATGCAAGCAGCCGAAGAAAATGGCCTAGATGAAGTTCCAAACACTTGGAGGAGTTTTTGGACGTCGAAAGGTTCTAGGCCAGAGTTTTTATTTCAATACTAGTTTTGGGGTCAAATAAGTATATTTAGCGTTAAATTTAGACCTAATTGACTTCAACTTAGACCTAATTAGATCTCCAATAGGTGGAATTATAACTGAGTGGTTTCTAAGTTCAATTATGGTTCAATTTATGGATATACAAGCTAACCAGATTATTTTGTATAATAAACCTATCAATGAATACAAATTCAAATAGGTTTTCTCAAACTTCTTGTTTAGTTGCATGATGATCCTTGACTTTTGACCTTCAATACTAATCATAGTCTCACAAAGTATTTTGTGCGCATCTTGGTTCTAGCTCTTTGTTGTTCATCTTAGTCTTTTCTTTGCCCATCTTTGGCCCAACATGTAATTGATTCACTTGACATGGGCCAAGATAAACATATGTATCGCCAGTGCTGTTTGTATGAATAGTGCATCCAAAACAAGCAATATAATATTCGTCTTGACCAAAATAATATGTACTAATAACAGCCAATGGTGGCAAAAAGTGAATACGCTCGTCCCCAGCGTCCCCGTCAATCCATCCTAGAGCTAACATGCTGGAGGTAAATCACGGGCACATAAGGGAGGCATTTATCTCGATTTTACCGAGATTCGAACCCCAGACCTATGGTGACAACACCTCATGCGCTAACCACTAGACACATCCGAGAGGACGTACTAAAACGCGTTGGATAAATATAATCGCTATAAGTAGTGATAGCCGATGAGAAACGAGATAAAAAAAAAACCATGATACTAAGGCTTGTCAATTTGTTTAACAACTCAACGTGAGAACTTCAAAGATGACATCTCTGCCCCCAGGGCGTAGCACAGACGGTGGGCGCATGGTATCTCTGGCATAATGGTCAGGGGTCGATTCTCAGAAACTGACGACCTGGGGTTTACCCCGCCATGCGCCTATGGCCTGTGTACCTGCATGAACCTCCCTCCATATCCGTGAGGCCGACACAAGGGGAGCCGCTAAGGTAGCGGATCTACCTTTTTTTTTTCAAAGATGACATCTCTGGCGTAATGACTAGGGGTCAATTCTCAGGAACTTTATCTCAACATGCATCTATGGTATGTATACCTATATATACCTCCCTTCATATTCATGGGACCGATATTAAAGGGTCACTAAAATAATGAATCTATCTTTAAAGATAATGTTTGTGGACTCCAATAAGGACCTTGCTGAAGAAACATTGCATGAACTTAGGCAACCTAAAAATGTTATTTCACATGCATTTAGGCTAATATGTAATTTAACTATTACCATAGCAAGAGATCATATTGCAAAACACAAGTCAAATAAAATGAATTAAACTAGAAAATGCGCTGACCTATTTTATCAAAAAGTTGGACATGGACTTCGCTTTAATTGTTGCAGGTAATATGATTAGGCGCAATTCAGGTCGCCGTCGTTGGATGTGGCAATAATGAGATGGCTATCTTTATTGTACAATCAGCAAGCAACATGAAATTGGATGATAACATGTGTTCACTGAGAACTACCTTTTTTAAAGAGGCCTAATAACATATCAGTTGATATAGATCTCTCATGTTTCAATTTCCTAACAAAATAAATGGAAATTGAAAATAACTATTAATCTCAAAATGGAAATTGAAAATAACCATTAATCTCAAGGCACAGACACTTCATGTTGGAGTAAACTGACATGTATGGCTGAACTAGAAGAAGATTCCTAAGGAACCATGCCTATAGTTTCTCATGAGAATCCCTGAAAAAGCAAGAAAGTTGAACTGAAGGGCATTCTCCTATACTTAGTTAATAGTGGATCATCTATCATTTCTCTAATATGTACCCCATCAGTGAGAAACTTAGTTCACTTTGTATGGACCAAGGATCATTCACAATGTAATTGTGATCGGATTGGATTACGATTCGATCGTAATTAGTTACGATCCCTTTTTAAGTTCATCTTTCTATTCAATTCAGATTGTAATTTAGATCGGAGTGGGCAATCGGAGACTGTCTGGAAGGCATGGTAATGGGCCAGTGGCCAGGCTGCCAGGCCACCGACGGTAGGACGGTTGCTGGTCTCCCAAAATTTTTTCTATGTTGCTCACTTTTGAGAGATTTCTGTCCCAAGCCTCTTTATTTTTATTGTATGATAATTCATTTTTTTCTCTATATACCGAGTTGAATTTAATTTAAAGGTTAGGTATTAATTTTAAGAGCTCCAATCTTATTCTCAAGATTTGTTTTTTCAAAAATAATAAATGATTCATAGGCAATGTTATTGAGATGATTCATAGCCTCATATCATTAGTTGATTCTATGGCTGTGAAAAGCATGCCATCAATTAAGGAAAAAGATTAGGCTACTAATTTTAAATGACTGGCTGAAACATGACTTACTGAAAACTAGTAAGGCTGAAAACTTTGCAAATAAAATACGATGATATCAAGAGACCCAATGCGATGAAATCAAGAGTTTCATGCCAGTCAGTAGGTCCATTTGCAGTAGCAAATTGTCGAGCTAAAATGTGCCTTTCATCAGGTTCGGCATTATCAACAAAAAAATAAGCAAAAACAGGAAGAAAGATTGTTGTTGGAATATGTGGTTTAATATTTAGAACATGAAGCAAATTATATTTTTCAATGAATTAGCCGGACCTTATTGCCATTGGAACAGAAACAAAATGTGAGTAAGCTTCTCCACATTGTTTTGCTACATCTAGCCTGCAAATTCAATATAAAATTAGTCTTCATGATACATCAAAATTGTGAAGATCAGTGACATGCTGGATAAAATTAATTAGAAACAACTTGGGAAAAACTATTAAACCATATGAAAAATTATGCTCGTTCTAACCGAAAATTTTGGATGGCTTAAATAAATACTTCCACAGATCATTTAGTGAGACTAACTATTTAAAATATCAAGAAAAAAACAAGGATAAGCATCTAGCAAAATGAAGCAACAAAGAACCATATATCATAATTCACAAACCTTCTCTCAGCAAAAACATAATGATAGGTGGAACCATGAAAAATGTCAAGTTAGTCACACATTATACGTTGCCAACAATTATCCAATGCATCTAGCATGCCACATCACCACTATAGGACACCATAAGATCTTAACAATGACAAAGAAAGGATTTGACATTCCACTCATCCTTCAAGGCACAATAAGTGGCAAACTGATGACTATATAACAGAGATAAGGACCCCAAACTGCATCTTTGCAAACAGCCTGAGTGACCCCAAATTCCAAAGAGTAGGTAGGAATTTGTTTTATATCAAAAGTTGCTCAAAAACATAAGAATAAGGGAAAATAGAGTGAGACAAGTGGTTGTTTATCTAAATATATAACCTAAGCATTGCATATAACATAGATATCATACAACCAAGACGCCGCAACTGAAATGCAAAGGCGACACAAATACCACCAAATATATATGCAATTCACTGCTTTTCCAACTTCATATTTGAGGCAAAAGATAGAAAACAACATAGTCCAAAATAATTTCCATGTAATCAAGTCTTGTCAGTTAATAGTTCCCTGAAAAACATTCAGACGTCATGACAACAGACTGTAAGAAGATCTCAGTTGCACAAATGCCAATAGAAAAGGATGCTATGCGTGATTTGTTATGCTTCTAGCTTTGGATAGAATCAGTATGTCTCATCTTTATTTCCCTTAAAAAGGATTGCTAAGTTCATTTCAAGCTAAACAAAATAAAGATGAGCAATGGTTAGGCTTTCTGATGATAAATTTGGTTTGATCTTTTGCTTCCAAAGAGTATAGAATTTTCACAACTTCCATAACTCCCCTCAACCTGAAGGGTACCATAGGGATTTGGTGTTTACAAACATAAAGAAAATATGTTGAGTTTCAAATGAGAAAGAAAGAGATCTACTCTTAAAAAATAGGAAAAAGACAACCAGAGCAAATGACTAAATGAGTAAAAGTGTGATATCATCCCGAGAGAAGAGAAAAAAGATATACAAGAAAAGAAAAAAAAGAGAGAGGAGATAATAGAGAATTAGAAAGAAATAGCAGAAAACACAGCGGAGAAGTTGCAGACATTGTTGCCCAGTGGGATCAGCAAATAGTGTGAGGGAACAATTGAAGTATGGGAGGAAGAAGGTGCCTTTCAAGCACCACTCCTGGGTTTGGCAATGCTGCACCTTTTACAAGGGCTTGCTTGTGTGGGAGATTATTGGAGCCTCTTGTGAATTTGATTCGTTGAGGTTGCAGCAAGTAATAGGGAGTAGCAGGCTGAAGATTGAGAAGCAAATGAGGTTGCGCGGCAATTTTTTAATGTGCAATTAGTTAATATTTCTGCAACATAAGTGAAGCAAAATGCAAATTAATTTACAAAAATATACAAACATTTTGTAAGATGGAAAAAATACACAAAAACTACCAAAGAGATTTTCCAAAGAAACAGAATTAAACAAGTTGTATCCATCATTTGCATTGTATGCAACAAAGATTGCAGAATTGAATATTAGATAAATAAACGTAAACAAATGTAAGTATATATACATATATGTTCAAAAGAAATCTATATATGTGAGCATCAAGTATATTTTTTTTCTTTATTTTTTTTAGGATTTAGGGTTTGGGTTATAGTATTAAAGCTAAAGAACTTTTTAAAAAAAAAAACTAAAAAAAAATTACACATGGTGCTCACCTTGTGAACACCATAAAAATAAGTAGGGTATCAAGACTATAGAGAGAGAGAGAGAGAGAGAGAGAGAGATCCATTTTCTCAAACTGAACACCTTAGAGCAATTCTACCTCACCAAGCTCTCTTTCCTTTCTCTAATCCATTTCTTTGGCCTGGAAATGGAAGAAAACAAAACTCAAACTAAGAAAAAAAAGGCATTGAAAAAATGAAAAACAGAAAGTAATCATTGGAATAGAAATTAACATAGTTTTATGGCTTATGGCAATCCAATGACATCGACAAAGCATGGTCATTATAAGATGGAAAAAAACGTGGTCTAACCTTCCATTTAAATCTATCATCAAGCATACTCCTTTGGGCATCAGAAAGCTTCCCAACATATCTCCAGACAACTTCACCTGTTAAAGAACAACAACCATGTCCACAGAAGTACAAAAATACAAATATCATAAGGTATCAAAATGGCTATCTTGAAAGATATATAGAACCCTATCGGCCATGCAATCACAGTAATCTATGCATCATAAAAAGCATGTCAGATATAGTAATTTGAAGTTTATGAGATCAAAGAAATCAGCACTTGATGTAACAAAAAGAAAATTATTAATGGCAAATAAAGTAATTTACTGGTGAGATAACCTTGCATAGTACTCGGAAGGGATAAGATTCATGTTGTGCATGAAAAAGTAAAAATAAAAATTAATTTTATTTTTACTAGTGAGATAGCTTTCTGTAGTATTAAAGGAGTGATACTATCCACGTAGCCAACACACCTTGATGATGTATTAGGATATCAATCATCTTCTTGAAGATTAGATGTAAACCAATTGATTTAATTAAAAATATTTATTTAATTAGTTTAGATTTAATTAGAATGGAATTTAATTTAAGTGGCTAACTTTAATTATGTTTAATCAAATAAGTTATAGTATATTTGAACTTAAATAAATTGTATGACTTAAATATGTATAAAATTTATTAAAATTAGATGACTTGGTAATGTAAATTATAAATTTGTATGGTGATGTGGTGATGAGGGAGAGCCCACCTGTCCCGGATCAATTGACACGGTATCGGTCAGAGTCAAGGCGATCAATATCGGACTTACGGTTCTTCCCGGTCAGCAAAAGAGTGGCCAAACGGACTGCCCGTTTGGCCAGTCAGAGCACCATGGCCCGATTGGCAGAAAGCGCAGGAAAGCGAGCCGCTCGGACTGCCTGTCCGGCGCATTACACAGGAAGAGAAGAAAGTAAAAGAAAACACGTCGTCTATCACTAAATGTGAGGAAGCCAAGACAAAAGAGAACACTACGTTTATCATCAATGCACCAAAGTCAAGACAAAGAAGCTTTTCTCTAGCAATTAATATCATTAAATAAGGGTAAATGAACGATCACAGAAAAAGGTATAAAAGCGTACGCCAGGTATGAGGAAGGCAAAATTTTCTATTTTCTGGATTACTCCATTCGCTCTTCCTGATTTGACTTGAGCGTCAGAGGACCAACGCCAGGGACCCCTTCCCTGGTTTTGGTTTTGTTTTGGAGGGTCGAAGTCTTTATCCCGTCAACGGTCACCCCATTTCCCATCTTTCCAACTTTCTTCATTTCGATAGGATCATTGGCGCCGTCTGTGGGAACGTAGCCTGTATCCAAATAAGAAAATGGAAGACGTTGGACGGCTCACAACAGTGACGCTAACGCAAAAGGATCTTGACGCACTAGTGCAAGCTTGAGTTGCGAGGATATTGGAACAGCAACAACAGGCGTTGGCCGATCAGCCAATGTTTGAGCCTGCTGCCTCTACAACAGGACGACCGACTGAAAAAGGAGATCGAGTGGATCAACTTTCCGCTCGAGAGCTAAATACAAGACCGATTGGCTCCTATGTGGCCGCCCATAATACGCCCGCCCACTTTGACCGAGCGTCATCGTGGTCTCCCCTAGAAGAAAGGGGCTGAGCGGATAGAGACTGTGAATCTTCCTCGGATGAGGCGCCCATACGGGACGCACGAAAGGGAAAAGCGCCGAGAGAATATGACTCGCCCGAGCGGATTAATCAACAATTTTCAAAGGGGATCCTAAATGACCCTCTACCCAAGCATTATACCCCGCTAGCGATCGGAGAATACAATGGGCAACCGATTATGACTACCATCTTGTTAGAGTATATACTAAAAGCCTAGCTTTTGTATAAACATTTATTTAGAATCACATTGGTCAAGTGTCTACATTTATATAGACCAAATGTAGATGTTCAATTAATTTATATTATAGATAACATAGTGTGTGGTGTCACACACAGAAGATCGTGTTATCGGATCTTTATAAATTATAAACAGTAGTTCACGACTAAGATAGAAAGGAATAAACCATTGGGATAGTCGTAGTGTAATTAGGTATTAGTTTATCATGACTAATGAATTACACTAGTACACTCTAAGTGTATTGAGCAGGATCATTTAAGATAAGTTCTTTTTTTACTGATTTAATAAAAGAACTAGACCTTAATTATTATGGAAGTGTGTGCTCTTAATCCTAATATAATAACAAGCATATATATTTAGTATTTATTTCTTTAACTTATCAAAGGGTGAGATTTAGCTCGATAAATCAATAGACCCGATAAATTGGAAAATGATATTATTTATAGTATATGTTGTTGATTATAGAAGGAAACTGTGTCCTAGTAATCTAGGCTGAAAATGTCCCCAAGAGGAGCTCATAAGGATTGTCATGTTAAACTCTGCAGGTGGACTTAGTCCGACATGACAATGAGGTTGAGTGGTACTACTCTTGGACTTAGATATTAATTGAGTTGTCAGTAACTTACTTAATTAGTGGACATTTGTTATCTTAAACACAGGGAGACTAACACACTCATAATAAGGAGCCCAAAATGTAATTTGGGATTGGTGTGGTAGTTCAGTAATAATTCTTTAGTGAAATGAATTATTATTGATGAAATTAAGTTGGGTGTTCGGGGCGAACACGAGAAGCTTAATTTCATCGGGAGACCAAAACTAATTCCTCCTCTCGGTCCCTATCGTAGCCTCTTGTATATAGAGATTTATACCCACTTATACCCACCTTTCTACCCACCTTAAGGTGGCCGGTCAAGCTAGCTTGGAGCCCAAGCTAGGGCCGGCCAAAGCTAATGGTGGAGCCAATTATAGATGGTCGGCCAAAGCTTGGGCCCCAAGCTTATGTGGCCAGCCACTAGAAAATAAAAAAGAATTTTTATTAAAATTATTTCTTATGTGGATATCAAGGTTTTAAAAGAGAGTTTGAAATTTAAATCTTTCCTTTTATAACTTTCTACAAAAGATTAAGAAAAGATTTGAAATCTTTCCTTATTTGTAGATTGAAAGGAAGATTTTAATTTTGAGAAAACTTTCCTTTTTAATCATGTTCATGATTTAAAAGAGAGTTCAAAAATTAAATATTTCTTTTATAAGTTTCTACAAAAAATTAAGAAAAGATTTAATATCTTTCCTTATTTTGTAAATTGAAAGAAGATTTTAATTTTTAGAGATAACTTTCCTTTTTGGAAATCATCCACATGTTTAAAAGAAAAATTTTAATTTATAAAATTTTCTTTTTACAAACCACCATGAAGGAAAAAATTATTGGAGAAATTTTTATAAATTTCCGGAAACAAATTAGGAAGTTTTAATTCTTGTGTTAATTAAAACTCTCCTTGTTTATAGCTTAATAGGTGGTTGGCCATTGTAATTGAGAAAAGGAATTTGATTTTAATTAATTAAATTTTTCCTTTTCATGGCAAAAGAATTAAGGAAATTTTTATTTAAATTTCCTTATTTGCCAAGACCAAGGATTATAAAAGAGAGGATAGAGGTGCCTTCATGTGTAACGACTCTATTCTTTTTCTTCCTCTTTTTTTCTCCTTGGTGGTCGGCCCTAGCTTCTCCCTTTCTCTTCTTTTTGTGGCCGGCGGCAACTTCTCTAGGAGCTTGGTTGGTGGTCGGATTTTACTTGAGGAAGAAGAAGAAGAAGAAGGTTTTGTTTCCTAGCATCCCTTGGAGATTGGTTGGTGGTCTAAGTTTTTCATCCCTTGAAGAAAAGAAGGTGGCCGAAACTTGGAAGAAAGGTGAAGGCTTAGGTAGTTCTCATCTCGGTAGATCATTGCCCACACAACGTTCCGGGATAAGAAGAGGAATACGGTAGAAGATCAAGAGCTTATTTGCTTACAAAGAAAGGTATAACTAGTAATTATTTTCCGCATCATACTAGTTTTCTTTGTATAATTATTTTTGGAAATATCAAACACAAGAGGCATATGATTCTAGAGTTTCAAATTTGTTTCGAATTTGTGTTTTCGTTTTTGTTTTTCGAATTTGTGATTCGATTGTTCTTTTTGGTTAAACCTAATGTTATTTTAGGAAATTAAATTTTGAATTTCTATTAAAGGCTCTGTTGAGGCATTGGTGGATGATCCCATACCCAAGAAGGCATTGTGCCTCACCATGTTTGACCTGGGAGCTGTTTTTAGAAATAAATATTTAATTAACTTTGTAACATAGGTTGGACTTGGATCAATAGTGTTAAGTTCCGCTTGCGATCTAAGTCTAAACCATTAAGAACAGATAAGTTAAATTTGGAATCAATAATGTTAAGTTCCGTTTGCGATTCCTAATTTAACTTCTAAAGAACACAATAGGTTGTTTAGGAAAGGTTCGACACTTGTACAAAATTTTTGTACAATGGAACCGGTACGATCTTCCTAGGACCAACCAACACATCTGGCTAAGTTCGACAATGCAGCCACCCTTCATCAATACACGGACGGGGTAAAGTGCTGAGTCTTCCTTACCACTCTATCTGAATCGGCGCAACGATCGTTCAAGCGAATGCCGAACAGCTCGATCCACAACTTCAAGGACTGCCGAGCGGCATTCTTACATCACTTCACAAGTAGTCGCCGCCACCGAAAGACGAGCATGAACCTGTTCTCTCTAAAGCAAGGGCCCCGAGGGGGCCTGAGGGCATACATCCAACGATTCAATCAAGTGGTGATAGACATTCCAGCAATCTCCTCAGATGTGTTGGTCAACGCATTCACCCAAGGACTCACAGAGGGGGAGTTCTTCCGATCGCTCTTTCAGCGGCCATTGAAGGACTTTGGTCATCTCCAAAAGAAGTCCAACGAATATATTAACGTGGAAGAAGCTCGGGCGGTAAGGAAGAAGGAAACTACCACTGAGCCCGCAGGAGTCTCCGAGCGGCGTCAACCGAGCAGTCATCAACCACCCAAAGGGCCTCGGTCGGGGGCTCCTTTGCATCAAGAGACTAAGCCACATGTCATACAACAAGTGACGGCCGATCGTCCAAAAGGCAGGAGGTGGGCACCAATGTTTTGCAGTTTCCACCAGTCAACGACGCATAACACCAGGGATTGCTATGACCTAGCAGCTAGTAGGTCGGTTCCGCACGGATACCACCGTCGATCGCCACTTCCCGACCGGTGTCACCTAAGTCGATCGACCGAACGAAGGAGGGAAGAAAGGATGACCAAGCCGTGCCACCATCGACAACAAAGGGACCGAATTCTTGCCCGAGTCTTTTCCGAACGGACCAGGCCAACCACAAGAGAAGAAGAGAACCGGAGTAATGCTGCTCAAGGGAGATAGGAATGATCGCTGGCGGACCGATCGACGGAGATTCTAACCGAGCCAAGAAGTCACATGCTAGGCGGCTCATAATACATGTTGTTGGTTGCAGCAAGGAGAAAGCTGAGGAACCCGAGATTAACTTCGGGCCTAAGGATTTGGAGGGAGTGGAGGTCCCCTACAACAATGCTTTGATCATCCGAGCAGTAATTGACAACTATACGATCCATCATACTTTCATTGATACAAGGAGCTCAGTAAATATCATATACAGGAAGACATTCGATCAATTGCAAATTGATCAGAGTGAGCTGCTGACAATGTCAACTCCGCTCTACAGTTTCACGGGTAACGAAGTGTTGCCGATCAGCTCAAGTTGGCCATCTCACTCGGAGAAGAACCCCTGAAAGCGGACCAGGGCCACAAATTTCATAGTGGTAGAGGCACCCTCGGCCTACAACGTCATTTTGGGCCAACCGACACTCAATGAGTTCCGAGTGGTGGTGTCCACCCTTTACCAGAAGATCAAATTCTTGGTGGATGGCAAGGTAGGGAAGGTAAAAGGAGATCAGTTAACCGCTCGACGGTGTTACATTGAGATGATCAGAATGGAGGCACGAACCACTCGGAAGACACCTCGCCTGAATGTGAACGCTATCATTGAAAAAACCCCCCCACTCTGGTCTATGACGAAAAAGAAGAAGTTTATATCCACCCTAACCGCCCGGAAGCAACAACCTTCACCGCTGCCGATCTGGAGGACAAGAAGAAGACGGAACTAGTAGCTTGCCTCAGGCAGAATCATGATATGTTCTTGGACGACACACGATCTTTTCGGTATTTCCCCAAACGTGGCTCAGCATGAGCTGCATGTCCGATCGGACGCTCGGCCAGTGAAACAAAAGAAAAGGGACTTCAGCGCAAAATAAAACTTGGTCATCCAAGCGGAGATGGAAAAATTGCTGGAGGCTGGCCACATTCGAGAGGTACAATTTTCGAGCTGGCTTGCTAACATTGTGCTGGTCCCCAAGCCAGGCAACACATGTCGAGTATGTATAGACTTCCGCGATTTAAATAAAGTGTGCCCCAAGGACTTTTATCCGCTGCCTCAGATAGACTAGATGTATAAGATCGAATGAGTGCGATAGAGGGGGGTGTGGTTGAATATCACACTTTTAAAAGCTTTTCTTTTTAGCGTTTCAGTGGAAAGTATATGAACTCATTTGGTTACTTGGTTCGGAGCCTAGGTCGACTCCTATTCCAAGATCTACGATCCTTGATCGCACCGTTGGGCAATTCACTAAAACTCTTCTTTCCGAAAACCTCGAAAAGAAGAAGTGCGTACAAGAAAATGAGTAAGATAGTAACAACCTACTATCTTACTTGAGTTAAGTACAATGCAAGCAATAAAATAAAAGTATACCGACAGTATGTCAAAGTAGAAGCTCGGTCGGTACTTGAACGAAGTAGTTGCTTGCGTGTTGTAGAGCAGTAGCATGAACAACAGCTAGCACAGAGATGAACTTCGAACCCGACAGATTTTGTTCCCCAGCCCCGGACCTCGAGCTCACTTTTATAAGAGTCGTCGACGTTCGGTCGACTAATCCCCAGGTTCGGTCGACCGAACCAGCTCCCTTCTATCTTCGCTGAGCTTCAATGCTGATCTTCAGCATTAAATGTCATTAAAGTGTTCAGTCGACTGATCACCTTTTCAGTCGATCGAACAAAGAATTTCCTTGTTCACCGAGATTCGCACTTAATGTAGCATTGATGAGGTATCGCTCGGTCGACCAATCTACTAGTTTAGTCGATCGATTAGCTTAGCTTCCTTCTCTGCTTCTGACCGAACTGATCTCTGCCACATCGTCAGGGTTCGATCGACCGATCCTTTGGTTCGATCGACCGATCAAGCTTTTATCAAATTGTCTCTCTAGTTTGGTCTGAGCTGGTGTCTGTTCTGAGTTAGCTTGCTTTGGTCGACTGATACTCCTGTTCGGTCGACTGATCAGGCCAAACATGCAAAATAGAGTTAAACAATATATTCCTGCAAAACAGAGATTAGGACAGTAATATAAAATGCATGAGTAATAATAATAGACAGTTCAACTGTCTTGATCTCAACTTGGAAACCTTCCCGATTTCTTCAGTTGGATCAGCGACCGTAGGTTGTTCCCTTCAGGAACACGGCCTCACTGTCGCTCCTCCAGTTGTTTATCTCAACCTACCTGCCAAACTTTGATCCTTCAGATCTGTTTAGACTTTTCACTTAGCCTTGATCGGCTCGCCAGGACTTTCTCTTGATCTTCGGTCCTCCAGACCTCTCGATCTCACTGCCAAGTGTCGGGTCCTCTTGACATACTTGGTCTTTCCACTTGGGTTTCATAATCTGCTAAGACTTCTCCTGCCTAACATCCAACTAGGTCTTTCCCGGTTGAGTAAACAGCCTGCACACTTAGTCAACTTGTTAGATCACAACAAGACTTAACTTTAACATTTGACAACATCAAAACTTAGGTTTGATTCTGGTGCAACTTGCACCAATAATCTCCTCCTTTTTAATGTTTGGTAACTAAGGTTCAAAGTTAAGTTAAAATATGCAAAATAAATAAGCAAGCATTTTTAATTTTAACTCTCCCCCTGAGTTAAATATCTCCCCCTGAATTTACTATCTCTCCCCCTTTGGCATACATCAAAAATAGGGGAAACAAGCACACTTAAGTGAAGCTCGATTTTGAAAATCCCGGAACCATTCCGAGCGCCCGGGATTGACTTTTGACCACGATCACGTCAAATGCGATCCGTTGCGAAGGGGATAAAAGTTTATCCCCTCCCAGGCGCCTGGAACCCCTCCAAGCGCCCCGACCAAGGCTATAAATATAGCCTTGGTCCAGAAGCTTTCAATTAACTGAAGAATTGTAATTCCAACACTTGTGCGCTTCCATATTAGTTTAGCTTCTTTCTTTTTGCGTTTAGTAAGAGACTTCTCCGCCTGAAGGAGATACTAGTGCGACACTTTCCTTGGATTAACAACCTCCCCGGTTGTAACTAAATAAAAATCCCTTTGCCTCTTTTTTTCTGTTTTAATTTATTGCTTTTATAATTTATGCAAGTGTTCTTTTGAAAAGTAGAGAAGGGTTGTTCTTTATTTTTACAAGGCTATTCAACCCCCCTCTAGCCGGCCACCGCGATCCAACACGCTCCACACTCACCATGACCCCCACAGTCTCAACCTGCGCCACCGGCCTACCTCTCCGGGTGAATGACGGAGGTGAGTTGGAGTGGGTGTGGATGAAAAGGGACAGGAAATCAGATGCCCTAAGTTTGAAATGTACGGTTGGGTCGACAGTGGTCATGTTGATAGCTAGCAGCGGTGGGGGAGGGACGAGCGTGACGAAGAAGAAGAAGGAGAAGGAAAAGAGAATGGAGGCGTAGAGGGTGGTGAGGAAGAAGAAGAAGAAGCAGAAGAGCGAAAGGCGAAGAGAGTGACGGCTGAAGTCGAAGACTAGCCTAGGGTGAAGGTTGCAACGGTGGTGAAGGGAATGAAGCGATCTATATAATCGTGAATGATGGAAGTGGGAATCAAGCGCAACAAAAAAAAAAATTAACCCTCAATCATTGCTACGCTGCATCATCCAATAGCATACACTGTAGCAGATATGACACGAAAGCAAGCACGCGAGGGGACATGAGTGGACGCGACTGGTCGGTAGCCAACAGGTGACGTGACTGCACTGCACGCGAGGGGACACGACGTGACACGACTGGGAAGGAGCTGGCAGGTGACGTGACGGTACTGCACGCAAGAGGACACAATGGTTGTTGACTGACCCTAAATGTGACGTGACGGTACTGCACACGCGGGGACAAGACGGGACAGCAGCTGACAGCTGACATGACGACACCGCAAGCGGGGGACACGAGAGGACGGGAAAGGACAGGAGCGGAGACGAGCGGACGAGACAGGACAGCAGGACACGACGGGACGTTTACGTAATCAAGGCCGATAAAATAATTAATGAATTCATTAACAAATAAAAAAATTTAAATAAAGATTAATTATTTAATAATAAAAAATAAAAAAAGAATAAAAAAGGTGAGTGGGAGAGAGAACAAAACTCGTGGCATTGAGCTTTTGGGCTTTTGAACTTAGGGCTTAGAGCTTTTGGACTTAGGGTTGTGGGTTGTGGGTTGTGGGCTTTGGGCTTTTGGGCTTTTGGGATTTTGGGCTTAAGGCATTTGGGCTAAAAGATCATTGGGCTAAAAAGGCTTTGCCAATTGGGTTAAATTTGCATTGGGCTATATCGGCTTTTGGGCTTAGGGCTTTTGGCCTTAGGGCTTTTAGACTTAGGGTTTTTGGACTTAGGGCTTTTGGACTTAGGGCTTTGGGCTTCTGGGCTTTTGGGCTTAGGGCTTTTGGGCTAAAAGATCATTAACCTAAAAAGGCTTTGACATTTAGGTTAAATGTGCATTGGGCTAAATGAGCTTTTGACTATATGGGCTTTTGGCTATATGGGATTTGGCCTAAATGTGTATTGGGCTAAATGGGCCTTTGGATATATGGGCTTTGGCCTAAATGTGCTTTGACCTCAATGGCCTTTTGCCTTGAATGGCCTTTGGGCTATATGGCCTTTTGGCTAATTTGATTTTTGCTAAATGAGCTTTTACCCCCTATCGCATACATCTATTAGCAAAGATGATTAGAGAAGATTTGATTAGATTAGATTAGATTATTTTGTGCACTGCAGCATGAATTCGAAGGAATGAGTAAGAGAAAAATACCGATGTGGTTTAAGAGAGAGTATTACATCTAAAACTATTGTTTTACTTCGAACTACATCTCTTCAAGTTCTGTGCTTTCAACGCTTGTAAGAGACTTCTTTGCTTATGACAAAAGGAGAATTTGATTAGTGTTTTCAATGTCTTGGATTAACAACCTCCCCAATTGTAACAAAGTAAAAATTGATAGCCTCTTTTAATTTATGCATTTTAGTTTATTCTAATAAAGTAGTTGTGTTAATCAAGCTATAAGTTTTAAGAAAGATCTGTTTGCTTTTTCAGGCAATTCACTCCCTCTTGTCGGCCGACTGAGGACCAACAAGTGGTATCAGAATCAAGTTCGCTTCAAAAGTACTAACCGTCATCCAAAGCAAAAGAAATGGCTAGATCCAGCATCTACCCACCAAAATTTAAGAGAGACTTTACAACGTGGAAAAAGCTCATAGAGGTATTCAAGACTGATTTTGAAATCTTATTAATTATAAAATATGGTTTTGTAGCACCTACGGATCAGTACGGAGTTAAGAAAGAAGAGTACACATGGACGAAGGAACAAGATAGCTTCGTGGCGAATGGAAAAGCAGAGTTCCATCTGTTTAGTGTTCTTCCACCCTAGGAGGTTAGCCCGATTGGAAACTACAACTCCGCCAAAGATCTCTGAGAAAAATTCCTAGAGCTTCACGAAGGTACTTCAGAAACCAAACTGGCAAAGCGGGACATCTTCCGAAGCCAACTGACGAATCTCCGGATGAACAAGGGAGAAAAGGTACCCTAATTCCATGCAAGGATCAAAGATATGATCACCCAGCTCAACAACCTCGGAGAAAAGGTAACAAATCGTGACTCTTTAAGGTATGCACTTAACGCTTTTCCGAGAACTTAAGAGTTGTCAGCCTTAGTAGATGTTTACTACATCTCTTAGAACCTCCAGACATGTACTCTCGAAAATTTATTTTCAACTCTTGAACTTCACGAGTCTCGTTGTGTAGATAATCAAGAAATAGAAAAATCAAACAACATTGCCATAAAAACCAAGAAGGACGAATCAGACGCCGACACTTCCCTCGATGATGACTAATCAACATATATGGTAAGGCAATTTAAGAAATTCTTTAAATCTAATAAATTTAATCAAGTGCAGGCAAAGAAAAAAAGAGCACGGAAGATAAGATGTTATAACTGCAATGAAGAGGGGCGCATCAAGGAGGACGACCCAAAGCCGAAGAAGAAGGACAAGAAGAAAGGTCCAAGCACAACAAAGCACAAAACCCTATAGGCGATTTGGGATGAGTCGTCATCATAATCAGATCTGTAGGAGTGGCTGAACTTGCACTGATGACAAGTTACCAGGAGAAGATCATACACGAAGGGGGAGGCTCCTCAGAAGAAACTTGCAGCGAGGAGGAAGAAACAAACTTCAGAGCAGATCCGTAAGTGAGGTATGTTTACTACCCCTGACTAATTATATACAAATATTAAATCTATGACTAAATCATTATATAAACTTAAATTTATAAATAATAATTTGAAACAGAAAATTTTAGAATTGAAAATATTTTTACCAAATACATGTCCTTTAGAAATATATGATAAATTAAAAGATGAAAATGAAAAATTGAATAACCAAATTAAAAAATCTAGAAATTCTGCATGTGTTAATCAAAAGAACTAGAGAAATTTTAGAAACCTAAATTGATATCTTAAATATCATAAGCGACAAATTAGAAAAAATATCACAAAAATATGTACTAAAGAAATTTCTTATCAATCCTATAGGTAAAAATTTATTTTGAGTTCCAAAATCTTTCTTAGAATAAATAAATATTTTTTTGTATAAGAATATTAATTTTACTTGCAAAATTAAGTCTGTATACCTACTATTAACATTTATTGCTAAAATTTTTAGCTCTGTTGCTTGAATGAAAAATTTCTCAGTATAAAACTTTTTAGAATTTTTTTGATTAATTATTTTTTGAATTTTTAATTGAAAAATCATAATTAAAACTTAAAATTCTTCAGGTAAATATTTTGTTGAAGAATTATCGTTATATTTTGAATAAAGAGAGCTAATTATGTTTGTTTTCTGATGAAGACTTTGTTTAGTCTTAGCAGGTACATGCAGCATGAAAGTATGCCCATACCTAGCTACACGTATCTATGTTGACCTAATTTTTGGCTATAATTTTGATAGATATTTACTAAAAAATGGTATGAAGATAGTGTACTTCTAATACTCATCATTAATATAATAGATGCTTAAAGAAATTTTGGTAAGTGGTCAGCACTATAGATAGATATTTCCTTAATGTGAATGATATCCTACTATACAAATGGTTTGTCATTTGTCGTCCTTTCCTTTTCATAATGTAGGAAGCTTGGAATATGACAAATGATCAAGTCACGGTCAGGCATGGAAATTAGAGTCAAATACTACAATTGAGCCTCTATGTAACTTCATTATATCTTCTCATACTAGAAGGAAAAAAAAAGGTCCTTGCTCTTATGTATTCTGGTCTTTTTGGAATACTGAACTCAGTATTATTGAGACTTGTACTATTGCATTCTTGTAGGCTAAGGATGGGCACTTATTGACAAGGCATACATGCATAACACGTGGAGATCATCGCAATCATCATGTCAACGGTTTTGCATAGATGACAAAATATCTTCATCAGAGTACTTGCTCCTATTATGGAGCTCCTATCTATCTCTAGCAGCGTAGCATCTAAATTCTCTAGCAGCATAGCATCTAAATTCTCTAGCAGCAATAAAGATTTGAATGTATATTTCCGTCACTAGATACTATAATCATTTCTCTATTTATAAAGTTTCATTGACTCCACCTATACCATTGTCTCACTATTGCTAGCTTGCATCATACACTAATGAAGGGGATAATAACAAAGGTAGTTTGCTTCATCCATGTACTTCCTTGGTTATATGAGTAGATATATAGAAAGATATTAAACAATGTTGGATATCATAGTGCATTTATATTTCTTAGTCATTGTTTTTTTTTTGTTAGTCATTGTTCTTATTTTTTGTAATTTTTTATAATTTCTTTAATGAAGGGGAGTCTTAGCGCAATGATAAAGTTCCTATCGTGTGATCTGGATGTCATGAGTTTGAGTCTCGAAAATTGTCTCTTACAAAAACTAAAACGATTGATCGCAAATCTTCATTAAAACTAAAATGAGTGCTCACAAAATCTGCATTAAACTAAGATGATTGCACATGAAAACTGCATAAAAAAATCAAGATGATTGCCAACAAAATCTGCATTTAAAACTAAAACGATTACTTACAAAATCTATACTAAAACTAAAGAGTGCTCATAAGAAAAATCTGCATTAAAACCAAAACAATTGCTCACGACATCTGCATTAAAACAAAACGAGTGCTTACACATCTGCATTAACTAAGATAACTGCACATGAAAACTGCATTAAAAACCAAGATGATTGCTCACAAAACTTGCATTAAAAACTAAAACGATTGCTTACAAATCTACATTAAAACATAGATGACTGCACATGAAAACTGCATTAAAACTAAAACGAGTGCTCACAAGAAAAATCTGGAATTTAACCCCATAGTATCTGAAATCTACACCAAACCATAGAACTAACTAAAGCAAATTCACAAGTAGATAACATGCACATGAAATATAGAAACCAAAATTTGTTCTACATGAAAACTTAAATAAAACTTATTTCATTCGATCTCATTTGTGTGTCCTTTAAATTACTGAGTAGATCGCCTAGGATGTTACCTATACTTAACCCATAGTTCTACATGTAATAGGAAGAATTAAAGCATCAAGAAAGTAAGGAACATGCCTTCGACTCCTTGCTACTATACCTCTTTTCTTCTTCTCCCCTTATAGCTTGGAATGGTGGTGGCCGGAGCGAAGGTAGAGCGGCAACGATCGGCTATACTGGCCACAGGGCGGAGGCGATAGGGTGATGGCCCCTCAGTCCGGAACAGGGACTCCAAGGGTGGGTGGTGTGGCAGCGCGATGGTGACGGGTCGACGCTAGGGCACGGATTCAGCGTCGCGTGGAAAGAAAGGGAGACGACGCTGGCTCTAGTTGCTTGCAAGGAGAGGGCGGCATCCATGCCGGTCCGACAGCGTAGGGGGATCGACATGGTAGTGTCGATCGATCGAGAGAAGCAAAGGCCGACGACGATCTTGAGACAACGACTTCAGCGAATCGGGTGGCGACGTAAGTCGGGAGCAGAGGGGAAGAACTAGGAGACATGGGTATGACTCGAGCGGCTGACGGCCGGCAGCCGACTGGCGCCGATCTGCTGCGTCGAGTGGTGGTGCGAAGAGGTGAAGAGGAGAAGAGGAAGTGAGTCGGCGTTAGGTGGAGATGGAGGCGGAGGAGAGGAATTAGGGAAAATGATATTATAATAAATGTCATATAATCGGCTAGTTGAAATATTATTTAATTAGGTTAAAATCACAGATGATAATATATTGTATAAGTTAGATATTAGGTTTTACGTATTGTACGATAATAACATTAATTTTACACTTAGTAGGATAATAACATTTTATTTATGATAACTATATTTACTTTATTAATTAAATATCTTATTTTTTAAATATCTTAAATTTTATAATTATATATCCTATAAATTAAATATTGACATAACCACCTATTAAATATCACAAATTTCATATAAATATAAAGTATATTATTTTTTATTTTTTAAAAACAAAGATATGTTCAAATCTCCACTATAATATTTTCATTTCAACAGGGATATCTAAATTTGAAAAATATTTATGAAAATATCACCTTCCAAAAAGAATATTTGATATTAAGAAATATTTTAAAAAATATGTTTTTTCACCCGGGATATTTAAAATTAGAAAATATTTAGAAAATATATCTCTCCCAAATATCCTGATGAATAAATTGCCACGTGGGCAAAACTTACTAAATTAGGTGAAAATTATGCCCTATTATAGAATCCCTTCATCTTCCTCTGCGAAATTGGTCCTCCTTCCTCGCAAACAGATCCCTCCACCTCTGTTTTTGCGAAATACCTCTACACGAGCGAAGTGTAAAAGCTGCGGAGAAGCAACGGATCCACTACAAGAAAATCCTCATTCAACAACACTCAAACGACAACGGTTTTATACCCAATTGTTATTTTTTTGTCGTTTAACAACGGTTTTAACAAAAATCGTTGTCTTTTAGCAATATTTTTGGCTCATGACAACGGTTTTTAAAAACCGTTGTCTATTTATCCTTTTTTTTTTGCTACGACAACGGTTTTTGAAAATCGTTGTCTATGTGCGCTTTTTTTGGGGTTACGACAACGGTTTTTAAAACCCGTTGTCTATTAAGTATTGTTGAATACCATTATTTTTTCCCTCACCGTTTTTTCCCTTCGCAATTTTTTTCCGCCGAGTTTTTCTTTCCCTCTCCCCGAAAATTTTTGCTGCCGCATCTCCCTTCTCCTTTGCCTTCTCAAACCCTAAGCATTTGCATCCACGATCTCTTCACATTTTTCTTTCTTTATCTCTTCACGCTGTCAAACCCCCTCTATGTCGGCGATCCCCTCTTCGCGAACTCCTCTCCGCCTAACCACTCCTCTGAACTCCTTTCTGCATAACCCTTTTAAGTTGAATCCTTCTTTCACTGAACATCTCCGCCGAACCACCCACCTTTATTCCCTCTTCATAGCAGGCAAACCTAATGCTCTTCGTTACCTCTTCGTAGTAGTCTGACTTGGAGAGGGAATAAGCAACCCCTTCTACAGCCATGCTCACCTTCTCAGATCCAAGCAAGTAGGCCCTTCTCTTAGCTTATCAAATCATTGAAAGTCATGGAAGAATAGGATGCTAATCTATGGTTTTGGTATTGCAAATGCAAGTGGATGTGTCTATCCTGCAACTTCTAGGTAACCATTTTTTTGTGAGAAAATCTTATAGAGTTTTAAATTTTATACCTTTAGATTGTCATGTTGATTCAAGATGTTCATAACTACTGTGGTAAAAGGGCATATGAAGATGTTGATGAAACTCGAGATGATGAGGTGTGCATTGGATTACTCTTTTCCGGTTAGATAAAGTTTTTATATAAAGTGCATTTTTTTCTCAATAAGAGTCTTAGCTGGTCAAGAGTGTAAGCATTGTCGCTTGAGATAAATTTTTGTATCTCTTTATGATATAGGTATTATATTAAGTTATACTGCAAACAACCTAATTTCTTTTGTGCTCTATCTTTCCTTTGGATGTAGATTGATGAAGAGGAATTCAAGAAGGAGCAAAATTCTGTTACATGTCTTATTCACATGTTGTATAATGATGACTTGGAGGAAATGTTGAAGGTAGATCTAGTGAAGTTATGCATTCCGACAACGGTATTTTGTTTATTGACAATATCTTGGTTGTTTGAACTACTACAGTTTTTGTTTCTTTCATTTTTCTTTTTGAGGATTCTATATCATCCTTTCTTTCTTTGTGTGAAAGGGAAAAATATTTTAGAGGACCAGACAATATTCTAGATCTAGAGAAATTAAAGGTCCACCATATAAAATATACTCAGTGTCATTTAGATAGAGTTCCAGGAAACCTTGTATGCCTCTGCACATTCTGGAGTTTCAGGAAACCTTTTTTTACTGAACTCCATTTCCATTTTGTATATATAGCCTACATAATTGACCAATTTCACTTATTGCCCAATTATTAGATGTCGTACTGGATAATTTCACTTATTGTGAAAAGAAAGGAATATGTAGCAGGAGGGTAAGTAAAAGATATGGTAGATATAATCATGATAGCAGTGACTAATGAACTTTATACTGGGCATGCTTGCTTAGAGTTCAGAAAGTTGGCTAGTAGTTCCATACCAAACTATATTATGTAGATCTACTCGTGTAGTTCCATACCAGTCTGTACCTGCATTTTTATACTACCTAAACTTGAGCCTGATATGTATTTGCTGTCTGAATTTGTTTAAATCTGTCTCAGGTTCTTATTTCTTTTACCTAAATCCTATAAAAATATGACAAAGAGTTTCTAAACATTCTGATTACAGACATAAATGTATATTAGGTTAGCTGCAAATTTCAAACATGAACTTGATCTAAATCGGATTTGTTTATACAATGTCACTATCTAAACCTTACCCAAACCCAAGTCCAAATATTTATTAAGCTGTGCATTTCTATCAGGAATTAGTTTAAAAAGTCTTATTCTAGACTGCACAAAGTGATTAACAGTTTAGATGGTTTAATGAATTAGTTTGTTCTTGTTTTTTTATAGAAATAAAGTAATGTTGACACTGGTTTTGTATACAACTTTGTGGTTTTCATGCAAACTGCACATCCGTAAGATTTGAGATCTTACTTGAGTGTTGATATGTAGACAAAAGGTACATGACTTCCTCTATGATTCCTTTTTTTATTGCTGCTATTAGCTATTCTAGCTGCTTGCTATGATTGTAACTATATTTTTTTTACAGTAAAGTGGAGAAAGCATGGTTTGCAAGTCTCTGAAATTCTACATTCGATGATCAGTATGTAGAAAAGGGATCAGAGAAAGCATGGTTATGGTCTGCTTCTTTATAAACTTAACATGATGTAAAAACATATGTGTATTTATTATTCTTTCAGAACAAGTTTTTTCATACATATAATAGTGTATTTCTTTTGATATATATAGGTTGTTGATCTCCTGGTGCCTTAACTAAGGGGTGGAAAGATTGGACTTTTTGATGGAGCTAGTGTGGGGAAGACAGGATTTATTATGGAACTGATCAATAATATTGGAAAAGGTTGGTACAAAAGAATCAGCAAGTGAGAAAAAGTAATTCAATGAAATCCTACAAGTTGAAGATTGTAATGGGACTTGGGTTGATAATAATTAAGTGCAATCCTACATGGCATGAACCACCATCACAAGTTTTTAGTCTGTTGGCTATTGTTCATTAGTTGTAAATGGAGCTTATTTGTTTATTTGTATTGAGATAAATTGTATTTGAATATTAGACATGTTTATTCTTTTGTGAATGTAATTCTTGTATAAGTAACATTTTGAATGACATTGATATGGGAAATATTCTTTCTTTTGTGATTATGATTCTTTATTATATATTTATATTGAAATATGATATATTAGTATTAAAAGATAATAATTTTAAAAATAACGATTTAAAACCGTTATTGTTGTCTATCACCCTCAAAGATAATGGTTAAAAATCGTTATCGTAGCCCCAAAAATTGTGGTAACTGGTAAACAATTCTCTAAACAACAACGGTTTTAAACTGTTGTCTTTTCATTCAAAGACAACGGTTTAAAACCGTTGCAAAAATATTGTCTTTTCATTCAAAGATAACAGTTTAAAACCATTGTCGTAGCCTCCACTTTTAACAACACTATCAATTACAACGGTTTTAAAGGCCCTATGACAACGGTTTTTAACCGTTGTCTTTTTAATGTTTTTGTTGTAGTGGGAACTGCCGTTCTAGGGTTCCTACTTTGAATATCTTCCGCCAGAATGGTTTGGTCTTCAGATTCCGGCAAGCGCCAAGTTAATTCCACCCCGCACTCGGCTCCGCCTCCTCCAGCGGTGAAGTTGGAAGTGGAGGAACCCTTGGACAAGAAGCGTGTACGCCTCCATAAGAGGGCCAGGGACGCGAGCACTTCGTGTGAGCAGGTAGATCCCTCACTTTCTCTTCTCATTATGTTTGTCTCATTGAGCCCCATGAAGAGTCCGTCTCTAGCTGATATGATTCAGATGATGCTTTCTCAAGCAAAGGCAGGTAAAACTTTATGCTTCACTAGCTCAAAGGGCTCGAAAGTTGGTGAACAATCAGACTTCTCAGCTTCTTCGAGCTCACTGAGCAAGATCAAAACTTCGAATTTTCTTGCGTCATTATTGAGGATTGGGACATGGGAGGTGAGGATTTTATAAGGAAACATTTGGTGGATTACGTAAATGATACATCTCTCCTCCCTGATATTATTTTTATGTTTTGTGGAAGTTTTTGTCTATGCATTTTTCTGGTATTCTATTCTTGTATTTGCAATCTATTCAATCTTTCTATTTTACGTAGATTTTTTCTGCTATTCTTTTCCTTCTATTTGTATTTGTAATTTTCAGTGATACGTTCCACCAAAAAGAAAATGACGAACAGTTTTACTTGCCTTTATTGCTGAGTTTCACTTACAATTATCAACAAAGGATCTGCCATTAGAACATAGTTTTTTTCCGGTCACTGTCTTTTCTCCTTGAAGGTGGATTTCATGAATTCTTTATGGGTGATCTAGTGCATTATAATTCTCATATGTGTTTGTCAAGTAATCTTTTACCTGATTGGTTAAGTTTGTGGAGAAGTTCACTATGTTTTATTGGCAAACAGTGTGTGTCTAGATATGAAGGTGATTTAGTGGCAAAATGTTACTTCGCCAAACATAAAATTGTTTGGGAAGTTCTCAAAGGTGGTTTGAAGAGCAAGATTGAGTTTCACTGGTCCAACATTATTGCAATTAAGGCAGTATTTTTTGAAGGTGGCCATGGGTCTTTGGATATTGTGGTAGGATTTATTTTTCTCAATTTGTGTTGGTATATATTGGTCATTTCTTATGGGTAATGTGTTGGTTATTGTTTATTAGTTGGCAAGACCATCTCTTTTCTTCCGAGCGACTGGTCCTCAACCAAGGAAGCATACACTATGGCAAGCAACTCGAGATTTTACCAACAGCCAAGCATACATACACAGGTAGATGTAAATTATATTTTCCCTCATATACTAAAATTAATCTTTTTTGTTGCAAGTTGGTGCAAAATCTAAGCTTTGGTAGTGATATTATCATTCAATCTGTGGTTCTTGTTATTGGTACTTCAGTAAAAAAAAATCAGGTTTTATCTTCAGTATATATTTTTTTGGAGTCAATTGTAAGCCTTTGCCTTTTGAATATTGTAGTTGCTTCCTTGTAAATTGTTCAAATTTGATTAAATTAGTTAAACTATACCTTTTTTATGAATATTATTAATATTAAGTTTTATATGATGATCTACAATGTAAAGCATATCCTTTGTGGCATGTTGCCTTCCTTGACTCTTTCGGTCTGTGCTTCAAATGTCAGATTATTATTTGATCAAACATATTTAAACTAAGCTTGATGTGATATAACAAATTTTGCCTGAAGATATATATGTTTGTTGCCTATCTCAAAGTTTTTGAAACATAGATAAATCAGAATTTTACGTGTTCGGTTGTGCCTATATTGTAACTTTCACCAAATGGATGCTGCAGGAGGCATCTACTTCAATCTCCTCATACCTTGTTGAGCAAGAATTTTGAGAAATTGATCAACTGTGATCCTCATTTGAAGCTACTTAATCAGCAACCTGATGTTATATTAGAATCGCCTTACTTTAATCCTCAGTACTCAGTTTTGGAAGATCGAAGTGATTCTAAAAGTCATATTAGTGATGTTATTAAGGATGATTAAAGAACCACTTTCTCAAGCTTTTATGAACAGGGTCCCCCTTTTGCAACATCATCAATCTCCAATAAGACAGAAACACAAGATTCTTTTAGGAGGACACATGTTTTTGATTCACAAGACACTCGTTCACCATGCTCAGGTAATAATATTAGCTCCAACTGCATCACCTTTTGATAATTCATTTATCCTGAAAGTGTTGGAACTAAAGTTTATCTACGAATAAAGTTGGGGAGCTGGCTTAAGGAAACACATCATTGCCTTGCGAAGCTCTATTCGACAAAGAGATAACGGACTTTATAGCACAATTCTTTGACAATGATTCCCAGTCTTCTGCACAAGTTGGTGTTGGATCCAACGATGAACCTTATTCAACCCTAGAGGTCGAGCTATCATTCTTGGAATTTCTGATAGTTCCTCGTTGTGACAAGTTTTGAAAACTTTTGTTTTGCTTTTTGTACTTCGCAACCAGCTCACCAACCTATGACTTGGAGAAGATGAAACAACTGTGCATCTACACTCGAGAGTTAAAGAGCTTATCATTGAACTTTCGAATCTCGGAGAAAAGGTAAATAATCGAGATTCGCTAAGGTACGCACTAAATTCTTTTCCTAAAAATATGAAATGGGCATCACTAGTAGATACTTTTCATGGTAAAACAAAACACTTTAAGCTGAAGTATTATTATCTTAGAGAAGTGCAGCAGATGGGAGAAGTAGAATTGATCTACTGTACTACAGAAGATCAGTTAGCCGATATCTTCACCAAGTCTTTTCACCAGAGCAGATTTGTGTGGTTTCGAGAGAAGATTGGAGTGTCTATCACCACTTGATCCAAAGAGGAGTTTGTTGGTGTTGGTTCAAGGTTGATGACAATGGAGAATAAATGCTGATGATAATGGAGATTGAATACTTAAGATAATGGAGATTAAATGAGTTTTAATGGTCTAGAGTTAATGGTGTCCTTTCATTTGTCTTGTTGTCTTTTCATTTCTTTTTGTTTTGTCTATTTAAGGTTCATGATGTAATGGTTTCAAAGATAGATCAATTGAAAATCCAGAAAAGAGCATTTGCTCAAAGATTGTTCGAGTGTTCTTAAGTTTTGGTTCGTTTCGTCCTACAGAAGGTTGCGCTACAGAAGCTAGCGTCTGTAGAAGGTTCTGTTGTTCTCTGTCTTGCTTGTATTGTAGTTTCTAATATTGATGCAGGTTTGTTTCCGCAACGTGAAAACCTACAGATGCTAACATTAAGATATAGTTTATGGACTTGATCGTTGGATTTTATATCCATTGCCTAATGAGGATGGCTTAAGTATAGTATTTTGATTTTTTTTTGGGTTTGAGTTTATTTTTAAGTATAATACTTTTTTTCATGGACTTAATTTCCCTCATTGGTAGTGAATTGTCTTGCAGGTCGTCCATGGTTCTAGAAGTTATTCTAGAAACAATAATGTCAACTAGCATGAATCTACTTTGATGATTATTCTCAGTCTTATTTGTTTTTTAAAATTAATGATGCTCTGTGAAGCTTCATTACTGCGTTTAGGACAAATGGATATGTTTTGGCATCTTTTTTAATTTGAACGATGGATTTCATGTAAATTATATGCCTTTGTTTTTCTTGTTTCTGTCAGCCTCACATTTACATGTCTCGAGGGGATAGCTTTCCAAGTCTCCATGGCCAGTTTGATGTTAATGGATTGTCTTTTCATATCCTAGATTCTCCTTCTGCCTGTTCAGTATGTCCAATATCCATAGTTAGTTTTACTTGAAAACAACATTTTTTAAATCTTCATGGATATTGGTGGGGTTGATCATGATAGCTTCCCTCCTTAAATTTCCAAAAAAATTTTGAGATAACCCTATCTTAACCTAAACCCAAAATCTGTCACTATCCATGGAGATGGCCTGATAAACTTATAAACTTGGTGTTTAGAAAGGATATGTTATTACTTGCAGGAATTGACAACAACATTGTGTTTCGTGGTCAAAGGATCTTTCTGCCCAATGCAAGTGGCTGGTTCGGTGATGCCCCTCTTGAAGCTTCTAGTGATTTTGGAATAAATCCAGAGAATGGTGAATTTCATCTCATGTGTCAGGTAATATTTATGTTGGATACTGACTTGGAGATACAAAGCAAATTTAAAACATAAAATACAACTAATAAATTGATACTTCCTTTGATGCAATTTTTTAAATTAACTTTTTCAGTATTGGAGTTGGTAGCTTATAGATATCATGTGGGAGTTTTGTGATTACTTTGATACATTCTTCTTGTTAAAAAGGAAAACTAAACCTCATGTATTGGATACCATGGGTTTGGCTTTTTATAGGAAAGATGTATGTTACATAATTACAAAAATGCCCCTATAAATATATTACATATTCTAACACTCCCTCTCAAGCTGAAGAATATAGATTATATGCACCTAACTTGTTACATATGTAGTCAATTCGGGGATCTCTGAGTGACTTAGTAAATATATCTGCTAGCTGATCATGTGAATTGATAAAACTAGTAGATATTTCTCCAGATATGACTTTTTCTCTGACTTTCACGATAAACACCCATCAATAACCAACCACAGATTTTCCAGGAGGTAGAGGAATGAGGTCCCAAGTCTCACTGCTCTATAAGGCACTCATTTCATCAAGCATAACCTGTTTCCATCCTAGATGGGCAAAGACATCACCTGCTGTCTTTGGAAGAGAAACAGACGACAAGGAAGACAGACAATAATAATAGGATGGAGAAAGGCGATGATAGCTCAAAGAAACATAGTGAGGAGAAGGATTATGAGTGGAACGCATACCCTTATGAAGTGCAATAGGAACATCAGAGTCAGGAGATGGGACCGGAGGAAAAGGCGAAGGACTTGGCTCCAAAGATGTGCCCACGGCAGTGTCAGTGTTGGTCGGCGGCAAAGTAAAACGAGGACGACGCTGATAAACCTGCAAAGGAGGAGACGAGGCTGGAGATGATAAAGGCGCCTCCGGAGGACAAAAGATAGTTACTGGTGGAGAGGGAGAAACCTCGGCCTGTGAAGCGGAAGGACCGAAAAAAGAAACCGAGTCAAAGAATGTGACATCAGCAGAGATGAAGTACCAACGAAGAGTAGGGGAATAACACTTGTACCCTTTCTGAGACTGTGGGTACCTAAGGAAGACACACTTATGAGACCGGGGAGAGAGTTTGTTAATGTCGGGATCAAGAGCATGAGCAAAACATAATGGACCAAAGACCCGAGGTAGTAAAGGATGAAAAGACTAAAGCGGATAAAGTACTTGATGAGGTATTTTACCCTGGAGAGTGGATGAAGGCATGCAATTGATGAGATAACACGCAGTAAGTACTGCATCACCCCAAAACTGATGAGGGACATGAGAATGGAGAAGAAGAGTCTGATTGGTCTCAAGGAGATGACGATTCTTGCGTTTTACAACCCCATTGTTTTGAGGGGTATGAAGGCAAGACGTGCGATGCAACACACCATGAGATATCAAGAAGGTACGAAACTGAGTAGATAAATACTCGCGTCCATTATCACTTTGTAAAGTTCGAAGGGAAGTACTAAATTGAGTTTTTATTTCAAGGAAAAAGGATTCAAAAATAGAAAACAATTCTGAACGATCCTTCATCAGATATAACCATGTACAATGTAAAATATTGTGATCCAAATGTAGAAGAAACACGACTCGGACCCCAAACATCAAAATAAACCAAGGCAAAGGGGGACATAGCCCGACTCACAGTGCGAGGAGAAAAAGAACTATGAACACACTTACCTAACTGACATGACTCACAAGATAAAGACTCTAAGTGAGAAAGACTAGGATGTAATTTTTTTAACTTATCAAGATCTGGATGCCCCAACTTAGCATGAATAAGAAGTGGAGATGTCACCGCCGAACCAACAAGAGAGGGTTGTTGAAGTCGATAAAGGTCATGAGACTCACATCCGAAGCCAATCATCCTCCCCGTACTCCGATCTTGTAAGGAAACAGACGTTTTAGTAAAAGAAATGACACAATCAAGAGACCGAGTAAGTTGACTTATTGATAATAAATTAAATGAAGCTCCGAGAACATAAAGAACATTTTGAATGGAAAGAGACGGAGAAGGATGAACAATACCAATACCCTGAGACTAAGTTTGGGAACCATTGGCCATGGTGACTATTGGTAAGTAACCGAAAGTAGTAAGAGAAGAAAATAGGGAATCATTACCAGTGATATGATCGATGGCCCCTGAATCAAGAACCTAAGTATCTGAAGAACGAGATATGCCAGCAAAGGAATTACCAGCGTGTGCAATAGTGGCAGTGGAATCAGAAGCCTGACGATCCTCAAACCATTTTAGAAAGTCATTATAGGAAGGCAGTGGGGTCGGCTCCGGTGGTAACTGTGAAGCAGAAGCTGAGGAAGCAACAGAACTCTGAACAATCTGAGCAGCGCGAGGAGGTCGACCATGTAGACTCCAGCACTTATCAATCATGTAGACTCCAGCACTTATTGCCCCTCTGCCCTAGATTCACTGCTCGGCGCTAACTCCGATCGCTCGGTGCCCTAGCCGTCTCCACCGCTGATCCTCTGCCCTATTGGTGAGCAGAGGCTTTGATTTGGTTCTTCTTCTCCCTCATTGTGGTCGCACTGTTTTTGCCACCGTGCCCTAGATCACCGACGCCGAGTGGGGCTTAGAGCACCAAGGCAAGAATCCAGATCTGGCGACGATCTCTGGAGGTGGCTAATCAAGGTAAGGCAGTGATGAGAAGGTTAGGGATTTGAGGATCTTGTTTGATCTCAGATCAGTTTCTTGTGACCTTCTTCCTGTTCTGTTCGGCTTGATTCGTAGATCGTTTTAGTATTAGGATGTTAACAAGTATTGTTTGATTTGTGATCTTCTTGTCGGATCTCATCTTGTTTTGTTCAGTGAAGGAATCCAACAGAAACGACTGTTATATGGACTTTCTGGTGTCGGCAACAACCTCATTTCCACAGCAACGTTCCTTTTTGTGGGGAAAAAATAGGAGCAAGGGGGGTTGAACTTGAGGTATGATGTAGGGATCTTGATACATTTTGTAATTGATGTGGTCTATGAATTTAGAATGGAACATGTGGTTGATCATATTTTAGATTCATGTGTAGATTAAATTAGTTGATTCAGAATTATTATGTTAGCAGGAAAAGAGTGGGCAGCAGTAGATCATCTTTCGATGGTGAAACCCTTTTAGTCGTGAGCCACTATTAGCTACGACAAATTTGGTGAGTTTGTAGGATGAGAAGGGTTCATGGATTGAGTTAAATTTAATTGAACTAATGAGAATGGATTCCTAATCAGATTAGGGTTAAGTTAGCTTTTTGGTTCATGATAGATTTAGCTCACTAGTTCATATTTGACCTAGTTGTACCATGCGTTATGTGGTTGTAGGACTTTGATCCGAGACGATGTCTCGACGAGGGATCTATTGCGGATACGAACCTTTATATTGGAGGCGGGTACCTTGACTTATCTTTGATAATGTCATGTTGATATGTTTAGTAGGTTATAACCTTTAGTAATGATTATGTTCGTCTTTGCTTCGGTTGGTCACTATCCGATACCTGTTACATGCTTGTTTTGTTTACTGATTATGCACTTCATGTTAGTACCTACCTGATTATACATGCTTATAGGGGTAGTGACACAACCATGTGTTTATTATGTTCATGATCTAGGTTTTTATACCTTATCTGATCTGTGTACCTTTGATTTGGTTCATTGTCCTATGATACACATTTTATATGTATATGGATATTACTATGCTGCTCAGGACATTGCCATGCTTAGTGACATGCATCATCTCGCATGATTACATGCTGTACGATAGTCAGCTCCATTATTGTTGAGCACATCGCCAGTTACATGGATCTGCACACACCACCACTCATGGGTTAGTGGTATATCAGGCAAGTGTGTAGCAGTTCTACTGTTAGGCTCCGCTGGTCCGGTGACTCAGCGTGGTAGTCGGCAGACAGTTCTGTTCTGTTAGGCTCCGCTGGTTTAGTGTAGCAACATAGTAGCCGGCAGATGGTTGGACTTTGTTAGGTTCCGTTGGTCCGCTCATGGGTAGTGTGACGCAGCGTGGTAGCCGACAGAGATTCCTCCCCGTCATCGTGTACCAGGAGATGAGAGCATTGTGCTTCCCCACTTATGATTTGGGGTAGGAGGATAGGTGTACTCCGACAGCATCCCGTCCACTCGGTCACTCATTAGGAGCAGTGATGGCAGAGTGCATGGTTGTCACAGTCCTACCCACTCGGTCTCACCATCGTGTGTGAGATGGCTGACTGGCGTCAGGGGTGAACATGTCATTGGCATCATATGCATTTACTGATTGTGTTTGTTGCACTTATATGCTGCATTTCGATGGATGCATATGTTTGACATGCATACAGGATTTATGACATTCTCGGTCTGACGACCTGACTATTCTGATAGGAGGCCCTCGTGAGTACAGTTCTCTTCAGCCCCTTTCTATTGTGCATTTCCATCTTTTGTCTAGGAGACTGTACTCCATAGTTATTACTATTTGTTATAGTTTACTATACATGTCAACTAAGTATCTGCTGAGTTGTTGAACTCACCCCCATGGACACTATCTTTTTCAGGTACCAGGTTGTTTATGCAGTCGCTTGGAGTATCATGTCTGCCGGTTCCCACGTCACATCAGAAAACTTACCGGTTTCATTTATGCTTTATTTGTTTTATGTATTAAGAGTACTTAGCATTGTATATTCTGGTTTTGGCACTGGAGTGTTGTTATGTGGTATTTTGTGTTGTTTGATGGTTGTGTAAGCCTAGCCGGCTAGCAGTTTTGTATTTTGGTTTGTATTTGATTTTCTATCATTTTCCGCTGTGTTTTGGTTTTAGTACAGCCGAGTGGGCTGCTACATATATAACTGCGTGGTTGTTTAGTTATTTTATTGTTATTATTCCGGCCGTGTTGGCCGAGGTATATGTGGCCATGAGGTCATTGTATATATGTCTCAGATTGTCACCCATACAGGGGAGATGCTGCCGAAATTTCTTCGGACAGGGATTCCCCCGGGGGCGTGACAAGTGTAACAACCTACACTTCCCTTTTAGAGCAGTAGTATAAAGAATACAACACTAATAAAATGTTACCAACAAGTTAGAGCACTCGATGTGTTGCTGTCGGTCTGCTGGAGATAATCGGATGGCTCAGAAGAGTAGTTCGGTGGTAGACTTCTTTGATGCAGCAGCAGGAAGTCAGAGCAATCAAAATGCTAATTGAACGTGTAGAAGCTTATATATCAGTTCGTTCTTGAAGCTTGGTGAGACACCCTTATAAAGGGTATGGAAGGTGCCTTCCATAGCCTTGAAGATGCCTCCAACATATAAAGTTTGATCCCAAACTCATTGCTCCTTATCTGCAATGAAGTCTGAATTTCATCATGTGAAAGGCACCTTCCATGGCACTGAAGGAGCCTTCAATGAACAGTGCGGAATGCGTCTTCCATAGCATGGAAGGTGCCTCAGGCACTAGTCACCCGAGACATTTTGTGCTCATTTTTTTCCTGTAAAATGTGCTAGTCCAATAAACTAAGTAATAACCTGTAAGACAATGTTAACACAATAATAATAAAGAATAGCAATTCAATCTTGTCTCCCCGAGATCAAGATCTAGTCAAGGTCTCAATTTATATTTCAAAAATAGACTTAAATTAGACCGACGCCTACTGACCCTTCGAACAGGGATGCATCCTCACTTAATCACTCTTCTCTAATGGCTTACCTCTACTTACCAAGTGTAGAGTTACCTTCTGGAATCACACATCTGGACTTCAGGAATCGAACATCCCGACTTACGGAAATCACACATCCGGTCTTCACCCATTGGAAATCAGACATCATGACCTGCCGACATCGCACATTTGGCCTTCTCCACTCGAGAATCGCACCCCCCAACTTGTTGAAATCACACATCTGGTCTTCACCCATCAGAAATTGCACATCCTGACCCTTGCTAAAATCCCACATCTGGACTTCAACCCACCGGGAATAGAGCATCCTGACTAGGGTTAGTCAACCCTGTACACTCGGTAGCAAGGTTAGATAGCAACATATCTAACTTTAATCTATTTGTCATTCATCAAAACTCAGGTTTAACCATTAATGCTGACTGCACCAACAACATCGGATGCCCCATCCTCTTCAGGTATTTTTGTTATTGATTATCATGTTATTATCTCAGACACTTGGATATTGGATATTGAGTATGGCTCACATATATGTAATGACTTATAGAGGCTAAGGAATATCATAAGACTCATTAAGGGAGAATCAAGTTTGTGAGTTGGGAATGGAGCAAAGGTTGCTGCAGTCGCTATCGGAACATACTTATTAAAGCTTCCTAGTGGACTTGTCTTAGAACTGGATAATTATTATTTTGTTCCTATATTAATAATGAACATTGCATTTATTTCTTGCTTAAATAAAAAAAGGTTTATATTTGACTTTAGTAATAATTGTTGTTATATAACTTTGAATGACATTCTTTATAAAATTAAAACTTTATGCAATGACATCTACACTTTAGATATATCTAATGACGTATTCAATATCGAAACAAGCAATAAACAAGTTTGAATGGATAATCAATAAACAAGTCCGAATTGCAACAGATTATAGTTATCGAATCATTTGAATAAGATACATTTGATATATGCAATTCATGTTTAAAATGCAAGATGGCAAAGTTACATTTTTCTGGAAATGGTCAAAAAGTTAATGAGTTACTTTAACTCATACATACCGATGTATGTAAACCAATGTCGACTCACGTACTAGGAGGTTATAACTATTTCATTACTTTCATTGATGATTACTCTCGTTATGAGTATGTATATCTAATGAAATACAAGTCTGAAGTCTTTGAAAAGTTTAGAGAATTCAGAAATGAAGTAGAAAATCAACTTGGTAAAAATATTAAAATACTTCGATCCGATCGAGGTGGTGAGTATTTAAGCCAAGAGTTTTAAGATTATCTAAGGGATAATAATATATTGTCTCAATAGACTCCACCTTATATGTCATAACATAATAGTATATTAGAAAGACATATAACCTTACCCTATTAGACATGGTTAGGTCAATGATTGATCATGCAAATTTCACCTTTTGAGGTTATACACTTATGATAGATGTTTACTTACTAAATAGAGTCTCGATGAAGGCAATCTCAACTACTCCATATGAGGTATGGACTAGTAAGAAACCCCTCATATCTTATTTGAAGATTTGGGGTTATCCTGCTTATGTGAAGAGGATTATATCAGACAAGTTGAATTCTAAGTTTAATAAGTGTTTATTTATTGGATACCCTAAGGAAACTAAGGAATAAAAGGTATTTGTTTCAAGGCATGTTGCATTCCTAGAGATAGAATTTCTCTTGCAGGTAACAAGTGGGAGTATAGTTTAACTTGATGAAATTCAAAAGACTCCAATAGACACTAATGAGATGCCTAGTCAAGAACTGTAATAGATTATGACACAACCTCCTCATATATCAAGTAGGGCATGTAATATTCTTGAGAGATATAGATCTCTTATAAGAGAATTGAATGACGTATTACTCATTGAATATGAGGATCCTACTGATTATAAGAAGCTCTAAATAGTTCAGAGAAGAACAAGTGACTTACAACCATGAAGTCGGAAATAGATTTCATGCACGAAAATCAAGTCTAAAATTTAGTGGGCCCACCTGAAGGCATTATGCCTATAGGGTGCAAGTGGATTTTCAAGAAGAAAACTAACATGAATGATAATGTAATTACCTACAAAGTAAGGATGGTGGCGAAAGGTTGTCGTCAAAAACAAAACATTAACTATGACGAAACCTTCTCACCTATAGCCATGCTTAAATCCATTCAGATACTCTTAGTCATATTAGCTCATCATGATTATGAGATGTGATAAATGGATGTGAAAATAGCTTTCCTTAATGAAAATTTGCTTGAAGACGTGTATATGATACAACTTGAAGGTTTCGCATCTGTTAACAAAAATAAAGTATACAAGCTTCAACGGTCCATTTATGGACTAAAGAAAGCATTCAAAAGTTGGAATATCCAATTTGATGAGATAATAAAAAATTTTGATTTCTCACAAAATCCAGATGAACCTTATGTGTATCAAAAGGTTAGTGGAAGTGTGATTGTATTCTTAATATTATATGTTGATGACATATTACTTATAAGAAATGATGTGTTAGTTCTACAAATCAGTTAAAGTTTGGTTATCGATAACATTTTCTATGAAAGACATGGGAGAAACAACTTATATCCTAGGGATGATGATCTATAGAGATATACCGAAATGGTTTCTTGGTATTTTATAGTCGACATATATAGATAAAGTACTAAAACAGTTTAGCATGTTTGAATCCAAGAAAGGTTTCATACTTACGAGGTATGAAATTCACCTTTCAAAGTCTATGAGCCCATGCAAAAAAAATGAGAGGATTTTCATGGATAAGATATCTTATACATCTGCAATAGGATTTGTCATGTATGCTATGTTATGTATAATACTCGATGTATCGTATGCTCTGAGTGTTACAAGTAGATACTAGTAAGATCTAGAAATGGATCATTGAGTGACTGTCAAGACAATCCTTAAGTATTTGAGAAGAACTAAGGATATATTTTTAATATATGGAGATGGTGATATGATTATACGTGAGTATACGGATGCCAGTTTCCAAACAAACAAGGATGACTCCAAGATCCAGTTTGGATTTATATTCATATTAAATAGAGGTGCAATTAGTTGGAAGAGTTATAGGAAAGACATTGTTACATATTCTACCTGTGAGGTGAAATACACTATAGTAAATGAAGAGTTCAGATCAAGAAGTTTGTTACCGAACTTGGTATGGTTCCATCCACTGTTGAAGCATTACTTGTTTACTACGATAACACTGGATCCATTGCGTAAGCAAAGGAACCTAGGTCTCATCAGTGATCTAAACATATGCTTCACCACTATCATTTGATCATGGAGATCATTAGTAGAAAAGAAATACAGCTCGAGAAAATTATCACTGAAAGGAACCTAGCGAATCCTTTGACAAAGGCTCTACCACAAAACAAGTTTGAGAGTTTCATCCATACTTACAGTTTAGGAAACCGTGGCGTAATGCCAAGTGAGAGTGTTAGATTTTTTAGGGATGTCCTCCTAAGGCCATTGCCTTATGATTTACTATTTATTTGATAAATATAGATTTACTATTTGAGTACATATTATATATTTTAATAGTCTTAAACTCATTTACTGAATGTTCGCAATACAATTCATAGTATGAGAAAAATTATGATTGGATCACAACTAGTGATTATATCTACATGTGAAATTATGAACGTATTAGAATTTCCCTAGTCGTCAAATTGATGTATTCAGACATCATCAATTATGTAAGACTAGCATGAGTTATACTTCTTGGTTCTCCAAGCAGCTGTTTTCTCACGGGCTGGAGACATCGAGATGTCAAGAGTTAAATGTGGATGCTAGTTATGGTAACTAATTCATTGGAGTGATTCATTGTAAGATTTCATATGGTTATCTATATATATAGATATGTCTGTAAACCTTTTACTATAGCTCAAGTGCAAGTTTCCTTCGACTTGAAGTATACAAGTCATCTTGGTCATGGAGACTTATACTTTGATATCTTAAGTAAACATCTCTTGGAGTTGTGGACCCAAAATAATTGGGTATAAGTCGAAGTGTCTGAAGGTGTTTGGATAGCCAACAGAGGATTCACCACTCCTTTCAAGGAGACATATACCCTATGACCACTAGTTAGAATTATTATTCAAAGCTTTGGCCAAAACATCACATGTTAAGAGTAAGAGATTCATGTATATATGTATAAGTAATTTGAATCCTTGGAATGAGAAAGTATACTTGGGATAGGTGTGGGACGTAGTCAGCCTAGTGGTGGCAGAAATATAAACCATGTCCTGAACCAAATGGGTATAAGACAAGTGAAAGGAACGAGGCACGACTCACTATAGTTGTTAAAAGGTTCAGAATTACTTCTGAGATCAACTATGATTTTTCAGTTATGGGGATCATGATGTACTACTAGGTGTCACTCATGATCATTCTATAATTAAGTAGTTAATTATGGGTGACTAAGATAAATCGGGAACCTATTGGGTTACACGCCTTATGAATCTCTAAAAGGCATAAAACAAGTTAGAAAATAAAATTCTTAAATTAAGAGATAAATATTTTGTTGGACCATACATAAGACAAATATGAAAATATTTATTGTAACGGAAGCATGGATGGACCACGTCTCTTATAAAAGAGTTGGACCCAATTTAGTTTAGTTATGAACCAACTTAATTTAGTTGTGAACAAAACTAAGGGGTTAATGGACTAATTTTTTGTTAAATGGGTTGGATTTGAGTTTTCTAATCCAACTCATTAAAAGGATTATATATTGATATGGTTAAGAGAGAATTAATACACAATTTATTATTGGCTTGATTAGGTTTTGGAAACCTAAACCCATTACCTCTTCCTCTCTCTCCCTCTCCCTCTTCCTCTCTCTTACCGCTGACCACAACAAGAGGGTCTCCTCTTGTTGCTGTGAGACAACTAAAGGAAGAAGATCTTCCTTTTGCTTCTTCTTACTCTTCTTGATCCTTCTCCTTCACTCGTGGCTAGTACCTTCTGAAGGCGAAACTTGTTCTCTTAGAGTTGTCTTGAAGAGCTCGCATGGATATAAATAGAGGCGAGGTTTGATAATGTCACAAAAGGTTGATGCTTTTCTCATTACAGGTCATCCATAAGTTATACCTAAGAATAATTATTATTTAATTTCATTTTGTTTTATGATCTTGTCTAAGTGATTATATCTTGCATGCGTGTGGTCTGTGTGATTTAATAAATTAATTTATTTATTGTTAAGTCTTCTGCTATACATATTTATGAAACATATTTTTAGTACACATCGTATCGTCATATCCCAACAGAAACTTCATTACCCGACAAGTTTAATAGATCAAGCTTGGTGTTGGACGACTTCTCAGTAGTAGTCGAATGAAGCATCATCATAGTAGAGCAACAACACAAAGTTGGAGCAGTCGGAATGTCACACAATTGTGTAGAAGCTCATAGAAGAAGTGTGTTTGAAGCCTTGGTCAAATAGCCTTTTTAAGGGGGATGGAAGGCGTCTTCAATACCACTAAAGTCACCTTCAACACCAATTTTTTATCCCCCAAAAACTAACTCTTATCGTCAATGAAACCTTCTGCCTTATCCGATCGAAGGCGCCTTCAAGCCTCTCCAAGGTGCCTTCTATCGCCCAACTCAAGGTGCCTCAGTTACTGTTTACCTGAGGCATTTTATGCTTCTTTCACCCTGCAAAATATGATATTCTAACAAAATAAAAGTATACACTATAAGACGAAGTTAGCACAATAAAAATAAGTAGTATTAATTAGATTCTGTCTATCCAAGATCAAGATCTAGTCAAAGTTTTAGTTTATGTTTCCAAAATGGACTTAAATTGGACTAATGCCTAAAGTCCCAAATTGAGACTCGTCCTCACTAGAACACTCTCCTCCAGTGACTTACCTTACTTACCATAAAGAATTCCTTGACTCTGTTAGATTTTGAGGGATGTCCTAAGGCAATGGCCTTATGGTTTTTACTAAATATAAATTCACTATTTGAGTATATATTATATGTTTGATTGTTTTAAACTCATTTACTGAATGCCCGCAATACAATTCATAGCATGAGAGAAATTGTGATTGGATCACAACTAATGATTATCTCTACATGTGCAATTATGAACGTATTAGAATTCCCCTAGTCGTCAAATTGATGTATTCAAAGATCATTAATTCTATAAGACTAGTATGGGTTATACTCGTTGGCTCACTAAGCAGCTATTTTCTCACTGACTAGAGATATTGGGATGCTGAGAGTTAAATATGGATGCTAGTTATGGTAATTAGTTTATCGGAGTGATTCGTTGTAAGACTTCATATGGTTATCTATATATATGGATATATCTGTGAAGCTCTTACTGTAGCTCGAGTGCATATTTCCTTCGACTTGAGGTATAAAAGTCATTTTGGTTATATAGACTTAAACTTTGATATCTTAAGCAAGCACCTCATTGAGGTGTGGACCTAGGATGATTGGGTATAAGTCAAAATGTCAGAATATTTTTGGATAGCCCATAGAGGATTCACCGCTCCTTGTGAGGAGAACGTATACCCTATGGCCACTTATTAAGATTATTACTCAAAGTCTTTGGCTAAAGCATCACATGTTAAGAGTACGAGACTCTTGTACACATGTACGAGTAATTTGAATCAGTAGAATGAGGAAGTATTATTTGGGCTAGGTGTGACGTAGTCAGTGTAGTAGGGACGGACACATAAACCATGTCCTGAACCAAGTGGGTACAAGATGAGTGAAAGGAACATGACTTACTGCAGCTGCTGAAGGGTTTAGAATTAATTCTGAGATTGGCTATGATTTTTCAGCTAATTGGAGGTCATGATGTACCATTAGGTGTCACTCATGATCGTTCTATAATTAAGTAGTTAATTATGGGCGGCCAAGATAAACTGGAAACCTATTAGATCACACACACAAACGAGTCTCTAAAAGACGTAAAATAAATTAAAGAATAAGATTCTTAAATCAAGAGATAAATGTTTGGTTGAACCATACATAAGATAAATATAGAAATATTTGTCATGATGGAAGCTTGGATGGGCTACATCTCTTATGGTAGAGTTGAACCATATTTGGTTTAATCATGAATTAGTCATGAACCAACTTGGTTTAGTTGTGAATCAAACCAAAGGGTTAATGGGCTAATTTTAGTTATAAGGGATGATACATTGGATTTGAGCTTTCTAATCTAACTCATTAAAGAGGATTATATATAGATGTAATTGGGAGAGAATTAGATACAAATTTTATTATTTGGTTGATTGACTTTTGGAAACTCAATCCTCCTCTCCATCTCCTCTCGCTCCCATTGCCAACAAGAGGGTGCTCCCTCTTGTTGTCGTGACCACCACAAGGGAGAAAAACTTTCCCTTGTGTGTTTCTCTTCTTCTTCCTCTTGATCCCTCTTCTTCGCTCATGGCTAGTAACTTCGAAAGAGAAGTTTGTACTCAAGGAGTTGTCTTGAGGAGCTCGACGTAGATACAAATAGAGGCGAGATTCAACAATGTCGTTATGGTTGATGTCATTCTCGTTACAGGTCATCCGTAAGGTATACCTAGGGTAAATTTACTTTTTGTTAAATTTACAGGTCATCCGTAAGGTATACCTAGGGTAAATTTACTTTTTGTTAAATTTTAATTATGCAATTATGTTTGCCATGTTGTATCCTTGTATGTGTGTAGTGTGTGTAATGTAATAATTAGAAATTATTATTGTTTTATTTTCCATTCCGCAAGTTTACGAAACGTGTTCTAGCACACACCCGCATTGGGCATATCTCAATAGTGGTATCAGAGCATAATCATTCTTTGACATGATTGTAAAATTATTTTATAGTGCATAATTAGTGTTGTAATTAATTTTGGATTTTTTTTTTGAAATTATTAAGACTTTCTCTATTTTTGGAAGTTTCCTAAATTGTTAGGAAATTCCATGTTTAAAAAGTTTGTGATATAATTTTAGAAAATTAAATTTAGAAATATTCTGTTAATTAATAAATTATCATTTCTAGATTTTTTTAAAAATTTTAAGAAATATTCTATTTTTGAAAATTTTCTTAATTTGTTAGGTAATACCAAATATGGAAAGATTCTAAATTTTTTTTAATAAAAAAAATCCAAATATGAGATATTCTAAATTAAATTATAAAATTAATCTTTTCTAAAATTTTTATATTTATTAAAATATTTTTTTTTTAGAAATTTTTCTAAATTATTAGGAAATACTAAATTTGAAAAGATGTAAAAAATAATTAAAAATCTAGATTTGAGATATTTTAAATTAAATTATAGAATTAATCTTTTCTAGAATTTTTGGATTTATTAAAATATGCTATTTTTGGAAAATTTTCTAAATTATTAGGAAATATCAAATTTGGAAAATTTTTAAAAATCTATATTTAAATTATTCTGTAATAAATTAAAAATAGTAATTATTTATTTTCTAAATTGTTATGAAATTAATTTAGAAATTTGTTTTCAAAATAATTAAAGATTCTTGATTGATAAAAAGATTTTAGATGAAATATGTTAATTAAATTTAGAAATTAATTTCCTAATTTGATTAGATAAATCTTGATTTATTAAAATTAGATTTATAACATATTTTTATTTCCAAAATAGAATTATAATATATGTAAATTTATGTCATGTTCAAACCATATTGTATGTCATGTAGATGCATTAATTATGACATGTTTAGATTTTACTATGCATGTGGTGTGATTAGATCTTACCATATGTGTGATGTGTCATGCTATATTATGCGTGCGATGTGTCATGTCATCATTTATGTCATGTGTGCGACGTGTCATATCATCATTTATGTCATTTGTGTAATATCATGCAGATAAAATATTTGCATGATGTAGATGAGACCAAATCTCATACACAATATTAAAACTAACACCTTCCGTTAATATGATAAGAACCATAGTTTAAGTTCTTGTTTGAGTTGTTGACCAAAGTTAAGATCAAACTTGAAATTAAATATATTCAAATCATAGAGATGCAATTCATGATTAACGGGTCGACTTTAAACTTGATGCGTTGATTTGTTGTGCCAAAGCCATGATCAATGTAGATAGAGGTGAAGTTGGGTGATATGCATTTGATGTATACTTGTTAATGTATTAACAACCTGATGTTTATGTGAAGATCAATCAGTTGCTAGCATAATATGATAATTGCATATAAGTGATATGCAATCGATAAACTTATTACCTACCGCTATAGCCAAGAATTGCTTATTGGCCAAAGTCAAGGCTATATCTCCTGAATTCAAAATTTTGAATTTGATAAATAAGCCAGCTTTTATGTAAATTATTTACATAAATAATATCATGTCTCTCATACTCTCGTTTTTGTATTTCTAGGTTAATCATTTAATTATGACATCTATTAATCTACGTTCGATTTTAGACTCGAATAAACTGACTAGGCTAAACTTCTTGGACTGGTTTTAAAATTTGAGAATTGTTCTCAAAGCTGAGAAACTAGCTTATGTCCTTGATCAGCCTCTTCCCACAAGTCTTGATGCCAATGCAACTACGGACCAATTGTTGGCCCTTCATAAACATAAGGATGATTCTGTACTTGCAAGTTGTATTATACTAACTGCTATGACTCCTGAACTACAGAAACAACGTGAGCATTTGGATGCTTATGATATTGTCTATCATCTTCATGAGCTATTTGATGAGCAAACTAGATCCGAAAGGTTTGACGTCTCTAAGCTTCTCTTTTTCACAAAGATGCAGGAGGGTTCATCCGCAGTACAATATGTACTAAAGATGAATGACTACATAGAGTGTTTAGCATCACTCGATTTTATAATGAATCATGAATTAAGTATTGACTTAATTCTACATAGTTTACCAAAAAGTCATTCATAATTTGTGATAAACTATCGGATGAACAATTTAGAATCAACCATTCCCAAGATGATTAATATGCTCAAAGCTGTAGAGCCTTTTTTTTAAAAGTGAACAGAAAATTATGATGTTAGTAGACTCCTCCAAGAAAGGTTCTAAGAGAAAACCAAAACATCAGGCTAAGGAGAAGAGCAAAAAGGCCAAGACAGTAGAACCGACACAAAAAGGTCTATGCCATTATTATGGTAAGAAGGGCACTAGAGAAGAAACTACAAGATCTATCTTGAGTTCATGAGGAAGAATAAGGCCCTCGATGCTCCATTCTCTTCAGGTATTTTCGTTATTGATTGTCATGCTATTTTCTCATACACGTAGATATTAGATATTGGGTGTGACTCACATATATGTAATGACATACAGGGGCTAAGAAATAGCAGAAGACTCGTCAAGGGAGAAACAAGTCTGTGAGTTGGGAATGGAGCAAAGGTTATTACAGATGCCATCGGAACATATTTGTTACAGCTTCCTAGTGGACTTGTCTTAGAACTAGATAATTGTCATTTTGTTCATGCATTAATAAAGAACATTGTTTTTATTTCTTGCTTAAATAGAAAAGGTTTCCATTTGACATTTAGTAACAATTGTTGTTATATGACATTGAATGGTGTTCTTTATGACACTGGAACTTTATACAATGACATCTGTAACAACCCAAATTTCCTCATTTCGAGTCCTAATAGTACTTAAAAATATTTAGAAATGCTTTAGAAAAATTCTAGAGATTTTTAGAGTATTTTTATGTAATTTTTGGAGTTCGTTTGGTATTTTTACCAAAAGAAACAAGTTGCAAAAAAATAAAGAAAATTAGCCGAGATTCGAACCTGCAACCTCCAGCCAAACCAAGCCTTAAGCAAATCCAGCTGACCAAGTGGTCAAGCAGGCGGTTCTGTTTAGAAAAGGTAGCAAAATTTATTTAAGATAGTTAATAGAATATTGGATTATAAAAGGGATAAGTTGATGTTGGATTTGTCTGTTTAGAAAAGGTAGCGAATTTATTTAAGATAGTTAACAGAATATTGGATTATAAAAGGGATAAGTTGATGTTGGATTTGTCTGTTTAGAAAAGGTAGCGAATTTATTTAAGATAGTTAACAGAATATTGGATTATAAAAGGGATAAGTTGATGTTGGATTTGTCTGTTTAGAAAAGGTAGCGAATTTATTTAAGATAGTTAACAAAAATATTAAGTTATAAAAAGGGAGAACTTAGGGATTATTTTCCAAAAAACCTAAACCTCTCCTCTCCTTTTCTCTCCCGACGACACAGCGTCTCCTGTTTGGGCGAAGGAAAAAAGGGAGGGATCTAAGGTTCCTCTCCGATGGTCGGCCAAGGGAGATTTTCGGGAGATCTTCACATGGTTGTGATCCTCTCGTCAAGGGGAAACCGTGAGCACGAAGGAGGGGTCGAAGCTTGCAATTCCCGCAAACCCTAGAAGTTTTCTTTCCGGTTGTAAGCCCAAGAACGCAAAGGTAAGTGCTTCTCACCTGCAGTAGGAGTAGTTTCGGACCTTTGTTCTTCTTGAATTCGAAGCATGAGAAGCGCTTAGAGTGCAGATTTTTAATTAAGCCTATAGTGCAGATTTTTAATTAAGCTTATAGTGCAGATTTTTATATAGGCTTATAGTGCAGATTTTAATTAAGCTTGTAGTGCAAATTTTTAATTAAGCCTATAGTGCAGATTTTAATTAAGCTTATAGTGCAGAGTTTTATGTAGGCTTATAGTGCAGATTTTAATTAAGCCTATAGTACAGATTTTTAATTAAGCTCATAGTGCAGATTTTAATATAGGCTTATAGTACAGATTTTAATTAAGCTTGTAGTGCAGATTTTTAATTAAGCCTATAGTGCAGATTTTAATTAGGCTTATAGTGCAGATTTTAATTAAGCTTATAGTGCAAAATTTTATGCAGGCTTATAGTGCAGATTTTAATTAAGCTTATAGTGCAGATTTTTAATTAAGCTTATAGTATAGATTTTAATTAAGCTTATAGTGCAGATTTTAATTAAGCTTATAGTGCAGATTTTTAATTAAGCTTATAGTGCAAATTTTTATTTAAGCTTATAGTGCAGATTTTAATTAAGCCTATAGTGCAGATTTCAATTAAGCTTATAGTGCAGATTTTTATGTAAGCTTATAGTGCAGATTTTAATTAAGCTTGTAGTGCAGATTTCTTAGAGCTTAAAATGCAGATTTCTTTAGAGCAGATTTCTTTAGAGCTTGTAGTGTATATTTCTTAAGAGCTTATGGTACAGATTTCTTTAAAGTTTATAATGCAGATTTTTTGTGGAACTTGTAGTGCAGATTTTTGATGGAATTTATAGTGCAGATTTTTGGTGAAACTTGTAGTGCAGATTTTTTGTGGAACTTATAGTGCAGTTTTTAAAGAGAAAGATTATAGTGCAGTTTGGTTAAGTATTATAGTGCAGAATTTATGTTTGCATAGTATGCAAAAATAGTGTAGCATAGAATGCAGAATCTTGATTAGTATAGTATGCAGAATTTTGATTAGCATAGTATGCAGATTTTTGTTTATGCATTTCAAAGTTAGAATTTGTTTAAACATTTCAGTTTTTAAAGAAGCATTCTTTTATTAGAAGTATTAACAAGTCTAAGAAAGATAAAGAAAAGAAAGAGAAAGGCCAAGGCCTTAAGTAGATCCCAAAGTCAAGACTTCAGGGATTTTGGCACATAAGGTGGCTAAAGAAAATGCCGAGGCATTATATATTAGAAGTAATAAAAGATAACAAGTATTTTACTTTATTTAAGAGGCTAATACCCGACTTCCGAGATTATCGTTAAACAAATCCAGGTGTCCAATTCCGAGGTCTTGACCCTGGTAGACCGAGGTCTGCTCTTTTAGGATTGGTGGCTCGCTACCCCAACCTATTAGGGAACGCGCAAAGATGGTACTACGCCTGGGCCCAAGAAGAAAGTTGATTATTGATCCTGTCCGAACCAGGAGTCAACGGACGCTGGGGATGTGGCGCTCCCTGCTGGATCCTCGAGTGCTCCGGCGAACCTGCAACAAAACCGGGCCGGGAGGGGTGTCCCGGCGACGACCCTCCGACGCTCAAGTCAGGCGAGGAATAACAAAGAGGTGGCTTCAGAGATTCAGACCAGCGTACCTCCGGTGAAGAAATGGAGACCTTATATAGACCTCTCGAAGGAGCCTGGGCGCGCCAATCAAAGCAATCACCTGCTTTCGACCATGCCCAGGTATGGGTCTGTCAGAAGGGCATCCATAAGGCCATACCGCTACTGTATCGACCTCTCCATGATGTGACGGCAAGACCCTCTATCGTGAAATCTTGTGTACGGCATAATCATCAGACATGCCTTTGCTGACATCCCATATCCCGAGCCGAACGAATAGGTCGCTCGGCTAACCTTTGTATCCTCGCCCTTATCCTGGCCGAACGGACTACCCGCTCGGCCCTTCGGTTCCAGCCGGGCAGACACCCGCTCGGCCATTCAGTCCTCCCGCCTTGGCGTCGGAAACCCAAGCCTATGGCTAGGTTATCTCTGGCTCCGCTCGGACCTGCTCAACTGCTTGACGCGGCCATTACCCGCTTAGTCAGCCCTCCATCCGTCCTCAGGCTGGGACCCTTCAGGAAGTGGGTCCCCCATTCTTACCGCCGGATCACTTGCCTCCCCTTCAAGTCTAGTCGAAGGAGGCAGTGAGTCCGACTGACTGGACTATGTGTCCGAGCGGGCGGTCGTCGCCTTACCGTCGCTTATAATATCCCTTGAGTCGTTCGGCCTTTATGCCAAATTCAGCCGCTCGGCTCTTCGTTTTGGATGTCTTGGCGCTCAACGTGGATGTTTGCTTGTCTAAATCTTCTCAAAAATCACGCAAATCCTTTTCATTAAGTCGAAGCATGCGCGGTATGGGCGCATTAATTGCGCCTGGTGACAGAGCGCCACGTGGCTCTTCTCGCGTGGCGGTGATGATCCGTACGATGGGACGCCGATTGTTTTGAAATGGACGGTTTGATGATGACCTCGTCTCTCGTGACCTGCATCCGACGGACGAGGCTAACCAGCCTCGTTCGCATAAAGCCTTCGTCTTCGCCCTTACGCTGCATTCTCTGTTTAATTGCGCGTCCTCCGTCGAAGGTGCCCACGGCTGCATCGTTCCGGCTGTCCTAGTTCTTGCCTCTTGGTGGTTTTCGGCTTTCTGGTGATCCTCTCCGTTCATCTTCCCTTAGTAAGCTTCTCCCTTCCTTTCGTTCGGCCTTTCCCTTTCGCGGGGAACTCCTTTCGTCCCCTTGCTTGCGAACTTTTATCTGTCCTCCGTTTCCGAGTTTCTTTCGGCTTCCTTCTTTCTTTTTCTTGGTACTTTAGTCATGGCGAGCACTTCCGTACCCGCTGTTGATGTTCATGGTCCCTGGTATATGACCATGGAGAGTAAATTTGACGAGGAGGGCGCTCGGCGTCTTGTTCGGACGTACGGGATCTCGGAAGACCATGAAATAGTTGTAGCCGACCCGACCGACCGGCCCCATAACCCGCCGATCGGTACCATTTGTTTTTTTCTGGACCAATTCCAGGGCGGCCTTAGATTTCCTACCCACCCATTTATTTTGGAAGTTTGTAATTATTTGCTCGGCCAACTTGTGCCGAATTCCTTTAGGCTGCTGAGCGGGGTGGTCGTCCTCTTTAAGCTGCACAGTATCCCACTCGACCCCAAAATATTCCACTTCTTCTTCTACCCCAAACAATCCGAGTTGGGTACTTTTATTTTCCAAAGTAGAATAGGCTTCAAAAGTTTTTGAGAATATGCCGACCTCCAACAAGCACTGGAAGGAGTTCTTCTTCTATACGACTTCCCGAGCGGCCAGCATTCCGAACCAAATGGCAGACCGTTGTGCCGACCCAGCCGGAACTCGGCAAATTCAGAAGCAATCCAGCCTACCTTCATGCGGCAAACTGGTTGTCTGTCAGCGGTACAAAATCGACCAGTTGCTTCTCAAGGGGGTGTTGTACATTTTTGGATTATCTCCCGTTCGGGCCAATCTTCCCTACCGCATGGGTAAGGACTCTTTACTCACTTCGCCTTTTTTGTCTAACTGATTTTAATTTTTTCTACTGCAGCTGAAGTCATGTGGCGCTCCAAGGCTACTGATCATCTGAAATTGAAAGCCGTGGAAATTGAGGCTACCAAAAAGAACTCACCGAGGGGTCTAATCCCACCACCGGCCTACAGGAGAGGGGACGTCATGCAACAGAGTTACCCCAGCCGCTTCAACGGAGGTTGAGGCGGATCTTGTTTCCTCTGCTCCAGCAGAGCTGGGAGTCCCCCAGGCCGGGGATTCACCACTGGAAGTTCGGCGGAAACGTCGAAGGGACTCCAGCCTTCCGTCGACCCCAGGGGGCGAACCACAGGCACCGATCGAGATCGCTTCGCCAGATCGCACGCCGTCGCAGATCAGGACCCCCGTGGCCTCGCCCACCGCACAGCCCTCTGGCTCTCCTCCACGGACTCGTCGTCGCTTACGACGGATGGGTGAGACTTTAACCATAGGGGAGTCCTCGGGCTAGGCGACTGCGGCTGAGGGAGTGCCGACCGACCACCCGACCATCAAGACTACCCTTCGATTCCCATCGGAGGAATATTTATTGTCTGCCGATCGGCCATCAAGCCCCGTTCATGAAATAACCTTGACGAGTCCGCTCGCCAAACTTTTCGAGGACGCCCAGATTCGGGTGGCCCTCATGACGCCCAAGCAGCTCGGCGATAACCACATGCAGCAAGCCACTCAGGTAGGTTCATTTTTCTTCTTGTGCCCTGCTACTGTTTGGTTCCTGATTTTATTATTTCACTTACAGCATTGGGCGGAGCAAATCGCCACTAGCCAAGTCTCGGGGGGTCCATCGGCCGAGCGGGAGAAACAAGCCCGCGAGGCCGAACAGAAGAAGGCCGCCGACCTGGCTACAGAGGTGGCTCGACTTGAAGGATTGGTGAAGAAACGCGACGCAGACGTGAAGCGCGCCAGTAGCCGGAAGAAGCGGGCGATCGCTGATCTGGACAAGATGAAAGTTGAAGTCCGAGCCCTAGATCAGCAATCTAAGGATCTGGAAGCCCAATTAACTGCCGAACGGGATGGGCGCTCAGCTGAACGCACTAAAGCGGAGGTGGACCAAAAAGTTCTCCAAGATTCACTAATTGCCTCCCGAGCGGCGCTCAGAAAGTACAAGGAGGGAGAGCCGAGTCGCCTAGCAGCAGCGCGCCAAGAATACCTCCGCTCGGAGCGGTTCGGCTCAAAATTTGGTGGCAACGTCTCCTCAACTTTCGCCGAGGCGGTCAAGGTCACCACGGCGTACTGGAAGAAGGGAGGGCACCTTCCTGCTGACCTGAGCATTCCCTCTTCAGATCTGGCGACTATGATTGACGATATCCTGGACGCCTTTTTTAATTTTGAGGACCCGGAGTGAGGCGAGTTCTTCCAAGTACTTTCTGTATTTCATCCGCTTTGCGGATGTAAAATTTTTGTATGCGCCGTTCGGCCTAGTTGTGTTCCTTTGCTTGTATTTTTGTTTGCCCTTCATTGCCCCCTTTTTTTTTTTGTCTGTTTGGTGCTTATCCGTAGAGTCAGTTAAGCTCCACGTGTTCCCCACTAGGCGACCGATCATGTTAATCAGTTGACTTGTTTTCCTCGAAATCGTTTAGCGCTTGGCTATGCTGTTTGCATTCAGTGAATGCGAAGTATTGGCAAACTGATGGCCGATCGGACTTAATCAATTTAGCACTTGCGAACGCTCATTATTTGGCGTCCTTAGTTTCGTCCAGTAAGCTCACAGTCGCGGGTTCAACTCTCGATCTTTAACGACGGAGCTCGTTGGCGCGGATATTTATAGCCGGTCGGCGCGGCTCTCGATCTTTAACGACGGACTCGTCGGCGCGGATATTTATAGCCGGTCGGCGCGGCTCTCAATCTTTAAAGACGGAGCTCGTCGGCTTTCCGCTCGGTTTTTATAGCCGGTCGGCGCGGCTCTCGATCTTTAACGACGGAGCTCGTCGGCGCGGATATTTATAGCCGGTCGGCGCGGCTCTCGATCTTTAACGACGGAGCTCGTCGGCGCGGATATTTATAGCCGGTTTCTCGATCTTTAACGACGGAGCTCGTCGGTCTTCCGCTCGGTTTTTAGCCGGTCGGCGGCTCTCGATCTTTAACGACGGAGCTCGTCGGTATTTTAAGCCGCGCGGCGCTCGATCTTTAACGACGGAGCTCGTCGGCGCAGATATTTATAGCCGGTGCGGCTCTCGATCTTTAACGACGGAGCTCGTCGGGCGGATATTTATAGCCGGTCGGCGGCTCTCGATCTTTAACGACGGAGCTCGTCGGATATTTATAGCCGGGGGGCGGCTCTCGATCTTTAACGACGGAGCTCGTCGGCGCGGATATTTATAGCCGGTCGGTGCGGCTCTCGATCTTTAACGACGGAGCTCGTCGGCGCGGATATTTATAGCCGGTCGGCGCGACTCTCGATCTTTAACGACGGAGCTCGTCGGCGCGGATATTTATAGCCGGTCGGCGCGGCTCTCGATCTTTAACGACGGAGCTCGTCGGTCTTCCGCTCGGTTTTTATAGCCGGTCGGCGCGGCTCTCGATCTTTAACGACGGAGCTCGTCGGCGCGGATATTTATAGCCGGTCAGCGCGGCTCTCGATCTTTAACGATGGAGCTCGTCGGCGCGGATATTTTATAGCCGGTCGGCGCGGCTCTTGATCTTTAACGACGGAGCTCGTCGGCGCGGATATTTTATAGCCGGTCGGCGCGGCTCTCGATCTTTAACGACAGAGCTCGTCGGCGCGGATATTTATAGCCGGTCGGCGCGGCTCTCGATCTTTAACGACGGAGCTCGTCGGTCTTCCGCTCGGTTTTTATAGCCGGTCGGCGCGGCTCTCGATCTTTAACGACGGAGCTCGTCGGCGCGGATATTTATAGCCGGTCGGCGCGGCTCTCGATCTTTAACGACGGAGCTCGTCGGCGCGGATATTTATAGCCGGTCGGCGCGGCTCTCGATCTTTAACGATGGAGCTCGTCGGTCTTCCGCTCGGTTTTTATAGCCGGTCGGCGCGGCTCTCGATCTTTAACGACGGAGCTCGTCGGCGTGGATATTTATAGCCGGTCGGCGCGGCTCTCGATCTTTAACGACGGAGCTCGTCGGTCTTCCGCTCGATTTTTATAGCCGGTCGGCGCGGCTCTTGATCTTTAACGACGGAGCTCGTCGGCGCGGATATTTTATAGCCGGTCGGCGCGGCTCTCGATCTTTAACGACGGAGCTCGTCGGCGCGGATATTTATAGCCGGTCGGCGCGGCTCTCGATCTTTAACGACGGAGCTCGTCGGCGCGGATATTTATAGCCGGTCGGCGCGGCTCTCGATCTTTAATGACGGAGCTCGTCGGCGCGGATATTTATAGCCGGTCGGCGCGGCTCTCGATCTTTAACGACAATTATTCCCACAGACAGCGCCAATTTGATCCTGTCCGAACCAGGAGTCAACGGACGCTGGGGATGTGGCGCTCCCTGCTGGATCCTCGAGTGCTCCGGCGAACCTGCAACAAAACCGGGCCGGGAGGGGTGTCCCGGCGACGGCCCTCCGACACTCAAGTCAGGCGAGGAATAACAAAGAGGTGGCTTCAGAGATTCAGACCAGCGTATCTCCGGTGAAGAAATGGAGACCTTATATAGACCTCTCGAAGGAGCCTGGGCGCGCCAATCAAAGCAATCACCTGCTTTCGACCATGCCCAGGTATGGGTCTGTCAGAAGGGCATCCATAAGGCCATACCGCTACTGTATCGACCTCTCCATGATGTGACGGTAAGAACCTCTATCGTGAAATCTTGTGTACGGCATAATCATCAGACATGCCTTTGCTGACATCCCATATCCCGAGCCGAACGAATAGGTCGCTCGGCTAACCTTTGTATCCTCGCCCTTATCCTGGACGAACGGACTACCCGCTCGGCCCTTCGGTTCCAGCCGGGCAGACACCCGCTCGGCCATTCAGTCCTCCCGCCTTGGCGTCGGAAACCCCAGCCTATGGCTATGTTATCTCTGGCTCCGCTCGGACCTGCTCAACTGCTTGACACGGCCATTACCCGTTTAGTCAGCCCTCCATCCGTCCTCAGGCTGGGACCCTTCAGGAAGTGGGTCCCCCATTCTTACCGCCGGATCAATTATTATTTTGAAGTATTAAAGTATAAGTTTTTAAACAAGTGAAATAAGATTCAGAAAGTGTTTAAAATTCAGCAAGATTATGCTAGCATGATTGTATAGATTTGTTTTACACGTTTAGCATTTCAGTATGTTTCTTTTGCTTGTAGATGAACATGAGTAGTTTTCCTTTTGAGCATTCAACTTTTAGATTTCAGTATATTCACATGCATATTCGAGTTTTGTGAGTTAGATATCGCTTACTAAGCAATTTTGATTCTAGATGGATTTTCCTCTTACTGCAGATAAAGGAAAGGAAAAGTTATCAATCGATTGGTTGAATCGATGGTGAGATGATATAGAGAACACTAGTCTTAATCATTCCTAGTCAAGTATTAACATTCAGGGACAATGTTAATGCGACGAGACTAGCATGTAGGTCAACTCGATGACTTGATCTCACAAGTCATGGATATGGAGATATCAAGTTGACACATGAGCATGCATTGGAGAATGTATACTGAATGACCCGCCATGAGAAAGTATCATGGATCGTTATATGAGTGTCATATACTTTCTCATGTGACTATTAGTATGACTATTAGTCCTTGGACCTGAAGCCACCATGGTTTCCTACATAATGAGTTGCATATTTTGGCTTCGTCAATGTCACCCGTAACTGGGTGGACTATAAAGGCGATTACTGGGTATGTAACAAATTATACGGAGGAATGTGAGTGATGTAGATGGGATCTATCCCTCCTATATGACAGGAGTGATATCTTTATTCTTGATAGAGTGAGACCACTAAGTACATGGTCATGCCCAAATGAGTCAATATGAGATATTGAGCTCATTTGATTAGAGTGAGTCTACTTAGATTTCAAGATTTAGATTGATTAGAGGATGACACGGTCTATGCCTCAAGTTGATCAATCTAGATGTCAAGGATAGAAGGACATTATCATATATTGTGAAGGGTCACAATTAGTAGTCACAATGTGATGTTGGATCTCAACATTCTTGTAACATGGGTAATAATGATGTGTTGCTAGATACCACTCATTACTTATACTTCTAAATGGGTTTAGGAACATTGCCAACGTTGCAAGAACCTATAGGGTCACACACAAAGGGCAATTAGATGGAGATTAGGTTCATTTAATGAACCAAGAGGATTAGGTTCATGTGATGAACCAAGTTGGATTAAGAGTAATCTAAATTAAACTAATTGAGTTAGACTCAATTTGATTCATGTGTTAAATAAGTCTAATTTAGACTTGGACTCATTGAGTCAATTTAATTCAAATGAATAGATATTCATTAAATCAAATTGACTTGAACCAATGGTTAGATTTGATCAACCATGGGAGATAAGAGGTCAAGTTTGACTTGACTTGAGAGGGAAGATGAAAGGTCAAGTTTGACTTGACCAATGCCACATCATTTGTGTGTTGGCATAAAGTGGGCCAATGATGATGTTCCACATCATCAAGGTTGGCTTATGTGTGTGCCACCTCATGAGGGAGACCAAGAACCATGACTCTTGGTATCCCATGGAGGTTTATAACCTCTCCATGAAGTGGTCGGCCACTTGATTGCAAGTGAATGCAATTGTGTGCTCATTCACTTCTTCTTCTTCCTCATCTCTTCCTCTCCACTCTTCCTCTTGCTCCATTGCCAAGACTCCTTGGTGTTAGGATGTATACTAAAAGCCTAGCTTTTGGTATAAACATTTATCTAGAAATAAGAATCACATTGGTCAAATGTCTACATTTATGATAAATGTAGTTGCTCAATTAATTTATATTGAAGATAACATGGTGTGTGGTGTCATACACAGAAGATCATGTTATCGATTCCTTATAAATTATAAACAGTAGCTCACGACCAAGATGGAAAGGAACAAACCATTGGAAGGTCGTAGTGTAATTAGGTATTAGTTTATCTTAACTATATAATTACACTAGTACACTTAGAGTGTATTGAGTAGGACCATTTGAGTTCATTCCTTTTATACTGACTTTATAAAGGAACAAAGACCTCAATTATTATGGAAGTGTGTGCTCTTAATCCTAATATAATAACAAGCACATATATTTGATATTTATTTCTTTAATTTATCAATGGGTGAGATTTAATTCGATGAATCAATAAGCCCGATAAGTTGGGAAATGATATCACTTATAGTGTGTGTTGTTGATTATAGAAGGAAACTGTGTCCTAGAGATACTAGGTTGAGAATGTCCCCAAGAGGAGCTCAAAAGGATTGTCATGTTAAACCCTGCAGGTGGACTTAGTCCGACATGACGATGAAGTTCAGTGATACTACTCTTGGAGCTAGATATTAATTAAGTGAGTTGTCAGTAACTTACTTAATTAGTGGACATTTGATATCTTAAACACAGGGAGACTAACACACTCATAATAAGAAGGAGCCCAAAAATGTAATTTGGGATTGATGCGGTAGTTCAATAATAATTCTCTAGTGGAATGAATTATTATTGATAAAATTAAGTTGTGTGTTCGGGGCGAACACGGGATGCTTAATTTTATCGGGAGACCAAAACCAATTCCTCCTCTCGGTCCCTATCGTAGCCTCTAAATTATAGAGTACTATACCCACCTATACCCACCTTCTTACCCATCCTATAGGGGCCGGCCAAGCTAGCTTGGAGACCAAGCTAGGGCCGGTCATGTTTTGGTTCATGGGTGAATTCATGTGGCCGGCCCTAGCTTGAACTCAAGCTTAGGTGGCCGGCCCTATTAAAATAAAAAGGAATTTTATTTTTAAAATTTTTCTTATGTGGATAACATGATTTAAAAGAGAGTTTAAAAATTTAAATCTTTCCTTTTATAAGATTCTACAAAAGATTAAGAGAAGAGTTAAATCTCTTTCCTTATTTGTAGATTAAAAGGTTGATTTTAATTTTGGTAAAAACTTTCCTTTTAATCATGTTCATGATTTAAAAGAGAGTTTAAAAATTAAATATCTCTTTTATAAAGCTTCTACAAAGATTAAGAAAAGATTAGATATCTTTCCTTATTTGTAGATTGGAAGAGATTTTAATTTTTAAAGATAACTTTCTTTTTATCCACATGTTTAAAAGAAATATTTTAATTTATAAAATTTCCTTTTTATCGACCATCATGAAGGGAAAAATTATTAGAGAAATTTTTTATAAAATTTCCGGAAACAAATTAGGAAAGTTTTAATTCTTGATTGAATTAAATTTCTTTTGCTTGGTTTAAAGTGGTCGGCCACATTGTTGATGAGAACAAATTATTTTTAATTAAATAAATTTTCCTTATCAATGGCAAAAGAATTAAGGAAATTTTTATTTAAATTTCCTTATTTGCCAAGGCCAAGGATTATAAAAGAGAGGGTAGAGGTGCCTTCATGGCGAACAACTCTATTTATTTTTCCTCTCTCTTTTTCTTCCTTGGTGTGGCCGGCCATCCTATCCTCCTTTCTTCTCTTTGATGGCCGAACCTCATCCTTCTTGTGGAGACTCATATGGTGGCCGGATCAAGTTTATAGAAGAAGAAGAAGAATGTGAGAAAGAAAGCTTTGTTTCTAGCATCCCTTGGAGCATGGTGGTGGTGGTCGAACCTCTTCATCCTAGGAGAAGTTTTGATGGCCGAAACTTGTAAGGAAGAAGAAGGTGCTAGGTGGTTCTCATCTCGGAAGATCGTTGCCCACACAACGCCCGAGGTTAGAAGAGGAATACGGTAGAAGATCAAGAGGTCTTTCTAAAAGGTATAACTAGTAATTTTTCTTTCCGCATCATACTAGTTATTTTTGGAAATAATACTAAATACAAGAGACATACGATTCTAGTGTTTCGAATTTGTTTTCGATATAGTGTTCTTTTATTTTTCTTTTCCTTGTGATTTGATTGTTCTTTTCGGTTGACCTAAAGTTATTTTAGGAAATTAAATATTAGCTTTCCTTAAAAGGTTTTGTCTAGTCGGTGGTGGTTGCTCCCATATCCAAGAAGGCCATGTGCCTCGCCACGTCAGTACTGGGAACCAATTTTGGAAATTAATATTTAGTGGAATTAATAACTTTGATGATTTGGATCAAACGTGTTAAGTTCCGCAGGAGATCCAAGTCAAAACCTAAAAGAACAAATAAATTAAGTTTTGGATCAAACGTGTTAAGTTCCGCAGGCGATCCAAAATTTAATTTAAAAGAACACATGGTAGCAAGGAAAAAGTTCAGACCTTTGTACAAAATTTTTGTACAGTGGAACCTCTAGGTTTTCCGAGTAGCAACCAACACTTGGAGTGCTAGCACACTCTAAGGTTTTTCTCCACCTTTTTGTTCGTGTGGATACATATAGAGGAGTATTCACTTCACACTCTCGAGATTCGACAACCTTGGACGAGCGGGATAAGCGAAGGGCTTCCCATCAAAGGTATAAAATCTCTACCATGTAGATCTAGAGTAGATCTAGGATAGAAACAAGTACATGAATTTATTTTAATCTTCGCACGGATCCAGTGGCAAGACTTCGGGGTTTCCGCAACGTAAAAAGCGGTTTTTACGGCCCGAAAGTCCCAACAGTGATATCAGAGCCACGTGTGAAGCATGTACTTGTTTTATTTTAATTTTTATGAAAAATTATAGATTTGTAAGTTTCTGTGATTTTATTACTTTTATGGATTTTATTAGTACTTTTCTTGGAGATGCGAAGCAACAAGTGCTAGGACACTTGTAGGCTTCGTATACCGAAAAAAAACTTTCCGAAACGGCTAGGTTTCGCCCAAATTGATTTGGGACAGCGGCTTAAGGCATTGTTAGATCGTAGTAGGACACTCATGAGACTTATTTCGCGAATAGGGGCGTTGCCCCTAACCCCGCAATGGGCATTGTCCCGCGATCGCGCTCGAAAATAGCTAAACGGAACCGCCGGAAAATTGTAACTCATAAAATTATAAAAACAGTAATAGAATTATAGAAATTTATGGAAATTACATAATTTAGAATTATGTATAATTTTATGATGGTCATGGCCCAAAGAACCCAATTTGATTGGAAATATGTGTTGTAATTCATAATATGGGTTGCGTGCCATTTTTGTGTGATTGTGCGTGTTGTATTTAATACGCGACCTGCGCGTCGTGCCTTTCTAATTTAATTCTTGTTGTAGATAGATTTTAGACTCGAATGTAAATTGAGTTTCAAATTTGTAATGTACAAAATGAAGCGGTGGAAGGTCCACTCGAGACGGAGTTACGAGGAGGGTCCGAGCAACATATGGCGGTCAAAGGGAGGAGCTTGAAGAAGCTGTTGACCCTAGGTTGACCGCCCGATCTTCTCATTGGCTTGAGAAGATCGTAGTAAGGTCATGACCTAATCAAAAATTTAATTAATTGCTTGTGTGTATGTGATGCATGCTAGAGTAGAGTAATTAATTAGTGCCTTAACAATTAGATTAGATCTTAATCGCGTATATGATACATCTTAACGATTAGATTAGATCTTAATCGCATATATGATACACATTAACGATTAGATTAGATCTTAATCGCGTCAACTCAAAATGTCTACCACGTTTTGATACACATCACTACCTCGATCACATGTTGTTGTTGAATCTGCCAAAGCATAACAACGCATATTATCTTGGTAGGGTGCGGAGGGACAATCTTGGTCCCGCCTATCAAAGCTTGGGTGAGTACAAACTCAATTAGATTGAGTAAAATTAGTTAACTCAATTGGATCGGGTTTAACTATAGGTATTTTTTCAATGGTTAGAAGATTGGTCAAAATCACATTTATATTAACTTTTGGGCGATTTAGCCAAAGCTAACTCAAGTTTTAATATACATGCAGATCTTGATCCTATAAACAAGAGTTGCAAAGAGATGTAATTGGTAATTAGTTACTTACCGATTATACTAAGTCTTGGGCGATTTAGCCAAAGCTAACTCAAGGCGTAGTATGATGTGGATCTTGTCCTGCAAGAATTATAGCTAGTTGGTTAGAATCTAGTGAGTGTGGTTTGATCACATCCATGACTCGATTCTACAAAAGTTCTATAATTCAGTGGGAGCATCGTATAATTAAAGGCCTAATTAAATGATTAGTGGAATATGATATTTATTTTCTACATTTTTCTGTTGTAGATTGCCATGTCGACAAACACGAACACCTTCTCTCTGCATTCTGTCCTTGATAAGGACAAGCTCAATGGAGCTAATTTCCTGGTCTGGTACAGGAATATGAGAATAGTTCTCACTCAAGAAAGAAAACTGTACGTCCTGGAGCAGCCCATTCCCGAGGCACCTCCTGTTACGCGAGCTAACAAAGATGCTTATAAGAAGTATCAAGATGACGCATTAGATGTGTCATGTCTCATACTCGCAACCATGAACTCTGAGCTTCAGAAGCAACACGAGTTGATGGGTGCTTATGATATGGTTGAACATCTTTGTCAACTATATCAAGGACAAGCAAGGCATGAGAGATTCGAGATCTCTAAGGTACTATTTCAATGCAAGATGTAAGACGGGACTCCCGTAGGCCCATATGTACTCAAGATGATTGGGTACATAGAGAACCTACAGAGGTTGGGATTCCCACTTGGCCAAGAGCTGGCCACTGACTTGATCTTGTAATCCTTGCCAGACAGTTATAGTCAATTTGTCATGAATTATAACATGAACAAAATTGACAAGCTAATGCCTGAGCTTCTGAGTATGTTGAGAACTGCTGAGCTCAACCTTAAGAAGGTTAAGCCTAACTCCATTTTGATGGTGCAAAGGCACAAAGGCAAGGGCAAGCCTAAAGGTAAGGGAAAGTCCCAAGCCAAGGGCAAAAGCAAGGCACTGAAACCCAAAGGAGGGGTTGCCAAGGATACTACCTGCTTCCACTGCGGTCAGACCGGGCACTGGAAGAGGAACTACAAAGTTTACCTGGAAAATCTTAAGAAAAAGAGAAGTGAGACTTCTACTTCAGGTATATATGTTATAGAAGTTAATCTCTTTATTTCTTCATCATGGGTATTAGATACCGGATGTGCTTCTCACATTTGTACTAATGTGCAGGCGCTGAGAAATAGCAGGGCATTGACGAAGGGCGAGGTGGACCTACGAGTAGGCAATGGAGCACGGGTTGCTGCGTTGCTGTAGGAACTTACTTTCTATCTCTGCCCTTTAGGCTTGTACTAGAACTAGATGAATGTTGTTATGTGTCTGCTCTGACTAAGAACATCATTTCAGTTTCTTGTTTAGACAAGAAAGGTTTTTCGTTTATAATAAAGAATAAATGTTGTTTCGTCTATTTAAACGATATGTTCTATTGTAGTGCACCTCTGATAAACGGACTATATATTTTAGACTTAGAGAACCTCATCTATAACATAAGTACCAAAAGGTTCAAATCAAATGAAATGAACCAAACCTGTCTCTAGCTGTCGCTTAAGTCATATAAATGACAAACGCTTATCCCAGCTCTATAAAGATGGTTTGCTGGACTCATTTGATTTTGAATCATATGAGACATGCGAGTCATGCCTACTAGGTAAGATGACCAAGACTCCCTTTAGTGGACACAGCGAGAGAGCGACTGACTTGTTAGGACTTATACATAGTGATGTATGTGACCCTTTCAATATCACGGCCAGAGGTGGTTATAGGTGCTTCATTACATTTACTGATGATTTCAGTAGGTATGGTTATGTGTATCTGATGACACATAAGTCAGAATCCTTTGAAAAGTTCAAATAATTCAAGAATAAAGTACAAAACCAGCTTGGCAAGAGTATTAAGATACTTCGATCAGATCGAGGTGGTGAATACCTTAGCCATGAGTTTCGTGACTATCTAGTTGAGTGTGTGATTCTATCCCAACTCACTCCTCCTGGAACACCATAGTGGAATGGTGTATCCGAAAGGAGGAATCATACCCTATTAGATATGGTACGATCTATGATGAGTCACACAGATCTTCCTATGTCTCTTTGGGGCTATGCTCTGGACATAGCAGCCTTCATACTCAACCGAGTTCCATCCAAGGCAGTGATAAAGACACTATATAGGATATGGACCGGGAGAGATGGCCAGGTGTCTTTTATGAGGATTTAGGATTGTGAGAGTTACGTTCGACGTCAAGTCTCGGACAAACTGGGATCCAAATCCGATAAGTGCTATTTTATTGGATATCCCAAGGAAACGAAGGGATATTACTTCTACATTCCTAGTCAACACAAAGTAGTTGTGGCTAAGACTGAGTTTTTTCTAGAAAGGGACTTTGTTTCTAAAAAGACTAGTGGGAGTACGTTCAATCTTGAAGAAGTTCAGGATATGGACCATAGCACTGAAGCCTTGATGGAAGTTGAACTGGAACCACAAAGTGTTGTGGATGATGAGATTGTTCCACAAGGAGTTGAGGAACAACAACCAGTTCAAGTAGACCTACCTCTTCGCAGGTCTGATAGGGTACGTCGTCAGCCTGAGAGATACTCATTTCTCTTGTCTGACCATGATGATGCTATGCTCATTGAGAATGAGCCTACCTCCTATCAGGAAGCTATGATGAGATCAGATTCTGAGAAATGGCTAGAGGCCATGAGATCCAAGATGGAATCCATGTACACCAACCAAGTATGGACTTTGGTTGATCCACCTGAAGACGTCAAATCCATCGGGTGTAAGTGGGTCTTTAAGAGAAAGACTGACATAGATGGACTTATCTATAAGGGTCGTTTGGTAGCTAAAGGTTTCAAGCAAATTCATGGTATTGACTATAATGAAACTTTTTCTCCAGTAGCGATGTTTAAGTCCATTCGGATCATGCTTGCTATTGCAGCATACCACGATTATGAGATCTGGCAGATGGATGTCAAAACCGCGTTTCTGAATGGAAACTTACTCGAGGATGTGTACATGACACAACCTAAGGGTTTTGTAGATCCACAGCATATTGGCAGAGTATGCAAGCTGCATAAGTCCATTTATGGACTAAAGCAAGCTTCTCGGAGCTGGAATCTTCAATTCGATGATGCAATCAAATATTTTGGTTTCATCAAGAATGAAAATGAACCCTGTGTCTACAAGAAGGTTGTTGGGAACATAGTTGTCTTCCTTGTGTTGTATGTGGATGATATACTACTCATTGGGAATGACATTCCTTTGCTGCAGTCTGTTAAGACTTAGTTGGGGAATTGTTTCTCAATGAAGGACTTAGGTGAAGCAGCCTGAATTCTGGGCATAAAGATCTATAGAGATAGATCTAAGAGATTGCTTGGCCTAAGTCAGAGTACATATGTTGACAAGGTATTACTACAGTTTGCTATGCAGAATTCCAAGAAGGGATTTCTGTCGATGTCATATGGTGTGAGTCTTTCGAAGACTTAAAGTCCTTCTTCTAGAGAGGTGAGAGACTGCATGGATAAGATCCCTTATGCTTCAGCTATAGGATCTATCATGTACGACATGCTATGTACTCGTCCTGATGTCTCGTATGCTTTGAGCATGACGAGCAGATATCAGTCAGATCCAGGTGAGCGTCACTGGATAGCGGTCAAGAATATTCTTAAGTACTTGAGAAGGACTAAGAATATTTCTTGATATATGAAGGCGATGATGAGCTAGCTGTAAAGGGTTACAGTGATGCCAGCTTCCAAACTGACAGGATGACTATAAATCGCAGTCTGGGTTAGTGTTTTGCTTGAATGGTGGTGCTGTGAGCTAGAAGAGTTCGAAGCAGGATATAGTTGCTGATTCTACAACAGAGGCCGAGTATATTGCTGCATTAGAAGCAGCAAAGGAGGCAGTTTGGATCCGCAAGTTCATTACTGAGCTTGGGGTGGTTCCTAGCATAGCAGATCTCATAGAGCTCTATTGTGATAACAATGGAGAAATTGCACAGGCTAAGGAACCTCGCTCACACCAGCGGACTAAACACATACTACGACGCTTCCATCTCATTCGAGAGATCATCGATAGAGAAGATGTGAAGATTTATAGAGTACCCACAAAGGCTAACATCACAGATCCCTTGACCAAGACTTTGTCACAGAGAAAGCATGATGGTCACACTAGGTCATTGGGCCTTAGAGCCTACACTGATTGGCACTAGTGCTAGTGGGAGATTGTTAGTTAGAGCCCTAGAGTCAATCATATGATGATTGTTGTATGGACTCGATGTATCATATTCCTATATATTTATAAAGGCATTTCTTTGTGGTTATTATACTTACTTATATTGGTGTCAAATAACTGAGTATAATAGCGTTCTTGAGTAGAAGTTTCTTATCTATATCAATCGATTGGTTGAATCGATAGTGAGATGATATAGAGAACACTACTCTTAATCATTCTTAGTCAAGTATTAACATTCAGGGACAATGTTAATACGACGAGACTAGCATGTAGGTCAATTCGATGACTTAGTCTCACAAGTCATGGATATGGAGATATCAAGTTAACACATGGGTATGTATTGGAGAATGTATACTGAATGACCCGCCATAAGAAAGTATCATGGATCATTATATGAGTGTCATATACTTTCTCATGTGACTATTAGTATGACTATTAGTCCTTGGACCTGAAGTCACCATGGTTTCCTACATAAGGAGTTGCATACTTTGGTTTCGTCAAACGTCACCCGTAACTGGGTGGACTATAAAGGCGATTACTGGGTATGTAACAAATTATGCGGAGGAATGTGAGTGATGTAGATGGGATCTATCCCTCCTATATGACGGGAGTGATATCTTTATTCTTGATAGAGTGAGACCACTAAGTACATGGTCTTGCCCAAATGAGTTAATATGAGATATTGAGCTCATTTGATTAGAGTGAGTCTACTTGGAGTTCAAGATTTAGATTGATTAGAGGATGACACGGTCTATGCCTCAAGTTGATCAATCTAGATGTCAATGATAGAAGGACATTATCATATATTGTGAAGGGTCACAATTAGTAGTCACAAGGTAATATTGGATCTCAACATTCTTGTAACATGGGTAATAATGATGTGTTGCTAGATATCGCTCATTACTTATGCTTCTAAATGGGTTTAGGAGCATTGCCAACTTTGTAAGAACCTATAGGGTCACACACAAAGGGCAATTAGATGGAGATTAGGTTCATTTAATGAACTAAGTGGATTAGGTTCATGTGATGAACCAAGTTGGATTAAGAGTAATCTAAATTAAACTAATTGAGTTAGTCTCAATTTGATTCATGTGTTAAATAAGTCTAATTTAGACTTGGACTCATTGATTCAATTTAATTCAAATGAATAGAGATTCATTAAATCAAATTGACTTGAACCAATGGTTAGATTTGATCAACCATGGGAGATAAGAGGTCAAGTTTGACTTGACTTGAAAGGAAAGATGAAAGGTCAAGTTTGACTTGACCAATGCCACATCATTTGTGTGTTGGCATAAAGTGGGTCAATGATGATGTTCCACATCATCAAAGTTGGCTTATGTGTGTGCCACCTCATGAGGGAGATCAAGAGCCATGACTCTTAGTATCCTATGGAGGTTTATAACCTCTCCATGAAGTGGTCGACCACTTGATTCTAAGTGAATGCAATTGTGTGCTCATTCACTCCTTCTTCTTCCTTATCTCTTCCTCTCTACTCTTCCTCTTCCTCCATTGCCGAGACTCCTTGGAGTGCTAGCACACTCTAAGGTTTCTTCTCCACCTTTTTGTTTGTGTGGATACATATAGAGGAGTGTTCACTTGACACTCTCGAGATTCGGCAACCTTGGACGAGCGGGATAAGCGAAGGGTTTCGCATCAAAGGTATAAAATCTCTACCATATAGATCTAGAGTAGATCTAGGATAGAAACAAGTACATGGATTTATTTTAATCTTCGCACGGATCCGGTGGCAAGACTTCGGGGTTTCCGCAATGCAAAAAGTGATTTTTGCTTCCGAAAGTCCCAACAGTCCAGCACATGTACTGAAGGGAGACATTGATAAGATGGACAGGAGTTCACTTGTTTAAGGGTTATCCTAGAGAAACAAAAGGAGGTTTATAGTCCTAAAAATCAGAAGGTCATGGTTAACATATTTATCCGATTTTTAGAAGAGGACTATGTAATGAACCGCAAGCCCATAAGTAAATTTGTTCTTAAGTAAATAATAAAGGACACGTTTAATCTAGTACCAACTATACAAGATGAAATATCACAAGAAACTGCAACACATATCACAAATGATACACAATTACAGAAAGTACCTCGTCGTAGTGGGAGGGTTGTTAAACAACCTGAAAGATTCATGTTTTGGGAGAGTCTTTGGACTTAAACCCTGGTAAACATGAACCTAATTCCCGGAAATATGACAAAGTTCTCTAAGATAAAGATGCAACATTTTTGTAAAGAACAATGAATACAGAATTAGAATATATGTATTCTAATCGAGTCTGGAAGCTTATAAAATCACCAAATGGTGTAAAAGCTATTAGGTGAAAATAAGTCTATAATAGAAAAAGAGGGACGGACGGGAAGGTGAAAACTTTCAAAGCAAGGCTTGTTGAAAAAGGAAACTTTTTCACCGGTAGTCATACTTAAGTCTATCCGGAATCTTTTATCTATCACTGCTCATATGGCAAGTGGATGTCAATACAACTTTCCTTAATGAAAGTTTTGAAGAAAATATCCATATAAAGCAACCAGAATGGTTCATTGCAAAGAGCAAAGAGCATCTTGAGTGCAAGCTCAATCAGTCTGTGGACTGAAGCAAAGCTTCAAGGTCTTGGAACATCTGGTTTAATAAAGTAATCCAGACTTATGGATTTATTCAGTAACTGGATAAGTCTTGTGTATACAAGAAGTGTGATGGAAACGTGGTGATATTTCTTATATTATACGTAGATAACATTTTTTGTAGTTGGAAACAATATCAAAGTGTTATCGGAATTAAGGGTATGGTTGCTCAAGTAATTCAATATGAAGGACTTAGGAGAATGCACACATATTTCCGGGATTAAAGGGATCACAAGTAAAGAATGTTGTGCTTATCATGAGTTTCATATATCGATACTATCCTAGCTCATTTTAGCATGCAAGACTACAAGAAAGGCTTTCTAACTTTCAGGCTTGGAGTAGCTTTATCAAAATAGATGTCTCCAAAGATATCAAAGGAGATAGATGACATGAAGACAGTTCCTTATGCTTCGGCTGTCAGAAGCCTAATGTATGCTATGTTGTGCACGAGACCGGATATTTGTTTTGCCCGGGGCATAGTTAGCAGATATCAAAGTAACCTAGGACCGAGACACTAGACTGCCATAAAGCATATATTAAAGTACCTTAGAGGGACTAGAGATTATATGCTAGCTTACAAGGTAGATAATTTGATATCTTTGGGTTACACAGATTTTGACTTCCAATCAGATAGGGACAATAGTAAGTCGACCTCGAGATTTTGTGTTTACTTTAGGAGGTGAAACCATAACTACGGAGGAGTATTAAGCAAAGGTGCTTTTCGGACTCCACCATAGAAGCTGAGTATGTGGCAGCCTCTGAGGCAGCCATAGAAGTTATATGGCTCAGAAACTTCATGATGGACTTAGACATGATTTCTGGTTTGTCCAAAAATTATTACAATTTTTGTAATAATAGTGGTGCAGTAGCAAACTCAAAGAAACTATGAGTCCATAAGTCAAGTAAACACAATAGAGCGCAAGTACCACCCAATACGAGATATCGTATAACGAGGAAAAAATGTTGTCGCCTATATTGCATCAGATGATAATCTGGATCTTTTCACTAAGGCCCTTAAGGCAAGAGCTTTTGATGGGCATGTTGAAGGGTTGAGAATCAGATGTATGGCAGGATAAATAACATTATAGTCTTTTAGTATAAGTGGGAGATTGTTGGAATGTATACTAAAAGCCTAGCTTTTGTAAACATTTATTTTGAAATAAAGAATCACATTGGTCAAAAATATCTATATTTTATAGTTGTTCAATTAATTTATATTGTAGATAACATGGTGTGTGGTATCACACACAAAAGATCATGTTATCGGTTCTTTATAAATTATAAACAGTAGCTCGCGACTAAGATGGAAAGGAACAAACCATTAGAATAGTCGTAGTGTAATTAGATATTAGTTTATCTTGACTGATAAATTACATTAGTATACTCTGAGTGTATTGAGCAGGACCATTTAAGGTAAGTTCTTTTTATACTGACTTAATAAAAGAACAAGACCTTAGTTATTATGGAAGTGTGTGCTCTTAATCCTAATATAATGACAAGTACATATATTTAATATTTATTTCTTTAATTTATCAAAGGGTGAGATTTAGCTCGATAAATCAATAGGCCCGATAAGTTGGGAAATGATATTACTTATAGTGTGTGTTGTTGATTATAGAAGGGAACTGTGTCCTAGTAATTTAGGTTGAGAATGTCCCCAAGAGGAGCTCATAAGAATTGTCATGTTAAACCCTGCAGGTGGACTTAGTCTGACATGACGATGAGGTTGAGTGATACTACTCTTGGACTAAGATATTAATTAAGTGAGTTGTTAATAACTTATTTAATTAGTAGACATTCGACATCTTAAACACAGGGAAACTAACACACTCATAATAAGAAGGAGCCCAAAACGTAATTTGGGATTGGTGTGGTAGTTCAATAATAATTCTTTAGTGGTATGAATTATTATTGATGAAATTAAGTTGGGTGTTCGGGGCGAACACGGGAAGCTTAATTTCATTGGGAGACCAAAACCAATTCCTCCTCTCGATCCCTATCATAGCCTCTTGTATATAGAGAAGTATACCCACCTATACTCACTTCTCTATCCACTCTTTGGTGGCAGGCCAAGCTAGGGCCGGCCAAGACCAAAAGATGGAGTCAAGTTGTGTGGCCGACCCTAGCTTGAACCCAAGCTTGGTATGGCCGACCACATCAAGTTAAAAGGATTATATTTTATTTAAAATCTTCTCTTGTGTGGAGCCCATGGTTTAAAATAAAGTTTAAAATTTAAAATATTTCCTTATTTGAAACTAAAAGGAAGATTTAAATTTTGACAAAACTTTCTTTTTTGTAACCATGTTCATGAATTAAAAGAGAGTTTTAAAAAATTATAAAATTTTCCTTTTATAGCTTTCTACAAAAGATTAAAAGAAAGATTTGAAATCTTTCCTTATTTGTAGAATTAAAAGGAGGATTTTAATTTTGAATAAAACTTTCCTCTTTTGTAATTAATCCACATGTTTTAATAGAGAGGTTTTAAATTATAAAGGATTTCCTTTTTAACCAACCATGAAGGGAATTTTAATAGAGAAATTTTATTTTAAAATTTTCATAAACAAATTAGGAAGTTTTAATTCTTGTGTGAATAAAACTTTCCTTATTTGGAGTTTGTAGGTGGCCGACCATGATATGTGAGAAAAGGAAATTGGTTTTTAATCAATTAAAATTTTCTTTTCATGGTAAAGAAAATAAGGAAGCTTTTATTTAAATTTTCCTTATTTTCCAAGACCAAGGATTATAAAAGAGAGGGTAGGGGTGCCTTCATGGGATAAGACTCTATTCTTTTCTCCCTCCCTCTCTTCCTTGGTGGCCGGCTATTGTTTCAAGCTCTTCTCCTTTTCTCTTCCTCCTTTTGGCCGGCGGCATCAACACAAGAAGGAGTCTTGTGTGGCGGTGGACAAACCTCTACATCCTTGGAGGAGTCTTGGTGGCCGAAACTTTGTGAGGAAGAAGAAGGCCTTGGGTGGTTCTCATCTCAGTAGATCGTTGCCCACACAATGTCCGAGATAAGAAGAGGAATACGATAGAAGATCAAAAGGTCGTTGCATACAAAGAAAGGTATAACTAGTAATTATTTTCTGCATCATGCTAGTTTTTCTTTGTATGAATTCCAAACACAAGAGGCATATGATTCTAGAGTTTCGAATTTGTGATTTGAGTTTGTTTTTTTTTTGTTTTTTGAATTTGTGATTCGATTGTTCTCTTTGGTTAAGCCTAATGTTATTTTAGGAAATTAAATATTTAATTTCATTAAGAGGTTTTGTCGAGACAGTGGTGGATGCTCCGATACCTAAGAAGGTCATGTGCCTCACCATGTTTGACCTGGGAACCGATTTCCAAAATAAATATTTAATTGAATTTGTAACATAGGTTGATTTGGATCAATAGTGTTAAGTTCTGCTTGTGATCCAAATCTAAACCATTAAGAACAGATAAGTTAAATTTGGAATCAATAATGTTAAGTTCCGTTTGTGATTCCTAATTCAATTTCTAAAGAACACAATAGGTTGTTTAGGATAGGTTCGACACTTGTACAAAATTTTTGTACAGTGGAACCGGTACGATCTTCCTAAGACCAACCAATAATCTAAACCCTTGGGGACCAATCCTATATATATTGAACATCCATTATCAGCCCATAGATGATAATGGATGTGAATAATGGGTTCTACATATATGAGGTTCACATTAAATAACTCGAAACCCAATAACCATAAGTTAGATCACTTAACGGATTTTACTATCACAAGTCTTAAATAACATGTGACATCACCTTTAGGGATATTAAATCTAACAATCTCTCACTTGGGCTATTTATAGATAACACTTGAATATAACTTTAGTTGATATCATACTTAATTAGTATAAAATATACATATAAATAATTTTGTCAGTTAACTTCATTGATATAAGACTAGTCATAGCTACTGAATCATAACAAACCCCAACAGTAATCACAATATCAATGCCATTAATGACATAGATCAAAATGTGGATGTGTAGATAGTTACATGAAATATGATTAACACATGTCAAATTCTAAACTAGTCCTAAGGTTGTCAATTTCCAAACTGGTCCTAAGGTGACCCAAAAGGATATGATCATATTTACAAATACTTTATGCTAAACTGCAAAAGTAAATTATGATCTAAGCCTTATGATTCCAAAAGAAATCCATATCATATTTGTTGGTGCAATCATGCCCTGGAAGTTTCAATGTGTTGACAATTATTTAAGTTTAGGTTAATAGGGTAGAACTAACATGCATTGTGAGTTTGCAGAAGGAGTTTCTTGCAGGTCAGAAGACCAGATGCAAGAGAAGTCCAAGAAGGTCGAGGACTGGATTCTTGGCAAAAAGAGTTCTTGCGGGTCAGAAGACCAGATGCAAGGCAAGAGAAGTCTAAGAAGGTCGAGGACCAGATTCTTGGCAAGAGAAGCTCCTGCAAGTCACAAGATTATGTGTGTGTTAGGCTCACTGTCAGAGATCGACTGGTAAATCGATTCAGACATGGCTGTGCGGCAAATTGCCTCTGAATCGATCAGCCGATCGATTGAAGGTAAGTCAATCGATTGGCTGATCGATTGGTAAGGTTCTGCGCAGCACAGAATGCGTCTGGATCGATCGGCCGATCGATTCAAGGTACTGAATCGATCGGCCGATCGATCCGTGAACATTCTGTACGAAGCACAGAATCGTTCTGAATCGATCAACCGATCGATTTAAGGGATAGAATCGATCGGCTGATCGATCCATGAACATTCTGTGCGAAGCACAGAATTGTTCTGAATCGATCAGCCGATCGATTCAAGGTATTGAATCGATCGGCCGATCGATTCACAAAGCTGCGATTTCACGAGCAGGTGTCTGGATCGATTCAAAATCTTCCCCAAATCGATCCAAGTTAAATGGAAGAATCTGCGCCGTTGATCTTGACGTGATGGCTCCCAACGGATACTTGTGAATCGAATGGGACATAATCTCAATTGATCCACGGTGACGGCAGCGTGAGAAACGGCTAGTTTTTCTCAACGTTTAAAACACTGAAAGAAAGAAGGAAAAGAAAGGAAGAACACAACAAAAATACTGTTCTATTGCTTGGGTGTGAAAAAGCTTTCAAGCGCTCAAGATTTCTCAAGAGTTTCAAGTTCAAGCGCTCAACCTCTCCACGTTCTTAAATCTCACGCACAAGGAAGAAGCTATTTAAAGTTTGTAATACTTCTCTCTTCTTGATTGTAGTGAGTGTGATCTGTTTTTGTTGGAGAGGGACTGTTGATAGTGTTGTAAGGTTTCTCCACCTTCGGTGTGTTTCCGAGAAGGAGGGTTTTTGGATAATGGAAGTGTGGTGAGTGGCGTGGATCCTTGGACTAGTCACCTCCTTGAGGAGGTGGATACCAAGTAAATACCGGAGTTAGCATTGGCTTCAAGTTTCCGCTGTGCAAAATCAAAGATCAAGAAAACGAAGTGAGTCATTCACCTCCCCCCCCCCCCTCTAGCTCAACCGATCCTAACAAGTGATATCAGAGCATTGGTTTGCTTTTGAGGATTCATTGTCAAGAAAGCACAAGTTAAAGAGCTACAAGATGTCAATGAAGGAGGGACATAGTACTTCACGACCACCATTCTATGAAGGCAGCAATTTTTCTTATTGGAAGAGCCGCATGGAACACTATCTCATGACCGAAATTGATATGTGGTTCTTGTTGGTTGCTACTCGGAAAGCCTAGAGGTTCCATTGTACAAAAATTTTATACAAAGGTCTGAACCTTTTCTTAGCTACCATGTGTTCTTTTAAATTAAATTTTGGATCGCCTGCGGAACTTAACACGTTTGATCCAAAACTTAATCTATTCGTTCTTTTAGGTTTTGACTTGGGTCTCCTGCGGAACTTAACACGTTCAACCCAAATCACCTTAAGTTATTAATTCCATTAAATATTATTTTCCATAATTGGTTCCCAGTACTGACGTGGCGAGGCACACGGCCTTCTTGGATATGGGAGCAACCACCACCGATTAGACAAAACCTTTTATGGAAAGCTAATATTTAATTTCCTAAAATAACTTTAGGTTAACCGAAAAGAACAATCAAATCACAAGGAAAAATAAAACAAAAGAACACAACATCGAAAAACATATTCGAAACACTAAAATCATATGCCTCTTGTATTTGGTATTATTTCCAAAAATAACTAGTATGATGCGGAAAGGAGAAATACTAGTTATACCTTTTAGAAAGACCTCTTGATCTTCTACCGTATTCCTCTTTTAACCTCGGACGTTGTGTGGGCAACGATCTTCCGAGATGAGAACCACCTTTCCACCTTCCTTCTTTCTTCTAGATTTCGGCTACAATAAACTCCTCCAAGGATGAAGAATTTCGGCCACCACCAATGCTCCAAGGGATGCTAGAGACGAGGCTTGCTTTCTCTCCTTCTTCTCCTTCCTTGATCCGGCCACAAACAAAAGCTCCACCAAGAGATGAGTTTCAGCCAACAAGAGGAGAGGAGAGAAATAGGGCCGGCCACCAAAACCAAAGAGGAGAGTAAAGAAAAAAAATAGAAGTTCATCTCATGAAGGCTCCTCTACCTCCTCTTTTTTAATCCTTGGTTTTGGCAAATAAGGAAACTTTAATAAAAACTTCCTTAATTCCTTTGCCATGAAAAAGAAAATTTAATTAATTAAAATCAAATTCCTCTTCTTAATCAACATGGACGGCCATACAACAAACCTCCAATCAAAGGAAATTTAATTCAATCAAGAATTAAAACCTTCCTAATTTATTTCCGGAAATTTATAAAAATTTCTCCAATAATTTAATCCCTTCATGATTGGTTTATAAAAAGGAAATTTAATAAATTAAAATCTTTCTTTTAAACATGTGGATAAAAAGAAAATTATCTCTAAAAATTTAAATCTCTTTTAAATCTACAAATAAGGAAAGATATCAAATCTTTTCTTAATCTTTTGTAGAAACTAATAAAAGAGAATTATTAATTTTTAAACTTTCTTTTAAATCATGAACATGGTTAAAAAGGAAAGTTTTTACCAAAATTAAAATCAACCTTTTAATCTACAAATAAGGAAAGAGATTTAGCTCTTCTCTTAATCTTTTGTAGAATCTTATAAACGGAAAGATTTAAATTTTTAAACTCTCTTTTAAATCATGTTATCCACATAAGAAAAATTTTAAAAATAAAAAACCTTTTATTTTAATTTGGGCCTGCCACACCAAGCTTGAACCCAAGCTAGGGCCGGCCACCTTGAAGCACCCATGAACCAAACTTTGGTCGGCCCTAGCTTGGTCTCCAAGCTAGCTTGGCCGACCCCTAAGGGATGGGTAAGAAGGTGGGTATAGGTGGGTATAGTACTCTATAATTAAGAGGCTACGATAGGGACCGAGAGGAGGAATTGGTTTTGGTCTCCCGATAAAATTAAGCATCCCGTGCTCGCCCCGAACACACAACTTAATTTTATCAATAATAATTCATTCCACTAGAGAACTATTATTGAACTACCGCACCAATCCCAAATTACATTTTGGGCTCCTTCTTATCATGAGTGTGTTAGTCTCCCTGTGTTTAAGATAACAAATGTCCACTAATTAAGTAAGTTACTGACAACTCACTTAATTAATATCTAGCACCAAGAGTAGTACCACTCAACTTCATCATCATGTCGGACTAAGTCCACCTGCAGGGTTTAACATGACAATCCTTATGAGCTCCTCTTGGGGACATTCTCAACCTAGATTACTAGGACACAGTTTCCTTCTATAATCAACAACACACACTATAAGTGATATCATTTCCCAACTTATCGGGCTTATTGATTCATCGAACTAAATCTCACCCATTGATAAATTAAAGAAATAAATATCAAATATATGTGCTTGTTATTATATTAGGATTAAGAGCACACACTTCCATAATAATTGAGGTCTTTGTTCCTTTATAAAGTCAGTATAAAAGAAACGACCTCTAATGGTCCTACTCAATACACTCTTAGTGTACTAGTGTAATTATATAGTTAAGATAAACTAACACCTAATTACACTACGACCTTCCAATGGTTTGTTCCTTTCCATCATGGTCGTGAGATACTGTTTATAATTTATAAGGTACTGATAACATGATCTTCTGTGTGTGACACCACACACCATGTTATCTACAATATAAATTAATTGAACAACTATATTTATCACAAATGTAGACATTTGACCAATGTGATTCTTATTTCTAGATAAATATTTTATACCAAAAGCTAGGCTTTTAGTATACATTCTAACAGTTCTCAATCACGGAGGGTTTCATGGCGCCAACTGAAAATGGAAAAATGCTTGAGTCATCAAGGTGGACTGTTGAACAAAAAATGAAGGCTCAAGCAAATGCAAAGGCGATTGTGACTCTTCAATGTGGATTAAGCTCGGAACAACTCAACAAAGTTGGACCTTTTAAAAGTGTCAAGGATTTGTGGGATAAGCTTATTGAACTAAATGAAGGCACCAAGGATTCACGAATTGCAAAGAGAGATTTGTTAATAAATCAACTTCAAAACTTCACCATGAAGGATGGAGAAACGGTAAGCTCACTACATGGGAGATTCAAGGAACTCCTAAATGGTCTTCATTCAGTTGGAGAGAGTGTGGAGAACTGAGATCTCATAAGGTATGCTTTAAAATCTTTCCCAAGAAACTCTTTATGGTCATCCATGGTGGATGCCTATAAGGTTTCAATGGATTTGTCAATAGTGAAATTGGATGAATTATTTTGTGAACTTGAATTGCATGAGCAAGCTAACACAAGCCATAAGGAGAAAGGTATAGCCTTGGTTGCAGGTGAAAAGAGAAAAAAGAAGCACAAGGAAAAGAAAAAGGAGAAGAAGGAGTCATCTTCAGAATCCGAACAAGATAGTGATAGTGATAGTGATGAAGAGCTATCATCAAGTGAAATGGCAAACTTCGTTCGAAGAATGATGAGACATTCAAGGAAGTTTGACAAGAAGGATGTTAAGAAAATCTTCAATGATGAGAAGAGAAAAGGTAAATCTCTTGTGGATTCTAAGAATAAGACTGATGTAATTTGCTATGAATGCAAGAAAAAGGGGCACTACAAAATGGAGTGTCCAAAGTTGAAGATGCAAGAGGAAAAGATCAAGAAAAAGAAGAAGGCGTTGAAAGCCACATGGGATGACTCGTCATCAAGCTCATCAGAAGAAGATGAAAGGAAGAGCTCAAAGCACATGGCTCTCATGGCCTTAAGCCATGTAGAAGATAGTGAAGATGAAGATAGTCATGGAGAAGATGTGGAGTCTTCAAGTGAGTCATCATCTAGTGATGATGAGGTAATTTCTCCCAAGCTTGATAAGATGTATGCCACCATTGCATGCTTAACCAATGCACTAGCTAAATCAAAAGGGAAGGTTAAAAGATTGCAAAATGAATTGAAATCACTCAAAAATGAAATTGTCCCATGTGAAAGTTGCATGCTTCATGAAAATGACAAAAGTGATGTTGATGATCTTGAAAAAGAAAATCTATCATTGAATCACAAGTTGATGATCTTAGATGTGCTTTAGAAAAATTTACTTCAAGCTCAAAATACTTAGACATGATTCTAGGAGCTCAAAGAGGCGTGTACAACAAAGTGGGACTAGGTTTTAAATCACAAGATAAGGAAGTTAAATTCATGTCTCTAATTAGTAGAAACCATGCTTCAAGGGTTAAGGTTGTTCAAGCTTGGGTACCCAAGCAATTTGTTATTGATGCTACCGGACCCAAAGTGTGGGTACCAAAACATTTGGTTCATCGTGTTTAAACAGGCATGCGCAAAGGGGGAGCATCCAACAACATGGTTCGTAGATAGTGGATGCTCTAAGCATATGACGGGGGACTCATCAAAATTTTCATCATTTAGACACAAAAGTAAAGGTACCGTTTCTTTTGGCAATAGTGGTGAGTTAAAAGCTATAGGAATAGGAGATATTAGAATTTCCGAAAAATTTGCAATAAAAAATGTGTTACTAGTAAAAGGCATGGCTTTTAATCTTTTGAGTGTTAGTCAACTATGTGACTCGGGGTATAGAGTTGAGTTCAACTCATCTCAATGCCTAGTCAAGCATAGTGAACTAAACACCAATGTTCTCATAGGCCATAGAAAAGAAAATATTTATCAAGTTGAACTATTTGGTGCTACTAATGTGTTTGCTAAGTGTCTCATGTCCAAAGAAGAGGAGACGTGGCTTTGACACCGGAGACTCGCTCACACCAACATGAAGAATATCAAAAATCTTTCAAAGAAGGAGTTGGTGCACGGATTGCCAAAGTTGAAGTTTCAAAAAGACAAAATATATGATGCATGTTAAATGGGTAAGCAAACCAAAGCTACTCATAAAGGTAAAAATGTTGTAAGTACCTCAAATGCTTTAGAGCTCATTCACATGGATTTATTTGATAGTAGTAAATATATTTCTTTAAATGGTAGTAGATATTGCTTTGTGATTGTGGATGATTACACTAGATATACATGGGTGTTTTTCTTGAAACATAAGGATCAAACTCTAGATACCTTGATTGTTTTTTGTAATAGAGTAGAAAATGAAAAGACTCATAAGATAAACAAAATAAGAAGTGATCATGGAGGTGAGTTTGAAAATGATAGATTCACAAGTTTTTATATGGAAAAAGGCTACAAACATGAGTTTTCAACCCCTAGAACACCTCAACAAAATGGAGTTGTTGAGAGGAAAAATAGGGTGTTGCAAGAGGCTGCTAGGAGCATGTTAAATTAATATTCACTACATAGTTTCCTATGGGTCGAAGCAATTAATACGGCTTGTTATGTCCAAAATCAAATTTTAATACATAGGTTTCTAGGAAAAACACCTCATGAATTGTGGTTTGGTAAACAACCTACAATTAAGCATCTTAGAGTATTTGGGTGTAAGGTCTATATTCTAAACACCAAGGATCACTTGGGAAAGTTTTCCGCTAAGGCGGATGAGGGAATTCTTGTAGGTTACCCAAGTCATAGCAAGGCATACCGAATTTACAACAAAAGATCAAAACTAGTTGAAGAACCACTAAATGTTGTATTTGAAGAAAATCCTTCTTCAAACTCTATAAGAACAAACGATGAAGAATTACAATTTGAGTTAGAGAAACTAACACTAAACGAGGTAAATCATCAAGGAGAAGAAAATCAAGAAAGTGATGGTGAGAAAAATGAACCTTTGCCACTTGAACCCGAAATTATAACAAATCAAGATTCAAGACCTACTAGGACTCATGTAAATCATCCCTTAGATCAAGTAGTAGGAGACATTACTCAAGGAGTGAGAACTCGATCTTACTTTAGAAATGACGGAAGTCAAGTTGCCTTAATATCTCAAATAGAACCAAAAACCATTGATGATGCCTTGTTTGATCCGGATTGGATTTTAGCAATGCAAGATGAATTATCTCAATTTGAAAGAAGTCAAGTTTGGGATTTAGTTCCTAGGCCTAACAACAAATCAATTATTGATACAAAATGGGTCTTTAGGAACAAACTTGATAATAAAGGGATAGTGGTGAGAAACAAAGCTAGATTGGTCGCTAGGGGTTTCAATCAAGTAGAAGGGTTGGACTATGATGAAACTTATGCACCCGTAGCAAGATTGGAGTCAATTAGAATGATGTTGGCCTTTACCGCCCACTAGGGTTTCAAATTGTATTAAATAGATGTAAAATCAGCATTTTTAAATGGTGTTATAAAAGAAGAAGTATATGTTGAGCAACCACCGGGATTTGAGAATTTGGAGCATCCAACCCATGTATATAAACTTAAAAAGGCCTTATATGGACTAAAACAAGCTCCTCGGGCTTGGTATGAACGATTGTCAACATTTCTAGTATCAAAAGGGTTTCATAGAGGAAAAATTGATCATACTTTATTCTTAAAAAATAGTGGTAATGATATGTTTGTGGCCCAAGTATATGTAGATGACATTATTTGTGGTTCCACAAATAAAGATTTTTTAAATGAATTCATTAATCACATAGAGAGTGAATTTGAAATGAGTTTGGTTGGTGAGTTGACATTTTTCCTAGGATTACAAATTAAACAAACAAAAGAAGGCATTTACATTCATCAATCCAAATATGTCAAAGAGCTATTTAAGAAATTTGGGATGGAAAATGCAAAGGAAATATCTACCCCCATGGCCACAAATACTAAGTTGGATAAAGACATTGAGGGGAAAGAAGTTGACTCCAAGGTGTATCGTAGTGCTATAGGAAGTCTTCTCTATCTCACGGCTAGTAGACCGGATATACTTTTCGTCGTAGGTATATGTGCTAGGTATCAATCTTGTGCCAAGGAGTCACATTTGAGTGTCGTTAAGCGAATTCTTCGTTATCTCAAGGGGACTCAAAATGTTGGTCTTTGGTATCCTAGAACCGAAACTTTTGACCTAGTGGGCTATACCGATTCCGATTATGCCGGATGCAAATTGGATCACAAAAGCACTAGTGGGAGCTGTCAATTTCTAGGGTCCTCTTTAGTAAGTTGGTCAAGTAGAAAACAACATTGTGTAGCTCTCTCCACAACCGAAGCGGAATATATTGCCATGGGAGAGTGTGTATCACAATTAATGTAGATGACTCATACTCTAGAAGACTATAAACTTACCTATAACAATGTTTAAGTTCTTTGTGATAATATTAGTATAATCAACTTAACCAAAAATCTCGTTCATCATTCAAGAACGAAACACATAGAGGTTAAACATCATTTTATTCGTGATCATGTAACTCGAGGTGATATCATTTTAAATTATGTTGGATCAAAATCAAACTTAGCCGATATCTTCACCAAACCTCTTCCCGAAGTTGAATTTAGCTTTCTTAGAAGAGAATTGGGAATGTGTTGTATTGATTAAATCAAATCCTCCATGGTCACTTTATAGGTAAAGATTTTAGGTTCTTCACCTTAATTTTTGCCTCTCACAAACACATAGGGTTGTCCTCTCTGTGTGATTTAGATGGAGGTGAGAGGTTAGGAACATTTATCTTGGTCATAATGCTTGTTATGATGCATTAAGTTGGTCAAGAAAAATGATTTTCACATGAAACATTCATTTGTCCAATCATAGGGAAAGCAAGTGTACAACTCATGTGCCCGTTGCCCTACGATTATGATTGGAAATTTTCAATTTACCATATAACAACTCACTTCTGAAACATTGGTTGAAGTGTGTTATTGGATGGGGATTATTATGAAACAGGTAGATACAAACTTCCTCATATCTTTGAAGTTTTCAATAATTTGTGGTTTTGTGTAAGTTTTCACTAAGGCGAGTTCATTTTTATTATACTTTATTTTTCTTTGATAATTTGGGACATGCATATAGTGTCTATGCAAAATTTCATAATTTTTGGAGTAGTGTACAATTAGTTGTGCTTTTCCAAATCTTGGTTCTGAAAGTTTTTTATACGTGCAGAAATATCAGGCTTCCCAATCGATTGGTCAATCGATTGGGAGGCTCCCACTTAGCCACAGAAGGCATCTGAATCGATCAATGGATCGATTCAGAGCACCTCAATCGATCAATGGATCGATTGAGATGCCCTTTCGGTTTTCCACAGAAGGCGTCTGAATCGATCTATGGATCGATTCAGCCGTTTGTTCGATTCTCACAGAAGCCTTATGAATCGATCTACCGATCGATTCACTTGTTCTCAATCGATCAGTCGATCGATTGAGAATTTCGAACCCATATTAAAACCCTAAATCAAATGGTTCTCGAATCGATTCACTTACTCTCATCTCCTCCTTTTCTCTCTCTCGACCCCAGGCGATTTTCCAGGCGATTCTTCCGCCTGTCTCGCTCGTTCCCTCCGACGAGTTTCTCCGGCGAAGGGAGCTCTTCCACCTGTCTTCCGATTCTGCTCCTTCTCTCTCGGCGAGTGGGCAGTGTTCTCTCGTGTCTCCGTGACGCAGACCACAATGAGGACTCAAAACTCTAACCCTAAGTAAAGTTCTTAACATTTTTTTTCTAAGTGTTTTTCTTTGGTTATTGCTCTTATATTTGACCTAATCCATGTGTGTCTTGTGTGTTTTTGTTTTCTCCTCATGCATTGCATTACGTATTCTATTCTTGCATTTGTCTTGCCCTCTCTGTTCCGCTGCAAAACCCTTGCTATCTCTTGTTCTTTTGTATTTCTTTTTCAATAGAAAGAAACGAAAAGTGCGTGAATCGGGCGAAGGATCGTCCGTTCCTCCATCCCATCCTCAACCTCCCACTGATTCTAGGTTTCCTAATGCTGCATTGCAGCAAAACTTTAGCAAAAATACTTTCAAACTAATCACCCCTAGGTCTGTTGATCTCCAGTACTATAGAGTTTCTTGTTTTGATACATACAACCGGTTCAAGCACTACAAGCTTGACTCTTTGTTAACCTGTGAAAGCAGTATCAATGTCGCTCTTGTCTCCGAATTCTATAATAATTTGCACACTTCTGATGGTGTAAATTATCGAACTCGTGTTGCAAAACGGAGCTTGGACTTCTCTTATGAGATTCTTAAGTCTTTTCTAGGTTGTCTACCATCCGATAATGACTTTGTGTTTTATCCTACTCTTCCTGATGAGTTGCCACCACCTTTTGAGCATATCAACATTGCCTCCATGCATCAGTTCTTTTATGGTCATCCACGTCCGGATAGGCCGGATGCTCAAGTTCAAAAATTCTCCTCTCTTGAATTATCGGCTGAGAACGCCGCTTTGTTCAAAGTCATAGTTAACTGCCTTTTTCCCATTGTCTCCCGTGCCTTGGTCGTCCTTCGATCTACTCACATGTTTGCCCTATATGCCATCCTTCATTCCCTGAACATCAACATCGCCTTGAACATCTTTCATTGCATTATTCATTTCACTCAGCCAGTGAAAGAGACGATTCACATGCCTTTTGGGAACATCATCACAGACTGGCTGGAGTTTATGAAGATCGATGTCTCTCGAGGACGGCTGGAGCCCATGACTGCGGCCTACTCACGGATATCCTCCCGTTCGTTCACGAAGTCAGGCTTGGTGGGTGGTCCTGGGGGAGTTCAGTGGCGTGATGACCGTGCTTTTGGCGAGGGACCTAGGGCTCGTCGCAGGGGGGATGCACAGGCAGTGGCTCCTGCGGAAGATGAGGCTGAGGACGAGTTCCATGGGCCAGCTTCTCCGACTTTTGAGGAGACGGTTTCCACTAGCCTTGAGGAGCTGACCCTGGAGATAGCCAGCCTGCGTACCACAATGGATACCGTGGTCCAGCAGCAGACTTCGATGTAGGCGACTCTGGATACACTAGTGGACTTAGTGGGCTCGTGGGTGACGGTTCACCCGTCTCAGTCTGGTCCATCCACCGCCCCTGTTCCCCCTGCTGAGGATGCCCCTGATCCTGACTCTGCGGCGGTTCCTGCTCCGGCTACTACGTCCGCTCCAGCTGCTGATCCTGATCCCACTCCTCCGGGAGACGAGCTTATCGAGTTTTATGTTCCTGTGATATGTTTTTATTTGTTGTATGGATGGTTGTTCTAGAGTCCCTTTTGCGAACTCTCTTTCATTTTGAATGTATGATATAATTTTATGATAAGCTCTCCTTTTGGTTCTACATTTCAGTGTTGTTATGTTATGTTGATATATGTGTGTTTCAGGGGGAGCACTCCTCGGATTTATCGTATTTGCTTTGTGCACTTATTGAGGGGGAGTTATTTGCTTTTGATTTTTGACAAAGGGGGAGATCTATGTTGAAGTTCATGCTTATTGCTTATGCTTATCTCAGTAAATTAAAATCAAGCTTACTGCAATTATGCAATTATTATTTCAGCAAGCTACAATCATTATTTATCATTGTATTGGAAACTAGCCTAAACTTAAATAGATTGTCAAACATCAAAAAGGGGGAGATTGTTGGTGCAATCATGCCCTGGAAGTTTCAATGTGTTGACAATTATTTAAGTTTAGGTTAATACGGTGGAACTAACATGCATTGTGAGTTTGCAGGAGGAGTTTCTTGCAGGTCAGAAGACCAGATGCAAGAGAAGTCCAAGAAGGTCGAGGACTGGATTCTTAGCAAAAAGAGTTCTTGCGGGTCAGAAGACCAGATGCAAGGCAAGAGAAGTCCAAGAAGGTCGGGGACCGGATTCTTGGCAAGAGAAGCTCCTGCAAGTCACAAGATTATGTGTGTGTTAGGCTTACTGTCAGAGATCGACTGGTAAATCGATTCAGACATGGCTGTGCAGCAGATTGCCTCTGAATCGATCAGCCGATCGATTGAAGGTAAGTTAATCGATCAGCCGATCGATTCAAGGTACTGAATCGATCGGCCGATCGATCCGTGAACATTCTGTGCGAAGCACAGAATCGTTCTGAATCGATCAGCCGATCGATTCAAGGGATTGAATCGATCGGTCGATCGATCCATGAACATTCTGTGCGAAGCACAGAATTGTATTGAATCGATCGGCCGATCGATTCAAGGTATTGAATCGATCGGCCGATCGATTCACAAAGCTGCGATTTCACGAGCAGGTGTCTGGATCGATTCAAAATCTTCCCCAAATCGATCCAAGTTAAATGGAAGAAACTGCGCCATTGATCTTGACATGATGGCTCCCAACGGATACTTGTGAATCGAATGGGACATAATCTCAATCGATCCACGGTGACGGCAGCGTGAGAAACGGCTAGTTTTTCTCGACATTTAAAACACTGAAAGAAAGAAGGAAAAGAAAGGAAGAACACAACAAAAATACTGTTCTATTGCTTGGGTGTGAAAAAGCTTTCAAGCGCTCAAGATTTCTCAAGAGTTTCAAGTTCAAGCGCTCAACCTCTCCACGTTCTTAAATCTCACGCACAAGGAAGAAGCTACTTAAAGTTTGTAATACTTCTCTCTTCTTGATTGTAGTGAGTGTGATCTGTTTCTGTTGGAGAGGGACTGTTGATAGTGTTGTAAGGTTTCTCCACCTTCGGTGTGTTTCTGAGAAGGAGGGTTTTTGGATAGTGGAAGTGTGGTGAGTGGCGTGGATCCTTGGACTAGTCACCTCCTTGAGGAGGTGGATACCAAGTAAATACCGGAGTTAGCATTGGCTTCAAGTTTCCACTGTGCAAAATCAAAGATCAAGAAAACGAAGTGAACCATTCCCCCCCCCCCCCCCCTCTAGCTCAACCGATCCTAACAATATTTACAAACACCAAATGCTAAATAACAATAGTAAATCATGATACTTTAGTCAGAGAGCCAAACAAACAAACAAACAAAATATTTGTCTTTATTAACATAAAATAATAAGTACAAACTCCCACTAGATGAGTTATTCTTTTATAAGAAGGACTCTCATCCACAACATACGCATAAAACACCTTAGGTACCAAAGCCTTTAGTCAGTGGATCAACCAATATGAAATCTATGCTTATGTGTTATATCATGACCTTATGACTCTGAACTCTTTCTTTAACCACCAGAAACTTGATATCTATGTGCTTGGACTTTAACGAACTACAATTGTTCTTGGCATACAATTCTATAATTTTATTATCCAGTTAATCCTCAATGGCCTATCAATGTCATCAATAATCTATAACGTTGTGATGAAGTTCTGCAACCAAATACTGTGATTGGATACTTCGTAACTTGCTACCAACTCTGCCTCTATAGTAGAAGTGACTACTAGTGTCTGCTTGATACTCTTCCAAGATATAGCACTTCTAGTAAGCATGAACATAGAGCCCAAAGTAGACCTCTTATTATCTAAACATTCCATAAAATTAGAGTATGAATATTCGATCACCTCCAAGTGATTTGACCTCTGATGCGTGTGTATGTATTTTTTTAGTTCTTTACAAATACCATATCACTCTCTTTATTGCTTTCCAATGAGACAGTATTGGATTACTAACATATCTACCTAACATTCCCACTATAAACATTATATATGATTGTGTACAAACTTGTGCATACATGAGACTTCCTACAACTGACACATAAGGGAATTATTTCATCTCTTTTATTTCAAGTTTAAGACGTGGACACTGCTATAAACTAAATTTGTCACCTTTAGACACAGGTGTGTTACCAGGTGCATAGTTTTATATGTCATACCTTATTAACACCTTTTCAATATAGGTTTATTGTAAAAGTTCAAAATGTCTCTTGAACGATCACGATAGATCTGCTTAAAACAAATGATGTTTCACTAAGATCTTTCATTACCAGATAGAAATGACTTAGTTTCATGCAATAGACTCTTATAATTTCTCACAAGTAATATGTCATCTATATATAGAACAAGTATAACAAATTTGCTCCCAATGAACTTGATATATATGTATTGATCAACAGAGTTTTTATAAATTCAAATGGGTTGACCACTGGATAAAATTTTTGATACCACTGATGGGACGCCTGTTTCAAACCATAAATATGTTGGTGCATTTGGCACCAATGATCAAACATAAGTTTTGATAAATGATAAGTGTATTAAAGTTAGATGTGTTGCAATCTAATTTTTTTTACCAAGTGTGCAGGACTTGACTGGTCTGATATCATGCTAAAATCTAGCTAGGTCTGAAGAACTTGATAGCTGGTGTAGAAATCTAGATAGGTTAGGAAGTGACATAATATTTGGCAGGAAGTTCAGTTGGGTTCGCGGAACTTGATAGCTGGTAGAAGTTTAGTTGAATTTACGGACCTGACAACTGGAGGGAAGACCCAGTGGACTAACAAAGAGTCTGTTGGGATATGCCAAATACGAGTGCATGCTATAACACGTTTCGTAAGCATGCAGGAAATAAAATAATAATAATTCATAATTATTGCATCACACATACCACACACATACAAGATACAACATGCCAAACATGATCGCATAATTAAAATTTTACAAAAAAGTAAATTTACGCAAGGTATACCTTACGGATGACCTGTAACGAGAAGGGCATCAACCATAGTGACATCGTCGAACCTCGCCTGTATTCGTATCCACATCGAGCTCCTCAAGACAACTCCTTGAGTACAAGCCTCTCCTTTAGAAGTTACTAGCTACGAGCGAAGAAGAGGGATCAAGAAGAAGAAGAAGAGAAGCACACAAGGGAGAGTTTTTCTCCCTTGTGGTGGTCACGGCAACAAGAGGGAGCACCCTCTTGTTAGCGGTGGGAGAGAGAGGAGAGGGAGAGGAGGATTTGGTTTCCAAAAGCTAATCAACCAAATAATAAAATTTGTATCTAATTCTCTCCCAATTGCATCTATATATAATCCTCTTTAATGAGTTAGATTAGAAAGCCCAAATCCAACCTATCATCCCTTATAACCAAAAATTAGCCCATTAACCCCTTAGTCTGGTTCACAACTAAACCAAGTTGGTTCATGACTAATTTATGATTAAATCAAATATGGTTCAACTCTACCGTAAGAGATGTAGCGCATCCACGCTTCCATCATGACAAATATTTCTATATTTGTCTTATGTATTGTTCAACCAAATATTTATATCTTGATCTAAAAATCTTATTCTTTAACTTATTTTACGTCTTTTAGAAACTCGTTAGTGCATGTGATCTAATAGGTTCCCAGTTTATCTTGGCCACCCATAATTAACTACTTAATTATAGAACGATCATGAGTAACATCTAGTAGTACATCATGATATCCAATTAGCTGAAAATTATAGTCAATCTCAGAATTAATTCTAAACCCTTCAGCAGATGCAGTGAGTCATGTTCCTTTCACTCGTATTTTACCCACTTGGTTCAGGACATGGTCTATGTGTCTGTCCCCACTACACTGACTACGTCACACCTAGCCTAAGTAATACTTCATCATTCTACGGATTTAAATTACTCATACATGTGTATAAGAGTCTCGTACTCTTAACATGTGATGCTTTAGCCAAAGACTTTGAGTAATAATCTTAACAAGTGGTCATAGGGTATACGTCTCCTCGCAAGGAGCGGTGAATCCTCTGTGGGTTATCCAAAAATATTCTGGCATTTCGACTTACACCCAATCATCGTAGGTCCACACCTCAATGAGGTGCTTGCATAAGATATCAAAGTTTAAGTCTCCATAACTAAAATAACTTGTATACCTCAAGTCGAAGGAAACTTGCACTCGAGCTACAGTAAGAGCTTCACATACATATATATATATATATATATATATATATATATATATATATATATATATATATATATATATGATCCTGTCCGAATGCTGAACCAACGGACGCTGGGGTACGTGGCGTTCCCCGGCTGCTGGTGTGGATCTTCGACTGGTTGCATGAAGTTCCGGCGAACCTGCACAGAAGTCGGGTCGGGAAGGGGTTCCCGGCGGCGACCCTCCGACGCTCAAGTCAGGCAAGCAAGCAGTGAAAAGTGGCTTTCGAAATATTAGAACGCGTACCTCTGGCGAAGGATGAGGGGCTTTATATAGGCCAACATAGAAGTAAGTGCACACATATCGAGGTGTACACGTGTCCGTAGCCCATACCCCAGTAAGGGCTTGTCAGTGAGCTTACCTGACCCATACTGCTACAGTCCAAGCATGTCCTCGATGGGACAGCGGAACCCCCTGTCACATGATTTGGAGTATGACCATATCACGAAGCATGCCAACTTTCAGAAGATGTCCCTTGTCTTTTTCCCCGAACTCCTGCCGGGTGTCCGACCGGCCCACGTCCACCTTCCGTCCGACCGGTCATATATGATGTCCACTCGAGAAATTATCGGTATTGTGTTTTGTGGTGACTGTTAGCAGTATGCTTCATGTCTTCGGCCGAGCGTGAGGTCCGCTCGGCCCTACGGTCTTGCTCAATGAGCGCCGGAACCCCGACTTCCATAGGGGTGCCTTTTGCCATCGGCTAAACACCGGGCTGCCGCCCGGTGGGTCAGACCCCTTTCTCCGGTCGGCGTAGTTGGTCCGACCTTCTTCGATGGACCGCCCGACTCTTTGACTTCCACGTGGCGTTGACCCCTTACAACGAGGGTCCCCTGTTCTTACCGCCGGGGATCACTTGCCTCCCCTTCAAGTCTAGTCGAAGGAGGCGATTAGTCCGACTGACTAGACTGCGAATCTGGCCGGGCGGCTCCTTAGTGCTAGTATCCTCCGATCGGCCTACCGCAGAGAAGGCCTTGAGTGAATCAATAGTGGCCTTCATCGGATCTCCTCGTAATCTGTGCCAATCTTCGACATTAAGGCTGAGCATGCGTTCATTAAATGCTTCGAATAGTCGAATGCCACATGGCGCACTGTCATCATCGTACGGCGGCGGTGGCATGGTGCTTTGATGGGATCGAAGCGATTCGAAATGGACGGTACGATGCACGCTTTGATTCCCGTGACCTGGATCCAACGGTGGAGGCCGCCTGACCTCCACCCTATAAATTCTTCGTTTTCTTTTCTTTCTCTCCTTTGCCTCCGCGATTTCGACCCCTGCCCCCAGCGCTTTGGAGCTCCGACGATTCCGCTTCTGCTTTCCGACGACCTCCGGCGTCTCTTTTCCACTCCTTCTCATCGTAAGGCCATATTTCCTTGTTTCCGGTGCTTTCCTTACATTCCTTTTCCATATTTTCATCCTCGGGATATCCTTTCGTTCGCTGTCTTCCTCCTTTTGCCTTTTTGCCTTTTCGATTCCTTCCGTTCGGCCCGACATCCTTCTGTTCGGTCCGGCATCCTTCCGTTCGGCCCGGCCCGACCTTCGACGTCTCTTTTCCACTCCTTCTCATCGTAAGGCCATATTTCCTTGTTTCCGGTGCTTTCCTTACATTCCTTTTCCATATTTTCATCCTCGGGATATCCTTTCATTCACTGTCTTCCTCCTTTTGCCTTTTTGCCTTTTCGATTCCTTCCGTTCGGCCCGACATCCTTCTATTCGGTCCGGCATCCTTCCGTTCGGCCCGGCATCCTTCGTTCGGCGCGAACTTGGGGTTGACCTCCACGTGTCTTTGACCCTCCGCCCATGAGGGTCCCCCGTCCTTACCACCGGATCACATGCCTCCCCTTCAAGTCTAGTCGAAGGAGGCGCATAGTCCGACTGACTGGACGCCCGTAGTGCCGAGCGACGCATCCAAGAAACCATCCTCCGCTTCTCCTTGATAATCGCCTCTCATCCCACCTCTCTTGCGTTTTGCAAGGGATTTTTTACGAAGTATTTTGCGTGACTTTTCCGCTCGGCCGAATATGTCCTACTTTGACAAAAGAAGTTGTTTGCTTGATGTTGATGTAACTTTGGGTACTGAGCCGAGCGGAACGTCTCTCAATATTTAACGTCGGAGCTCGACGGTCTTCCGCTCGGATGATTTATAGACGCCGGCTCGTCTCTCGATTTTTAACGTCGGAGCTCGACGGTCTTCCGCTCGGATGATTTATAGACGCCGGCTCGTCTCTCGATTTTTAACGTCGGAGCTCGACGGTCTTCCGCTCGGATGATTTATAGACGCCGGCTCGTCTCTCGATTTTTAACGTCGGAGCTCGACGGTCTTCCGCTCGGATGATTTATAGACGCCGGCTCGTCTCTCGATTTTTAACGTCGGAGCTCGACGGTCTTCCGCTCGGATGATTTATAGACGCCGGCTCGTCTCTCGATTTTTAACATCGGAGCTCGACGGTCTTCCGCTCGGATGATTTATAGATGCCGGCTCGTCTCTCGATTTTTAACGTCGGAGCTCGACGGTCTTCCGCTCGGAGGGTTTATAGACGCCGGCTCGTCTCTCGATTTTTAACGTCGGAGCTCGACGGTCTTCCGCTCGGAGGGTTTATAGACGCCGGCTCGTCTCTTGATTTTTAACGTCGGAGCTTGACAGCCTTTAAGGCTAATTTTAACACTGATGACATACGCCCTACCGAGCGGCGAGGGGTCTTCGTCTTCGATGACTTGACTCGGATAATTTTTACGCCCGGCCGATCGGCCCGGGGTCTTCGACATTGAATCGGTGTCTCGGATCTTATACATCATGGAGATAGGCCGCTCGGCAGATAATGCCAATTGTATTTTAACATTTTGCTTCCTGCATTTCAAATATACAGCCAAACGGAAAATATACAGCACACATTATATTGGTGCACCTTTCACCCTGCCCCGGAAAGGCTGGAGATAATTTGCGATTCATGGTTGATCCAAGTCCCAATCCATCTTCATCCGCTCGGCGGTGCTCCCCCTTGAATGCCGGTTGGATCATTGTCTCGGGGGAGGCGTCTGCTCGGGGATCATTGCCTCTGCTCGGCCACCTGATGCTGACGTTGTTTGTTGCTTCAGCCGCTCGGCTTGCGCATTCTCTCTCTGTTGCTCCACGAGCTTAGCTGCTCTTGCCTTGATTAGAGCGTCGAGCTCCTTCGTGGAGAGCATCATCGTGTGCGGTAGTCCAGCTTCGTCCATTGCTTCCGATCGGATGCAGGAGCGTTCCCACAGACGGCGCCAAATTGATCCTGTCCGAATGTTGAACCAACAGATGCTGGGCACGTGGCGTTCCCCGGCTGCTGGTGTGGATCTTCGACTGGTTGCACGAAGCTCCGGCGAACCTGCACAGAAGTCGGGCCGGGAAGGGGTTCCCGGCGGCGACCCTTCGACGCTCAAGTCAGGCAAGCAAGCAGTGAAAAGTGGCTCTCGAAATATTAGAACGCGTACCTCTGGCGAAGGATGAGGGCCTTTATATAGGGCAGCAGAGAAGTAAGTGCACACATATCGAGGTGTACACGTGTCCGTAGCCCATACCCCTGTAAGGGCTTGTCAGTGAGCTTACCTGACCCATACTGTTACAGTCCAAGCATGTCCTCGATGGGACAGCGGAACCCCCTGTCACATGATTTGGAGTATGACCATATCACGAATCATGCCAGCTGTCAGAAGATGTCCCTTGTCTTTTTCCCCGAACTCATGCCGGGCGTCCGACCGGCCCACGTCCACCTTCCGTCCGACCGGTCATATATGATGGTCCACTCGAGAAATTATCGGTATTGTGTTTTGTGGCGACTGTTAGCAGTATGCTTCATGTCTTCTGCCGAGCGTGAGGTCTGCTCGGCCCTACGGTCTTGCTCAATGAGCGCCGGAACCCCGACTTCCATAGGGGTGCCTTTTGCCATCGGCTAAACACCGGTGTAACGACCATCCTCCTTACTACTACACTCTAAGGATGACCGTTACTTGACTACTAACTCTACTTAACCGGTATGATAAAAATCTTTACATGGAAAACCCTACCGAAAAATTTAGGCAGAGTCTCCCCTGTACCGGTGACCATATCCGTAAATACATACAGAGTATACTCAGCCACAGGCGGCTGGAACATATAATTTCACAACCACGCAGTATAATAGCACAATAAAAATATGAACTACTCTAGCAATGGCAAACAACCATATCACTCCAACAATAGGAGGTATCAAACTACAAATGCGGAAATAAACTCAATTTCAATATAACATTAAAAGAGAACTAAAAGAAAAGTCTTGACAATTTTGCCAGCTAATTCTGGATCTCTCCATAGTCCAGTCATCACACACACTGTCACAGCATCTCCTTGTCGCCTTCCTTCTTATACTTTTCCTTTTCCTTTATCTGCAGTAGGAGGAAAAATAGTATCTATAAGCTAAAAGCTTAGTGAGCGCTATCCTACTCACAAAAACTCGATATGCATGTATATAAATAAAAACATGCTAAAACTGAATGCTAACATGTAAAGCTACTCATGCTCATAAATAGCAAAGAAACTAACTGAAAAGCTAACATGTAAAGATAATCATGCTCATAAACCAATAAAGGAATCATACTAACTGAAACACTAACATGTATAGCTACTCATGCTCATAAATAGCGAAGGAACTAACTGAAAAGCTAACATGTAAAGCTAATCATAGAACTATCATGTGTATCAATAAGAAACTGAATTGATACCTAAGCTAAACTAATTAATGCTAAACTGAGTCTAACTTGTATTCACATAACTAATTTGCGAAATTTTGAAAACTATTTACATAATAGATTAAAATAATAATCATGCTGTTGATGGGCCCGGCAACTGTACTTGTTGTGCGCGCATCCCTAACTAAACCCGGGATTGCAAGTTCCGAGTCTATTAGGGTTTACTAGGTTATCTAAACCTAGGGACGACTGTGGGAGCCCAACCCAATGGATATCTAATCCAGTACAGTGCCAATGAAAATACTGATTTCATAGCTAATTTTCTTATCTTGCTTTTACTAGGTTATCTGAACCTAGAACTAGGTTATCTGAACCTAGAGGCGACTGTGGGAGCTCACCCATTGGACCGTAGTCCCATATAAGCTGAAGCAAGACTAAATAAGTTATTTTAAATGCTTCTACTGCATTTACTGAGCTATTAAAATGCCTACTGTAGCATTATATTGAGCTAAGCATTTTATCAAGCACTTTGTGTGCACTAGAACACACCCTACGTGCTGAAAATCTGTATACAAAGCTTAACATAAATCTGCATGCAAAGCTTAACAAAATCTGCATACTTTACTTATAAAAAATCTGCATGCTATAAAAATAGAACAGCTCATGTTATTCCAATAGCAAATAGGAAACTAGAACAACTTAAACATGCTACAACAGATTTAAAACAAAGGAAACAATTCTGAGATCTTTAAGCATGCTAAAATGAATGCAAAGGAAACCCCAAACTGCAACGTGAACTGACATAGTTGTTCCTACTCATTGGAGTTACATAAACTTGGTGTCTGCATGCATAAAACTAATAAGGAAGGATCTGTATCAAAACTAAGCAATGGAAATGCTAACAACACAAAACCACTCTACTGCATGCTCATTAAAAGGCCTGTTCCTACACATGGCAGCAAAGAAGAAAATCAAATACTAGGATGTTTCATGCTCTCATTTCCGAATCTAAACAACTAAATCTGGTTTTATGGCAGCAAGCTTCAAGATAAACCAAACCTAAGTCTGTTCATGTTATTCTAATAGTAAGGAGAAACATTATAATTCAATACTGCTCGTGCTCTTCTAGTAATAAAGAAACTACACATGCTTAACTAATAACAAATAGAAAAGTCCAACAACATGCTAAATCATAAGTCTAAAGAATCTTTAGGAAATAAAAACAATCTTGAAACCAATCCAAAACTGTTCCGAAGACATGAAAGGAAGACTAAATCCCTAGCAACAATTCTATATAGCATGATCCAAAACATGAAAGGAAACTAAAGCTCTATCAATTCCTCAATTCTGTACAGCCAGTTCCAAAACAAAGGAAAAATCTAAACTAAGATGCTTCCCAATGCCACTAAACCGCATGCTCCGAATTAAACCATTTCATGTTCTTCCCTGAACCTCACGGCAGCAAACAAAGTTCCTAAACATGCTTCACAGCGAAACTCGAACAAGCAAGGAAACACCAAAACAAGAACCCTTCTATCTTCTTTATGTGATTCACGGCAGAAAACCAAACCAACCATCCTTAACAACATGCTACGAAATCATGGAAAACAAGAATCCGATCAAAAACACAAACCACCTACAATTTATCCCAAAGCTTTCGGAAAAGAAAGGAATAATCGGAGCTATCCTACTGCAGGTGAGTAGCAACTCACCTTCGTTTCCTTGATTCACAGCCGAAGGAGGAACCTTCTAGTGCTTCTAGGGCTCGGGTGAACTTGAAATCGGGGCCTCTTCCTCGCTCACGGCTTCCTTCTTGACGAGCGACCTCGGATTGACGAAGAACTCCTGGAGTTCGCCCCTCGCCGGCCGCCGGAGGGATGCCCTAGCTGCGGCTTGTTTCCTCCCGGGCTGCCCTTGTCGCGCGAGAGAGGGAAAGGATTTGGGAAAAAAAAGAAAACTTAATTCTTTTCTTATAACTAGGGTTTCAATCATAACATATATATATAGATCTCGCACCCTACCTTTTCACGAAATACTCGCGGAAGAGTTGGTTGGCTGCGGTTTTGACCAAGTCAAGAGCCCCGGGTTCAATTCTCGGCTGCTACATCTTTTTCTTCCTTTTATTTCTATTATCTAACTACGGCTTAAGAATATTTCGCACCATATATATTTAACAAAACTTGCTTAGACCAGATGGTTGGCTGCATCCGATTAGAACCTGGTTCGGGTCCGAGGTCTTGGGTTCAAAACCCGGCTTCAACACTTTCTTTTTAAAACTTCTTTCTCTTGGTAAAAATACCAAACGAACTCCAAAAATTCCATAAAAATACTCTAAAAATTTCTAAAAATCTCTAGAATTTTTCTATAGCATTTCTAGATTTTTATAAGGACTTTTAGAACTCGAAATAGGGAAAATTGGGTTGTTACAACCGGGCTGCCGCCCGGTGGGTCAGACCCCTTTCTCCGGTCGGCGTAGTTGGTCCGACCTTCTTCGATGGACCGCTCGGCTCTTTGACTTCCACGTGGCGTTGACCCCTTACAACGAGGGTCCCCTGTTCTTACCGCCGGATCAATATATATAATCATATGAAGTCTTACAATGAATCACTCCAATGAACTAATTACCATAAGTAGCATTCACATTTAACTCTCAGCATCCCAATGTCTCCAGCTAGTGAGAAAATAGCTGCTTAGTGAACCAACGAGTATAACCCGTGCTAGTCTTACAGAATTGATGATGTTCAAATGCATCAATTCGACGACTAGGGAAATTCAAATATGTTCATAATTACACATGTAAAGATAATCACTAGTTGTGATCCAATCACAATTTCTCCCATGTTATGAATTGTATTGTGGACATTTAGTAAATGAGTTTAAGACAATCAAACATATAATATACACTACTACAATTTGAGGGTAAGGCATCACTTTAGAAGCAACACTTTTATAAACTGTTACAACAGAAGAAATTTTCTTAAAAATTTGCAACACTTTAAATAAGTGTTGCCTATATAAGAAAATGCAACACTTATTGTATAAATACAACACTTTTTATAAGTGTTGCAATAATTATAAGAATATGAAACACTTTTATATTATATATGTAACATTTTTTAAAGTGTTGCCAATTTCTTTAATTAGGCACTTGGGGTAAATTTTTTTGACATTTTTTTATATATAAACTTATGTGATGATTTACGTTAGGTTTTAATCTTCTGATCCTTTTCTCCTCCCAAACTCATCGCCATAAATTAGGGTCAAGCCGGATCGAATTTGGTTTGATTTGGAGGTCAAATGGAGGAGATCAAGCTGAATCAATATGGACCGTTGATCCTGATCTAGAGAGATCTTGTTCCTTAATTCAGATCTAAGTGATCCAACCCTTCATTCTGATTTAAAACGATCTGGACTGTTTATCGAGATCAAAGCATCCAAGAGTTCATCTAATAAGTGGAGCTCTAATTCAAATTTGATCCAAAAGCCTACTCTTTAAACCCAATCCTCAAGCCCAATCCAAAAGCCCACTCTTCAAGCCTAATTTCAAAAACTCAATTTGCCTTCTCTTATTGGATCCGGATCTTACTAAACTCCTCACCTCCTTAACCCAAACCCGGCAACCCGTTAAGAAATCTCTTCCTCACGCATGGCACAGTGCTTCGCCCCCAATCTCCTCGCGTTTCTTCTGTTCGCGATTTCCAGCGGCGGCTAGGGCACAACAGTTTCTTTTCTTCTCTCCGGCCGGCGGTGCCTCATCTTCTCTTCACTGCCGCCAGCTGGTCCTCTACACCCAAGTTCCTCTTCTCGCGATCTTCCTCAATCCGGCAACGGACAGCAGCATCTCCGGTGGACCTCTGTGAGCAGCGACGGCACAGTGAGCTCAGAATTAGGGTATCCTTGACGGTGGAGCGTTCTCCTCCGGCGAGGCATCCCTTTCCATTCCTTCCTCAGTGGATGTTCTTCCTGCAGATGGCGTTGTGAAAGCGGAAGATTCCAAGGAGGAAGTCGGCCGATTCATCATCATCTTCTCCGGTGGATGTTGCGGTGTTCTCCTGTGGACGGTGTTCCAAAAGCAGAAGTCTCCTCCACCTCAGTGGTGCATCCAACTCTGGCAGAAGCTCATCATCTTCAAGCTCAGCCTCTGTTCTTCAATTCCGGTAAAACTTACTAAAGCAAATCCAAGGCTGATGCTACGGTGAACTCCCGTGGACGGCGTTCCGAAGGTAGGAATTCCAGCAACCTCAGTCTCAGTGGTGTATGCAATTCCGACAGAGCAAATTCTCTTTTGATTTCTATTTAGTTTCTGTTGATGCTGCAATTTATTTCCTATTCCATCTAAACTATCAACTTTGTGCCATCGGGAGCTGTAGATCAGAGATTCAGTAGTTGTGTTACAGTTCACCGGGGCTGGCGTTCCAAATCCGGGTCTCCATGTGACAGTGGGGTAGTCGATTGGTGTATGATCACGGAAGAGGGTTTGGTTAGCTTAGTTGATTTACTTATTTGTTGATTGTGTTATTTTCTTATTGATGTTTGATTGTTGTTATTGCACTTTGATTAGTTTTGTTATGCATGATAGTTTGTTTGTTATCGCACTCGGTTAGTTTCATTTATGCATGAATGTTGATCTTGTGTCATAGGGTGATAATGTGGTACAAGTTTAACTTTTATGCATAATTAAGTTTTGGTTAATCGTTGTTAAGGTTGTTTAGTTTAATTGCTTTTGTTTTTCTTGTATTTTGTTTTTCTTGTATTTTGTTGTCGATGGACTGCTACCAAGGGTATTGTGTTTTTCTAGCTCTCTCAAGCTTCTTTTTTTTCCCAATCCTTGTTCTTCTTGCATTATTTTTCTTGTATTATATTGTTTTTCTTCTAAGGTTGGATCTTCTATTTTCAGATTTACGAAATGAGTTATGTAAAATGATACCACAACTTTAGATTGAACACTGATGAGGTATTTGATCATATTGTCTCAAACCATTGAGACTTAAATATTGCATATGATATACAGTCCAGAAGGTTCTTGCAAAACTACCTCCGGAAATTGCAAGAAAATATTTTTCCTAAGGTATGTTATAGTTGTATATGTATTTTCTTTAGTTTATGTATTTTCTTAAGATATGGTTACTTTCCGTCCAGCTTGTGGATTGCCTATTCCTCTTCAAATCTTTCATTTACATGCCATGTTTGCCTGATAAGACACAGGCAGGTAGAAAATGATTGTTCTACTTATAACTTCTTTGCTGTTAGAAAATCCTGCCTTACTATATATTTAGAAATACATGAAAATTGATAGATTTTGGTCTGGAAGAATTGGCTGTGATTGTTTCGCATCATGATTTTCTATCTTCCAAATTATGTTGAAGGTGGCGTTCATGATCTCTAATATGCTTTTAGAGCTTGGAATTTGTTTATTTCAAGTATGCTCACAGTCATGGTCACGTTAAGGAACTTATGCATAGTTAACTTCAAGGAATTTATATTAATTTACATTGTTGTAAAGGCAATTATCTTTCCTTCTGAAATGCTGAAAACTCATTTCATGGCAATTCATGAATTACCAAGTCACTTACCTTTTCTTGCAAAACTCTAGTGTATTTTATACCTCCGGAAATTGAAAGTAACCATTTTCTTGCAAAACTACCTCCAGAAATATAAAGAAATTATTTTTCCTAAATCACTTACCTTTTTTTCTTATAGGGCATAATTTGTTTGAAACCATGATGCTTTTTTTCTTCCTGCATTAGTAAATTGATGAGTGATATACTTTATTATCTTATTCTATCTTAGCCACCATGCCCATTGACTAATGTATTATCTTTGGTTCATGACGTTCTTATTGTTGAATTGGTATTTTGTCATCATTGCAAGTTGCAACACATGAAATCTTCCATTGCAATTTGCACAGATTTGTCAAGAAATGCAGCAAAAAAAAGATTCTTCCATGGTTTGTTTGTCAGGTTACGTTTTTTCATAGTTCTCTCGTTTTGTTGCTTAATCTTCTATGTTTTTTGAGACAAGCAAAGAGTTTGTGTTGTGATTCCACTATTGAAACTTTAGTAGCATAGGCATACTCCTCCCCTGCTCGTGCTTGCAAATTTATATGAATTTGGTAATAATTAACTTGGCAGTACTTTTGGAGATTGCTACTTTTGCATGAGGATGATAAATTTCTAATAATTTGTAGGAATGGTAACCTCAAAATTTGGAAAGTGACATGCCTTGACAGCTTTTGAAGTACTGAAAGAACTTTTTTTTCTTGGTTGAGCTCCATTTAAGTTCTCCCTTTCCTTGTTCAGTTAAAAGGCTTTTCCTCTTCTTATAATCTTGAGTTGGTGATTTTTATTTTTTTAAAAAAAAATTGTTGATAGCCTGTTATTGGTTTTAGTATGTGCAATATTAATGTCTAATTTAATATTGAAACTGCAAAGGTATGTTTATCTTTATTGGTAGAATTGAATTGTTTCTTTATATATTCTTTATGTTGTGTAACGTGCTTTACTGATTAATGTGTGTTGTTGTTTTTTTTTTTCATGACTAGCAGGACATTATTATATCTTTTTTGGTGGGCACGTTCAATGCATGGGCAAATGACTTATGGGGGATTAATGAAGCCGACCACACATTACCATCTATTGGCTTTTTGTAAATGAATATATTTAGTTGCCTTTTTTGGGGGAATTCATGAAGCTAAGTATTAATTGATGACTTATGTATATTTTTTGATGCTAGTTGTTGGGTTTTTGTAAAATTTTTAATCAGAATATAGTGTGATATAACTTTTGTAATACAATGATCATATTTTGAATAATATATTTTGTACAAATGTGTTTGATTGGATAGTAAAATTGTAATATCAATAATATATTAGTGAAAAAATAAGTGTTACTGTTAACCGGTAAAAGTGCTACATTTTAAAAATAAAACACAAATCTAAGTGTTGCATATGTATCAATAAGTGATGTGTATAAGATGTGAAAAGTTTAATAAAAAGTGATGCATTTAATGAAAAAAGCGTTGTATTATTGGGTTAAAATAATTGTAAAAAGTGTTGCTATTAATAGAAAAAAGTGTTGTAATAGCTTAAGAGTAACAAAAAAAAAGTGTTGTTGCTGGAAGAAAAAAGTGTTGCATATAGACAAGCGTTGCCTTTGGTATATATCACAACAGTTTAAGAAAGTGTTGCATAAAATGGCAAAAGCGTTACATTATATCTAACATGACAGGACCTGATAAGATAGAATGAAAAACGTTACCTTAGGTATAATGCAACATTTATATGGCCAAAAACAACACTTTAGTGGTGATGTCTTAGCCTCAATTTGTAGTAGTGATATACTCAAATAGTGAATCTATATTTATTAAATATCATAAGGTCATTGCCTTAGAACATCCCTCAAAATCTAACACTCCCACATAGCCTAATGTCAATCGCCATGGTGTCTAACACCGTAGGTCTCTACTTCTCAAACTCATTTTGAGATAGAGGTTTCATGAAAGGATCCACTAGGTTCCTTTATGTGGAAATTTCTCTCAATTTGTATTTCGTTTCTACTCATGATCTCTTGATCATATGATAGCAACGAAGCACATGTTTAGATCGTTTCTTGCTTGGAACCTTTTCAATTTATTTCACTCACATTTTAATATGAATATGAATATGATTCCAGACTGAAACTTGGAGTCATCCTTCTTCATCTGGAAACTTACATCTGTATATCCGGGTATGATCATATCATCATCTCCTTATACTAAGAACATATCCTTAGATCTTCTCAAGTAATTAAGGATCATCTTGATAACATCCAGTGATCCATTCTTAGATCAGACTGGTATCTGCTCGTAACACTCAAAACATACGATACATCAGATCTTGTAGATAACGGAGCATACATGATAGATCCAATTGTGGACGTATAAGATAACTTATCCATGCAAATCCTCTCGTTTTCTATGCGTGAGCTCATAGACTTCGAAAGATGAATTTCATGTCTTATAGGTATGAAACCTTTCTTAGATTGAGAAATGTTAAACCATTTTAGCACTCTGTCTATATATATATGTCGACTGTGAAAGACCAAGCAACTTTTTTTTATCTATCTCTATAGATTTTCATCCCGATGATGTAAGTTGCTTCTCCCATATCTTTCATAGAGAATATTTTAGACAACTAAATTTTAACAGACTGTAGAATTGACACATTGTTTCCTATAAACAATATGTCATCAACATATAATATCAGGAATATGACCACACTCCCACTAACCTTTTGATACACACAGGAATCATCTGTATTTTGTGAGAAATTTAATTCTTTGCCTCGTCAAAAAGGATATTTCAACTCCTAGATGCTTACTTTAGTCTATAAATAGACCGTTGAAGCTTGCATACTTTATTTTTTTTGACAGATGTGAAACCTTTGGTTGTATTATATACACATCCTCGAGCAGATTTATATTAAGGAAAACTGTTTTCACATTCATTTGTCATATCTCATAATCATGATAAGTTGATATGACCAGGAGTATCCGAATGGATTTATGGATGACTACAGGTGAGAAAGTTTTATTATAGTCAATGTCTTGCCTTTGACGATAGTCTTTTGCTACCAACCTTGTCTTGTAAGTAATTACATTACCATTCATGTCGATTTTTTTCTTGAAAATCCACTTACACCCTATAGGCGTTATGCCCTCAGGTGGGTCCACCAAATTCCAAACTTGGTTTTCATACATAGAATTTATTTCCAACTTCATGGTTGTAAGCCACTTGTCCTTTTCTGAACTATTCAGAGCCTCTTTGTAATCAACAAGTTCCTCATCCTGAATTAGTAACACGTCATTTGATTCTCTTACAAGAGATCTATATCTCTCAGGAATATTGTGTGTCCTACCTAATTTACGAGGAGGTTATGTCATAATTGGTTTTGGTTCTTGACTTGGTATCTCGTTAGTGTTTATTGGAGTCTCTTGAACTTCATCAAGTTCAATCATACTCCCACTTGCTTCCTGTAAGAGAAATTCTTTCTCTAGGAAGGTAGCATGCCTTAAAACAAATGCATTTCGTTCCAAGGGGTGATAAAATTAGTAACCCTTAGTTTCCTTAGAGTATCCAATAAATAAACACTTATCAGACTTAGCGTCCAACTTGTCTGATATAGTCCTCGTCACATGAGCAGGACATCCCCATATCTTCAAATAAGATATGAGGGGTTTCTTACTAGTCTATACCTCATATGGAGTAATTGAGATTGCTTTCGTCGGAACTCTGTTTAGCAAATAAACAGCTATCATGAGTGCATAACCCCAAAAGATTTTGGGAAGATTTGCACGATCCATCATTGACCTAACCATGTCCAACAAGGTTTGGTTAAACCTTTCCGATACACCATTATGTTGTGACATATATGGCGGAGTCCATTGAGACAATATATCATTGGCCCTTAAATAGTCTTAAACTCTTGGCTTAAATACTCACCACCTCGATTGGATCAAAGTATTTTGATATTTTTATCAAGTTGTTTCTCTACTTCATTTCTAAATTCTCTAAACTTTTCAAAGGCTTCAGACTTATATTTCATTAGATACATATACCCATAATGAGAGTGATCATCAACAAAAGTAATGAAATAGTTATAACCTTTTAATGCATGAGTTGACATTGGTCCACATATATCGGTATGTATGAGCCCAAGTAACTCATCAACTCGTTCACCCTTTCCAGAAAAAGGTAACTCTGTCATCTTACCTTTTAAGCATAAATCTCATGTATCAAATGTATCTAATTCAAATAATTCGAGAATTGTAATCTTTTGCAATTTGAACATGCGTTTCTTGCTTATATGTCCATGGCGACAATACCACGAGTAAGAGGTTAATTGATTATCTAATCAAGTGTGTTTATTGCTTGTATCGATATTGAATGTGCCACTAGATGTATCTAACACATAGATGTTGTAACACCCCACTCTCATCACTACTGGTCTGTGAGGACGGGGCGCTACTGGACTACTAACTTATCTTAACTAACATTGCACACATGTTGATAGTAATTCCTAAAACTCTCGGAGAACTCAAAACTTACAATTAACTAGCAGCGGAAGACTAAATGACTCATCTAATACATTCTACTCAACTCTTTGTTAATAAATTCTTATGCTAAATCCCAAGGCTTCTATAGTCCAGGCATCACACATCCATTCGCACCTCCTTGTCGCCTTCCATTGCTATAGATAATAACCTTCTACTCAAGGATGTTATTATACTAAGTTATTTGGCACCAATACAAGTAAGTATAATAACCACAAAGAAATGCCTTTATAAATATATAGGAATATGATACATCGAGTCCATACAACAATCATCATATGATTGGCTCTAGGACTCTAACTAACATGGACTACCCTGAATCCGAATACGCTTCAAAATAAGCTTTACGCCTATTCTGTAATTCTATGTGAGTAAAGAGTTCTGACTTAGAAGGTACTATGTTCACTTCCATTTTCAGTGTATATCCTCAAAATGAATTTGGTAATAACTGAATAACTCATCACTGATCTAACTATTTTCATAAGAGTCATATTCCTTCGTTCTACTACACCATTCTGTCGGGGTGTACCAGGTACAGTCAGTTGGGATTGAATTTCGACTTCTGATAAGTGACTCCTAAATTCTCCTAAGAGGTACTCGTTACTACGATCTCACCGTAGTGTCTTGATACTTTTACTTTGACTTTTCTTCACATCAGCCTCGTACTCTTTGAACTAATCAAAGCACTTAAACTTGCAGCACATTAAGTAAATGTATCTGTATCTCGAATAGTCATCTATTAAAGAGACAAAATATTCGGAACCACCTCTTATATGGATAGTCATAGGTCTACACAAATCAGAATGAACCAGTTCCTAATCATCTTTGGTTCTATACCGCTTAGACTTAAAAGCCCTCTTGGTCATTTTTCCTTCCAAGTAAGACTCGCAGGTTTAGAAAGTTTTCCACCACCAATGAACCCAAAAGTTCATCGACTTTTATCCTTTGAATCCTACTCAAGTTAATATGATCTAGCCTTAGATGTCAAAGATATAATTGGTTCATTTCCAAAAGTTGCTTTCTCTTATTAGAGTTATTAATTTCCATTTGTTGCAACGTGGGAGTTATTAGATTTTAAATTACCAACTAACGTACCAGAACAGATGACTTCCTTATTTTTCTTGATAACAACTTTGTTATCAAAATAGATAGAATATCTATTCTTTAATAGTTTAGAAATCGAAAACAAGTTCTTTCTAAACTTGGTACGTAAAACCAATTTCTCAAAATCCATGTTTTATTCCTATTAAAAGATAAACATCTCCCACTGCAACAGCTGCTACTTTTACAGCAGTGCCCATGTAGACGGTGATTTTCCCTTCATATAGTTGTCGGATTTTCTGGAACCCCTGCAATGAATTACAGAAATGATTAGCTCCCGTATCTACACACCAGGTACTGGTAGATAACACCACTAAACATGTTTCATCAACTAATGAATTAAATACACCTATATTGTTCTTAGTTCTGAGAGGACAACCCACCTTAATGTCCAAGTACTGTTTCCAATCATTATTGGGACTACTAAGTCTATTCTATAGTATAACAACTAGGGGATTGACAAATATTTGAAATCCTAAGAATCACAAAATATTTGGTCAAAACCAACACCTTAAAATTCCCGTGAATTTTATATGCCACGTTAGTGTGGACGTATACAAATTCAAAGAGGAGATTTTATCCATTAATTTTATTATCTCGTCAACCTTATTTTATGATGAATAAAATTAATAGTTGGTCTGTCTTTGGTCAAATATTTGGTCAAAACATCGAATTTAAAGTAACATTGATTCCTCAAATAATATTATTTAAATTCACCAACACCTCAAACACCGGGAATTATGTCTGTCACGTTAGTGTGGACGTATACAAATTCAAACATTTGTAAGAGGAGTATTTTACCCATAAATTATCTTGTCAACCTTAAATTACCTCAAACACCATAAATTTTGTATGTCATGTTAGTGTGGACGTATTCAAATTCAATTGTTTGTAAGAGGAGGTATTACCCATTTTATTTTTTGTCAACCTAACTTTATGACAAATAAAATTACCTCAAACACCGTGAATTTTGTATGCCACGTTAGTATGGACGTATACAAATTCAAACATTTGTAAGAGGGGGGTTTTATCTAGCTTTATGACAAATTAATAGTTGGTATTCCTTTGGTCACGCAAAACAATAGCAGTGGCTCCGTTGGGGAGGATACTATTGAATGCGTCTAAGTGTATATCATTACTTGATCCTTAGTCCATTAAATAAGATTGTGCCTTTTAGTTAGAGAAGATCACACGCTCCTAAATAATTTCTTATAACCATCCATAAAGGAAGTTTGATCTAGTAATCCGCAACAATGTGAGATCTCGGAAAATTTAAATAAATAGGGTTATTTCAGAAATAGCCTTATAAAATTTTTCCGGAATTTTAGGAATTTTCTGGGAATTTTTCGGAGCTCGTACGATGGGTTTTGAGGGGATCAATCACGGGTACAGATAAAGCCTGGTTGGGATACCTGTTTAAGTGAGGAAAAGTTTTAAATATAAATACTTTTCTTTTTCTTATTCTTTCCCTAAACCAATCGCCGATCCCGTTCCTCTCCTCACCCGAGCTCCTTCCCTTCCTTCTCTGTTCTTCCTCGCGGACGAGCGACGCCGATGTGAGTGATGCCCCAACTCCGGCGATCTTTCTCCGCCGGCATCGTCTCCGTTTGAGCTTAGATCCGGCTGGTGTTTCCCTCTTCGGGTTCACAGCATTGTGTCTTCTCACGCCTACCTGTCGAGCCCTAGTTCTTGTTCCGACACCTTTGGATTATGCTCAAATCTGGTCGACGCCTTTCGTCTCCGGGTTATAGACACTCGCGTCTCCTTGCGCTGATCACTGATGCCACTGGATCGAGCGAGATCCACATGATCGCCGACGTGAAGGGGCGATTAGGGCTTCAAAGGTAAGCAATCCGAACCTTACTCCTCTTTTCTGTTCTCTGGTTGTGCCCTAGATCGAGTCTTCTTTCCCGATTCTTGCTCGTTGCCTCCCTGATTGTTGGCGATCCTAGCTCAGGTCTTGGATTCTCTTCCTTGTCGATTGTTGATTTGAGGATCAGAGGAATCTTTGGTACGTTGCTTCACGGATTCGATCGAATCGGGCGACACCTTCTGGAGACAATTGGTTGAGGTAAGGTTAGGGTATTGTTTGATCTATGATTTCCATGGTGTGATCTACTAGTTGATAAGTGATCTTCAATCTTGTTCTGATCAGTGATACTCTTGCTTGATATCATCTTGATATGTTCCGTGGGAAGAATTTCCAGCAAGGTGTCATTTCTGTGGATTGCTTGGGTTCGGCAGTAACAATCACCTTAATCCAGCATCAACAGTAGCTGGAGGTAAGGTGTATGGTAATCGATTCATATTGTTGATGAATTAGGCATGTATTGGATTAGGAATATATTGGATTAATCCATGATTAGTTGATACATGATGTGTAGAATTGCAGTAGGGTTATGTTGATTGTGATTAGACTTAATTGCTTAGATTAATCTAATGAAATAATTAGGGTTAAGACGATTAACCCTAATCAACTATTTGATTTAATCTAAGTTTAGATTTCTAATCTATTGGTGATTAGGGATTAGGTAACTAACCCTAATTGACCGCTAGATTTAATTAAGTAGGTTGTGATTGTGTTGATTAGGGTTTTACCCTAATTTAGTTTTAGGGATTTTATTTGGCTATTCATTTGATTTAGCTAAATAATACTGTTTGCTTGACACAGGACTCTGATTCGAGACGGGCGTCTCGACTTCGGGTTTGGATTGTACCTTCTATTTGAGGCGGGTACCCTTTGACTTATCTTTTGATACTGTCTTATGATATGTATAGTTTATATATAGTTACTAGTGATAGATGGTAGATTTATTTCTTCCCTGGTCCTAGCTTAGTTGATACCTATCACATGCTGCTACTGTTAGATGTTTTACATTAGTCTGGTTTACTTTTATCTCTTGCCATGTGTATATGTGTTCGTGGTTATGGTTACTTATAGTGCTTATCTACCCATGATTAGATGCTGGAGATACTTGTTATATATTGTTGGATTCATGTTGTTTATATCTCTGTTATGTATCTACGTTTACCTTTTTGGCACCTACGTATATGGAGGAGGATACGTTCAGGTATGACATTCTGTAGCCGCATGCACCATACCGCATGATTGCATGCTGGGCGATGGACGACTCCATTATTGTTGAGCTCGTCGGCCGGCTACATGAGGGCCTGCACACAACGTGTCTACTGCATGGGTAGTGGCACAGCACTCAGGGTGTGTATGGCAGGTTGCTCGGTGGTGCACCGCCGGGGTGCTCATGGGTAGCACGATACAGCGGGGTTGCAGCCGGGATCCCTCCCCGTCATCGCGTACCGGGAGTTGAGAGCATTGCGCTCCCTCACTATGTTTGAGGTAGGAGGATAGGTGTACTCCGACAGCATCCCGTCCACTCGGTCACTCTTCAGGGGTAGTGACGGCAGAGTGCACGGTGTCACAGCCCTACCCACGCGGTCTCACCATTGTGTGTGAGATACTGACTGGCGTCAGGGGTGACCATGTCATATTGCATCATATGCACAGATTGCATTTATTGTGATTGTTGCATATTGGATGATGCACTTGGGTGACTGCATATGATTGACATGCATACAGGATACATGCGTATTTGTTCTGACTATCTTTATCTGTGTATGTCCACAGTCATTCGCCCAAGCCTCGCAGGTGAGTACAGTTTATTTCAGTTATGCATTTCTTATTATTCTTGCTGTAAACTGTATTACATGCTTCTGGTTACTCATTACAGTTTATTCAGCTATGCATACCTGTTATATTGTTAGGAGACTGTACTGTAGGTCCTATGGTTTAGGAGACTGTACCTTGGATATTACTGGTAGTTATATGTTGCTGTACATATCTATTGGATTACCTGCTGAGTTCTTTGAACTCACCCCGTTGTTACTATTTTTCAGGTTGAGGCCGTCGGGAGATATTCCAGTCGCTAGCCCCATTATCGCGAGGATTTTCCGTGTCGGATTATATTTTGCTTTTGCATCTTATATACTGGTATTGTGGGTTTGTATTGTGGACTTTACATTGAACATTCGGGTTTACTACTTTTGGTTTTCCGCTGCGGTTGTATTTTCATTACTTCGTGGATTTGTTTTCTTCGTTGTAGTGGAGTAGGCTGTTTACATATATCTTCGGGGTTCTATATCGTCTTTCCTTATTAAACTGCGTGGATTGATCATATATTATATATGTGTAGAAATATTGAATATAACTGCGTGGATTGTTTTACTATTTGTCTGTATTGTTCCGGCCGAGTGTGGCCGAGGTATTGATATATGTATACTGAGCTTCATATTGTCCACCGTACAGGGGAGATGCTGCCGAAATTTCTTCGGACAGGGACTACCTGGGGCGTGACAAACAAACCCATCCGTTGTGGAGGGAGGCACTCAGAGCCAACACGCAAGCTTGTTGCATCACTTACAAGCCAATAATAGAGACCGTGGGATTTATTTAAAAATCTCTCTCCCACTTAGTTATTTAAAGTGAGGAATTTTAACCTATGCTAACATACATCACATGCACACACACACACACACATTAAAGTAAATAAAAACAATAAATATGGAAATTAATTTTCCAACTATTATGACTTCTTCTATCACTGTCCTTCGCGTGCTGCCAGCCCTATGAATCATGTCCTCGGGTCCATCAAGTTTCCTTTTCCGCTGCGCCTCTGGTCCTTTAATAGCACCACGCCTCGCAAGGATACGATCCGGGACAAAAATAGAATTTTACATATATCGATCCTATATTCCACAAGGAAATGTACATGTAATCTAGATCGAAACAAAAATGTAAAATCCTAATAACTAATACAGCTCCTGCTGTATTTAATATTACAATCATGCACACACAATAAAATGCCCTTGACATGTCTAAGGGTCCAATCACACACAACATCTATAAGCTATAATAGTTGGAGTCTGCAACCACAGAGTTAGCATATCCTACTATTATCCTGCCTAAATTATGTATGACATGTGCATAATTAAATTGAAAACCAAACACACAGGGCAAACCCTAGCTTTGATACCAATTGTTGGTTGGTCATTAGGAAGATCGTGCCGGTTCCACTGTATAAAAATTTTGTACAAGTGTCGAACCTGTCCTAAACAACCTATTGTATTTTTTAGAAATTAAATTAGGAATCGCAAACGGAACTTAACATTATTGATTCCAAATTTAACTTATCTGTTCTTAATGGTTTAGATTTGGATCGCAAGCGGAACTTAACACTATTGATCCAAATCAACCTATGTTACAAATTCAATTAAATATCTATTTCGGAAATCGGTTCCCAAGTCAAACATGGCGAGACACATGACCTTCTTGGGTATAGGAGCATCCACCAATGCCTCGACAAAACCTCTTAACAAAATTAAATATTTAATTTCCTAAAATAACATTAGGTTTAACAAAAAAGAACAATCGAATCACAAATTTGAAAAATAAAAAAAAAACAAACTCGAATCACAAATTCGAAACTCTAGAATCATATGCCTCTTGTGTTTGGAATTCATACAAAGAAAAATTAGCATGATGCGGAAAATAATTACCAGTTATACCTTTCTTTGTATGCAATGACCTCTTGATCTTCTACCGTATTCCTCTTCTTATCTCGGACGTTGTGTGGGCAACGATCTACCGAGATGAGAACCACCCAAGGCCTTCTTCTTCCTCACCAAGTTTCGGTCACCAAGACTCCTCCAAGGATGTAGAGGTTCGACCACCACCACTAAACTCCAAGGGATGCATGAAACAAAGCCTCCTTTCTCTCCTTCTTCTCCTAGCTAGAACCGACCACCAAAAACTCCTTCTTGTGTTGATGCCGCCGGCTAAAAGGAGGAAGAGAAAAGGAGAAGAGCTTAAAACAATAGCCGACCACCAAGGAAGAGAGGGAGGGAGAAAAGAATAAAGTCATATCCCATGAAGGCACCCCTACCCTCTCTTTTATAATCATTGATCTTGGCAAATAAGGAAAATTTAAATAAAAGCTTCCTTATTTTCTTTACCATGAAAAGGAAAATTTAATTGATTAAAAACCAATTTCCTTTTCTCACATATCATGGTCGGCCACCTACAAGCTCCAAACAAGGAAAGTTTTATTCACACAAGAATTAAAACTTCCGAATTTGTTTCCGAAAATTTTAAAATAAAATTTCTCTATTAAAATTCCCTTCATGGTTGGTTAAAAAGGAAATCTTTTATAATTTAAAACCTCTCTATTAAAACATGTAGATTAATTCCAAAAGAGGAAAGTTTTATTCTAAATTAAAATCCTCCTTTTAATTATACAAATAAGGAAAGATTTCAAATCTTTCTTTTAATCTTTTGTAGAAAGCTATAAAAGGAAAAAATTATAATTTTTTAAAACTCTCTTTTAATTCATGAACATGGTTACTAAAAAAGAAAGTTTTGTCAAAATTTAAATCTTCCTTTTAGTTCCAAATAAGGAAAGATTTTAAATTTTAAACTTTATTTTAAACCATGGGCTCCACACAAGAGAAGATTTTACATAAAATATAATCCTTTTAACTTGATGTGGCCGGCCATACCAAGCTTGGGTTCAAGCTAGGGCCGGCCACACAACTTGGCTCCATCTTTTGGTCTTGGCCGGCCCTAGCTTGGGTACTAAGCTAGCTTGGCCAGCCACCAAAGAGTGGGTAGAGAAGTGGGTATAGGTGGGTATACTTCTCTATATACAAGAGGCTACGATAGGGACCGAGAGGAGCAATTGGTTTTGGTCTCCCGATGAAATTAAGCTTCCCGTGTTCGCCCCGAACACCCAACTTAATTTCATCAATAATAATTCATACCACTAAAGAATTATTATTGAACTACCGCACCAATCCCAAATTACGTTTTGGGCTCCTTCTTATTATGAGTGTGTTAGTCTCCCTGTATTTAAGATGTCGAATGTCCACTAATTAAATAAGTTATTGATAACTCACTTAATTAATATCTTAGTCCAAGAGTAGTACCACTCAACCTCATCGTCATGTTGGACTAAGTCCACCTGCAGGGTTTAACATGACAATCCTTATGAGCTCTTATTGGGGACATTCTCAACCTAAATTACTAGGACACAGTTTCATTCTATAATCAACAACACACACTATAAGTAATATCATTTCCCAACTTATCTGACCTATTGATTTGTCGAGCTAAATCTCACCCATTGATAAGTCAAAGAAATAAATACTAAATATATGTGCTTGTTATTATATTAGGATTAAGAGCACACACTTCCATAATAACTAAGGTCTTGTTCTTTTATTAAGTCAGTATAAAAAGAACTTACCTTAAATGGTCCTGCTCAATACACTCAAAGTGTACTAGTGTAATTTATTAGTCAAGATAAACCAATACCCAATTACACTACGACTATTCCAATGGTTTGTTCCTTTCCATCTTAGTCGCAAGCTACTGTTTATAATTTATAAAGAACCGATAACATGATCTTCTGTGTGTGACACCACACACCATGTTATCAATAATATAAATTAATTGAACAACTATAAAATGTAGACATTTTGACCAATGTGATTCTTTATTTCAAAATAAATGTTTACAAAAGCTAGGCTTTTAGTATACATTCCAACATAGATATCTTGACTTAACTTCTTGTTCCTTATCAACAAAAAGTTTTGCGGCGCCGTCACTCCTTAATTCTCTTGGAAGATGTTCTCTCTTTGCTTTCGCTACTTCTTCTTACTTGAGGATTTTTGGATTGCTTAGACAACGTTAAAGATAATGATAACTCTTCAATCAAGTTTTATGCTTCATGTTATTATACCATGTTTTTGATATAACTAAATTCATATTTTTTCTGTATGAATTCCTTTTGTTCCTAGAATTCTAGGAGAAAAAAATTCCTTTCAAATTGTCCTTCATCTAAGATATTATTCCTAGAACTGAATATTTATTTTAAAATGGTTGGAACCTATGCTATAATAGAGATAATGAGATAACTTTGGATCTTATATGTTCACTATCATATAATATCAAAACCTCACTCATTATCTATTTTACTGAAATCTAAGGAAGTTATAAAATCATTATTAAATTTTTATCTAAATTTTAGATATTCATGGACATCTTGTCCATTCTCATAATAGAAGTTGTGCTTTTGTGACTGATACTCGGTGTTTTATCCACATCCATTACTTTCTAATTTATATTTTAAAATATAATTTTGAAAATACCATATAAATTATGTTTAATATTTTGTAAAATAAAAGCCAAATCCGGAAAAACAAGAATCTTTAAATGATATTAAATCATCATAATATATAACAACCTTTCATGTAAAATATCTAATTTAAGTAAATGAAACTAAATAAATGTTAAGATGATAATAAAAATATTTTTCTTATTTTACTTTCATTGCTAACATACTACAATAAAAAAAAAAATCATTAGTGCTACATTCATTTAAAATTAAAATTATATTGTAAAAATTCATTGCAACTAAATAAGAAGTAGGATAATACTAAAACTTTTAAAATTTCATAAATTTTATTACATATGTTCTATTTGTACAAGAATAAATGTACATTTATATGATTAGCATTTTCTAAAAAAAATACAAGTATATATATTGAATGAATCTTATAATAATATATATGTATTGACACATCATATGAAAATTTTTAGATTTTATTTAAAGCATCCACATCAGTTTCCCTATCTAAAATGTATAATTTAGAGTAAAATTTACTTTATTAAATTTGAATATTCATATTTCAATACACCATATATCAACTTCTCTATTTCTTCTCTCTTCTATGATGCTTAAGGAATGAAATCCATTCCTTAAATTTAAAAAAGTACTGTTCATAAATGCATAATTTAGAGAATTGATAGGGTAGATGATGTAAAGATTTTTTAGCTAGCATATCCAAAATTTAAGGTAAAATTTTTAAATAGGGTATCTGATGTAGATGCTCTATTTCATAATATCTACCTATTATTTCAACATACTAAAATTGACCACATATAAAAAAAAACAATTTCAACATTTAACAACTAGATTAAATGATTCTTGGTAAAAACTCCTCAAATATACATTTAAAATTAAAACTAGAAGAAAGATATTCCATATAAATAAATATAACTAATAATTCTCTTAATTCAATATTAAAATATTACAATAAATTAGAATAGGCACATCTATATTTTTGATAAAAATCTAAATAATTATTTTTGAAACTGGTTTACTGCAAACTCAATTAAAATTTGTAAGATACATTATAAATTTATATTTTGTAGGTATCTCTAAACAAAAGAGTGTTTTTTCTCAAATATTTAATATAAACAGATGATTTTAAAAGGGAGAGTTTCTTGAATCTGGAATTTTTTTTATATTTTCTGCATCTCAAATATTGGAAATGAAACTATAACACATTATTGTTAAATTCAATAATTGAGGTTTAATTTTAAAATTACCTTCGCCTTATGACCTTACCTTTTTAAGATTAAGATGAACTTCTATCACTTGAAATAAAGATGAGAAGTTGAAAATAATTGAGCTTTGAGAATTGAGAGATAAGAATAAAGTATTTGTTTTAAAAATAATGAATATAGTAGTTTATTTATAGAGTTTGGGAAACAACGATCAATTAAATATAATTATTGATTGAAAATTGATCAAATAATTATGATCATTAAAATAATCACTCAAATAGTCCAACAATTATTTTTAAAAAAATCTCTCAATCGATAATTTAAACCATTAGTTCATGTTTAAATTTGATGGATTGATTAACCCCTATCCAATTAAGTCAACGATTAACCAATCTATCGATAAGATTATGATTCAAACTGAGATGATTCGACTCCAACCAGTGGATGCCTAATGTAACATAGTTATACTATTTTATTATATAGTATGAGCTCACAATGATTGTGTGTTAAAAATTTAATTTCTTTTTTTTTATCATTACAAAGAATTTAAATTTTGAAATAATTTTTTATTAAATAAGTTAACATTTATATAAAAAAATATCAAATTGTTCAAATTAATTTTAACTAAATTGTTTTAAATATTGTTTCACTCTTATATACATTTTACAATAAAAAAAAGAAAATAACAACATAGTTTAATAAATAATATTAAATGTATTGATTGAGTTTAGTAAATATATTTTTGATTGATTAGGGTTACTTTGGCGATGTATAAGGGTTGATTTTGATAAAATCAAACTCCAAGGTTGAATTTGATTTAGCCATTAAGGTTATTATAAACCAAATTGATTGAATCAAGTTTAAGAATTATAACCCCAATTTTAGTCATCCTGATGCTTTTTTCTCCCTGTGTCGCCCCAAGCGACCCTCTAGATGAGTTAATTACAATTCTAATTCGTCCAATTGAATTAACGGTTAACTAATTTGTTGACTTACTTATTGTTAATGTGGGGGCTAATTCAACCCTAACTCATGAAGGTCAAATATAATCTATATCTATTTTATTATATGGTATGTATTCTTAATGATTGTGTGCTAAAAAAAATCTTTTTATTATAAATTTTGAGATAATTTTTTATCTAAAAAAAATTGTGTTTATATAAAAATATCCCAATTTTGGATAAAATTAAACTCTGTTGAATTTAGGCATTAAGGTTATTAGATGATTAAACCGAGTTTAAGAATTGTAGCCGTTAGTCATACGAGCTATAAGAATCGTCGTACCCGTTACGCCCTAGCCGTTGAGTCATCCTGTTACGACCCATAATAATTGTGGCCGTTGAGTCATCCTGATGCCCTTCTCTAAACCCTAAACCCTTCTCTCCCGTGTCGCTCTCCTCCCGAGCGGCCCTCTCTGGAGCTCCCGAACGTCACGCGATCGCCTCATCTCGCGAATGGTCGATCTGTTTTCTCCCCTTGCAGCGCGGGCAACTTGTAAGTCTCCTCTCCTCTCTGGCGATGGATAATCTCCGTTCATCTTCCTCACAAGATCTTTTGTTCTGAGTTGTGCCCCCATTCCAGACCACGATATTTCTTGTCCGGTGAGAGATATCAGCTATCGTAAATTTAATCTGGCTGGTGGTTTTTTTCCCATATGACTTTACTGATTGGAATGTTTTTAGTTTTTCATTGACCAGGGTGGTCTAGAATTCTTTAAACCGTGATGGATGATTCTATTGGTTTCACTGATCGAAGAAATTAGCAGGTAATCATAATTTCTCCCCCTAAACCTGCCACAGATTAAGATTCCATCAATGAGATCTTTTTGGATCATTGTTATTCGTTGAAGAAATTGAATCCATTTACAGATCAGGGAGGGAGGTGTTGATTTTGTGCTATCCTACCAAGTTTCACAGAAAATTATGTAAAGAACTCTGACTCGCCCATTTGCAGTTTACTGTAGCACCGAGCTAGATTCTATATCTAGAATTCATCAAGAAACTATCCAAACTGTTAGGATCTTCTAAGTAAATCCAAACTCTTATGTATGACTAGTGTCAAGATGCATGTTATGCAAATCAAATATGATCATAATATCTTGAACATGTTATTTTTTAGATCATTTACTTTTGGGCTAACATTTTTGTTAGAGATCATTTGAACACAAACTTGTTTGGTTGTTTTTATTTTTCTAAACTAGTTTTATTAGTCATTTTTGCTACTGACAGTAACTTGCATTTGACTACGTTTGTTTTAAAAAATTTACATTCAGAGAAACTGAACAAACTCTAATGGATAGATTAAATATGGTTGTGCTTATCGTATAATTGATAAGTAGTGTAGGTTGCTATTTTTACACTTTAGTAATTGAGTTTGGCTTTACAACTAATTATTTTTACTCTTGGATTTTATTAATGGACTTCTATTATTTAAACAGTTGTATGGTGTTTCAAATTGAGTAGCAAGTGCACTAGCATTTTTATTTGCGATAACAATGGTGGTTTTAATTCGTGTAAGTTGTGAAGTTAACCATACTTTTAGTCTAGATCATTCCAACATTCACTTAAGTGGTTGGTAATAGTTAAGTTCAATCCAAATATTCAACACCTAGACTATATACTATTTTAGATTTGGCCATCAATTTTTGTCATACTATTTGTTCTTTTGGTTGAGTACTTTTTTGCCTTAGGCATCTCACCTCGAGGCTTTGATTCAAATGTTCCTTGCATGATCCTTTAATCAATTGGTTAAGTGATTTTTTTTTCTAATAAAGAGTTGGCCAAGTGGTTATATTATCACGTATTGACCTCTCATATAAATTTATGTACAAATACAGCTTAGCAACAACAGTGGCACAGAAAATTTATTCAAGATGAGCTACCTTTGCACTTGTTGGGCCAAGCAAGCTCAAAGGAACATTACTCACTATGCATTTATTCAGCAAGCACAATCACTTATTACCCATTCTGCAAGTTTACAACTTCTTAATACAATATCTTAAATAGCTATAATAAATATTGTAAAAACTAAACTAAAACTCCTCAAGCTATCTTAAAATGTTCCCACCTTGCTTAAAAATGAAAATTTTCATCTCATATTTTGAAACTTTTTTCATCTAGTATTTTGTTTATTTAGTATCTTCACTGAACGCATTAGGGTCTAAACTCTAAACGTATTACTGTGGAAGATGCTTCTGAAATTGTAAGCTAATACATAACCATAGCTTCAAATCATTGAAGGTGCCAACCATTGTTAAAACATTAGAAAGAGGGTAGTAGTAGCTGTCCAAAGTTGTGAATTCCTTAACATATGTTTAGGTAATAATGTAAATTATGGAGATATAATTCCGGAACATTTAGGTAAGAAATGTAGCAAAACTTTCCAAGCATGGATGCCATTGTAGAATAACATGGTTCTTATTTTTGCTGTAGCAAAATTTATTTCATGCAATTGTTGCCTTGATCCTATAATTTTTAACATGATTTATTACTTATTTCAGAGAAAACATTAATTGTTACTTTTAAAGTCTACTTGCAAGTTGAATTCAATACACATGCATAAACGCGCACACATTTATGGGTTTGTTTTAATATAAGAATTGAACATTTATGCTCCTCTCTTATCTAAAAGTAATCAATATCTTAAATAGTTTCCACCTTGATTAAAAATAGAATTTCTCATCTAATATTATGGAACTTTTTTTCTTTTAGTATCTTGTAGATTTCAGAAGTTACGTGTTCACAGATTATGGTTTAGCTTATAAAGCTATTTTAATAGAAATTGCCTATGAAATTGTAAAGCTAATATGCAACCATAAGTTAAAAATCATTGAATGTGCTAACCGTCGTTACACCAAACATTAGGAAGAATTGCAAAAGTTGTGAATTCCCAAGAATTTGTTCATGTTATAAAAATATGATCATGGAGAAGAAGCATGGTTCTTATGTTCATTGAGCAAACATTAATTTAATGTAATCCTTGCCTTCACCCTAATAGCCATGTTTATTACTTACAAAAAGTAAACATTTGTACAAAGTCCATTGAGTATGAATATAGTATCCTATTTTACATGAGAGTTAAAACACACAAATAAACATACATCGAGCATTTATGCTTTTATTTACCAATTTTATATAGTATTGTCATTTTATGAATCTGTAAGCAGTTCCATCCTTTTTAGTTTATCATCTTATTAGGTGTGTGTACTTTCTCCACATCTTGACATACTTGAAGGTACTTCCATTGCACACACACCTGGGGTTTCCATTTAGCAAGTACTTCTTATTTTTATTTATTGTTTGAGTGTATTTGAACGTTATCATATTATTGTTCTTTATCTTTGTGCATCTCGTGTTTTTAATTTGTATTAATAGTATTCTAATTTACTATTATTATTCACTCTTTTCCTTCGTATCTTATCATTTTTATTGATTTTTTATTATGCCTTTGTTATTTTAAGTATAAATTTTTATAAAGGTTTTTAATTTTTTTTTAGGATTTTAATTTAATAAAATAAATAAATTGAATTGTTGAATACAAATTATGATTGAACCCATCGGGTATAAGAGGAGATAAGGAATATGTGGGTTTAAAATGGGATCAATTTTTTATTCTTCCTTTATGTTTTAGCTAGTTTCTCATTGTTCATTTAGAAATCTTTAGTCTAAAATGATGTTTATAACATTTTCTACATAACTTGCCCATAACAAAATTATCAATTTTATTCAACAAAATAAATCATCACCCCTTTGTGGTGGATGATTGAAGATCTTTGATGGTTTTACTTTACCTAGTAGAACAATTACATTAGTTTTCTACATTGATTTAACTATAGAGATATTTTTAGGGCGAAGTTGTGGAATTGATTCCAGTGGATGCATACATGGAGCTGTCTTCATGATGCTATTGGAGCTTTTAGTAGTAATTTCCTGCATGACCTTTTGTGATTTGGGAGCTTGTTTTTTTAAATATAAGTTTTTTAGAATTACTTCAGGTAACAATTTAATTGATATATGTGGTTTTAAGGATACATATTTGTATTTTGGATCGTATTCTATTGGAAGCTCCAAATGTTGATTGACTAGGTAGAATCACTATTATTTCAATCTGCTCCAAATGTTGATTTTCTTGTCAAGTCACAATTAGGTATAGAAATTGGAGTCATGCTTGGAAAAAAAGGTACTTGCTCTTATGTATTCTTTGTCTTTTTGGAATACAAAACTCAATATTATCGAGACTTACTATAGCATTCTTGTAGGCCAAGATGGGCACTTATTGACAAAGCATACATGCAAAACACGTGGAGATTATCGCAATCATCATATCACCGGTTTTACACGGATGACAATATATATTAATAAATATTTTTTATCTTCACCTAAACTTAATACTTTGTGTATTTATAGTTTTTGAGAAATTTTAAAAATGATACTAAGGTGAGAGAATTACCCCAACACCCCCTATGCGATGTCAGAATAATCATGGCAATGATATTGATGGTTTGAAACTGACCATTGATAAGTAGTAGGAACCATTTAGTTTTTATTAACAGTCAAGGAGTGTGAAATCATTCCACCCGATGGTGGCATTGAAATTGTTCTGTACAAATTATTTCTTAAAATTCTTAAGCACGATCAATAGTGATATTAAGTATCCATTTGGAGAGTGTTGGCATTGAACATGAGTATGATAAGAGTACAATGTAAAGTAAACCCTTACTAGTTGAAGTTCTTAAGTTTATTAGTTCATTAATTTCTATTCAGACTATTTATATTTGTTGTGTTTTGTCACTTCTAAAACAATCAATTCAGATAATTTTTTCATTGTTTTCTAAATCTTTAGGCTTGCGACATCTTTCAAAAATGTTGAAGCGATGGCTGTCGTTAGTTTCCAAGTGTGTCCTCACTCCGAGCAAAATTTCAGGATTCAAAAGATCCAAATCATTTAGGACTACTAGGTTGTTACTCAGTTCTTTCAACTCAAACTATTCCTAGGAATTTGGCTGTGGTAGTGTATTCTTCTATTATCTTGTTTATGTTGTTTGTCTTATATACATTGCTTTAACCATGCACATTCATTCCTTCACTCTATATAAATTTAGAATTAGAATGCAGTTTTATTCACAACATTTATCACTAGGTTAGTTTTTAATATTATATCTTCCCCATGTTATGACTTTTACTGCTGCAGTATTTGAATCTCACCTACACTGCATATCTATGCAGCTCCCACCAAGCTCAAAAAGCTATTATTGAGGTATCTCTGGAATATCGAGAAGATTTTTCAAGGCTTCAGGTGCTGAATCAGGCGAGTTAGAAATTATTAAGTTAATATCCAAAATCCATTCCTTGGGCTTTGAGAACACAGGCTTGCGTTGGAAGTAATGGCTACTCTTTACAAATTTATTTGATGAGCATTTTTTGTGCTATGAATTATGATTGTGATGTTTTTGATGCGTCAAAAATTGTCTTTTGATTTGATTACTCATCTTGTCATTTATTTCTTAGAAAATCTTGATCATATTCTCATTTCATTCAGATCTACTTTTAAAAATCATAGGGGAAATTGCAGGTTAGTAACTGGAAACTTTGTTTGCTAAAATTGATATGGTATCCTGATGAATATTATTTACTTGGTATAATTTGAACACCCGTGCTTGATTATTTATTTTGTATGATGTTTCATATAGATCCTAGAGAGAGGAAGGGTTAGACAGAGTGAATCTTGGCCACTAGATAGAATTTATCGATATTCAATTAATGCCATAGTCGTGAGTATAGCCCTTAGCTACTAGTCGAGTTTTGAGATGATCAACAATGTTGTTTGGTGATTATTAACTAAGAAGATCCATTTGCTATCCATGGTGGACATTCCTAGATAAAGAGAGACCAACTCTAAAGAGCAATTAGAATTGTGAGATTTATCTCATTGATTATAGATTTTTGCCACCTTGGATTTAAAAGTACTTCTGAAACATTTTTTACAATTTAATCATAGACATAAAGAAGACATAAAGATAGAGTATTTGGGTGACAATTTCATAGGATATATAAAATGAGAAAGTGGATAGGAATTGTAATGCTTACATTTGTGGAAAAACAGTGTCAGAATTAGTAGGGGATTAAGGATGATGATTAGTGATTCAAGAATGGGAGAGTTTTAAAGATGATGGAGTGGCTTCTTTGTGTGATTGTTGACTATATACCTATAAGGGAGTTGCCTCTTGTGGTGGGTCAACAACAACAAAGAGTACATAGAGGTTTATAGATGGTGGTGTAAAGGACAATAGAATAGAAACAATAACACACATATAGTGAAAGAATAAAGACTTAGATGATTTCCTTAGTTGTAAAATTTTCACTTTTGGTGGACGAATTAACTTTATGTGATCAACGATCATTGATAAAGGAGAATCTTAGAGACAAATGTTTATTAGGATGACAAGGTTCAATGACATTGGTAACTTCATTATCATTGTTAATAATCAAGATTATACTCCATGCATGTGAAATGAAGAATAAAGTTGTTATGATGTGCAAATAACTTTAGAAAATCAAATATAGAGAGTATGCATTTCTAGTAATCTCCCCATCTCAGTTGTCTTGAATTTTAGTAAATAAATTGAATGTTTCACTTTGATTTTCATTTTTGGTCTTTAGAGGGGAATTTTTATTTCCATTCATGTATGATTTTTTGCTGTGTTGTTTAATAGGGTAACCTACAATTTGACTTGAAAGAAACTTGTATAATCTACAATATTTATTAATTGTGGCGTAATTTCAAATAATTTTTGGTTATCACAATAATTTTGTGTTCATCAATCACAATTCATTCTTTTATAGGTTTTGATTGTCCTTGTGAAGGATTACTTTCAGCGCTTTCTTCTCGATATCATCCGAAATTGTTCTCACCAAAAGTCTTCTTCTTTTTGTGATGGGCATTTGACACTTTTTAAGGGAAATTTCTAGTTTTTTTGTTTTTTCCATTCTTTTTAATTAATCCAGTGCAACGCTTTTTAACTCTAATTTCAATGATGACACAACATTTGCCAAGATCCTTGGGCGTCATCTTAGTGGTTCTACCTGTAATTTTGGATGGTATGTTGATTATATTAGTCATAACTTTGTACATTTATCTCATGTTTAGCATCTTCTTCAAGGCTTGCTAATAAAAATGAATCGGTTTGTGATGCTACACTAAGTGATAGCCATGTCTGTTGAGCATAATGTGACAACCTTTGTTTCTAAACATTTTTACTTTCATCCTTACTCCGTTTTTTTTATTTTAATTGGGTAATAAAATTACTTTTTTAGTGATAATTGGTGTATATGACAGCTCTATTGAACTTCTTGGCGATCTTCTTTTCAAGGTAAGATTTGTTTAAGATTTTGTTATCTCAGGGATCTTTGTGATTAAGGAAGGGCTTATGGCTTTGCAGGTTGCTGGAACCTTTGGAAGAGCAATTCTTGAGCTTGGGAGTGATGACGAAGGTCCAAGCACAGAGGCACATGGCCCCGTAATTATTAAGGTCCTTGGGCAAAGAAGTCGCAATGAAGTTTTTGCTGAAATTTATATGGTTCGTAGAGATATTAACTTGACTTTGCATCAATATGTGGTATTCTATTATGTTTTGTTTTCTTATTGTCACATTTCTATTTTGCACAATGAATTTAATGTTGTTGATCATAAACGTATCTCATATTTTTTTTGTTTGGCGGCACTACATGTATGGAAGACTATCTTCATTTCAAGGTAAGATTTGTTTAAGATTTTGTTATCTCATGGATCTTTGTGAATAAGGATGGGCTTATGGCTTTGCAGGTTGCTGGAACCTTTGGAAAAGCAATTCGTGAGGATGGGAGTGATGACGAAGGTCCAAGCACAGGGGCACATGGATGCCCTGCAATTATTGAGGTCCCTGGGCAAAGAAGTCGCAATGAAGTTCTTGCTGAAATTTATATTGAGGTCCCTGGTTCGTAGTGATATTAACTTGACTTTGCATCAGTTATGTGGTATTTCTTTCTATTGTGTTTTGTTTTCTTATTGTCACATTACTATTTTGCACAATGAATTTAATGTTGTTGTTGAACATAAACGTATCTCATATTTTTTATTGTTTGGCGGCACTGCATGTATGGAATGGCTTATGGCTTTGCAGTTTGCTGGAACCTTTGGAAAAGCAATTCTTGAGTTTGGGAGTGATGGCGAAGGTCCAAGCACAGAGGCACATGGATGACCCTGCAATTATTGAGGTCCTTGGGCAAAGAAGTCGCAATGAAGTTCTTGCTGAAATTTATATGGTTCGTAGTGATATTAACTTGACTTTGCATCAGTTATGTGGTATTTCTTTCTTGTGTTTTGTTTTCTTATTGTCACATTACTATTTTGCACAATGAATTTAATGTTGTTGAACATAAACGTATCTCATATTTTTTATGTTTGGCGGCACTGCATGTATGGAAGACTATCTTCTTTTCAAGGTAAGATTTGTTTAAGATTTTGTTATCTCTGGGATCTTTGTGAATAAGGAAGGGCTTATGGCTTTGCAGGTTGCTGGAACCTTTCGAAAAGCAATTCTTGATCTTGGGAGTGATGACGAAGGTCCAAGCACAGAGGCACATGGATGACCTTGCAATTATTGAGGTCATTGGGCAAAGAAGTCGCAATGAAGTTCTTGCTGAAATTTATATGGTTCGTAGTGATATTAACATTTGACTTTGCATCAATTATGTGGTATTTCTTTCTATTGTGTTTTGTTTTCTTATTGTCACATTACTATTTTGCACAATGAATTTAATGTTGTTGTTGAACGTAAATGCATCTCATATTTTTTATGTTTGGCGGCACTGCATGTATGGAAGACTATCTTCTTTTCAAGGTAAGATTTGTTTAAGATTTTCTTATCTCAGGGATCTTTGTGAATAAGGAAGGGCTTATGGCTTTGCAGGTTGCTAGAACCTTTGGAAAAACAATTCTTGAGGTTGGGAGTGATGACGAAGGTCCAAGCACAGAGGCACCTGGATGGCCCTGCAATTATTGAGGTCCTTGGGCAAAGAAGTCGCAATGAAGTTCTTGCTGAAATTTATATGGTTCGTAGTGATATTAACTTGACTTTGCATCAGTTATGTGGTATTTTTTTCTATTGTGTTTTGTGTTCTTATTGTCACATTACTATTTTGCACAATGAATTTAATGTTGTTGTTGAACATAAACATATCTCATATTTTTTATGTTGGCAGCACTGCATGTATGGAAGACTATTTATCTTCTTTTCAAGATAAGATTTGTTTAAGATCTTGTTATCTCAGGTATCTTTGTGAATAAGGAAGGGCTTATGGCTTTGCAGGTTGTTGGAACCTTTGGAAAAACAATTCTTGAGCTTGGGAGTGATGACGAAGGTCCAAGCACAGAGGCACATGGATGACCCTGCAATTATTGAGGTCCTTGGGCAAAGAAATCGCAATGAAGTTCTTGCTGAAATTTATATGGTTCGTAGTGATATTAACTTGACTTTGAATCAGTTATATGGTATTTTTTCTATTGTGTTTTGTTTTCTTGTTGTCACATTACTATTTTGCACAATGAATTTAATGTTGTTGAACATAAACGTATCTCTTATTTTTTATGTTTGGCGGCACTGCATGTATGGAAGACTATCTTCTTTTCAAGGTAAGATTTGTTTAAGATTTTGTTATTTCAGGTAACAATTTATTAATTGATGGTACTCCTCTTTGGATTTACTTTTGTATTTTGGATCGTATTCATTAGGAAGCTCTAAATTTTGATTGACTTGGTAGAATCGGTATTGTTTCAACTAGCTCTTGTGCATCGTGTGTTCTAGAACCTGTCACTTTCAATATTTTTCTATAGAATTTGAGAAATGATGGATTAGCAAATTCGACGGTATTATGGTATTCACTCCATGTATCTTTTGTAATGCTCATATTCTAGAATTGCAAGCTTAGTAATGAATTAATATGTCGCACAATGAGGGTTTTTCATGTTGATTTTTTGGGTGTTGTAGTATGCTTGTGTTGGTTTTGCAAAATTTTTGAGTTTTCCTTGGCTGCTGAATTGTAAGAGAAGAAAACTCTGTGCCTCATATTGATGTAGTATAGTATCTAATTGTGGTACTCTTGGAATGCAATCATCTAGTGGATGCATGCATGGAGTTGTTCTTATGCTGTGATGGGAATTTTTAACTCCATCATTAACTGCGGGCCTTTTGAACTAGCCCTTTTATTTTTTGGAAACTTTCATTTCTTGGTTGGTATCTTAGATTTTTGTAACTGTTGGAGGTAACAATTTTATTGATATATGTGATGTGATTTTTCGGGATATGTACTAGATTTCTTTTGCTTGAAATTGAACTCAGTCTACTTGCTTGCAATTTTTCTGGAGGAAACTTTTTTTAAAATTTTGGTTAACTGGCATTTAACTCAGTCTGCTATGCTCAACTGTTATGGTGTGTCAAAGTTTGTGTTATGTATCTGAAGGATTTTTTATTTAATTTTTTGCTACAATAATGGATGAGTTATGGTTTGGTTAGTGGAAGCTTGTGGGCTCCCTATGAAATTGGTATGAGCAAGATTTTGGTATGTTTGTTTCTTTGAATTTGGTTCTGATGGCTTTGATTCTTGTGTATATAAAGTCAGATTATTGGCATTTTGGTCATTGCAGTTTGCTTTATATGTTGCTAAATTATTATTGCTAAATGTAGTTGTGACAGGTTATCTGGGAACCATTTCTTGTTCAACTTGACACTTGATGTAAAATTCATTTCTGATCCGGACCAAGCCTTGATTGGAACTTCCTTTCTTTTGCTGGTAACTCATTCTTCATAAAAAAAACACATTAACTTTCAACAATTGTTTATTTCACACTAGTTTCACAAGCAGAAGTCTATAGTATCATGTTCTACTTTAATCCTTTAGTAGTTTAACTCTATCTTATTGATACATATATATTCCTGCAAGAGCTCTTTGAGCGCTTGGCAAATCTTCTAGAACAATATAGTCTATGCTATCCTAATTTCTGTGTATTATTTTTCTAAATTTTCTATTTTATCATTCTGCTGATAAATTCTTTGATTTTCTAGATATTATCATCGTTCAAATGGAGGTTGATGGATTTATTCCTTGGAATAATTTCTTCGATACTTAATAATTAATTTCCAGAAGTGTCTCCAACTTGAGAAACTATATGATATTCATATAAATGAAGAAAGTTATATCAGATTGCCTTATAGAAACATTTAGCTCTAATTATTTCTTCTCAGTAACTCAAGCCAAAGTAAATCCCCTGACTTTTTCTTGGGAAAGTTGGAAAGGGCTTTGTTTGTTGAAGTGATGCTAAAACCAATAGATCGTGGTTAGTAGTATAGCAAGAATGAATCCCTCCTTAGTTCTTCCATTTGTTGCATCTAGGTGTCAGATAACCTTAGAAAGTGTGAGTAACTGTTATGATACTGCACTTAAAAAAAATGGATTACCTAATTGAGCATATAATAAGTATGCCCTTGGGCATTAATATCATCGATAAACATTCTTTCCTTTTTCTTATGTGAAATTTTCTTCGTCATGTTATAGTAGAGTGAAATAATCTATTTGCCTCAGTTGGTGAATTTCACAGTTTGGTGCTTCAATAAATGCGTTGCTAGGAAAAAAGAATTATGGAGGATCAAATTTTTATTTCTGATTAAAAGGAAAGGTTCCTTATAAAAACAATAAAATAAAATTATTTAAAATCCTATATCATGAGACTTAGTGCAACATAAACCAAATTATCTAAAACAATAAAATAAAAGCAATAACATTATAAAATTTATTTTACTGGATATAGACAGTGCAAAATTTATTTTAAAATTGGTCTATACATTTTGTGTTCCTGATATAAAAATATTTGTAACCCTTTCCACTTGCCGGAGCAAAGCATGCTTTCGAGAACATGTTCAAATGCCAATGTGGGAGATTGGTATCATCATCTCTTCATCCTTCAGTACCATTTCCACCTCTTCCTTCCCAGCCCATGAGAAAATACTCGTTTGACTCTTACCTCGTGAAAAACCTTGGTACTGAAATGTTTATTTTTGTCATTTCTCTTGTTACATTTAGACTATTTGTTTCTTTGTTTTTGGTGAACTAACCATGTGTTGTTAAAGGTCTTCGGTTTAATTGTACAGTGTGGGGATGCAGTGTGGTAAGGTCTCCATGTGTACAATGGAAAAAAGTCTTTAAGCTTAATGACAGGTAGTGTTTTTATCCATCCTACTCTTTAATGTAATGTTGCTCAATATATTTTAATTTTTCTTCATATTGTTTGATGTTCCAACATGAGAAGAGGTTAGAATTACGATTGCTATGCTGTTCAAACTTTGCCAAAGCAATCTTTCAAAATAGTACAACTAATTCTAGGCTTATCTTAAATGAAATAATTATTTCTTAAAAAACTTCTTTATTAATCATTCTTTTAGATAAAAGGTGTTCCCTAGTTACAAATGGGATGTTTGATAATGCTCATATTAGACTCACTCTAGCAAGAAGGTAATCTATATAATAGGTTGTCGATCAACTATCCACTTAGTATCCATCCTACTCTTTAATGTATTGTAGCTCAATATATTTTAATTTTTCTTCATATTGTTTGATGTTCCAACATGAGAAGAGGTGTCTAGGCTTATCTTAAATGAAATAATTATTACTTAATAAACTTCTTTATTAATCATTCTTTTAGATAAAAGGTGTTCCCTAGTTACAAATGGGATGTTTGATAATGCTCATATTAGACTCACTCTAGCAAGAAGGTAATCTATATAATAGGTTGTCGATCAACAATCCACTTAGGATCAAATGCGTGGAGCTGAAATTATAGCTTGTATTTATCTACAAGAGTCATTTATTTCTTAGAGGTTACTTCTGGTATGAGTCCAGCTTTGAAACTTTATGGTTGCACTTTGATTGGTATAGCTCATATCACACTACAACATTTTGTTTTGTGTAGTTCATTGTCATTCTTATTCTTTGTTTTTCTATTTTTTTTCCAAACTTCCTTTTTGTCTCTAAAATAATCATTAACTAGTTCATTGTCCTATTTTGTCAGAATTTTCTTCTGGTCAATGAAGTACTTGCTAAATGGAAACCGCAGGTTATGACGAATACAAGAGGATTAAGAAATTGGCTTTTTGAAAAGGTAATTATTTTTCTTTTTCTAGGTCCAAGGGATGTTAACAAACTTCTTTGTAGAGTATGAGCATTGTGGTTGGTAGTCACTAATGAAGAGAATAGTCGATCCATGTTGTAGATATAATTTGTAAATTTCATTGGATAGATGTGAATTAATGTGATAACATTAGTTCCACTTTTTGCTTATATAATTTTTTTTACTTTATTCTCTTGGGTTGTAATTCTTTATGTATATACTGATCAATTCCCTTATGTGCATAGCTTAATTCTATTGAGATATCAAACAATCTCCGGGTGGAATTGAAATTATCCTATTAGACTTCTCAATATTGTCTAGTGATCTTGGCTTTCTGATATCATCGACATATCCTCGGGCTATATTATTCTATATCAGCCCCTGGGCTAGGCTCTATTCTCAATAATTCTTTATATATATACTGATCAATTTCCTTATGTGCATAACTTAATTCTATTGAGATATCGAACTATCTCCGGGTGGAATTGAAATTCTTATCCTATTAGACTTCTCAATATTGTCTAGTGATCTTGGCTTTCTGATATCATCGACATATCCTCGGGCTATATTATTCTATAACGGCCCCTGGGCTAGGCTCTTTTCACAAATATCCCTAGCAGATTGGTTTTCTCAACTTATTGGTATTTTATCCTCAGAAGTGACTTGTCTCCTAGTCTTATTGGTGTTTTCAATATTATACCTTATTGATCTGCTCGGTTGGGACATTATTGGACTTCTGGTATTCTTGGTTTTCTGGTTATCATCCTCCACACCAAGGGATCAAACTTCTTTCCTCGGTCGAGACATTATTGGACTTCTGGTATTCTTGGTTTTCTGGTTATCATCCTCCTGACCAAGGGATCAAACTCCTTTCCTCGGTCGGGACATTATTGGACTTCTGGTATTCTTGGTTTTCTGGTTATCATCCTCCTGACCAAGGGATGAAACTCCTTTCCCCGGTCAGGACATTATTGGACTTCTGGTATTCTTTGTTTTCTGGTTATCATCATCCCGACCAAGGGATCGAACTTCTTTCCATGTTGGAATATTATTGGACTTTTGGTATTCTTGGCTTTCTCATTATTATCCTCCCGACATGAGCTCCTCTCTCCAGTCAGGACACTATTGATATGTTGTATTGGGATATTATTGGACTTCTGGTATTTCTGGTTTTCTAGTTATCATCCTCCCGACCAAGGGATCAAACTCCTTTCGTCAGTCGGGACAATATTGGACTTCTGGTATTCTTGGCTTTCTTGTTATTATCCGCCTGATATAATGAGCTCCTCCCATCGGTCTGGATGGATCTTCTTAATGGTCGTGAGATCAAGCTCCCTTTCTCAGTTGTATTATAATTCTGGTACATATAGATATTATTATTTTTCTCCCCGGTCCAAATGAAATGGATATTCTTGTATTATGGCTTATTCTTATTCTTAGCGTGGGATCGAGTCCTTTCATCTCGGTCCAATGAAATGGATATTCTGGTATTCTTAACATTTTTATTATTTTCCTCACGACCAATGATCTAGTTCCTCTCACTGGTTAGGGCAAGATGGGAAAAGAGAGATTCCTTTTGATTTTTTTACTCCAAGGTAGTAGCTGATATTTAATCTACCAAACTAATTGTTACCATTATTTTTGGGTTATTGAATCCTATAATTTTATGTATATTTGCATTTTAACTTTACATCTTTCCTATTTGATGTTGATATTTTTGTTTGTTCTCTTCTCATTCACATGTTGTTAATTATTTTCTATTCCTAAATTAATAATCATTGCTTTCAATAATGGTGTGAAATCGATGACAATTAAGTAGATTCTCTTAGCCTCAGTCCTACTTATGTTGTGTTGAAACTTATAGAAAGAAAAATCTTATGCACTTGTTTGTATATGTTCCTGCTGACCAATTAAATCTTTTGTTGCTTAAATTTGTCAGCATTTGTGATGTAGGTGTTCTAGATATCCTAATGATGTATGATACATTTTCAACATCATGTCAATCAATTGTTATCCGAATATTTGGTCGTTATTGGTTTTCTGGTATTCTTGTCTTTCTAGTTATTATTATCCTCCAGATCTCGGGATTGACCTCTTCTCAATTAGGATGGATCGGAGTTTTGGTCTTCTTAATATTTTTACTTGTGCCATGATCGTGGTATTCAGCTCCTCTCTCCAATCACAATATATTGGACTTTTGGTATTCCACGCTTTTTGCTTATCATCTTCCCAACCAAGGATTAAACTCCTCTTCCTCGGTCAGAACTGTGTTGGACTTCTGGTATTCTTGTTATTCTTATTATGTTCTTCATTTCTAACTTTTTTCACTATTAGCTATGAGTTTCAATGTTTTGTTCTTAAGGCTTTGCTTTTAGCCATATGCTTGTGTAATGTAGGCTTCTCTTGTTTTCACAAGTTCCATATCTAGTATCTTCTTTATTTGTTCGAGAATGTTCATGTATTTTTGAGAATTCTACTATATTCATATTTTGTACACTTTTGTGTTGTAGTTCAATCAAGTTACAATCAAATTATGAGGGAACTATGTCAGAAATTTTCCTTACTCTAGGGGTCTTTTACTTTTATTTATTAACATGATTTGATGTTTGCTTACTTGTAGATTGAGTCTATTTAGACTTCGAGGTAGTAATCAGTAAAAATATCATTAGTTAGCTTCATTGATAGTATTCATGAGGTTCTAAATGACTATATATATATATATATGACAAGCTTATTATTCTCGCTATTCTTATTATGATCACGATTTCTAGCTTTTCACTAGTGGCTATGATATTCAATGTTTTGTTCATCGGGCTTTGCTTTTAGCCATATGCTTGTGTAATATGGGCTTCTCTTGTTTTCACAAGCTCCTCTTCCCTGCTGAATTATAATCCATATTCACATATTCTTGGAATTCTTTTGCTTATCATCTTCATGGTCGTGGAATCGAGCTCCTCTCTTCGGTTGGATTATAATCGGTATTCGGGTATTTCATGCTTTATTCATGGCCGTAGCATTGAACTCTCTCCCCGATCAGATTATAATTGATATCTAGGCATTCTACGCATTCTTTTATTTATTATCTTCTTGGGTCTTGAGCTCTTCTTGGTCGGTATTTATATATTCTGGGCCCACTCTTGGAGAAGCAAATTGTTGGTGTTTGCTCAAATTTGGTAACCTATTCTCTCTTTCTTACTTGTCTTTTAATTTATACTGCACTCATCAATTGAGACTATGCTAAGTCTTGCTCATTTCTTTTGCTTATCATCTTCATGGTCGTGGAATCGAGCTCCTCTCTTCGGTTGGATTATAATCGGTATTCGGGTATTTCATGCCTTATTCATGGCTGTAGCATTGAACTCTCTCCCCGATCAGATTATAATTGATATTTAGGCATTCTACGCATTCTTTTATTTATTATCTTCTTGGGTATTGAGCTCTTCTTGGTCGGTATTTATATATTCTGGGCCCACTCTTGGAGAAACAAATTGTTGGTGTTTGCTCAAATTTGGTAACCTATTCTCTCTTTCTTACTTGTCTTTTAATTTATACTGCACTCATCAATTGAGACTTAGCATGAATTGAGACTATGCTAAGTCTTGCTCATTTCTAGCCCCATCTCTTTCTAGTTGGGCATACGAGATAGTTGTTGCTTTGCGTTTTATTTCTGCAAAAGATGTACATGCTGAAGGTCAAGTTCCCAAAGGCCTTTCATTGGGTATTTTTGAGCAAATAGTTAATGGTCTATCAGTGTCATGTAAAGTTCGACCATTTTCAGCAGATATGTTTATCTTTATGTTTCCAGTATTTTTCTGTCTAAATTTAGTTATCATTCAACTTTACTTGTTGCTAGCTTCATTTCTGCTAGGTTATTGAGCATATTCTGCTTTCTCCCAAGAAGACTGCTTGCATTTCACGATGATTGCACTTCCTACTTCTGAGCCTCCATGGCTACTACACCTGGGAACATCTGATATGACAAACACTTCTGACATATTTTCTAGTATTGGTTTGTTGTTAAAATATTTTCTCCCAACAGATTTTTCTATATAACTTGTTCACTAGTTTTCATTCTCTTTATTGCTAGAATGTAAGTTTAGTTTATATTAGTTTTAGATCATGAGCAATTGAGTGTCAATTCTTTTAATTGATATGTTTCAATGTTGTACTCTTAAAATGATTGGTCAAATCGAAAGAGGGTTCATTGAGGTGCCTCTTGGAGCTACATGGGTTCAGCAATAATGCGAGCTTCGGGATTTGATACAATTCAGGTACAATGGTTTGCTAACTTATTATGATATTGTGAACTTGCATTTATGTTATTCTCCTTAACAGATATCGTTTGTTTTTCTTGTTAATTGTAGTTTTACAATAGAGTTGGCTGTTGCTTAGTTTTGTTCTAGTGGAATTGGCAGTCATGAAGTGACTCTTGTAGATTTTGAGGTAAACAATGAAGAAACTAGCTTTTTCTTGCCATGCATCTTATCATTAAAATGGAGTGATAGAAAGATCTGAGGTGTCAGATTCACACTTGCAAGCATCAAATGTGTTTGCTATGTCATTGTTTTTCTTGTATACTAAATTACTAATAATTTCTTTGCATTCTATTTTGAGGTAACATGTGTTGGAAATGAGATATCTTGGTGATTGTGGGGCGGTTCAATTTTCTTACTAGCTTTCTATATTTCCCAGTGCCAATTAATAGCTCTCATTGTGCTAGTGCTAATTTAACATTAAGATCTATAGAGGTATCTACTTGTTTGATCCTAGCATGTCAATTTTTTCTATATTTTCCAGGGTCAACAAATGGGATATACTTGCTTTGTGAAATATATCATTTTTTTTCTATACTTGTTTGGTCCTAGCTTTACCAAGGAAGCATTTGAGATCACAAAGTCTTCAGTCTAGAAGTGTTTATGATGACAACTTTCAAGTGTGTAATCTAGTGGAGTCATCACTTGTAATTATAATCTATATAAATAGTAAAAAAAGGACATCTTTATGATTGCTTGTTCCACTTTATAGTCATATATTAAAAAGAGTTGAATTAAAATTTTCAAATAAAGTTCCCAAGATCATTTTTATGTACATTGACTTCTTAAGTTGACATATGAGACCAATCTCCCTGAGCAACAAATCTTGTATAATGTTTCATATAGATCCTAGAGAGAGGAAGGGTTAGACAGAGTGGATCTTGGCCACTAGATATAATTTTTCAATTCAATTAATGCCATAGACGCGAGTATAGCCCTTAGCTACTAGTCGAGTTTTGAGATGATCAACAATGTTTTTTGGTGATTATTAACTAAGAAGATCCATTTGCTATCCATGGTGGACTTTCCTAGATAAAGAGGGACCAACCCTAAAGAGCAATTAGAATTGTGAGATTTATCTCATTGATTATAGTTTTTTGCCACCTTGGATTTAAAAGTACTTCTGAAACATTTTTTACAATTTAATCATAGACATAAAGAAGACATAAAGAAGACACAAAGATAGAGTATTTGGGTGACAATTTCATAGGATATATAAAATGAGAAAGTGGATAGGAATTGTAATGCTTACATTTGTGGAAAAACAGTGTCAGAATTAGTAGGGGATTAAGGATGATGATTAGTGATTCAAGAATGGGAGAGTTTTAAAGATGATGGAGTGGCTTCTTTGTGTGATTGTTGACTATATACCTATAAGGGAGTTGCCTCTTGTTGTGGGTCAACAACAACAAAGAGTACATCGAGGTTTATAGATGGTGGTGTAAAGGACAATAGAATAGAAACAATAACACACATATAGTGAAAGAATAAAGACTTAGATGATTTCCTTAGTTGTAAAATTTTCACTTTTGGTGGACGAATTAGCTTTATGTGATCAACGATCATTGATAAAGGTGAATCTTAGAGACAAATGTTTATTAGGATGACAAGGTTCAATGACATTGGTAACTTCATTATCATTGTTAATAATCAAGATTATACTCCATGCATGTGAAATGAAGAATAAAGTTGTTATGATGTGCAAATAACTTTAGAAAATCAAATATAGAGAGTATGCATTTCTAGTAATCTCCCCATCTCAGTTGTCTTGAATTTTAGTAAATAAATTGAATGTTTCATTTTGATTTTCATTTTTTGATCTTTAGAGGGGAATTTTTATTTCCATTCATGTATGATTTTTTGCTGTGTTGTTTAATAGGGTAACCTACAATTTGACTTGAAAGAAACTTGTATAGTCTACAATATTTATTAATTGTGGCGTAATTTCAAATAATTTTTGGTTATCACAATAATTTTGTGTTCATCAATACCAATTCATTCTTTTATAGGTTTTGATTGCCCTTGTGAAGGATTACTTTCAGCGCTTTCTTCTCGATATCATCTGAAATTGTTCTCACCAAAAGTCTTCTTCTTTTTGTGATGGGCATTTGACACTTTTTAAGGGAAATTTCTAGTTTTTTTATTTTTTCCATTCATTTTAATTAATCCAGTGCAACGCTTTTTAACTCTAATTTCAATGATGACACAACATTTGCGAAGATCCTTGGGCGTCATCTTTCAAAACTACAAGTGGTTCTACCTGTAATTTTGGATGGTATGTTGATTATATTAGTCATAACTTTGTACATTTATCTCATGTTTAGCATCTTCTTCAAGGCTTGCTAATAAAAATGAATCGGTTTGTGATGCTACACTAAGTGCTAGCCATGTCTGTTGAGCATAATGTGACAACCTTTGTTTCTAAACATTTTTACTTTCATCCTTACTCTGTTTTTTTTTAATTTTAATTGGGTAATAAAGTTACTTTTTTAATGATAATTGGTGTATATGACAGCTCTATTGAACCTCTTGGCGATCTTCTTTTCAAGGTAAGATTTGTTTAAGATTTTGTTATCTCAGGGATCTTTGTGATTAAGGAAGGGCTTATGGCTTTGCAGGTTGCTGGAACCTTTGGAAGAGCAATTCTTGAGCTTGGGAGTGATGACGAAGGTCCAAGCACAGAGGCACATGGCCCCGCAATTATTGAGGTCCTTGGGCAAAGAAGTCGCAATGAAGTTCTTGCTGAAATTTATATGGTTCGTAGAGATATTAACTTGACTTTGCATCAATATGTGGTATTCTATTGTGTTTTGTTTTCTTATTGTCACATTTCTATTTTGCACAACGAATTTAATGTTGTTGATCATAAACGTATCTCATATTTTTTTTGTCTGGCGGCACTACATGTATGGAAGACTATCTTCATTTCAAGGTAAGATTTGTTTAAGATTTTGTTATCTCATGGATCTTTGTGAATAAGGATGGGCTTATGGCTTTGCAGGTTGCTGGAACCTTTGGAAAAGCAATTCTTGAGGTTGAGAGTGATGACGAAGGTCCAAGCACAGGGGCACATGGATGGCCCTGCAATTATTGAGGTCCCTGGGCAAAGAAGTCGCAATGAAGTTCTTGCTGAAATTTATATTGAGGTCCCTGGTTCGTAGTGATTTTAACTTGACTTTGCATCAGTTATGTGTTATTTCTTTCTATTGTGTTTTGTTTTCTTATTGTCACATTACTATTTTGCACAATGAATTTAATGTTGTTGTTGAACATAAACGTATCTCATATTTTTTATGTTTGGCGGCACTGCATGTATGGAACGGCTTATGGCTTTGCAGTTTGCTGGAACCTTTGAAAAAGCAATTCTTGAGCTTGGGAGTGATGACGAAGGTCCAAGCACAGAGGCACATGGATGACCCTGCAATTATTGAGGTCCTTGGGCAAAGAAGTCGCAATGAAGTTCTTGCTGAAATTTATATTGTTCGTAGTGTTATTAACTTGACTTTGCATCAGTTATGTGGTATTTCTTTCTTGTGTTTTGTTTTCTTATTGTCACATTACTATTTTGCACAATGAATTTAATGTTGTTATTGAACATAAACGTATCTCATATTTTTTATGTTTGGCGGCACTGCATGTATGGAAGACTATCTTCTTTTCAAGGTAAGATTTGTTTAAGATTTTGTTATCTCTGGGATCTTTGTGAATAAGGAATGGCTTATGGCTTTGCAGGTTGCTAGAACCTTTCGAAAAGCAATTCTTGATCTTGGGAGTGATGACGAAGGTCCAAGCACAGAGGCACATGGATGACCTTGCAATTATTGAGGTCATTGGGCAAAGAAGTCGCAATGAAGTTCTTGCTGAAATTTATATGGTTCGTAGTGATATTAACATTTGACTTTGCATCAGTTATGTGGTATTTCTTTCTATTGTGTTTTGTTTTCTTATTGTCACATTACTATTTTGCACAATGAATTTAATGTTGTTGTTGAACGTAAATGCATCTCATATTTTTTATGTTTGGCGGCACTGCATGTATGGAAGACTATCTTCTTTTCAAGGTAAGATTTGTTTAAGATTTTCTTATCTCATGGATCTTTGTGAATAAGGAAGGGCTTATGGCTTTGCAGTTTGCTGGAACCTTAGGAAAAACAATTCTTGAGGTTGGGAGTGATGACGAAGGTCCAAGCATAGAGGCACATGGATGGCCTTGCAATTATTGAGGTCCTTGGGCAAAGAAGTCGCAATGAACTTCTTGCTGAAATTTATATGGTTCGTAGTGATATTAACTTGACTTTGCATCAGTTATGTGGTATTTTTTTCTATTGTGTTTTGTGTTCTTATTGTCACATTACTATTTTGCACAATGAATTTAATGTTGTTGTTGAACATAAACATATCTCATATTTTTTATGTTGGCGGCACTGCATGTATGGAAGACTATCTTCTTTTCAAGGTAAGATTTGTTTAAGATTTTGTTATCTCAGGGATCTTTGTGAATAAGAAAGGCTTATGACTTTGCAGGTTGTTGGAACCTTTGGAACAACAATTCTTGAGCTGGGGAGTGATGACGAAGGTCCAAGCACAGAGGCACATGGATGACCCTGCAATTATTGAGGTCCTTGGGTAAAGAAATCGCAATGAAGTTCTTGCTGAAATTTATATGGTTCGTAGTGATATTAACTTGACTTTGAATCAGTTATGTGGTATTTCTTCCTATTGTGTTTTGTTTTCTTGTTGTCACATTACTATTTTGCACAATGAATTTAATGTTGTTGTTGAACATAAACGTATCTCATATTTTTTATGTTTGGCGGCACTGCATGTATGGAAGACTATCTTCTTTTCAAGGTAAGATTTGTTTAAGATTTTGTTATTTCAGGTAACAATTTATTAATTGATGGTACTCCTCTTTGGATTTACTTTTGTATTTTGGATCGTATTGCATAGGAAGCTCTAAATTTTGATTGACTTGGTAGAATCGGTATTGTTTCAACTAGCTCTTGTGCATCGTGTGTTCTAGAACCTGCCACTTTCAATAGTTTTCTATTGAATTTGAGAAATGATGGATTAGCAAATTCGACGGTATTATGGTATTCACTCCATGTATCTTTTGTAATGCTCATATTCTAGAATTGCAAGCTTAGTAATGAATTAATATGTTGCACAATGATGGTTTTTCATGTTGATTTTTTGGGTGTTGTAGTATGCTTGAGTTGGTTTTGCAAAATTTTTGAGTTTTCCTTGGCTGCTGAATTGTAAGAGAAGAAAACTCTGTGCCTCATATTGATGTAGTATAGTATCTAATTGTGGTACTCTTGGAATGCAATCATCTAGTGGATGCATGCATGGAGTTGTTCTTATGCTGTGATGGGAATTTTTAACTCCATCATTAACTGCGGGCCTTTTGAACTAGCCCTTTTATTTTTTGGAAACTTTCTTTTCTTGGTTGGTATCTTAGATTTTTGTAACTGTTGGAGGTAACAATTTTATTGATATATGTGATATGATTTTTCGGGATATGTACTAGATTTCTTTTGCTTGAAATTGAACTCAGTCTACTTGCTTGCAATTTTTCTGGAGGAAACTTTTTTTAAAATTTTGGTTAACTGGCATTTAACTCAGTCTACTATGCTCAACTGTTATGGTGTGTCAAAGTTTGTGTTATGTATCTGAAGGATTTTTTATTTAATTTTTTGCTACAATAATGGATGAGTTATGGTTTGGTTAGTGGAAGCTTGTGGGCTCCCTATGAAATTGGTATGAGCAAGATTTTGGTATGTTTGTTTCTTTGAATTTGGTTCTGATGGCTTTGATTCTTGTGTATATAAAGTCAGATTATTGGCATTTTGGTCATTGCAGTTTGCTTTATATGTTGCTAAATTATTATTGCTAAATGCATTGTGACAGGTTATCTGGGAACCAATTCTTGTTCAACTTGACACTTGATGTAAAATTCATTTCTGATCTGGACCAATCCTTGATTGGAACTTCCTTTCTTTTGCTGGTAACTCATTCTTCATAAAAAAACACATTAACTTTCAACAATTGTTTATTTCACACTAGTTTCACAAGCAGAAGTCTATAGTATTATGTTCTACTTTAATCCTTTCGTAGTTAACTCTATCTTATTGATACATATATATTCCTGCAAGAGCTCTTTGAGCGCTTGGCAAATCTTCTAGAACAATATAGTCTATGCTATCCTAATTTCTAAGTATTATTTTTCTAAATTTTCTATTTTATCATTCTGCTGATAAATTCTTTGATTTTCTAGATATTATCATCGTTCAAATGGAGGTTGATGGATTTATTCCTTGGAATAATTTCTTCGATACTTAATAATTAATTTCCAGAAGTGTCTCCAACTTGAGAAACTATATGATATTCATATAAATGAAGAAAGTTATATCAGATTGCCTTATAGAAACATTTAGCTCTAATTATTTCTTCTCAGTAACTCAAGCCAAAGTAAATGTCACGCCCCAGAGGAGTCTCTGTCCGAAGAAATTTCGGCAGCATCTCCCCTGTACGGCGGACAATCTGAAACTTTTCTACAAGCACTATATACCTCAGCCACATGCGGCTGGAATAATAACAATAAAAGAAAACAAACACCACGCAGTTAATATCAAATTCAGCCTCTGGCTGACACAACCACGCAGTTAAATATAAAGCAGCCCACTCGGCTGTACCAAAACCAAAACACAAAACTGCTAGCCGGCTAGGCTTACACAACCAATAACAAATACAAAACACCACATAACAACATCAACACTCCAAAAACAAAATCGGAGTATAGAGCTAAAACAAACTGATACATAAACAAATAAAACATACGTGAAACCGATATGTCTTCTGATGTGACGTGGGGACCAGCAGACAGGATGCTCCAAGCGACACCATAAATAACCTGGTACCTGAAAAATATAGAGTCCACGGGGGTGAGTTCAACAACTCAGCGAATACCAATAGACATGCCTAGTAAGATATATCTAACAGCAATAAACATGGAATACAGCTTCCTAATCATATATCTAGGAAAGATGCAAAACTGAAAGGTAACTAAGGAAGCTGTACTCACCAGGAACTCCTATCCAAACAAAAGGGTCGTCAAACCGAAAGTGCCCTAAATCCTGTATGCATGTCAAACATATGCATCCAACCAAATGCAGCAAATAAATGCACAATCACAAGAAATAAATGCATCAATGCGTATGATGTCAATGATGCGTCCCGGTCACCCCGACGCCAGTCTCACACAAAACGGCGAGACCGAGTGGGTAGGGTGACAACGTGCACTCGTCACATCGCCTCGATGAGTGGACCGAGTGGACGGATCTTGCCGAGTACTCTGCCCCGTGACCCCAAATCATAAATGGGGAGCTCAATGCTCTCAACTCCCGACACGATGACGGGGAGGAATCCCTGCCGGCTAACACGTTGTGTCACACTACCCATGAGCGGACCAACGTAGCCAAACAAAGTCCCTGCTGCAACACACACTGCCTGAATCGACCACTAACCCATGAGTGGTGGTGTGTGCAGATCCATGTAACTGGCGATGTGCTCAACAACAATGGAGTCGACTATCGCACAGCATGTAATCATGATGCATGTCACTATGCATAACAAAAACTGATCAACATAACCATATCCATATATACAAAATGGGTTCTACAGTATCAGTAGGTCAATCCACGGATCTAGGGCATACAGGTCCTCTATGGTATAGCAACCTAGATCCTAAACATATCTCCTTCCATAACATATGTACCAACAATATGCACATATCAAGAATCAAGGTCTAGGTACACGAACCATATATGATATACAAATAGAGGTACACAAGTCAGGTATGGTATAAAAACCTAGGTATCAGATAATCTAGATACACATGCCAGAAAATAAAATCCAGAACCTAGTCCGAACCTCAGTAGGTATGGTATGCCACTTACTCTAGGAACCAAGGTACTCATGGCAATAATCCTGAAACGTAAACATGGATACATAACAAACGGCCAACAGATCATGCTATGGGTATCAAACCGTGACATACCAAGGCAAACATGATCATTGCTTGCAGCTATAAAATACTATGCATATCCAATAGACAATATCATAAAGATAAGTCAAGAGGTACCCGCCTCCGATATAGATCGAACCGAACCAATCCGATGTCGAGACGCCCGTCTCGAATCACAGTCCTGTAACAACACGATATACAGATTTAGCTAATTACATATTTCTTAATTAGATAAATCAAATTCCCGAGAAGCTAACCTAAATCCAAATCAAATTTTAAACCTTAATTGGATCATCAACTCCTCAATCATTTCATAACTAGTTCATACAAATTAGAACTTGCAACAATTATAATCCCTCACAACAACGTAATCACATAATCTAGATTACATCATGATCTATAACAAAAATCAAAACTCTATTCCTTACCTCAACACCAAAGTCTCTTCTGTTGGTCCACAACAGGTGGTTCCTGTCGGAATAAGGGCAGCCGCTGAAACAAAATACACCACCAAACATAACACCATTATCAATTAACAAACCAACTCCAATGTACAATCGAAATCACTTCTAAAACTTACCTAATTTGTCATCCTCTGTTGAATCACAACTGGAGAAGTTACTGCCAGAATAATGCTCGGAGCTAGGTGGAACCGCTAACCTCCAAATCCAACACTACAATTCCCAAATCCTGCTGTATAGGTCAAATAGGTCAAATATCCATCATATAGTTTACAATTCCAGTACAAATCATGAAGTCAAATCCTATAAATCCAATACCTTGCAAGCTTCACCCCCAATCCAGATTCACATCTGCCGAAGGAGACCCCAAGTGCAGCCGAAGCAACCGAACACCCTTGGAAACCACAGACCAGAAGCTAGGGCTCGGCTGGAGTGCTGCCAAATCGCAACAGAGGGGCTAGGGCATGACTTCCGCGATAGAGGGACTCTGCAACTCCGGCAATAGCAGACGGCGTTGTTGATCGGAGAAGAATCGGAGATCAGCAGATGGGAGAAGTGCGGGATCGGGCGGTGTCGGTGCTGTGAACCCAAACTAGCGCACAGGGAATCGGCCGGAGACGAGAGCTCGGGTGGCAAGCGATCGGCCGCGACGGCTGTGGCGTCGGGAGTGGGTCGTCGACGCTAGGGCAGAGGCAACGGTGCTGGCTTCCCTGTGGCCGGTGATTGGCGCACGACTCGGCATGGATGAGGAGAGGAAGAAGATGAAGAGGAGAAGGTGGAACCGTCGCGTGAGAGGAGAAGAAGGAAGGCGTCGGCGCGAGGTGGTTAGGGCTCGGCGTCGCAGGGGGAAATCGGGAGGAAAGGCACAGTTCGGTGAGGATAGGGAAAAGAAACGAGAAAAAGCAATAAAAGAAAAAGTAAAGAAATAAATAAGGAAAATAAAACATTTCCTCAATTAAATGGGTAGCCTAAACTGGCTTTTTCCGGGCCCTATTTTATCCCCGTAAATCCCCGTAAACTCGTCCATATGAGCTCCGAAAAATTCCCGAAAAATTTCTAAAAATTCCGGAAAAATCCCTTATCACTATTCGCTAATTTTCAGTATTTTACAGTAAATCCCCTGACTTTTTCTTGGGAAAGTTGGAAAGGGCTTTGTTTGTTGAAGTGATGCTAAAACCAATAGATCGTGGTCAGTAGTATAGCAAGAATGAATCCCTCCTTAGTTCTTCCATTTGTTGCATCTAGGTGTCAGATAACCTTAGAATGTGTGAGTAATTGTTATGATACTGCACTTAGAAAAAATGGATTACCTAACTGAGCATATAATAATTATGCCCTTGGGCATTAGTATCAATGTATCATCGATAAACATTCTTTCCTTTTACTTATGTGAAATTTCTTCGTCATGTTATAGTAGAGTGAAATAATCTATTTGCCTCTGTTGGTGAATTTCACAGTTTGGTGCTTCAATAAATGCGTTGCTAAGAAAAAAGAATTATGGAGGATCAAATTTTTATTTCTGATTAAAAGGAAAGGTTCCTTATAAAAACAATAAAATAAAATTATTTAAAATCCTATATCATGAGACTTAGTGCAACATAAACCAAATTATCTAAAACAATAAAATAAAAGCAATAAAATTTTAAAATTTATTATACTGGATATAGACTGTGCAAAATTTATTTTAAAATTAGTCTATACATTTTGTGTTCCTGATATAAAAATATTTGTAACCCTTTCCACTTGCCGGAGCAAAGCATGCTTTCGAGAACATGTTCAAATGCAAATGTGGGAGATTGGTATCATCATCTCTTCATCCTTCAAGTACCATTTCCACCTCTTCCTTCCCAGCCCATGAGAAAATACTCGTTTGACTCTTACCTCGTGAAAAAGCCTTGGTACTGAAATGTTTATTTTTGTCATTTCTCTTGTTACATTTAGACTATTTGTTTCTTTGTTTTTGGTGAACTAACCATGTGTTGTTAAAGGTCTTCGGTTTAATTGTACAGTGTGGGGATGCAGTGTGGTAAGGTCTTCATGTGTACAATGGAAAAAAGTCTTTAAGCTTAATGACAGGTAGTGTTTTTATCCATCCTACTCTTTAATGTAATGTTGCTCAATATATTTTAATTTTTCTTCATATTGTTTGATGTTCCAACATGAGAAGAGGTTAGAACTACGATTGCTATGCTGTTCAAACTTTGCCAAAGCAATCTTTCAAAATAGTACAACTAATTCTAGGCTTATCTTAAATGAAATAATTATTACTTAATAAACTTCTTTATTAATCATTCTTTTAGATAAAAGGTGTTCCCTAGTTACAAATGGGATGTTTGATAATGCTCATATTAGACTCACTCTAGCAAGAAGGTAATCTATATAATAGGTTGTCGATCAACTATCCACTTAGTATCCATCCTACTCTTTAATGTATTGTAGCTCAATATATTTTAATTTTTCTTCATATTGTTTGATGTTCCAACATGAGAAGAGGTGTCTAGGCTTATCTTAAATGAAATAATTATTACTTAATAAACTTCTTTATTAATCATTCTTTTAGATAAAAGGTGTTCCCTAGTTACAAATGGGATGTTTGATAATGCTCATATTAGACTCACTCTAGCAAGAAGGTAATCTATATAATAGGTTGTCGATCAACAATCCACTTAGGATCAAATGCGTGGAGCTGAAATTATAGCTTGTATTTATCTACAAGAGTCATTTATTTCTTAGAGGTTACTTCTGGTATGAGTCCAGCTTTGAAACTTTATGGTTGCACTTTGATTGGTATAGCTCATATCACACTACAACATTTTGTTTTGTGTAGTTCATTGTCATTCTTATTCTTTGTTTTTCTATTTTTTTTCCAAACTTCCTTTTTGTCTCTAAAATAATCATTAACTAGTTCATTGTCCTATTTTGTCAGAATTTTCTTCTGGTCAATGAAGTACTTGCTAAATGGAAACCGCAGGTCATGACGAATACAAGAGGATTAAGAAATTGGCTTTTTGAAAAGGTAATTATTTTTCTTTTTCTAGGTCCAAGGGATATTAACAAACTTCTTTGTAGAGTATGAGCATTGTGGTTGGTAGTCACTAATGAAGAGAATAGTCGATCCATGTTGTAGATATAATTTGTAAATTTCATTGGATAGATGTGAATTAATGTGATAACATTAGTTCCACTTTTTGCTTATATAATTTTTTTTACTTTATTCTCTTGGGTTGTAATTCTTTATGTATATACTGATCAATTCCCTTATGTGCATAGCTTAATTCTATTGAGATATCAAACAATCTCCGGGTGGAATTGAAATTATCCTATTAGACTTCTCAATATTGTCTAGTGATCTTGGCTTTCTGATATCATCGACATATCCTCGGGCTATATTATTCTATATCAGCCCCTGGGCTAGGCTCTATTCTCAATAATTCTTTATATATATACTGATCAATTTCCTTATGTGCATAACTTAATTCTATTGAGATATCGAACTATCTCCGGGTGGAATTGAAATTCTTATCCTATTAGACTTCTCAATATTGTCTAGTGATCTTGGTTTTCTGATATCATCGACATATCCTCGGGCTATATTATTCTATAACGGCCCCTGGGCTAGGCTCTTTTCACAAATATCCCTAGCAGATTGGTTTTCTCAACTTATTGGTATTTTATCCTCAGAAGTGACTTGTCTCCTAGTCTTATTGGTGTTTTCAATATTATACCTTATTGATCTGCTCGGTTGGGACATTATTGGACTTCTGGTATTCTTGGTTTTCTGGTTATCATCCTCCACACCAAGGGATCAAACTTCTTTCCTCGGTCGAGACATTATTGGACTTCTGGTATTCTTGGTTTTCTGGTTATCATCCTCCTGACCAAGGGATCAAACTCCTTTCCTCGGTCGGGACATTATTGGACTTCTGGTATTCTTGATTTTCTGGTTATCATCCTCCTGACCAAGGGATCAAACTCCTTTTCCCGGTCAAGACATTATTGGACTTCTGGTATTCTTTGTTTTCTGGTTATCATCATCCCGACCAAGGGATCGAACTTCTTTCCATGTTGGAATATTATTGGACTTTTGGTATTCTTGGCTTTCTCATTATTATCCTCCCGACATGAGCTCCTCTCTCCAATCAGGACACTATTGATATGTTTTATTGGGATATTATTGGACTTCTGGTATTTCTGGTTTTCTAGTTATCATCCTCCCGACCAAGGGATCAAACTCCTTTCGTCAGTCGGGACAATATTGGACTTCTGGTATTCTTGGCTTTCTTGTTATTATCCGCCTGATATAATGAGCTCCTCCCATCGGTCTGGATGGATCTTCTTAATGGTCGTGAGATCAAGCTCCCTTTCTCAGTTGGATTATAATTCTGGTACATATAGATATTATTATTTTTCTCCCCGGTCCAAATGAAATGGATATTCTTGTATTATGGCTTATTCTTATTCTTAGCGTGGGATCGAGTCCTTTCATCTCGGTCCAATGAAATGGATATTCTGGTATTCTTAACATTTTTATTATTTTCCTCACGACCAATGATCTAGTTCCTCTCACTGGTTAGGGCAAGATGGGAAAAGAGAGATTCCTTTTGATTTTTTTACTCCAAGGTAGTAGCTGATATTTAATCTACCAAACTAATTGTTACCATTATTTTTGGGTTATTGAATCCTATAATTTTATGTATATTTGCATTTTAACTTTACATCTTTCCTATTTGATGTTGATATTTTTGTTTGTTCTCTTCTCATTCACATGTTGTTAATTATTTTCTATTCCTAAATTAATAATCATTGCTTTCAATAATGGTGTGAAATCGATGACAATTAAGTAGATTCTCTTAGCCTCGGTCCTACTTATGTTGTGTTGAAACTTATAGAAAGAAAAATCTTATGCACTTGTTTGTATATGTTCCTGCTGACCAATTAAATCTTTTGTTGCTTAAATTTGTCAGCATTTGTGATGTAGGTGTTCTAGATATCCTAATGATGTATGATACATTTTCAACATCATGTCAATCAATTGTTATCCGAATATTTGGTCGTTATTGGTCTTATGATATTCTTGTCTTTCTAGTTATTATTATCCTCCAAACCTCGGGATTGACCTCTTCTCAATTAGGATGGATCGGAGTTTTGGTCTTCTTAATATTTTTACTTGTCCCATGATCGTGGTATTCAGCTCCTCTCTCCAATCACAATATATTGGACTTTTGGTATTCCACGCTTTTTGCTTATCATCTTCCCAACCAAGGATCAAACTCCTCTTCCTCGGTCAGAACTGTTTTGGACTTCTGGTATTCTTGTTATTCTTATTATGTTCTTCATTTCTAACTTTTTGCCATGTCTGTTGAGCATAATGTGACAACCTTTGTTTCTAAACATTTTTGCTTTCATCCTTACTCTGTTTTTTTTAAATTTTAATTGGGTAATAAAATTACTTTTTTAGTGATAATTGGTGTATATGACAGCTCTATTGAACTTCTTGGCGATTTTCTTTTCAAGGTAAGATTTGTTTAAGATTTTGTTATCTCAGGGATCTTTGTGATTAAGGAAGGGCTTATGGCTTTGCAGGTTGCTGGAACCTTTGGAAGAGCAATTCTTGAGCTTGGGAGTGATGACGAAGGTCCAAGCACAGAGGCAAATGGCCCCGCAATTATTGAGGTCCTTGGGCAAAGAAGTCGCAATGAAGTTCTTGCTGAAATTTATATGGTTCGTAGAGATATTAACTTGACTTTGCATCAATATGTGGTATTCTATTGTGTCTTGTTTTCTTATTGTCACATTTCTATTTTGCACAATGAATTTAATGTTGTTGATCATAAACGTATCTCATATTTTTTTTGTTTGGTGGCACTACATGTATGGAAGACTATCTTCATTTCAAGGAAAGATATGTTTAAGATTTTGTTATCTCATGGATCTTTGTGAATAAGGATGGGCTTATGGCTTTGCAGGTTGCTGGAACCTTTGGAAAAGCAATTCATGAGGATGGGAGCACAGGGGCACATGGATGGCCCTGCAATTATTGAGGTCCCTGGGCAAAGAAGTCGCAATGAAGTTCTTGCTGAAATTTATATGGTTTGTAGTGATATTAACTTGACTTTGCATCATTTATGTGTTATTTCTTTCTATTGTGTTTTGTTTTCTTATTGTCACATTACTATTTTGCACAATGAATTTAATGTTGTTGTTGAACATAAACGTATCTAATATTTTTTATGTTTGGCGGCACTGCATGTATGAAACGGCTTATGGCTTTGCCGGTTGCTGGAACCTTTGGAAAAGCAATTCTTGAGCTTGGGAGTGATGACGAAGGTCCAAGCACAGAGGCACATGGATGGCCCTGCAATTATTGAGGTCCTTGGGCAAAGAAGTCGCAATGAAGTTCTTGCTGAAATTTATATGGTTCGTAGTGATATTAACTTGACTTTGAATTAGTTATGTGGTATTTCTTTCTATTGTGTTTTGTTTTCTTGTTGTCACTTTAGTATTTTGCACAATGAATTTAATGTTGTTGTTGAACATAAACGTATCTCATATTTTTTTATGTTTGGCGGCACTGCATGTATGGAAGACTATCTTCTTTTCAAGGTAAGATTTGTTTAAGATTTTGTTATCTCTGGGATCTTTGTGAATAAGGATGGGCTTATGACTTTGCAGGTTGCTGGAACCTTTGGAAAAGCAATTCTTGAGGTTGGGAGTGATGACGATGGTCCAAGCACAGAGGGACATGTATGACCCTGCAATTATTGAGGTCCTTGGGCAAAGAAGTCGCAATGAAGTTCTTGGTGAAATTTATATGGTTCGTAGTGATATTAACTTGACTTTGCATCTGATATGTGGTATTTCTTTCTATTGTGTTTTGTTTTCTTATTGTCACATTACTATTTTGCACAATGAATTTAATGTTGTTGTTGTACATAAACGCATCTCATATTTTTTATGTTTGGCGGCACTGTATGTATGGAAGACTATCTTCTTTTCAAGGTAAGATTTGTTTAAGATTTTCTTATCTCAGGGATCTTTGTGAATAAGGAAGGGCTTATGGCTTTGCAGGTTGCTGGAACCTTTGGAAAAGCAATTCTTGTGGTTGGGAGTGATGACGAAGTTCTAAGCACAGAGGCACATGGATGGCCCTGCAATTATTGAGGTCCTTGGGCAAAGAAGTCGCAATGAAATTCTTGCTGAAATTTATATGGTTCGTAGTGATATTAACTTGACTTTTCATCAGTTATATGGTATTTCTTTCTATTGTGTTTTGTTTTCTTATTGTCATATTACTATTTTGCACAATGAATTTAATGCTGTTGTTGAACTTAAACGTATCTCATATTTTTTATGTTTGGCGGAACTGCATGTATGGAAGACTATCTTCTTTTCAAGGTAAGATTTGTACAAGATTTTGTTATCTCAGGGATCTTTGTGAATAAGGAAGGGCTTATGGCTTTGCAGGTTGCTGGAACCTTTGGAAAAGCAATTTTTGAGCTTGGGAGTGATGACGAAGGTCCAAGCACAGAGGCACATGGATGACCCTGCAATTATTGAGGTCCTTGAGCAAAGAAGTCGCAATGAAGTTCTTGCTGAAATTTATATGGTTCGTAGTGATATTAACTTGACTTTGAATTAGTTATGTGGTATTTCTTTCTATTGTGTTTTTTTTTCTTGTTGTCACATTACTATTTTGCACAATGAATTTAATGTTGTTGTTGAACATAAATGTATCTCATATTTTTTATGTTTGGCGGCACTGCATGTATGGATGACTATCTTCTTTTCAAGGTAAGATTTGTTTAAGATTTTGTTATCTTTGGGATCTTTGTGAATAAGGAAGGGCTTATGACTTTGCAGGTTGCTGGAACCTTTGGAAAAGCAATTCTTGAGCTTGGGAGTGATGACGAAGGTCCAAGCACAGAGGCACATGGATGACCCTGCAATTATTGAGGTCCTTGGGCAAAGAAGTAGTAACGAAATTCTTGCTGAAATTTATATGGTTCGTAGTGATATTAACTTGACTTTGCATAAGGTATGTGGTATTTCTTTCTATTGTGTTTTGTTTTCTTGTTGTCACATTATTATTTTGAACAATGAATTTAATGTTGTTGTTGAACATAAACGTATCTGCTAAATCTATTCTATGCGAATCTTCACTAGTCAATTAGTTGGAAAAAAACTGTCGGTCATTTGATTTCAATGTCAAATAGGAATAGAAGAGAAGAGTCTCCTATGGTTTTAGATTCCATGCATTTCTGGCCTTTGTGCCGAAACTGCATCAAATTGATTTATCGCATTCTTTTTTTTGCGATTTATTTTGACAGTCTTATATTCCAATTGGATTCAGGATTGGAACTATTCTATACTTCAACTAGTACTAATTCTTTGTAGTTGGTGTTGCAGCATGTTTACTGATTCATGCAGAAGGTTGAGGATCATGAAAGGTTCAGATGCAATTGGTATTGGTATATGTTTCCATTTCGTCCTCTGTTTTTTAATCAGCAATCATTAATTATCAAACAAATTCCGATTGGTTGATAACATACAAGCTTAGTTTTTTTACCCTACAATATCTCTGAAGTATGCGTAATTGCCAATAATTAATCTAAGCTGATAAGCCCTACTGTTAGCTTGTGGTTGACCAGATCTTGCACCTGATAGAATTCGCAACAATTCGTATCCTGTTTCCTAACTGAGTAAATTTTGGTGCAGCTCCGAGGGCCATGGAGAAATCCAAGAGCAGAAACTAACAAAACATGCAGATCAAACTAGTTGCAACTGGCTCACAGAAACTGAAAGATATCTGTTTAGTCTTGTCTTTATTTTGTGATTTACCAGAGTGGAGTGAAACCTCTAGTTTACTTGCTAGTTCGTGGACAGTGTTGGTAGTTGCTGTAGTAGGTATTATCTTGTCATCTCGCATGCATTGGTATTAGAAGTGTGCTTTCATTAAGTTGAATGGTTTCTCTTGCATGGTTGATTCAATTTGATTGGAACAAGATTATCGAATTGCCCCTGCGAACAACTTCCAGATAAAATCATCAATGCAAGTTCACCAAAGTTCTGATAACGTTTATAGCTTCAAATCCAGTCGTGAGGATCAATTTTGATGTACTAATGGTGAGCCAAGCTTGCATAGGTTAACTTGAAATAAGCTGAAAAAAAAGCTATGTACAAAGAACAGTCAAGAAACGTGAAGGAAATATGAAAAACAATAGAACAAACTAGTTCAATCTCCTTGTGCAGAACACAAATGGAAAGCGATTCTGATTCTAAAAGCTCTGCATGTGATTTAAGAGGCACTTGGACCATATTCGAGCGCCGAACCGATGCTGAAGTTGACCCAAAAGTTGATCCATAGTGACGAGGCATCCTTCTGGAACCTTGGTGGTTCGGGCACTTGAACCATCTTGTCCAAGCACCTGGACCATCTTGTCCAGGAGCCCAAACAGTTCGAGCGCCCAGACCATTTGAGAGCCCAGACTGGTCTACTTCGTGTTGACGTCCGACGCCTTCTATGATCACTGGCTTTGTCTCCGATCGCTTAGGTGATGCTCTGACCCTCCACAGTTGAGCTCACCCAAACCCACCTTCGGCATTCTCCTCGAGCAGGCTTCCTCTCCGGCTTCTCGTCCCTCGAAAGCGTCGCGCGCTTCCTTCTTGCTCCATCGGTGCACTCTTACACAGCTTCCCGTCCCTCGAATGCACCGAGCCCGTCGACTCTATTCCCGTGCCATCGTTCTCGTCCGTCGTGTCTTCCACTCGACTTTGTACGTTCGTAAGTCTTTCCACACTCAGACGCAAGGCATCAAATAACGCAGAGCCTAACTTGACTTGGTTGATTGCTTTAAAACTGACACGAGGTACTTAAAATCTCCCCCTTTTTGATATAATCAACCCAAGTTAAGTTGGGGTTAAAAAGAATAGTATAATAATTGCAATTAATAAACATTTAATGCAATTAAAACAATTAATATGCAAAAAAAAAAAAAAATGTACATCTCCCTAGACTTAATCTAATATTCTCCTCTTTTGATTGCATCAAAAATAGGGGTACTTATATAAAAAATCTGTGAAAAATTCTAAGGGCTACTAAAACAATGATCAATACTTAGAAAAATTTTGAGATTTTTTTTAAAAAAACTGAATTTTTGTGATTTAAAAGTTTGATTTAGAAAAACATATTTTAAAATTATTTTAATCATTGAAAAATTCTATATTTTATTAACAGTTAAATATATTTATCCAAAATAGTGATAAAATTGTCATGAATTAACAAAATTAAATTAAGTAGATAATTTAATTATTCTATTCATAGAGATTTGTTATTGAAAAAATATTTAAAAATAGATTTTGAGCTTGAAATTTTTTAAAAAATTTGCTGAGAATGTAAAAATCAAAAGTATTTCTGAAAAAAAATAAAGTTTTGAAAACTAAATGTTTGAGAATATATAATATTAAAAATTAGTATTTTGACAAAAAAAAATTAGAAGAAAATTAAATAAGAAGAAATTTTAACAAAATTTTATTTTATAGAAAACATGATGTTTTTCACAAAAAAAATCAAATTTTTAAAAATTATTTTGTGAAATAATTTTAATTTTAAAATTATATTTTTTGTTAAAAACTCATAAAAAATAATACAATAGTCAAAAAAATTTATAAATTTTCCTAAATATAAGTAATAAAATCCTTTATCTCAGAAAAATTACGATGTAATTAATTTCAAAGAGAAATGATGTGAAAGAATTTATTTGAATAGTTAGACAATAAAAAATATTAAATCAAATTAAAATTAACACATGCATGAAAATTTAATATAAACATGATTTTGAAACTCAATATAGATTCCGACCTACTGGATTAATTAATTACTTTCTAGGAATAAATTTTTTTTATAATTTTTTTAATTTGACTCTTGTGATATTTGAAATATCAATTTAGCCCTGAATAATTCCTAGAACTATGAACTTGATTCTTTTCAGGTTGTTCTATTTAATCCCTTAATTTTTTATTTTTAATTTTTAACTTATCAAAATCTTCTAATCGACAGAATATTGCTAAAGTTATTTTTAATTCTTCATTTTCCTTTTTAAATTGTTCATTTTCCATTTCTAATTTACAAGAATTTTTAGGTAGCATTTTTATAAATTTATATAATTTGCTAGGAGGTAGAAACCGTACATGACTTACCTTGTCGATCTCGTTATCTGATGCTCCCTCTATATTGCTATTTTGTTCTGAAGTGGCTCCTCCTTCGTCAATGATCTCCAAACTCATTTCGAATGAACTCGCTTTGTCATCATCTTGGTGACTTGCCATCAGCACAAGTCCGGCATAGGCTTCAATCTCCGACTCTGATGACGACGTTTTGTCCCATGTCACCTTTAGATTCTTGTACTTTTTCTGGGTCAATTTTTTATTCTTGTCTTTGTCCTTCAGTTTTGGGCAGTTATCCTTGATGTGCCCTTCTTCTTGTCAATTATAGCATCGCACCTTTCGTTTGTTTCCTGACATTTTCTTGGCCTACGACTTGTTAGACTTAAAATTTACTAAATTTTCTTACCATGAAAGTAGCTTCGTTTTCGTCAAGCGATGTGTCTGAATCTAGTTCGCCTTTCTAGTTAGCCTTCAGTGCTAGGTTTTGAGCCTTCTTTTCTTTATTCTTTATGTCTACATATCTTGATTCGTGAAGTTCAAAAGTAGAAAATAAATTTTCTAAGATACTCATCTCAAGGTCCTTAGAGATGTAGAACGAGTCGACTATCGAAGTCCACTCGGGTGTTCTCGGAAATGCATTTAAAGCATACCTTAACGAATCTTAGTTTCTTACCATTTCTCTTATATTCGTGAGTCTGGTGATTAACTCCTTGATCCTCGAGTGTAGATGTGCGACTGTTTCGCCTTCTTCCATCTGGAGGTTGATGATTTGGTTCCGAAGTAGGTCCCATCTTGCGAGTTTCGCCTCCGAGGTACCTTCGTGCAGTTCCAGGAATTTCTCCCAAGCTCTTTGGCTGACTCGTAAGCTCCAATCTGCTTGACTTCTTGTTGTGGTAAAATACTTAGCAGATGGAATTCTGCCTTTCCATTTTCCACGAAGTTAGCTTGCACCTGCTTCGTCCACAAAATATTCTTTTTTACCAGTTCCTTGCTGATCCTTAGGTGTTACAAAATTATATTTCATAATTAAAAGTAAATCAAAATCAGTTTTGAAGAATACCTTCATTTTCTTTTCAAAGTGACGAACTCTCCCTCGAACTTAGGCGGGTAGATGCTTGGTCCGATCATTCTTGTGTGCTTCGGTTGGCGATTAGTCCTTCTGAAGTGTCCTCGCTCTAATACTAATTGTAGGTCTCGTGCGGTTGATAAGAGGGAGGTGAATTGCCCTAAAAAAACAAAAATAACCTTTCTCGGAGCTTCTAACTTAAGTAAGATAAACAGTAAAAAGATGAAACTAAATTGCATAAAAAACAAAGGGTTTACTTGGTTTACAACCGGGGAGGTTGCTAATCCAAGGCAAATGAAGTTCAACTATTCTACTCCTTTGACACAAATCGGAGGTGGAGAAGCCTCGTACATAACATTAACGCACAGACAAATGAATAATCGAGTGTAATAATTTGAATACAGAAAGTGTTGTTTGAAATGAAGAAGACCAGTGCTCTATTTATAGCCCACTGGTCAAATATGATCGTTTACTAACGTGGCACGATCCGAACGTCCGGACCCTCTCCAAGCACCCCAGCGTGGCAAACTTTATCGTCATGCAACGGTCTTTGCAATGGCTTTGAGATTGATTTTTCATCTTCGAGCGCCTAGACTATGTCCGGGCACCCGAATCGGTGTTAACATGGGCCCAAAAGTTGATCCGCAACGACAAGGAGCCCTTCGAGCACCCTGGTGGTCCGGGCGGCTAGACCATCTTGTCCAGGCACCCAGACGGTCTGAGCACTCGGACCATTTGGTCCAGGCGCCCGGAGAAGTCAACTTCGTGCTAACCGTCCAACGCCTTCTCTGATCGCTGGCTTCATCTCCGGTCGCTTGGATGATACTCTGACCTTCTCCTCGAGCAGGCTTCCACTCCTGTTTCTCGTCCCTAGAAAGCGCCACCCGTGTCCTTCTGGCTCCACCGGTGTACTCTTCCGCTACTTCCTATTCCTCAAATGCACCGAGCCTGTCGACTCTATTCCCGTGTCATCCTTCTCGTTCGCCGCATCTTCCGCTCGACTTCTAGCATTCCAAAGTCTTTCAACACTCAGACATAAGACATCAAATAACGTGGAGTCTAACTTGACTTGGTTGATTACATCAAAATCGACACGGGGTACTTACAGAATATATATAGCAGTTGAATCTTTAACAATGTGTGGTCAAGGGATATTCTAGGACATGTGGCCAACAGAGATGATAAGAAGGCTTATTATAGATCCAAGGATTTGATGACATACTAATCAAATCCCTCCGAGCTGCTAATTTATGTACAAATATTAAGGAGACATGCCAGACTCTGAGGAAATACGAAGTCAAGCTCAACCCCAACAAATGCTTATTGGGGGCTAAGAGGGGACACTTCTCGGTTACATTGTGACTGATCGGAGAATTGAAGCCAACCCAAGCAATGTGAAGGCCCTCCAAGATATGCCCCACCACACAATCTAAAGGAAGCTCAACGTCTAACTGGATGCATTATGGCTCTCTCCCGGTTCATCTCAAAGTCATTCGATCAGAGTTTAGAAAGTACTTCATCGAGCCATAAAATTACAATGGGACATTGAATGTGATAAAGCGCTGGCGGAGCTTAATAATTACTTATCTTCTTTACCTGTACTCAAGAAGCTCTTCGCTGGTGAGCCACTGTGGATATACTTGTCTTCCACCAAAATGGCTATCGGGTCAGCATTGGTCAATGAATAGTAGCTGGTGTATTTTTTAAGTCATTTATTGAACATGCAGAATACTGCTACACTGCTCTCAAGAAATTGACATACGGGCTTATTTTAGCTGCTCGAAGGTTACACCCTTACTTTCTCTCTCACCCCATAATTTTTTTAACTAATAGCACACTAGGCCGAGTACTCATCAATTCAGAGGCATTCGAAAGATTAATCAAGTGGACTACAGAGTTAAGTGAATACGACATATAATACCAACCCTGAGTGACCATCAAAACTGAGGTCGTAGCTAATGTTGTGACGGAGATGCAAAATCCTGAGCCAGAGAAAATTTGGAAAATTTATATGGACGGATTGCCCACTCTACATGGTAGTGGAGTTCGAATCCTTTTGATACCACAGCATGAAGATAGAATGCAACTGTTTGTTTGATTAGACTATTGATCCACTAATAATGAAGTAGAGCATGAGGCAGTGATAGCTAGTCTATAGGCAGTGAGACATGTAGGAGCTGCCCGGGTCCTAATTTACTTGGATTCTCAATTAGCAGCTCAACAACTCTCGGGTAATTTCGAGATAAATAATGAATGATTAAAGTCGTATGCTTCTACATTTGAAAATTTGAAGTTGGGGTTTCAAGAGGTGGTGTTACAGAAAATTCCTCGAGCAGAGAATATGGAGATGAGCTACCTAAGTTGGCTAGTTCCTTGAGCCCTTGGTCGATGGATAATCCAATCGAGCAAACACTATTGGTAGCTCATATCGAATGACCAGTTGTAGCAGAAATCTAAAGTGATTGGCGAGCACCATTGATTACCTTCCTCCGACAGGGAAGTTTACCAGCCGACCAAGAGCAAGCATGTATCATAAAAAAGTGAGTCAGTTAGTTCACATTTATTGGAGATCATTTATATAAGAGAGCATTTTCATGCCCGCTGCTTAAGTGTATCAAATCGGACGATGCCCAGTACATTTTGCAAGAAGTACATCAGGGTTCATGTGGAAGCCATCCGGGCAGCCAGTCACTCGCACGGAAGATTTTGTTAGCTAGATATTTTGGTCCACTTTGCAAGCGGACTCGACTAAACTTGTATCACTTGTTTATCATGTCAAAAACATCAAAACATATCGCATTGACCCACGGAATTATTGAAGACATCAATATCACTTGCCCATGTTGGATCTCGTAATTGTTTTGATGTGATCAACCAAGTTAGATTAAGTTCTGTTTGGCTTTGATCCCTGTGTCTAAGTGTGCAGGAGCTTAGGAGCACAGGAAGTCGAGCAGAAGACGCAGCTAGCGAGAAGGATGGCACGGGAAGGGAGCTAACGGGCTCGGTGCATCCAAGGGATGAAAGGGTTGCGGAAGAGCATACCGGTGGACTAGAAGAACGTACGTGACGTACGAGAGATGAGAAGCCGAAGCGGAAGCATGCTCAAGGAGAAGGCTGGAAATTGGGTTTGGGTGAGCCCTATTTTGTTTGGCCGCAATCACCCAGGCGATCAGAGCAGCAACGGAGCAGAGAGAGACTGTAAAGGCTACTGAAGACGCCTTCTATAGGAATAGAAGGCGCCTCCGAGGCGTGCCAGCGCCTCCGAGGCGTGCCAGCGCCTCCGAGGCGTGCCAGCGCCTCCACCACTTTCGGGCGGAAGGTGCCTTCCATAAGAATGGAATGCACCCTCCATACGCATGGAAGGCGCCCTCCATGAGTATGGAAGGCGCCCTCCATGAGTATGGAAGGCGCCCTCCATGAGTAAGGAAGACGCCTTCAGCTAGTCAAACTAGACATTGGCAATGGATAAAGCTTTATCCACTGTGCCTCGATGGAGGCCCGCCTGCGGATAAGACTTTCCAAAGGCTATAAAAAGACTCCTAGACCTAGGAAATTAATAACTTCTATAATCAATTTCCTAGTCTTTTCTGAGCTTTTCATAGATTGCAAGAGGCTTCTCCACCTACACAAAGGAGATATTTCTAGTAGAGTTTTGCAACCGCCTTGGATTAACAACCACCAAGGTTATAACCAAGTTAAATCTGTTAGCCTCTTTTAATTATATTAGTTGTTCATTTTTGAGTTTATAATTATTGTGATAGTACTACTAATCTTAGTTGGAATAAGGAAAGGTTTTGTTTTTTTTTGACAGATGTCATGCCCTCTGGTTGGCCCCGCCACTGTGCCAACAACCCATTCACTAGTGGGAATGGATATCGTAGAGTCTTTCCCAATAGCATCCAGTTAGAGGAAATTCCTCCTCATAGTAGTAGATTACTTCTTCAAGTGGGTGAAGCTGAGCCACTAGCTAAAATAATAGAGTAGATGATCATCAAGTTTCTATGGAAAAACATCGTGAGTCAGTTCGGTATTCCTTACAAGATTATCTTTGATAACGGAAGGCAGTTCTAAGGGCGGAGGATAAGAGAATGGTGCACGAGTTCTGGCACTCTGCAAGTTTTAACTTTCATGGCATATCTCCAAAGCAACGACCAGGCAGAAGTTACCAACAGAGAAGTTATCAGAGCACTCAAAACCCGGCTTGACCATCTCGGAGGAAGTTGGGTCGAGGAACTTCCAGTGTATTATGGACTTATCGCACTATACCTCGGGAGGCCACAGGCATAACCCATTTTCATTTAATGTACGAAGGAGAGGCAGTTATACCAGTGGAAATTGACGTTGAGTCTTATAGGAGACAATTATATAATGAAGATAATTCCGATCGTCGTCTTATGGAGCTGGATCTTATAGAAGAAATCAGAGACAAGGCAATAGCTCGGCTGATGGCCTACCGACAGCGTATAAAGCAAAACTATAATAGGAGGGTCATCCTGAGATTTTTTCAGATCGGCGACCTAGTATGGAAAAGAATTAAGTCGGTCGGCGAGGTCAGCAAATTGAAACCACAGTCAGGTGGGCATATAAGGTGGTGTTGCAACTCAACTTGGGTTCCTATTACCTGCAAGATACAAATGGGAAAAACTTAGACTGACCTTGGAGTGCAAATCATCTACAAGCCTATCAAGCTTAAAAGTGCATTTGCGCTAAATTTAAGAGTTTGTAAAAGCTTATATGCTCAATGAATGTAGGCGAGTTCAAATTGATATATCCAAGTCCCAGACTCTCGCATCAATCGACCAAGTGATAAGTGAGCTTGCTCTCACGACTAAGTCCTAGACTCTCGCACTGATCGACCGAGTTATAAGTAAGCTTGTTATCACAACCAAGTCCCAGACTCTTGGACCGTTCAGTCGAGTTATAAGTGAGCTTGCTCTCACAACCAAATCTCAAACTCTCGAATTATTCGACCAAGTTATAAGTGAGCTTACTCTTACTACTAGGTCTCAGACTCTTAGACCATTTGACCGAGTTATTAGTGAGCTTACTCTCACGATCAAGTCCCAAACTCTCGCACCGAATGATCGAATTATAAATAAGTTTGCTCTCATGACCAAGTCCTAGACTTTCGGACCTTTCGACTGAGTTATAAGTGAGTTTGCTCTCACGACCAAGTCTCAGACTCTTAACGGCTGAGTTATAAGTGTGCGTACTCTTACAAGCAAGTCTTAAACTCTTGCGTCGAATGACCGAGTTATAAATGAGCCTACTCTCACGACTAAATCCCAGACTCTCTCACCGAACGACCGAGTTATAAATGAGTCTGCTCTCATGACTAAGTCTCAGACTCTCAGATCGTTTAGTTGAGTTATAAGTCAGCTTGCTTCATGACCAAGTCCCAGACTCTCGCGTCGAATGGCCGAGTTATAAGTGAGCTTGTTCTCACGACTAAGTCCCAGACTCTGGCCTCAAATGGTTGAGTTATAAGTGAGCTTGCTCTCACAACCAAGTCCCAGATTCTCGTGCCGAACAGTCGAGTTATAAGTGAGATTGCTCTCACGACCAAGTCCCAACCTCTCTCATTGAATTACTGAGTTATAAGTGAGCTGGCTCCTACAACTGAGTCTCAAATTCTTAGCATTCAAATGAACTTGACAAGTAAAAGGAAGTAAGGAGCATTGCAAAATGCTAAGGCATAAAAATGTTGAATACCCATAAAGGAGAATATACTAGCTGTTGAAGTCTTTATAGAACCACATAAGAACTTGAAAAGAGCATTAAGTAAGGTTGGCAAAAGTGTCATCGGGAATGATCTCCAAGATCTTTTGATGCTTAATGAAATTTTTGGGAACATCTATACTTAGATAGCCTCCGTCCTTTAACTACTTGATGTTTCCCTTAGCGCCATAGACAAACAATTTATTGGTCTGATCGGCCAACATTTGATTGAAGTTTCAGGAACGCAGATACTCCACTCTGAAAGCTTCACGTTGATCGGGCTCTCCCTCTTTATATTTAGCAAACTTTGCTTTTGATGCCTCTAGCTCAGCCTTTAGCGCCTCCAGCTCAGCATCTTTTTGTAGCGAGGAGTTGTTGATGTTCCTCGACCTGAAGCTTTCTAGCCACTTTCTCAGCCACTTGCCTAGATTGTTCTGTGAGAAGATTGGCCTCAGTTTCTTCTAACTTCTTGGCCAAAGCTCGAGCCTCCTTGTTCTTGAGGTCTAAGTCGTCTATGGCTCTAAGCTTCTGAGCGTTGGCCGACTGGAAATGGGAATCATAAGTTTGAGCATGTTTCTTCTGTAGCCTCTCATGCTGGATGGCATGATCATGTTTTTTATTTTTTTTCTACTGAGAGCACTTGCTCGGCCGTCGGTAATATCTCCACCTGGCTCTCTAATTCTTTCTTTAACTGGGTTACCTCTGTGGATAGCCGCTCGGCCGCGCTGTGTGAAGTGCTGGCTTCACCGACCGAGCCTTGGAGAGCTTTATGTTCGTGGCTCAATGTAGCCAATTTCTAGCAAAGCACTAAGCCCTCCACCGAGAACTATCAAAGTAAGAAGAAGGTTAAATGAAGCTTACCCCAGTGATGCCTTGAAAAAAGCGGTCAACTAGTTCCTCGTTGGAATTGGTGGCCACTCAGGCTCATGCATCCATCCAAGTTTGGGCCAAGGGTGGGTGGCACATGGGCTGATGGACATAGATCGATAAAAACATCATAAGTTGGTTAGATTGAATTTCTCCAGCTGATTAGGTAGGTTGAACTCTAAGTTGGATCCGACCCATCTGAAATTATCTATATTGAAGGGCATTGCCCCTGAACCTCCAGCAAAGGTGTGCTGCTCCTTGCAACCCCCTTGGCGAGCTCACAACGAAGTTTGACCATACTGAAAGGATGTTATTTTTAAGCCTAAAGGTGAAATTGTTGGATAATTAATTAATTATCTTTGAAGTAATTTCTAATTCTTACCAATAATTTATACACAAGTTCCGAGTCCTTTTAGATTGACAACTGGATCATTTACTCTCTCACACGTCACATCTTTACATAAATCAGAAGCTAATTGTTTTTCTTAAACTGTTATAACTTGAAAGCCAGAGTGCTATAATTATAAATATTGACTGAAGAATGTGAGCTAGATTGCTTTGTCATTGTTTTTTTGTAGGTCCCAATCGGGACACAATGATGAAAGTAATGGTCACGAATGAAGTGTCGGCCCAAAACATCATGATGGGCTGAGAGGCATGGTCAAAGTAACAACAAATACCAGAACTAGGGGCATAGTAGTAACTGTGATGATGTGAACATGGAAATGTCCAATTCGTCTGTGATAACAAACCTTAATTATCTATGTGGTCGAGACGATATTACTAATTTTGGAGAAAATGGGGATGGCCTAGGATACATTTGTCACGAGTTATTCTATCTTAGGTGCGCCTTACCCCTTGAAATAAAACGAGTTCTTTCTATAATTGATGGTTCAGTTATTAATTTGTTCCCATCACTAAACTGTAGCCCATATGGCTTCTTATTTATGTAGTTTGAAGGGAAAGTAAGACACCTGCTTTAAAGCAAAAAAGTAATTACATTATTTCACTCTCCACTTTTGCCCATCTTAATTAGAAAAAGAAGCAAGTAATGCCATAATTGTTATGTTTATGAGAAATTTAAATCAAAATTGATGGATTTTGAGCTGAGTTAAATTTATTTCTTTTTCTTTTCTTCCTAGTTGTGATAGCATATGCCTCTATGTTTGAAGTAATTTCTAATTCTCATTAACAATTTATCCCTGAGTTCCTAGTTCGTTTAGAATTGCTAATGGAGTTTTACTCTCGCATACAAACTCACACCTTTACGTTTTTTTTGAGAAGCTCAAGTGTTTTGGAAATACTGATGGAAGAAAAGGAGATCTTTTGTCATTTATTTTCTGGTCAAAGGGGAACACTGGAAGGTTGGTATAATCACAAGTATTCTCAATAAGAGTTCAAAACATAGTCCTGAATTAAGTTCAATAGGGTTTCTAGGAAGCATATATGCACAAAATCTGAATCATTTTGATGGTAAATGATCCTGTCCAAAAACGGTGAAGGTGTATGGCTAGAAAGGTAGCTTTGATATTGACTAAACGAATACTCCTCGCTATCTTGCGTGTCAAAAGGAGTGTTAGCAACCGGGCCAGGGAAGAGATCTCTGGCGCAGGCCCTCCGACGCTCAAGTCAGTGATCGGCTTGAAGACAGTGAATAGTGGAATGAACAGTAGCAAATGAGCGTATGTAATCACGTTGCATCGGAAGGCCTGCATCGGGTTCTCTTCCCTAGCCTGGTTGCAAATGCTCCCTTTGACACGCAGGATATCGAGGAGTCCCCGTTTAGTCAACATCAGAGTTATCTTCCCAACCAGTCACATTCATTATTTTTGGACAGGATCATTTAGCGTTGTTTGTGGAAACTTTACCTGCATTCGAAATGTGAAGATGGACGAGACTGGACGACTCACCACTATGACTCTGACGCAAGAAGATTTACACCTATTGATCACCACCCGAGCGACAAGGATGATACAACAACATCAAGCGGTAATCAAGTGCCCTTTGCTGAACAACCCCGTATACTATCTGTGACTGGCCAGTAGGTTGACTGAGGGATCTGAGTGGAAGGCTCAACGGGGTTCGAACTGATCCATCCTCCCCTTGTCGCCTTCCTTCAAGTACCTGTGCAGCCAACTGGGCGTCCACTCATGTCCCCATCACCAATTGCATATCAGTGAGCGTTGTTCCGAATGCCTCTTGATAATATGAGTCGAGCGGAAAGGCCCCAAGGTTCTTCATTTGAAGATGTGCCCGACTAGGACCGTTGTAAAGGTCAGGTGCCAATGACCAGCAACTCCCCTAAGTGGGCGAGCATGTCATTCTCCCAAGAAATCTTAGAAGATAAACTGTCGGCTCATTTCTGACTCCTGTCGATCGGGGAATACGGAGGCGCAACCGACCTCGAGGACCACTTCCTTAAATTTGAAAATGTTATCCTCCACCAATATACAAACAGAGTCAAGTGTCGAGTGTTTCTCACCACTCTGTCCAGCTCGGCGCAGTGATGATTCAACCGACTCCTAGTTGAGTCCATATGTTATTTCAAAGACTTTTGTCGGGCGCTCGTCCATCATTTTGCAAGTAGCCATCGTTATCACAAGAAGACGATAAGTCTGTTTTCACTCAAGCAAGGGACCAAGGAGATATTGAGGGCCTACATCAAGAAATTCAATCAGGTGGTCATGAACGTCCCCTAGACCACCCAGGAGATTTTAGTGAATGCCTTCTCTTAGGGACTCATTGATAGTGATTTTTTTCGATTCCTTACCAAAAAGTCTCCGAGGGATTTTGATAATCTCCTCGGACGAGCCACCAAATACATCAATGTTGAAGAAACTCAGTCCACTCGGAAAAAAGAGGTGGCTCCTACTGCTCCCTTCGCTGCTCCTGATCGTTGAGCGACCCCCAATGCCCTGCCTCCATAAGGGCCCCGACTGAGCCCTCCTCCACATCATCATGAATCAAGGTCGCACGTAGTTCAACATGTAGAGGTCAATCGCATGCGCTTCCTAGAGCCCCGACAACGGACTCCTATGTTTTGTACTTACCACCACTCGGGAACTTATAATATAGAAGATTGCTACTATTATAATCAAGAGTTGCACCGACCGGCTAATCAGGAATTTTGCAAACTATCCCCTTCTCCTAACCGCCAACGTCACTACCAACCGAACGGACCCCCGGGTCGGAACCCTGCAAGAGCTGACAGAAACCAGTAGTGACCCCAACAAAGAAATAACCAAGCATTGGCTCGGGCATCCATCGAGCGGTCTCTGCGATGACCCACCCAGGAGAAAGAAAATCATAACAATGTCGCTCAAGGTGACATTGGTATGATAATAGGTGGCCCGACCGACGGTGATTCCAATCAGGCCAAAAAATCACATGTATGCAGGCTGGAGATCTACACGGTCGAGTGTAGCCAAGAGAAAGCGCAAGGACTAGAGATCAGTTTTGTCCCCAAAGACTTAGAGAGGGCGGAGATATCCCACGATGACGCGTTAATTATTAAAGTTGTGATCGCCAATTATAATATTCATCGTACTTTTGTTAACACAAGCAACTCGGTCAACATTCATTTCAAGAAGGCATTCGAGCAACTTCAGATAGACAAAAACGAGCTCCAGCCAATGACTACACTTTTGTACGGGTTCACAGGTAACAAGGTGCAGTCGATCGGACAAATCTAGTTGTTTATCTCTCTGGGAGAAGAGCCAGCTGCTCATGAGAACTCGCTGGTCGAACTTCATCGTGGTGGATGCACCGTCGGTATATAACGCAATCTTAGGCCAACTGTTGCTGAATGAATTCAGAGTTGTCGTCTCCATATTCTATCAGGAATAAAATTCCCAGTGGATATCTCGGTCGGCGAGGTTAAAGGAGATCAGCTGGTAGCACATAAGTGCTACATAGAGGTAGTAAAGACCGAGGCTCGCGCCGCTCGAGAGATTCAACGAGTGGAGGTTAATGAAATTCAAGAAACTCCTTCGACCTTAGTTTATGAAGAGAATGAGGAAGTACAAATCCACCCTAGCCTACCGGAGGCAATCACACAAATAGCTGCCGATATGAGCCTAGAGAATAAAGCAAAGTTGATCTCCTGCTTAATACGCAATAACAACATCTTCGCCTGCATCACCCATGAGCTCCCGGGTATCTCACCGACAGTAATAGAACACTCGCTACACGTTTGACCAAACACACGGCCCATTAAGCAAAGAAAGAGGGATTTCAGAGCAGAACCGAATCATCCAAGAAGAGGTGGACAAATTACTCGAGGCCAGACATATTCCTTAAATGTAGTTCCTGAGTTAGCTAGCAAATGTAGTACTGGTGTCTAAACCCAAGAATAAGTGGTGAATCTGTGTTGATTTTAGAGATTTGAACAAGGTGTACCCAACAAACTATTACCCATTATTATGCATTTGATCAAGTGGTAGATTCGATTGTTGGCTGTAAGTTGATATGCATGCTGAATGCATATCAAGGTTACACCAGGTCTCATTCGCCAAAGAAGATCAAGAGAAAGTTAGCTTCATCACCACGGAGGGAACATACTGTTATAATGTCATGTCATTCGGACTGAATAACGCAGGAGCAATATACTAGTAACTTATGAACAAGGTGTTTCAAAAATAGATCGGTAGAAATATGGAAGTATATGTTGATGATATACTAATCAAATCCCTCCGAGTTGCTAATTTATGTGCAAATATTGAAGAGACGTGCCAGACCCTGAGGAAATACGAAGTCAAGCTCAACTCCAACAAATGCTTATTGGGGGCTAAGAGTGGACACTTCTCGGTTACATTATGACTGAGCCGAGAATCGAAGCCATCCCAAGCAACGTGAAGGCCCTCCAAGATATCCCCGCCACGCAATCTAAAGGATGCTCAACATCTAACTAGACGGATTACGGCTCTCTCCCTGTTCATCTCGAAGTCATTCAATCGGAGTTGACATTTCTTCAAAGTACTTCGCCGAGCCATAAAATTCCAATGGGACGTTGAATGTGATAAAGCACTAGAGGAGCTTAATAATTACTTATCTTCTTTATCTGTACTCAAGAAGCTCTTCACCGGTAAGCCATTGTGGATATACTTGTCTTCCACCAAAATGGTTGTCGGGTCGGCATTGGTGCTGTAGGACAGCAATGAACAATAGTCGGTGTATTTTTTAAGTCATTTATTAAAGGTGCTGAATACTGCTACACTATTCTCAAGAAATTGGCATATGGGTTGATCTTAGCTGCTCGAAGGTTATGCCCTTACTTTCTCTCTCACCCGATAATTATTTTAACTAACAGCACACTAAGCCGAGTATTCATCAATCCAGAGGTCTCTGAAAGATTAATCAAGTGGACCACAGAGTTAAGTGAATATGACATACAATACCAATCCCGAGCAACCATCAAAGCTCAGGCCGTAGCTAATTTTGTGATGGAGATGCAAAATCTTGAACCTGAGAAAATTTGAAAAATTTATATGAACGGACCATCCATTCGACAGGGTAGTATAGTTCGAATCCTTTTGATATTACAGCATGAAGATAGAATGTAATTGTTTCTTCGACTGGACTATCGATTCACAGCAGAGCATGAGACATTAATAGTCGATCTGTAGGCGGTGAGACATATGGGAGCCGCCCAGATCCTAATTTACTCGGATTCTCAACTAGCAGCTCAACAACTCTCGGGTAATTTCAAGATAAATAATGAATGGTTAAAGTTGTATGCTTCTACATTTGAAAAAATGAAGTTGGGGTTTCAAGAGGTGGTGTTACAGAAAATTTCTATAATAGAGAATCAATATGTGAATGAGCTAGCTAAGTTGACTAGTTCCTTAAGCCCTTAGTCAATGGATAAACCAATCGAGCAAACACTATTGGCAGCTCATATCGAACGACCAGTTGTAGCAGAAATATAAAGTGATTAGCGAGCACCATTGATTGCATTCCTCCAACAGGGAAGTTTACCAGTCGACCGGGAGCAATCATGTATGATAAAAAAAAGAGTCGATCAGTTCACATTTATTGAGATCATTTATATAAGAGAGCATTTTCAAGACCGCTACTTAAGTGTATCGAATCGGACGATATCCAGTACATTTTGCAAGAAGTACATAAGAATTCATGTGGAAGCCATCTGAGCGGCCGGTCACTCGCTCAGAAGATTTTGTTAGCTAGATATTTTTGGCCCACTCTACAAACGGACTCGACTCGACTTCTATCACTTGTTTTATCATGTCAAAAGCATCAAAACGTACCGCACTATCCCACTGAATTATTGAAGACATCAATTGTCTCATGCCCATTCGCTAGTGGGGCATGGACATCGTAAGGTCTTTCCCAATGACATTCGGTCAGAGGATATTCCTCCTCATAGTAGTGGATCCAAGTGGGTAAAAGTTGAGCCGCTAGCTAAAATAACAGAGTAGATGATCATCAAGTTTCTATGGTAAAACATCTTGTGCCGGTTCTGTATTCCTTACAAAATTATCTTTGATAATGGAAAGCAGTTCTAAGGGCAGAGGATAAGAGGATAGTGTGCAAGTTATGTCACTCTGCAAGCTTCAACTTCTGTGGCTTATCCATAAAGCAATGGCCAGGCGGAAGTCACTAATAGAGAAATTATCAGAGCACTCAAAACTCGACTTGACTATCTCGGAGGAAGTTGGGTCGAGGAACTTCCAGTGTATTATATAGACTTATTGCACTATACCTCGGGAGGCCACGGGCATGGCCCATTTTCATTTAGTGTATGGACGAGAGGCAGTTGTACCAGTGGAAATTGACGTTGAGTTTTATATGGAGACAATTATATAATGAAGACAATTTTGATCGTCGTCTTATGGAGCTAGATCTTATAGAAAAAATCAGAGACAAGGCAGTCGCTCTGCTGATGGCCTACTGATAGCATATGAAGCAAAACTACAGTGGGATGGGTCATATAAGGTGGTGCAGAAGCTTAACTTGGGTTCCTATTACCTGCAAGATACAAACAGGAAAAACTTAGATCGACCTTGGAGTGGAAATCATCTACAGCCCTATCAGGCTTAAAGGTACAGTACTAAATTTAAGTAGTTTGTAAAAGCTTATATGCTCAATGAATGTAGGCGAGTTCAAATTGATATATCTAAGTCCCAGACTCTCGCATCGATTAACCAAGTGATAAGTGAGCTTGCTCTCACGACTAAGTCCTAGACTCTCGCGCTGATCGACCGAGTTATAAGTAAGCTTGTTCTCACAACCAAGTCTCAAACTCTTAGACCGTCCAGTCGAGTTATAAATGAGCTTGCTCTCACGACCAAATCTCAGACTCTCGAACTATTCGACCAAGTTATAAGTGAACTTGCTCTTACTACTAAGTCCTAAGCTCTCAGACCATTCAACCGAGTTATAAGTGAGCTTACTCTCACGATCAAGTCCCAAACTCTCGCACTGAACAATTGAGTTATGAATGAACTTGCTCTCACAACCAAGTCCGAGACTCTCAGACCATTAGGCCAAGTTATAAGTGAGTTTGCTCTCACGACCAAGTCTCAGACTCTTAGACCATTTGGCAGAGTTATAAGTGAGCTTTCTCTCACGACCAAGTCCCAGACTCTTGCACCGAACGGTCGAATTATAAGTGTGCGTGCTCTTACGACCTAGTCTTAGATTCTTGCGTTGAATGACCAAGTTATAAGTGAGCCTACTCTCACGACTAAATCCCAGACTCTCTTGCCAAACGACCGAGTTATAAATGAGTCTGCTCTCATGACTAAGTCGCAGATTCTCAGACTATTCAGCCGAGTTATAAGTGAGGTTGTTCTCACGACCAAGTCCCAGACTCTTGCGTCGAATGGTCAAGTTATAAGTGAGCTTGCTCTCATGACCAAGTCCTGGACTCTCGCACCGAACGGATGAGTTATAAATGAGCTTGCTCTCACAACCAAGTCTCAGACTCTTTTGTCGAAGAGTTGAGTTATAAGTGAGCTTACTTTCACGACCAAGTCCTAGACTCTCACATTGAATTACTGAGTTATAAGCAAGTTGACTCCCACGACTAAGTCTCAAATTCTCAGCATTCAAATGAACTTGACAAGTAAAAGGAAGTAAGGAGCATTGCAAAATGCTAAGGCATAAAAATGTTGAATACCCCAAAACAAAGGGGAATATATACTAACTGTTGAAGTCTTTATAGAACCATAGAAGAACTTGAAAAGAGCGTTAAGCAAGGTTGGCAAAAGCGTCGTCAGGAATGATCTCCAAAATCTTTTAACGCTTGATGAAATTTTTGGGAACATCTATACTTAGATAGCCTCCATCCTTCAGCTGCTTGATGGTCCCCTCAACGCTATAGCCGAACATTTTATTGGTCTGATTGGCCAACATTTGATTGAAGTTCCGTGAATGCAGATACTCCTCTCTAAAAGTTTCACGCTGATCGGGCTCTCCCTCTTTGTATTTAGCAAACTTTCCTTTTGAGGCCTTTAGCTTGGCCTTTAGCGCCTTCAACTCAGCATCTTTTGCAGGAAGGAGTTGTTGATGCTCCTCGACCTGGAGCTCCCTGGCCACTTGCTCAGCCGCTTGGCTAGCTTGTTCTGTGAGAAGATTGGCCTCAGTTTCTTCTAACTTCTTGGCCAAAGCTCGAGCCTCCTTGTTCTTGAGGTCTAAGTCATCTATGTCTCTAAGCTTCCGAGCGTTGGCCGACTGGAGACGGGAATCATAAGTTTGAGCTTGCTTCTGTAGCCTCTCGAACTGGATGGTCTGATCATGATTTTTATATTTTTTTTTTCTACTGAAAGCGCTCGCTCGGCCGTTGGTAATATCTTTGCCTGACTCTCTAATTCTTTCATTAACTAGGTTACCTCTTTGGATAGCCGCTCGACCGCGCCATGTGAAGTGTCGGCTTCACCGACTGAAGCCTGGAGAGCTTTATGTTCATGGCTCAATCTAGACAATTTCTAGCAATGCACTAAGCCCTCCACCTAGTACTATCAAAGTAAGAAGAAGGTTAAATGAAGCGCATGAGATAAATAAATATACGGGGATAAAATAAGTTTACCCCAGTGACTCCTTGACAAAAGTAGTCAACTAGTTCCTCGGAGGAATTGGTGGCCGCTCGGGCTCGTGCATCCGCCCAAGTTTGGGCCAAGGGACCCTGTATAGTTATTTTGTGCTCCGGGGTCAGGGACTCGGCTGAGTGCGTAGATAGAAGATCATGACTGGGCAGCCAAATGATCGCCCGAACTCGTCTCTGCTTGCGTGGCTCACTCGGGTTGCTGGAATTGGACTTAGATTTGCACTTGGACTTGGAGAGGGAGGCAGAATGTATGGTTGAGAGGGGTCGCACTGACTCGATCGACGACGACATCAGAAAAGATATTGGCCATGTGGGAATAATGTCGGACGATAACTCAAATAGTGAAGGAATTTGTTCGAACGAAGTTGGAGTAGGCCAATCGGCTGCAACCTCAGGGACCGCGGAGGTAGAGCTTTCTCCGGGGGAGCTCTTTAGTGTTTGTGGCCGCATCACTTTCAACAACTTGGCTTGCTTCCCCTTCGCCGATCAGCTCCTCAGACAGGCCGATCGATGGCATCCCATGACTCTCCAGCTCGGCCTCCCCCCGAGCTTTAATCTCTTCATCGGTCAATTTGGTGGACTCACTTAGCAAGGCTTTCCACATTGTTTTAGCTACAAAATAGAAAAAAAATCAATTAGATCCAACAATAGAGGAAAGAATTTTTCACCAAAGGAGTCGGGCGGTCAAGCACGAATGAGACTCAACTCAAACATATACAACATGCCCTTGAGCAATATCTTGTGAATGTGGTATTTTTAACCAATTAGCTGAGCAGAGGCTTCGAGGTAGACCGACTCCCATCGATGTTTTCCTCACTCTGGAGGATTGGGCAGTTTCATTTGCCACTCGGTCGGGAATGTTACCGGATGGGGCAATCGGAGATAAAAGTAGTAGGATTTCCAACCCTTATTTGAACTAAGTCTACTTGCTTGGAATTTTTCTTGAGGAAACTTTTTTTGAAATTCTGGTTAACTGGCATTTATAATTGTGTTATGGTGTTGAAGCTTGAATTCTGTATCCGAAAGACTTTTTATTTTAATTTGTTGCTACTGTAATGAATGAATTACTGTTAGTGGAAACTTGTGGGCTCTTTATGAAATTGGTATGATGTGTTGTTTAGAGCAAGATTTTGGTATGGTGTTTCTCTGGATTTGGTTCTGGTGGCTACGGTTTGTTTCTCGTGTATATAAAGTTCGATTGTTGGCATTTTTGGTCATTGGATTTTTCTTTATATGTTGCACTTTGGTTGTATTCTAGCAAGTTTTTTTACGGTTGATGACTTAAATTTGGCCTGAAATTTGAATTCTGTGTCCTGATACCTACAAGCCATATATATATATATATATATATATATATATATATATATATATCTAATGTACCTTACTCTTCAATCCAGAAGTTGTTTCTTAACTCTATTCTCTGTACATTATGATAATATGACTAGTATATGTCGCACAAGGGATGAGAAGCAACATTTGAATGTGACATTATTAAGTATTTACTCTTCTTTGCAAGGTGTAATGTCATGCTTGCCTGATATGCACCCTTCTTGCAAAAATAGAGAAGCCAAAGTAGTTGATTTTGATAGTTTTGTATTACTGGGGCTGTTGGACCAAATATTGGTAGTGCAGAAATGAGGGAGAGGGCTGCTATACATGCAGCATGCAGGTTTGCCCATATCTATCTGTGTATCTATCTTGGCCTAATTTTCTGTTGTTGATAGAAATTTTCTTAAAGAACGGTCCAAAGATAGTCTACTTCTGATACTTATCATTAATATATATAGACTCTTTAGGAAATTTTGGTAAGTGGTCAACACTATAGATAGATATCTAACAATTCATTAATGAGAATGATATCCTATTGATATAAATGGTTTGCCATTTGTTGTCGTTTCCTTTTCATAATGCAGGAAGCTTGGAATATGACAAATGGTCAAGTCACAATCAGGAATGGAATTGGAGTCAACTGCTACAATTGAGCCTCCATGTAACTTCATTATATCTTCTCACACTAGAAGGAAAAAATGGTACTTGCTCTTATGTATTCTTATCTTTTTGGAATATTGAAGTCAATATTATTGAGACTTGTTCTATAGCATTCTTGTAGGCCAAGATGGACACATATTGACAAGGCATGCATGAATAACACATGCAGATCATCGCAATCATCATATAATCGGTTTTGCACGGATGACATATATCTCCATCCAAGTACTTGCTATTAATTAAAAAATCTTTTTTATATTTTTTATCTTCACCTAAACTTAATACTTTGTGTACTTATAATTGTTGACAAATTAAAAAAAAATGAAAATAAAGTGAGAGAATCACTCTAACAACCTATATGTCAGAATAATCATGACAATGATATTGATGGTTAGAAATTGACCGTTGATAGAGTTGGAACCGTTTAGTTTTTATTAACAGTCAAGGAGTGTGAAATTATTATCATTGAGCTTACCACCCGGTGGCTATGTTACTTGGACTCAGGTACTAGTGTTTGATACAAACGTGGATCCAATAGCTCTACACAATTATTTCTTAAAATTCTTAAACATGATCAATAGTGATATCAAGTATCCACTTGGAGTCTTTGTTTGAGTGTTGGCATTGAACACGAGTATGATAGTGGGTAGATGAAGAAGAGGACAATGTAAAGTAAACCCTTACTAGTTGAAGTGCTTAAGTTTATTAGTTCATTAATTTCTGTTCAGACTATTTTATTTGTTGTGTTTTGGCACTTCAAAAATTTAGCAGGAGAATGTGATTTCTTATTTTTCTGACAATCTTGTTGATGTTAAGATAAAACAAACAAGTCAACTAATTTTTTCATTGTTTTCTAATCTTTAGTCTTGCATGAAGATCTCTTTAAAAAATGTAGAAGCGATGGTCGTCATTTGTTTCCAAGTGTGTCCTCACTCCGAGTGCAAAATTGCAGGATTCAAAAGATCCAAAACATTCAGTTCTTTCAATTAAAATTGTTTCCCGCCATTCTTCTATTATCTTGTTTTTGTTGTTTTTCTTAAATACATTGCTTAGGGTGCAGTTTCGTTCACAACATTTATCATTGGTCTTCTAACTAAATGAGATTTTAATATTATATCTTCCCCATGTTATGACTTTAACTTCTTCAGTATTTGAATCTCACCTACAATGATTGGCAACTCATAAGTTAATGCATTTATATTTTCTCTCAAATTCAAGTTTTGCATTCTATCAGTTGTTAAATACAACAATCAGTTCTATGGAATATTGAGAAGTTTTTTCATGGCTTCAGGTGTTGAATCAGATGAGTTAGAAATTATTAAGTTAATATCCCAATCCATTCCTTGGGCTTTGAGAACCTAGGCTTGCATTGGAGGTAATGGCTATGTTTCTTTACAAATTTATTTGATGAGCAATTTTTGTGCTATGAATTATGATTGCGATGGTTTTGTTGCCTCAAAAATTGTGTTTTGATTTGATTACTCGTGTTGTCATTTATTTCTTAGAAAATCTTGATCATATTCTCATTTTCTTTTCATTGCTGTATGTATGCTAAATGTTTCAAGTATACAGAGCATTGCTTATGCTTGCTTTATCTTCTAGTGGTGATTGACATCTACTTTTAAAAATTTTAGGGGGAATTGCAAGTTAGTAATTGGAAACTTAGTTTGCTAAAATTGATATGGTACCCTCATGAATATTATTTACTTAGTATAATTTGAACACATGTGCCTGATATATTTTGCACTTGAAATTCACTACAGGTCATTTTCTCATAAATTTGAAAAGTAAACTTCCTCAGTCAAGAATACTTGGAGTATCTGCCTTAAACACTATATTGCAAGTCCAACCTCAGAAAATCCCAAGTTTTAAGAGCTGCTACGAACTAATGGGGGAGTATTGACTGAAATACTAATGGAGGATGGATTTTTCCATGACATAATTAGCAACCTTTCTCATGCCCATATAGATTCTGATGAGATGATGAACAGAGGGAGCAAAGGATAGTCATCCTTTCAAAGCATTGTTGATAAAGATATCAATGTTTTCTATTTTGATTTCATAGCACCATTTCCCCATGAACCCCAAATTGGATATCATTTGATTGAGGAGATAGTTTCTATTCAACGATACAGGAGTGTGGGATGCTAGCTCTGAAGGCCTTCTAACAAACTTTAGATGAATTTTCTAGTGCAAAAGAGAGACCAAAGCAGTGTGTCGCTGCTGAAGTGATGGCTGGTATTCTTCATTCTGATGTTAATACCTTTCAGAGGCATGGAATGAGTGGCTGATGGATCAACTTCACAACATTATAGTGGCCCCCTCTGTAGAGACAATACCTGATTGGGAAGCTTATATATGCTATGTGGAAAAGAGGGCATGTCAAAAGAATTCCCCTATTGAGAAAGCAAATATCAGACTGTCTAATAGCACCTTTATCCCAAACGACATCTACTAGTGTAGTTTCAAAAAGGTATGCTTTGCAGTTGCTGAAATATCTCCACCCACAATGCCTATTGGTGAATTTCACTTCCATTGTCAACTTTTGGAATAATTATTGGAGAATATGAGCCATCCATCTGCCCAAGTATGTTATAGTTAACAGTAATACAGGGTTTTGCTCCATTAATTTGTTTTTATGTGATTTTAGCAATGGTTGTGTTTTTAATAAATGTTACCTGGTTATCTTTATTTGTTTTTCTAGCAAAACATCAATTTTTATTGTATTTTTCTAGTCGCACTATTTCTTAATATTACTAATAATATGTCATTGCATGGATTCAATGGAAAAATAAGATCTGTAGAGCTGACCACAAATGTGGCTTGATGATGTTTATCAATGGAGAAACAGATGCGTTTATATAAAAACAAACATGCTTTTTTCAAATCTATTAATATAGATATCTTCTTTCCTAATGTTTTTCAAGGATCTTGGCGACATTTTTGCATGCATCTTTCCAATTATCATAAGACTAGCATCTGTGTTGTCCAGGTTAGTACAAAGTTGACACCGCATGTGTTGGTAACAGGCTATTCTATATACACCTATGTTATTCTTTATACAAGGACAAATTAAACTAAACCTAAATAGTTGTTCCAAAAAATATGCTTTAAGATCTATGTCATACCTCTTTTTCTGCCATGCCATCATGCCATCTTTCAGAAGTTGGAGCATCCACATCTAGTATTGAGTAGACAGAGTTACCAAAATTCTAATAAAAAATTAATAATGCTACTTAGCATGGGGCATGTTTTACTGTTAGTTGTTTGTCAGTATTTTCTAGCTTGATACAAGTTAATTTTACTAATACAAAGATTCTTAATTGAGCTAGAATGATTTATAATGATGTTTCTTTTTGAGATGTTAATTGTTGTAAGATTATCTTTTGTTTTGGCATAACTAATCTAAATTAATATTTCATCTTTGAATATCTCCTAAAGACGGTTAATTTTCTTTTAGATAGTATAGTTGTTGAGAATAATCTTATAAATTATATGACTGAGGTCGATGAGGAAAGCTGTAGGTGTAACACTTTCAGTCTTGTGTTCATAATTAAGGCTAAATGCAACCTCAATGGATCCTTTCTTTAATAAGGTTGGCTATGTAGGGGCGATTGAATTACCACAAAAAGAAGCTTGGATAAATGTTCTAATTGAAGGGGTTTCTGAGTTGGCTGTGAATATCCTAAGCATTAATCATTTGGAAAGCATTGAGATCAATGGAGAAGAAACTTTTGAGAATGCCTCAATTAGAACTTTTGAGATCAATGGAGACGGTATGTAAATTTATTTTATTTTTAGAATTGTTGTTAATCTGCTTTGTTTATGCAAGTTATTTTCTTTGGAACTTTGTGGGTGTTCCATTTTCTTATGTCATCTTTGAAATCTGAAAGATCATCTTATATGTTAGACATAATTCTCAAGCTCCTCTACACAGTTATTTCATTACAGGTATGAGATTGAATGTGTCACATCCATGGATTCAATTGTCATCCCATTGCTTTAAGATTTCAGAACTCTCTTTAGAATTTCAAGATCCTATTGAATAGGATTATGTTAGACAAATTATTATCCTGTTATAATCTAGGATGCTTCTAGTTATATTCATTTGAAAAATTTTAATTGATTTGGCCAATGGGTCTCGGGGAAGAATTGAATGTACTCGCCTTACCCAGCTTTGCAAGAGGCTTTTTCTAGGACTCAAACCCGCGACCTCTAGGCAACACATCAACAACTTTACCATTGTGTCATGACTCCCTTTCAAATATTAACCAAAATCATTTTTAAATTAATATATACTTATATTTAAAAAGAATAAAGTATCAAAATAGTATCAACACAACATAATACGATATTAAAGACATATTGTGTTTGGGAACAAAAATAAGGGCATTGCTTTAAATTTTAAACTTGGGATGTTAGTTCACTCTTCTAATGTTATTGATGTATACTATTGGTGGAATGACATGTGAAGTAGTGCACGAATCTCACACATTGCCCCTTCATACTAAATCAACTAAAAAGCAAATATTGGAGCTAATTTTCTGCTAATTGTAGGCAACCTTCACTACGACATCCTAATGTGGGTAGTCAAGTACTTTGGTAGAATTCGAGACAAGAATTAAAGTTGCAGCCCTTGACTTGTAGAGGGTTATAACCAAAAGAGAAAGAAGTTACTCAATTATCTTGACTACAAAATCTCTACTGCTAAGTGGAGTGATGAAGATTCTAGTGTTGTGGCTTTCTTGGTGTTGTAATAGATGTAATACTTGAGTTGGTTTTAGCAATGTTTTTTGAGTTTCCCTGTGTAACTTCTCTTTAAGGACTAGATGAGTTGACACAAGTGATGATTCTTCCTTTATGTTTTAGCTAGTTTCTCATTGCTCATTTAGAAATCTTTTAGTAGTCTAAAATGATGTTTATAACATTTCTACATACCATGCCCCATCACAAAATTATCCATTTTATTCAACAAAATAAATCATCATTTGACCCCCTTTGTGGCGGTTAATTGAAGATCCTTGATGGTTTTTACTCTACTTAGCAGAACAATTACATTAGTTTTCAACATTGATTTAACTATAGAGATATTGGTATTGATTCTAGTGGATGCATACATGGAGCTGTCTTCATGATGCTATTGGAGCTTTTAGGTGTAATTTCCTGCCTGACCTTTCTTGATTTGGGAGCTTGTTTTTTTTTAAATCTAAGATTTTTAGTATTAATTTAGGTAACAATTTAATTGATATATGTGATGGTACTCCTCTTTGGGCTTCACTTAAATGGTTTTAAGGATACATTGGATTTTCTTTTGTATTTTGGATCGTATTCCATAGGAAGCTCCAAATCTTGATTGACTAGGTAGAATCTGTATTGTTTCAACCTGCTATTGTGCATTTTGTGTTCTAGAACCAGCCACTTTCACTATTTTTTTTATAGAATTTGAGAAATGATGAATTAGCAAATTCAACGGTATTGTGATATTCACTCCTTTATATCTTTTGTAATGCTCATATTCCGGAATTGCAAGCTCAGCACTGAATTAATATGTCACACAAAGCTAGTTTTTCATGTTGATTTCTATATATTCTGCTTAGCTTTCTTGGGTGTTGTAGTTTGCTTAAGTTGGTTTTTTTGCAAAGTTTTTGAGTTTTCCTTGGCTGTTGAATTGTAAGAGATGAAAACTCTGTGCTGAATATTGATGTAGTGTATCTAATTGTGGTACTCTTGGAATGTGATCATCTAGTGGATGCATGCATGGAGTTGTTTTTATGCTGTGATGAGAATTTTTAACTCCGTCATTGCTTGCAGGCCTTATGACTAGGCCTTTTATTTTTGGAAAATTTCTTTTGGTATCTTAGTTTTTTGTAACTGTTGGAGGTAACAATTTGATTGATATTTGTGATATGATTTTTCTGGATATGCACTAGATTTCTTTTGCTTGGAATTGAACTCAGTCTACTTGCTTGGAATTTTTCTGGAGGAAACGTTTTTTGAAATTTTGGTTAACTGGCATTTTAACTCATCCTACTATGCTCAATTGTTATGGTGTCGAAGTTTGAGTTCTGTATCTGAAAGACTTTTTATTTTAATTTTTTACTTCCGTAATGGATGAATTACTGTTTGGTTAATGGAAACTGGTGGGCTCTCTATGAAATTGGTATGATGTGTTGTTTAGAGCAAGATTTTGGTATGGTGTTTCTCTGGATTTGGTTCTGGTGGCTGCGGTCTGTTTCTCGTGTATATAAAGTTCGATTGTTGGCATTTTGGTCATTGGAATTTGCTTTATATGTTGCATTTTGACCATATTCGCGCAAGTTTTTTTAAGGTTGATGACTTAAATTTGGCCTTAAATTTGAATTCCGTATCCTGATCCCTACAAGCCATATATATATATCTAATGTACCTTACTCTTCAGTCCGGAAGTTGTTTCTTGACTCTATTCTTTGAACATTATAATAATATGGCTAGTATATGTTGCAAGGGGATGAGAAGAAACATTTGAATGTGACATTATTACGTATTTACTCCTTTGCAAGGTGTAATGATGTCATGCTTGCCTGATATGCACCCTTCTTGCGAAAATAGAGAAGCCAAAGTAGTTGATTGTGATAGTTTTGTATTACTGGGTTGTCGGACAAAATATTGGTAGTGTTGAAGTGAGGGAGAAGGCTGTAGCAGATATGTGTATCTATCTTGATCTAATTTTCTGCTGTAATTTTGACAGTTATTTTATGAAAGAACGGTATGAAGATAGTGTACTTCTAATACTTATCATTAATATAATAGACTCTTTAGGAAATTTTGGTAAATGGTCAACACTATAGATAGATATCTAACAATTCCTTAATGAGAATGATATCCTATTGATATATATAAATAGTTGACCATTTGTTGTCGTTTCCTTTTCATAATAGTAGGAAGCTTGGAATATGACAAATGGTCAAGTTACAATTAGGCATAGAAATTGGAGTCAACTGCTACAATTTAACCTCCATGTAACTTCATTATATCTTCTCATGCTAGAAGGAAAAAAACCATTTAACATGAGTATGATAGTGGGTAGATGAAGAGTACAATGTAAATTAAACCCTTATTAGTTGAAGTGCTTATGTTTATTAGTTCATTAATTTCTCTTCAGAGTATTTTATTTGTTGTGTCTTGGCACTTCTAAAATTTAGCAGGAGAATATGATTTTCTCATTTGACTGATGATCTAATTTTTTCATTGTTTTCTAATTTTTAGGCTTGCTAGAAGACCTCTTTCAAAAATGTTGAAGCGATGGCCATCATTAGTTTCCAAGCTTGTCCTCACTCCGACTGCAAAATTGCAGGATTCAAAAGATCCAAAACATTTAGTACTAGGTTGTTGCTCAGTTCTTTCAACTGAAACTGTTTCCAGGCATTTGGCAGTGATTGTGTATTCTTCTATTATCTTGTTTATGTTGTTTGTCTTAAATACATTGCTTTAACCATGCACATTCATTACTTCACTTATGTTTGTATATTCAATTTCATTCACAACATTTATCATTGGTCTGCTAACTAGGTTAGTTTTTAATATTATATCTTCCCCAAGTTATGACTTTAACTGCTGCAGTATTTGAATCTCACCTACACTGCATATCTATGCAGCTCCCACCACGAGTCATTAAAAGCTCAAAAAGCTATTATTGAGGTATAGGCCGATTGGGCATCTCATAAATTAATGCATTTATATTTTCCCCCAAATTCAAGTTTTGCATTCTTTCAGTTGTTTGCTAAATACAACAATCATTCTCTGGAATATCGAGAAGTTTTGTCAAGGCTTCAGGTGCTGAATCATGCGAGTTAGAAATTATTAAGTTAATATCCCAAATCCATTCCTTGGGCTTTGAGAACACAGGCTTGCATTGGAGGTAATGGCTATGTTTCTCTTTACAAATTTATTTGATGAGCATTTTTTGTGCTATGAATTATGATTGTCTCAAAAATTATGATTTTGTTACCTCAAAAATTGTGTTTTCATGTTGCCATTTATTTCTTAGAAAATCTTAATCATATTCTCATTTCCTTTTCATTGCTGTATGTATGCTAAATGTTTCAAGTATACAGAGTATTCCTTATGCCTGCTTTGTCTTCTAGAAGTGATTTACATCTACTTTTAAAAATCTTAGGAGAAATTGCAGGTCAGTAATTGGAAACTTTGTTTGCTAAACTTGATATGGTATCCTGATGAATATTATTTACTTGGTATAATTTGAACATCTGTGCCTAATATATTTTGCACTTGAAATCTGTGTATATGTAAAATATCGTCACTACAGGTTATTTTCTCAGAAATTTGAAAAGTCAAAACTTCCTCAGTTAAGAATACTTGGAGTATCTGCCTTAAAACACTTTATTGCAAGGCTCACCTCAAAAAATCCCAATTCATGAGCTGCTATGAACTACTGGAGGAGTATTGACTGAAATACTAATGGAGGATGGATTTTGATGAGATGATGAACACAGAGAGCCCAGGAGAGTCATCCTTTCAAAGCATTGTTGATAAAGACATCACTGTTTTCTATTTTGATTTCTTAGCATCATGGCAACGAACAACAAATTGGATATCATCTTATGGAGGAGATAGTTTTTACTCATACTTTGCAATAATTTTTAAACGACTGATACAGGAGTGTGGGATGAGGGCCTTCTAACAAACTTTAGATGTCCTTGAACTACTCGTAAACCTAAAACAAGATTTAATAGAATACCTAACCATTCCACTACTTGTCTATTCTTGTTCATTAAGTAAACAATAAAACCAACTAATGCTTGATGCAAAAGAGTTGTCCATGCTCGTACCTTTCAGGGAATCCTACACTGAATTGCTAAATTACAATCATTTCATACTCAATACAGTAAGAAAGGAACTAAGACTGCCACTTAACAGAAATCCGTTCATCTTAGCATCATGGCAACGAACAACAAATTGGATATCATCTTATGGAGGAGATAGTTTTTACTCATACTTTGCAATAATTTTTAAACGACTGATACAGGAGTGTGGGATGAGGGCCTTCTAACAAACTTTAGATGAATTTTCTAATGCAAAAGAGAGACCAAAGTAGTGTGTTGCTGCTGAAGTGATGGCTGGTATTCTTCATTCTGAAGTTAATGGCCTTTCCGAGGAATGGAATGAGTGGCTGATGGATCAACTTCACAAGATTATGGTGGCCTCCTATAGAGACCATACCCGATTGGGAAGCTTAAATATGCTATGTGGAAAAGGGGACATGGCAAAAGAATTCCCCTATTGAGAAAGCAAATATTAGATTGCCTAATAGCACCTTTACCCCAAACGACATCTACTAGTGTAGTTTCAAAAAGGTATGCTTTGCAGTTGCTGAAATATCTCCACCCACAATGCCCATTGGTGAATTTCACTTCCATTGCCAACTTTTGGAATAATTATTGGATCATATGAGCCATCCATCTGCCCAAGTATGTTATAGTAGGTTTTGCTCCATTAATTTGTTTTTTATGTGCTTTTTAGCAATAGTTGTGTTGTTAATAAACTGTCACCTGGTTATCTTTATTTTTTTCCTAGCAAAACATCAACTTTTATTGTATCCTTCTAGTCGCACTATTTCTGAATATGACTAATACTATGTCAATTCATGGAGTTCAATGGAGAAATAAGATCTGTAGAGCTGACCACAAATGTGGCTTGATGATGTTTATCAATGGAGAAACAGATGTGTTTATATAAAAACAATCCTGTTTTTCAAATCTATTAATATAGATATCTGCTTTCCTATTGTTTTTCAAGGATCTTGGCGACAACATTTCCAATTATCATAAGACTAGCATCTGTGTTGTCCAGCTCAGTACAAAGTTGACACTATATGTGTTGACCAGGCTATTCTTTATACACCTATGTTATTCTTTATACAAGGGCAAATTAGACTAAACCTAAATAGTTGTTCCAAAAAATATACTTTAAGATCTATTCATATGCCATACATCTTTTACTCCCATGCCTATGCCATCTTTCAGAAGTTGGAGCATCCACATCTAGTAGTTCCAGTCAAAAATTAATAATGCTACTTAAAGGCATGGGGCATGTTTTACTGTTAGTTGTTTGTCAGTATTTTCTAGCTTGATACAAGTTAATTTTACTGATACAAAGATTCTTAATTACGCTAGAATGATATAATGATGGTTCTTTTTGAGATGTTATCTGTTGTAAGATTATCTATTGTTTTGACATAATTAATCTAACTTAATATTTCATCTTTAAATGTCTCCTAAAGACAGTTAATTTTCTTTTAGATAGTAAAGTTGCTAAGAATAATCTTATAAACGATATGACTGAGGCCAGTGAGGCAAGTCGTAGGTGCAACACTTTCAGTCCTGTGTTCATATTTAAGGCTTAATGCAACCTTAATGGATCCTTTCTTTAATAAGGTTGGCTATGTAGGGGTGATTGAATTACCACAAAAAGAAGCTTGGGTAAAGGTTGGCTAACTGAAGCGGTTTTGGAGTTGGCTGTGAATATCCTAAACATAAATCATTTGGAAAGCATTGAGATCAATGGAGAAGAAACTTGTGAGAATGCCTCAATTAGTAAGGAAGCTAAGGAAGATGTCAGACAAATGGAGACAGTATGTAAATTTATTTTATTTTTGAACTGTTGCTAATCTGCTTTGTTTGTGCAAGTTATTTTCTTTGGAACTTTGCAGGTGTTTCATTTTCTTATTTCATCTTTGAAATCTGAAAGATAATCTTTATATGTTAGACATAATTGTCAAGCTCCTCTAACCAGTTATTTCATCTTTGAAATCTGAATGATAATCTATATGTTAGACATAATTGTCAAGCTCCTCTAACCAGTTATTTCATTACAGGTATAAGGTTGAATGTGTCACAATCCATGGATTCAATTGTCGTCTTGTTACTTCAAGATTTTAGAACTCTCTCTTTATTTTTCTAGGATCCTATTTCAAAGGATTGAAGGGGAGTCTTGGCACAACGATAAAGTTATTGTTTTGTGACCTAAAGGTCACGGGTTCGAATTCTGGAAACAGCCTCTTATAAAAAGCAGGGTAAGGCTATGTACAATGGATCCTTCCCCGAAACCCCGCATGGCAGGAACTTCATGCACTTGGCTACCCTTTATCATATTTCAAAGGATTATGTTAGACAAATGATTATGCTGTTATAATCTAGGATTCTTCTAGTTATATATTCATTCGAAAAAATTTAATTGCACCCGTCTATGCGGGCCTCAAGGAAGGGAATCTATTATACACAGCCTTATCTAACTTTGCAAGAGGCAATTTCTGGGCTCAAACCCACGACCTTTAGGTCACACAACAACTTTACCATTATGCCAGGACTCCCTTTTCAAATATTAACCAAAATATTTTTTAAATTAATATATACTTATATTTAAAAAGAAAAAAGTATCAAAATAGTATTGACACAACATAATACGATATTGAAGCCATATTGTTCAAGTTCGGGACCAAAATAACGGTACGACTTTAAATTTTAAACTTGGGTTGTTAGTTCTCTCTTCTAATGTCATAGATGTCTACTATTGGTGGAATGATTTGTGAGGCAGTACATGAAGCTCCCATTAATGCGGGCCCCGAGAAATTGTCGGACAACTTTACTATTGCCCCTTCATACTAAAAGATCAACTAAAAAGAAAATATTGGAGCTAATTTTCTGCTAACCGTAGGCAACCTTTCACTACAACATCCAATGTGGGTAGTCAAGTAGTTTGGTAGGATTCGAGACCAGAATTAAAGTTGTAGCCCTTGACTACAAAATCTCTACTGCGAAGTGGAGTGATGAGGATTCTTGTGTGGTGGCTTTCTTGGTGTTGTAATAGATGTAATGCTTGAGTTGGTTTTAGCAATGTTTCTGGAGTTGCCCTGTGTGGATTTTCTTTAAGGACTAGATGAGTTGACACAAGTGATGATTCTTCCAATATGTTTTAGCAAGTTTCTCATAGTTCATTTAGAAATCTTTTAATAGTTGAAAATGATGTTTATAACATTTCTAAATACCATGCCCCATCACAAAATTATCAATTTTATTCGACAAAATAAATCATCATTTGGCCCCTTTGCGGTGGTGGTTGATTGAAGATCCTTGATGGTTTTTACTCTGCTCAGCATAACAATTACATTAGTTTTCAACATTGATTAACTATAGAGATATTTTTAGGGCTGGAAATTATGGTATTGATTCTAGTGGATGCATACATGGAGCTATTGGAGCTTTTAGGTGTAATTTCATGCCTGACCTTTTGTGATTTGGGAGCTTGCTTTTTTTGAAATCTAAGATTTTTAGAATTGCTTTAGGTAACAATTTAATCGATATATGTGATGGTACTCCTCTTTGGGCTTCACTTAAATGGTTTTAAGGATACATATCTGGATTTTCTTTTGTATTTTGGATCGTATTCCATCGGAAGCTCCAAATCATGATTGACTAGGTAGAATTGGTATTCTGTGTAACAATTTGGTGCTTCAATAAATACCTTGCTAGGAAAGAAGAATTATGGAGGAGTAAATTTTGATTTCTAATTAAATAAATTATCCAAAATAAAGGACAGGTTCCTCATATAAGGGATCTAATAATCCCATATTCTGAGACATAGCGCAACATAAACTAAATTATCTGGAAACAATAAAATAAAATTAACAATTTAAAATTTATTTTATGGGACCTGTGTACTTCAATTGGTCTATATTTATTTGCATTATCCTTCTTTACCTAGGTGAACTTGACTCTTAAACAAGTTGTTGTCATCTTCACTTTAGTTGTTTTATCCTGAGAAACAATTTCATCTTCATCTTCATGTTCTTTGTGTCCGTCTTTTGTTTTTCTTTGTTCTCTTGAATTCCCCAATGAAACTTTCAGTTAGGTTGAGATTAAATTAGAAAAATTAGTATTTAGATTGACAAACTTTAGACTCATAACTAACTACAAGGTTAATTTGTTATAGGAAATGAGTTTTTTTCTTTCTAGTACTCTTTCACTATAGTAAGCCTGAGTCTCAGCATGAAAGTATGCCCATACCTAGCTACACGTATCTATGTTGACCTAATTTTTTGCTATAATTTTGACAGATATTTACTAAAAGAATGGTTTGAAGATAGTGTACTTCTAATACTCATCATTAATATAATAGACGCTTTAAGAAATTTTGGTAAGTGGTCAGCACTATAGATAGATATTTCCTTAATGTGAATGATATCCTACTATATAAATGGTTTGTCATTTGTCATCCTTTCCTTTTCATAATGTAGGAAGCTTGGAATATGACAAATGATCAAGTCACAATCAGGCATGGAAATTGGAGTCAACTACTACAATTGAGCCTCTATATCTTCTCATACTAGAAGGGAAAAAGAAAGGTCCTTGCTCTTATGTATTCTTGTCTTTTTGGAATAGTGAACTCAGTATTATTGCATTCTTGTAGGCTAAGGATGGGCAGTTATTGACAAGGCATGCATGCATAACACGTGGAGATCATCGCAATCATCATGTCAACGGTTTTGCATAGATGACAATATATATCTTCATCAGAGTACTTGCTCCTATTATGGAGGATCTTCTAGATCCCCCTTTGCACAACTATGAAACTATTCTCGTAAATTGTCTCATAGATTTTCTGTCGGTTATAATTTCTCTATCTATAAAGATTTGAATGTATATTTCCGTCACTAGATACCATAATCATTTCTCTATTTATAAAGTTTCATTGACTCCACCTATACCATTGTCTCACTATTGCTAGCTTGCATCATACACTAATGAAGGGGATAATAACAAAGGTAGTTTGCTTCATCCATGTACTTCCTTGGTTATATGAGTAGATATATAGAAAGATATTAAACAATGTTGGATATCATAGTGCATTTATATTTCTCAGCCATTGGTTTTTTTTTTGTTAGTCATTGTTCTTATTTTTTGTAATTTCTTATAATTTCTTTAATGAAGGGGAGTCTTAGCCATGTGATCTGGATGTCATGAGTTTGAGTCTCGAAAATTCTCTCTTACAAACACTAAAACGATTGCTCGCAAATCTTCATTAAAACTAAAATGAGTGCTCCCAAAATCTGCATTAAACTAAGATGATTGCACATGAAAACTGCATAAAAAAACCAAGATGATTGCCAATAAAATCTGCATTTAAAACTAAAATGATTACTTACAAAATCTACATTAAAACTAAAGAGTGCTCATAAGAAAAATCTGCATTAAAACCAAAACGATTGCTCACAAAATCTGCATTAAAACAAAACGAGTGCTTACACATCTGCATTAACTAAGATAACTGCACATAAAAACTGCATTAAAAACCAAGATAATTGCTCACAAAACTTGCATTAAAAACTAAAACGATTGCTTACAAATCTACATTAAAACATAGATGACTGCACATGAAAACTGCATTAAAACTAAAACGAGTGCTCACAAGAAAAATCTGGAATTTAACCCCATAGTATCTGAAATCTACACCAAACCATAGAACTAACTAAAGCAAATTCACAAGTAGAGAACATGCACATGAAATATAGAAACCTAAATTTGTTCTACATGAAAACTTAAATAAAACTTATTTCATTCAATCCCATTTGGGTGTCCTTTAAATTACTGAGTAGATCGCCTAGGATGTTACCTATACTTAACCCATAGTTCTACATGTCATAGGAAGAATTAAAGCATCAAGAAAGTAAGGAACATGCCTTCGACTCCTTGCTACTATACCTCTTTTCTTCTTCTCCCCTTATAGCTTGGAATGGTGGTGGCCGGAGCGAAGGTAGAGCGGCAACGATCGGCTATACTGGCCACGGGGCGGAGGCGTTAGGGTGATGGCCCCTCAGTCCGGAATAGGGACTCCAAGGGTGGGTGGTGTGGCAGCGCGATGGTGACGGGTCGACGCTAGGGCACGGATCCAGCGTGCGTGGAAAGAAAGGGAGACGACGCTGGCTCTAGTTGCTTGCAAGGAGGGGGCGACATCCATGTCGGTCCGACAGCGTAGGGGGATCGACGTGGTAGTGTCGATCGATCGAGAGAAGCAAGGGCCGACGACGATCTTGAGACAACGACTTCAGCGAATCGGGTGGCGACGTAAGTCAGGAGCAGAAGGGAAGAACTAGGAGACATGGGGATGACTCGAGCGGCTTACGGCCGGCAGCCGACTAGCGCCGATCTGCTGCGTCGAGTGGTGCTGCGAAGAGGTGAAGAGGAAGAGAGTCGGCGTTAGGTGGAGGCGGAGGAGAGGGATTAGGGAAAATGATATTATAAACTTAGCGTGCGTTTGGTGAATAAAATATAATTAAATTGTTGATTCAATATAGGTAATATAATAAATAAATTTTGTTAAAAGATTTTAATGAATAACCTAGTTTAATATTTTACTATATTAACTTTAGTTACAAAATTAACTATAAATAATAATAATAATAATAATAAATATAATAATAATAATAATAAATATGATAATAATAATAATATTATTATTATTATTATTTTATTTTTTTAATATTATTATTGATAGTGATATATAAATAAATAAAATTGGATAAAATTTTAATTTATTATTATTATTTTAGAAAATTTTATATAATTTGATTAGATTTTAATTAAATCTATTTAATTTATCTTAATTTAATAAGATTTTAATTAAAATAATAAAATTGGAAAAAAAAAATCTCCGCATCTCCCTCTTCCTCTAAATTTGCTCACACCGCCTCTCCCTCTTCCTCCAGATTTGCTCATGCCGCCTGCTCCAACTCACGGCGCCTGCTCTCACTCCCACCGCACGCTACAGCTCTAGCCGCCTACCGCCACCCCCCACTCCCGCCCCCTACTGCCACCTCCGATCGTCATGCCTGCTCCGCCAGCTGCTCTCACTCCCACCGCCTGCTCCCGTTCCCGCTCCCATCGCCCGCTCCCGCCGTCCGCTCATGCTCCTCGACACTGCCTCGTTGTTGATCCGACACCACCCAGCTTGACGACCGCTCCTCGGCTCGCTCCGATCATGCTCTGTTTAGAGGGTAATTGTGGAATAGTTTTTTGCTTAACCTCAGGAATCGAGAAAAACCAAGGTAGATGGAGGTTTTCTGATTCCTGGTAAGATGCCCAAATTGATGACGTTTGATGACGTGTAGGAATTGAGAAAAACTTTGGAATCCAAAAAAATCTTGAACCAAATACGGTTATCATGGATAACCGTACACAGATAACCAAGGTTATCCATGATAACCCTGAACCAAACACGCCCTTAGGGTTTAATTTATATACCTAGGTTAATGAAATAAACCATAAATAGACTTTCTCTAAGCTCAATCGATTCATCCCCTTTAAACGTATCATACGGACTCCATTTAAATCCAAAAAAATCTCATAAGGTTATTTCTCCAATTCTTCCTTAGCCAAGCCTTCTAGATTAGGCGTCTTATATTTGGCATCAAATAACTTTATGTATATATATGTCTCCTGCGGCTCCCAATCAATTGGGTTTCGTCCCAATCGATTGTCATGTCACATCCCATCCATCGCAGTCGTCCATCGCCTGTATCCTGCGCAACGGTCAAATCCCAATCGATCAACCAATCGATTAGGGAGGCTTGAATTGATTGACTGATCGATTCAGAGCACCTCTGTGCTCTACTGGAAACTACCTGCATCGATCGATCGATTCAGGTTTATCGCGCGAGAAAACCAGTTCCCAATCGATCGACCGATCGATTGGTGATGCCTAATCGATCAGCTGATCGATTGGGGAGGCTTCTGTGCGTGCAATATAAGCTCCCAATCAATCGACCGATCAATTGAGCTACTGTTTATTGAACCACTCTCCCAATCGATTGGGCTTCAATTCAATCAATCGGCTGATCGATTGACCACCCATGACTTGCTTAACTCAAGCTCAAGGGCCCCCAATTCCAATATCCGGTCAATCGTGACATGTTGGAACTCCTCATGCCTATCATCCGGTCAACCTTGACCTGCCGAGACTTCTCTACCAAGTGTTCGGTCAATCCTTTGACCCACTTGGACTTTTCTCCTTGTGTCAAGTGTTCGATTAACCTTGACACACTTGGACTTACCATCTTGTGTCAAGTGTCCAGTCCTCCATTACCCACTTGGACTTACTTCCACCAGATGTCAGGTCACCCTTGACCCATCTAGATTTCCATGTGTCTAGCTTCACTCACCAGGTATTTCCATCTTCCTGCCTTCACTCACCAGGATTTTCACCTAGTTTCACTTACTAGGATTTTTACACTGTCCGGTTTCACTCACCGGAACTTTCACCTGCCTAGCTTCACTCACTAGGTCTTTCACCTGGTTTCACTCACAAGGATTTCCCAACTGCCTAGCTTCACTCACTAGGTATTTCACCTGGCTTCACTTACCAAAATTTCTAACCGCTTAGCTTCACTCACTAGGTGTTTCAACTGCCTAATTTCACTCACCAGGACTTCCAACTGCCTGGCTTCACTCACCAGGACTTTCAATCTGTCTGGCTTCACTCACCAGGACTTTCAACTGTCTGGCTTCACTCACTAGGTATTCCAATGTGCCTGGCTTCACTCATCAGGACTTTCTAGTCAACTATCCGGTCAAACTTTCGACCTACTTTACTCTTCTTCACATTAACCTGGTCAAACCTTGACTAGAGGGGAATTGCTCCAACAATCTCTCCAATCGGACGATTATACTTACAATCTCTATATATTGTCAAACATTGAAACTCAAACATCAAGACTCAAGCATAGTTAATCTGGTCAACCTTGACCTAGGGATATTGCACCAACAGTAATAAATCTTGCTAGGTGGGGCAAGTTTAAACCCGTCTAAACAAGTCTCAAGGTGGATCCGGGACGGGTCACGAGTTTAACCAGACCCGTCCCATATAATATTTTTTAATTAATTATTATTTGAATAAAAATTGTTAATTAATTTTTAATTGACTCGAACTCGTTGCCATCTCTAGGCAGGACATCCAAATTGTTACCTAGGTACTCGTGGTTCGATCTCCAGCTATACCGTATTTATAGGAATTTTTTTCTAAATGGGGGAGGCACAACTAAAAGATACTGGGCTTCTAAGCTGATCGCTGCCTGTGTTTTTAAATTTACCTTGATAGCCGATATAAAACTTCTATAGAGTCGAGTCGATCTGGGATATTTTTAATCATAAATTAATGCATGTATCGATATTTTTAAAATAATATTGAATCAAAGTTCAATTTTGGATAAATTATGTGTCATGGATAAAATTATAGTATATAGACCAGTATTAAGTGCTCTATTATTATTTGATCGAACGCAAAGTACTTTTTTTATATAAAAATCAAAAGAGCATTTCAAATTAGAAGACATCATATGAACGTATGTTTTTCTTAGGAAAAGAAAATCATATGGACCTATGTTTTTCTTAGGAAAAGAAAATCATATGAACTCCTTTATCCTAAAATACCTCTACATTTAATTCTATTATAAAAGTTACACTTAAACTTCTACTATCAACTATTTTCTACCAGTTGTAATTAAAAGCTATATACTAATTTATATGCGCATGTTTTATTCATTTCAAATATAATAAATGTCATATAATCGGCTAGTTAAAATATATTATATAAGTTAGATATTAGGTTTTACAAATTTTAGGATAATAACACTAATTGTACACTTAGTAGGATAATAACATTTTATTTATGGTAACTACATTTGCTTTATTAATTAAACATCTCATTTTTTTAAATATCTTAAATTTTATAATTAAATATCCCATAAATTAAATATTGACATAACCACCTATTAAATAACCCAAATTTCATATAAATATAAAGTTTTTTATTTTTTAAAAACAAAGATATATTCAAATCTCCTCTATAATATTTTCATTTCAATAGGGATATTTAAATTTGAAAAATATTTAGGAAAGTATCACCTTCCAAAAAGAATATTTAATATTAGGAAATATTTTTAAAAATATCCCTTGTCACCTAGGATATTTAAAATTAGAAAATATTTAGAAATATATCTCTCCCAAATATCTCATGGGATACTCTGATGAATGGATTGCCACATGCTAAATTAGTTCAAAATTATGCCCTATTAAAGAATCCCTTCGTCATCCTCTGCGAAATTGGTATTGCTTCCTCTCGAACAGATACCTCCACCTATATTTTTGTGAAATACCTCTACACGATCGAAGTGTAAAAGCTGCGGAGAAACACCGGATCGAACTAGGCGTTCTAGGGTTCCTACTTTGGATATCTTCCGGCGGAATGGTTTGGTCTTCGGATTTCGGCAAGCGCCGAGCAAATTCCACCCGCACTCGGCTCCGCCTCCTCCGGCAGTGAAGTTGGAAGTGGAGGAACCCTTGGACGAGAAGCGCGTACGTCTCCACAAGAGGGCCAAGGACGCGAGCACTTCGTGTGAGCAGGTAGATCCCTCACTTTCTCTTCTCATTATGTTTGTCTCGTTGAGCCCCATGAAGAGTCTGTCTCTAGCTAATATGATTCAGATGATGCATTCTCAAGCAAAGGCAGGTAAAACTTTATGCTTCACTAGCTCGAAGGGCTCGGAAGTTGGTGAACAATCAGACTTCTCAGCTTCTTCGAGCTCATTGAGCAAGATCAAAACTTCGAATTTTCTTGCGTCATTATTGAGGATTGGGACATGGGAGGTGAGGATTTTATAAGGAAACATTTGGTGGTTTACGTAAATGATACATCTCTCCTTCCTGTTATTATTTGTATGTTCTTGTGGAAGTTTTTGTCTATGCATTATTCTGGTATTCTATTCTTGTATTTGCAATTTATTAAATCTTTCTGTTTTGCGCAGAATTTTTCTGCTCATTCTTTTCCTCCTATTTGTGTTTGTAACTTTCTGTGATATGGTCCACCAAAAAGAAAATGATGAGCAGCTTTACTTACCTTTATTGCTAAGTTTCACTTACAATTAACAATGAAGGATCTGCCATTGGAACATAATTTATTTCCAGTCACTGTCTTTTCTCCTTGAAGGTGGATTTTATGATTTCTTTATGGGTGATCTAGTGCATTCTAATTCTCATATGTTTTTGTCAAGTAATCTCCTTTACCAGATTGGTTAAGTTTGTAGAGAAGTTCACTATATTTTATTGGCAAATAGTGAGTGTCTAGATATGAAGGTGATTTAGTGGTAAAATGTTACTTCGCCAAACGTAAACTTGTATGGGAAGTTCTCGAAGGTGGCTTGAAGAGCAAGGTTGAGTTCAACTGGTCCAACTTTACTGCAATTAAGGCAATATTTTTTGAAGGTGGCCATGGGACTTTGGATATTGTGGTAGGATTTATTTTTTCTCAATTTGTGTTGGTATATATTGGTCATTTCTTACGGGTAACGTGTTGGTAATTATTTATTAGTTGGCAAGACCACCTCTTTTCTTCCGAGCGACTGATCCTCAACCAAGGAAGCATACACTGTGGCAAGCAACCCGAGATTTTACCAATGGCCAAGAATACATACACAGGTAGATGTAAATTATATTTTTCCCTTATATACTAAAATTCACCTTTTTTGTTGCATGTTGGCGCAAAATCTAAGCTTTGGTAGTGATATTATCATTTAATCTGTGGTTCTTGTTATTGGTACTTCAGTAAAAAATAATCAGGTTTTATCTTCAGTATATATTTTTTGGAGTCTATTGTAAGCCTTTCCCTTTTAAATATTGTAGTTGCTTCCTTGTCAATTGTTTAAATTTGATTAAATTAGTTAAACTATACCTTTTTTATGAATATTATTAATATTAAGTTTTATATTATGATGTACAATGTAAAGCATATCCTTTGTGGCATGTTGCCTTCCTTGACTCTTTCGGTTTGTGCTTCAAATGTCATATTATTATTTGATCAAACCTATTTAAACTAAGCTAGTGAAGCATATTTTTATTTGCCTTCCATGAAGAGTCTGTCTCTAGCTGATATGATTCAGATGATGCTATCTCAAGCAAAGACAGGTAAAACTTTATGCTTCACTAGCTCGAAGGGTTCGGAAGTTGGTGAACAATCAGACTTCTCAGCTTCTTCGAGCTCATTGAGCAAGATCAAAACTTCGAATTTTCTTGCGTCATTTTTGAGGATTGGGACATGGGAGGTGAGGATTTTATAAGGAAACATTTGGTGGTTTATGTAAATGATACATCATCCTTCCTGTTATTATTTGTATGTTCTTGTGGAAGTTTTTGTCTATGCATTATTCTGGTATTCTATTATTGTATTTGCAATTTATTCAATCTTTCTATTTTGCGCAGAATTTTTCTGCTCATTCTTTTCCTCCTATTTGCGTTTGTAACTTTCTGTGATACGGTCCACCAAAAAGAAAATGATGAGCAGTTTTACTTGCCTTTATTGCTAAGTTTCACTTACAATTATCAACGAAGGATCTGCCATTGGAACATAATTTATTTCCAGTCACTGTCTTTTCTCCTTGAAGGTGAATTTTATGATTTCTTTATGGGTGATCTAGTGCATTCTAATTCTCATATGTTTTTGTCAAGTAATCTCCTTTACCAGATTGGTTAAGTTTGTAGAGAAGTTCACTATGTTTTATTGGCAAATAGTGAGTGTCTAGATATGAAGGTGATTTAGTGGCAAAATGTTACTTCGCCAAACGTAAACTTGTATGGGAAGTTCTCGAAGGTGGCTTGAAGAGCAAGGTTGAGTTCAACTGGTCCAACTTTACTGTAATTAAGGCAATATTTTTTGAAGGTGGCCATGGGACTTTGGATATTGTGGTAGGATTTATTTTTTCTCAATTTGTGTTGGTATATATTGGTCATTTCTTACGGGAAACGTGTTGGTAATTATTTATTAGTTGGCAAGACCACCTCTTTTCGTCCGAGCGACTGATCCTCAACCAAGGAAGCATACACTGTGGCAATCAACCCAAGATTTTACCAATGACCAAGAATACATACACAGGTAGATGTAAATTATATTTTTCCCTTATATACTAAAATTCACCTTTTTTGTTGCATGTTGGCGCAAAATCTAAGCTTTGGTAGTGATATTATCATTTAATCTGTGGTTCTTGTTATTGGTATTTCAGTAAAAAATAATCAGGTTTTATCTTCAGTATATATTTTTTGGAGTCTATTGTAAGCCTTTCCCTTTTGAATATTGTAGTTGCTTCCTTGTCAATTGTTTAAATTTGATTAAATTAGTTAAACTATACCTTTTTTATGAATATTATTAATATTAAGTTTTATATGATGATCTACAATGTAAAGCATATCCTTTGTGGCATGTTGCCTTCCTTGACTCTTTCGGTTTGTGCTTCAAATGTCATATTATTATTTGATCAAACCTATTTAAACTAAGCTAGTGAAGCATATTTTTATTTGCCTTCCATGAAGAGTCTGTCTCTAGCTGATATGATTCAGATGATGCTTTCTCAAGCAAAGGCAGGTAAAACTTTATGCTTCACTAGCTCGAAGGGTTCGGAAGTTGGTGAACAATCAGACTTCTCAGCTTCTTCGAGCTCATTGAGCAAGATCAAAAAACTTCGAATTTTCTTGCGTCATTATTGAGGATTGGGACATGAGAGGTGAGGATTTTATAAGGAAACATTTGGTGGTTTACGTAAATGATACATCATCCTTCCTGTTATTATTTGTATGTTCTTGTGGAAGTTTTTGTCTATGCATTATTCTGGTATTCTATTATTGTATTTGCAATTTATTCAATCTTTCTATTTTGCGCAGAATTTTTCTGCTCATTCTTTTCCTCCTATTTGCGTTTGTAACTTTCTGTGATACGGTCCACCAAAAAGAAAATGATGAGCAGTTTTACTTGCCTTTATTGCTAAGTTTCACTTACAATTATCAATGAAGGATCTGCCATTGGAACATAATTTATTTCCAGTCACTGTCTTTTCTCCTTGAAGGTGAATTTTATGATTTCTTTATGGGTGATCTAGTGCATTCTAATTCTCATATGTTTTTGTCAAGTAATCTCCTTTACCAGATTGGTTAAGTTTGTAGAGAAGTTCACTATGTTTTATTGGCAAATAGTGAGTGTCTAGATATGAAGGTGATTTAGTGGCAAAATGTTACTTCGCCAAACGTAAACTTGTATGGGAAGTTCTCGAAGGTGGCTTGAGGAGCAAGGTTGAGTTCAACTGGTCCAACTTTACTGCAATTAAGGCAGTATTTTTTGAAGGTGGCCATGGGACTTTGGATATTGTGGTAGGATTTATTTTTTCTCAATTTGTGTTGGTATATATTGGTCATTTCTTACGGGTAATGTGTTGGTAATTATTTATTAGTTGGCAAGACCACCTCTTTTCTTCCGAGCGACTGATCCTCAACCAAGGAAGCATGCACTGTGGCAAGCAACTCGAGATTTTACCAATGGCCAAGAATACATACACAGGTAGATGTAAATTATATTTTTCCCTCATATACTAAAATTCACCTTTTTTGTTGCAAGTTGGCTCAAAATCTAAGCTTTGGTAGTGATATTATCATTTAATCTGTGGTTCTTGTTATTGGTACTTCAGTAAAACATAATCAGGTTTTATCTTCAGTATATATTTTTTGGAGTCTATTGTAAGTCTTTCCCTTTTGAATATTGTAGTTGCTTCCTTGTCAATTGTTTAAATTTGATTAAATTAGTTAAACTATACCTTTTTTATGAATATTATTAATATTAAGTTTTATATGATGATCTACAATGTAAAGCATATCCTTTGTGGCATGTTGCCTTCCTTGACTCTTTCGGTTTGTGTTTCAAATGTCATATTATTATTTGATCAAACCTATTTAAACTAAGCTTGATGTGATATAACATATTTTGCCTAAAGATATATATGTTTGTTGCCTATCTCAAATTTTTCTGAACATAGATAAATCAGAATTTTACGTGTTCGGTTGTGTCTATATTATAACTTTCACCAAATGGATGTTGCAAGAGGCATCTACTTCAATGTCCCCAGACCTTGTTGAGTAAGAATTTTGAGAAATTGATCGACTGTGATTCTCATTTGAAGCTACTTAGTGAGTAACCTGATATTATATTAGAATCGCCTTACTTTAATGCTCAGTACTCAGTTTTGGAAGATCGAAGTGATTCTAAAAGCCATATTAATGATGTTATTAAGGATGATTCTAGAACCACTTTCTCCAACTTTTACGAATAGGGTCCCCCTCAATCTCCAATAAGACGGAAACACAGGATTCTTTCGGGAGGGCACCTCATTTTGATTCACACGACACTCCGTCACCATGCTCATGTAATAATATTAGCTCCAACTGCATCACCTTTCGATAATTCATCTATCCTGAAAGTGTTGGGACTAAAGTTTATCTACGAATAAAGTTGAGGAGCTGGCTTCAGGAAACACTTCATTGCCTTGCGACGCTCTATTCGACAAAGAGATAACGGACTTTATAGCACAATTCTTTGACAATGATTCCCAGTCTTCTGCACAAGCTGGTGTTGGATCCGACGATGAACCTTATTCAACACTAGAGGCCGAGGTATCATTCTTGGAATTTCTGATAGTTCCTTGTTGCGACAAGTCCTGAAAACTATTGTTTTACTTTCTGTAGGCCTTGAGAGCTTCAACTTATATATATATATATATATATATATATATATATATATATATATATATATATATATATATATATATATATATATATAATTCTATGAGATTCTCATCTCGAAAGATATTTTTATACATTTCTATCCATATGATGATCAACTTGAAAGCATCAAAATAACATCTCTCCATATGATTGAAAATTGTGATTATAATAAATTGGCTATAAGATAATCATTTCCATAATCTTTAGTGTGCATTCTAAAGAATTGTTATTGCCTATCGAATACGGCGCGTGATCTCTCCCCATTTGCATAATTAAAAAGAAAAAAACATTTTTCAATGATTTTGGAACGGTTCATGCTCAGAAAGCGCCAAACTTTACTTCAAACAAGAAGAAGCAATCAATGCCATGACTAGCAGACCCAGTGCAGGCTGGCCAACAAGTCGGAGTGCATCCTTCCTTTCATGGCGCCCTTCCTCCGTCGGAGCTCCTCCAGCAGATCATATGCCACCTCCGATCGCCCCTCCCCGCACATCTCCTCCAACGCGAGTACCTTTATCAAAAGAGATGTCTCCTAAAACATCAAAGGAAATAGAGGGCATGAAGGCAATTCCTTATGCTTCGGCTGTAAGAAGTCTAATATATGCGATACTATATACGAGACCGGATATATGTTTTGCTGTGGCCATGGTTAGCATATATCAAAGTAACCCAGGACAAGGACATTGGACTGCCGTAAAGTATATATTGAAGTATCTGAAAATGACTAAAGATTATATGCTAATTTATCAGGCAAATGATTTGCTTCCTGTGGGTTACGCGAATTCAGACTTCCAATCAGATAGGGGCAATAGTATGTCGACCTCAGGGTATGTGTTTACTTTGGGAGGTGAAGCCATAGCATGGAGGAGTGTTAAGCATAAATACGTTTCGGACACCACCATCGAAGCTGAGTATGTGGTAGTCTCTGAGGCAGCCAGAGAAGCTGTATGGCTCAGAAACTTCTTGATGGACTTAGATGTGATTCATGGTTGCCCAAAATTATCACAATTTATTGTGATAATAGTGGTGCAGTAGCAAACTCGAATGAACCACGAGCCCATAAGGCAAGTAAACACATGGAGTACAAGTACCACCTGATATGAGACATCGTAAAGCGAGGAGAAGTTGTTGTCGCCAAAATTGCATCAGAAGATAACTTGACAGATCCTTTCACTAAGGCCCTTCCGACGAGAGCTTTTTATGGGCATGTTGAGGGGATGGAGATCAGATGTATGACAAGAAATATGACAACATAGTCTTTTAGTATAAGTGGGAGATTGTTAGAATGTATACTAAAACCAAGCTTTTTGTATAAACATTTATTTTGAAATCAGAATCACATTGGTTAAATGTCTACATTTAGTTAAATGCAGTTGTCCATTTAATTTATATTGTAGATAACATGGTGTGTGGTGTCACACAGAAGATCATGTTATCAGTTCCTTATAAATTATAAATAGAAGCTCACAACCAAGATGGATTGAGACAAACCATTGGAATGATTGTAGTGTAATTTGGTATTAGTTTATCTTGACTATAAAATTACACTAGTACACTATGTGTATATAGAGCATGACCATTTGAGGTTGTTCCTTTCATAATGACTGCATAAAAGAACAAAACTTCTGTTATTATAGATGTACGTACTCTTAATCCCGATATAATAACAAGCACATGCACTTAGTATTTATTTTTTTAATTTATCAAAGGGTGAGATTTATTCGTTAAATCAATAGGCCCGATAAATTGGAAAAATAATATTATTTATATGGTGTATTTTTGATTATATAAGAAAACTATGTCCTATTTATTAGGATGATAATGTCCCCTTAAGGAGCTCATAAAGATTGTCATGTAAACCCTGCAGGTGGACTTAGTTCCGACATGACAATGAAGTTGAGTTGTACTACTCTTGGAGCTAGATGTTAATTAAGTAAGTTATCAGTAACTCATTTAATTAATGGACATTAGATATCTTAAACACAGGGAGATTAACGCACTCATGATAAGAACGAACCCATAATGTAATATGAGATTAGTGCGGCAGTTCAATAATAACTCTTTGTGGTATGAGTTATTATTGATGAACTTGAATTGGGTGTTCGGGTCGAACACAGGAAGCTCAAGCTCATCAGGAGGCCAAAACCAATTCCTCCTCTAGGTCCCTGTTGTAGCCTCTATGTATAAAGCCTCGCATCCACTCAAGTCATCCTTATGGCTGACCACATCTTTGCTTGGTACCCAAGCAAGGGGTCGCCCACCCCTTGCTTGGTGCCAAGCAAGGGGTCGGCCAAGAAGGGTTTAAAAGTGGGTTTTTAATTTTTTTAAATCTTTCTTTTTTAGTCATCTACAATGTTTTAAAAGGGAGATTTTAAATTTTAAAAATTTTCCTTTTTAGAAGCCATCCACATGGTTTTAAAAGAGAGTTTTAAATTTAAAAAAATTTTCCTTTTGTAACCATCTACAATGGTTTAAAAGAAAATTTTTATTTTTGTTAAAACTTTCCTTTTTGTAACCATGATTTAAAAGAGAGGTTTTAATTTTAAAAATCTTTCCTTTTTTAGCCATCTACAATGTTTAAAAGAGGAATTTTTAAATTTAAAACTTTCCTTTTGTAGCCATCTACAAAAGGAAATTTAAAAGAGAGAATTTAATTGTTATTAAAATCTTTCCTTTTTAGCCATTACTAAGGATTATAAAAGAGGATAGATGTTGCCTTAGAGGACATAATCATCTACATAATTTTTATTCCTCTTCTATTCTCCTTGTGGTTGGTCCCCTCATATTCTTATTCTCCCCTTGCTTTCTCATCTAAGGCCAGCGGCATCAAGAGGCTTCAACCATCTTGTCACCGGCGGGTTGCAAGGAAGAAAGAAGAACAAGAGGTAGTGTTCCTAGCTTTGATCCCTTAGCGGCCGAAAGTCTTGGAAGAAAGAAAGACGTGGGTGGTTTTTGCGTCTTGGTAGATCATCGCTCACACAACGTCCAAGAGGAGGAGAGGAATACAGCAGAAGATCAAGAGGTCTTTAAGCTACAAAGAAAGGTATAACTAGTTAATTGTTTCCGCTGTGTACTAGTTTATTTTTCCTTTGTATGAATCCTGAAATACCAACACAAGAGGCTAGCAATCTTGTGCTTTGATTGAGGTATCTGTAGTTTAACCTTGGGTTTACTGTAAGGAGTTTAAATATTTAATTTCTTTGAAAGGCTTTGACTAGGAAGTGGTGGAGATCCCATACCAAAGAAGGTCGAGTGCCTCGCCAACGACCTGGAAGCCAATCCTTGAAATAGATATTTAATCAACTTCTGTAATATGGTTTAACTTCTGATGAACACATGGGTTGAACTTGGATTAATAATGTTAAGTTTCGTTTGCAATCCAAGTTTAACTTCTGAAAGGCACATGGGTTGCTAGGAAAAATTTTGTGCTTGTACAAATTTTTGTACAGGGAAAATAGAACAGAATTCTGAGTAGCGCCAACATGCTTAACATCCGAGGAGGAGAAGGAAGATGAGACATCATCTACATCCTCAAGAATTGAAGAAGAATCCAAGACAAGTGAAGAAGAAGAAGAAGTCTTGGAAACCAACTTTGTGAGCATCTCTACCGAAGTGAAGTCACGGGACCACATAATATATTTCGGGTGTAATGAGAAGGGACACTACAAGAGTAGATGTTCATTGAGTAAGAAAGAGGTAAATCCTAAACTCATTCAAGTTAATTTAAACATTAACAAGGATTGTAGGAATGAAGAAACCCGAAGAAGGAGAATGCGCATCGTATGCTTCACATGTGGGGGAGAAGGGGCACTACCACACAAAATGCACCAAGAAGAGGGAGATCAAGAAGCTTGCGTGTTTAAAGAAGTGGGAGAAGAAGAAGAGGAGCTCAAATCAAGGGGGAGCTTTAAGGGTAAGGGTGGTATATCCTAACTTGAAGTTTAATTCAAATTTAAACTCCTCCATGCATGCTAGAAATAACTATTATTATTTACGCATTCATAACTTTGATTTTAAATATCATGATAGGAGTAGGGTAAATGTGGATCATAACCCTAGGAAACTCATTCATGATAACTCAAGAAATGGTAGACCTAAGGAGAACCAAGGTATTAATCCCAAGAAGGGGAGACATAACCTGGTCAACCTTGACCTAGGGATATTGCACCAACAGTAATAAATCTACCTCAGTGGGGCAAGTTTAAACCTGTCTAAACGGGTCTCAAGGTGGATCTGGGACGGGTCATGGGTTAATCAGACCCACCCCAGACCCACCCCATATAATATTTTTTTATTAATTATTAATTGAATAAAAATTGATAATTAATTTTTATGTCACGCCCCAGAGGAGTCCTTGTCCGAAGAAATTTCGGCAGCATCTCCCCTGTACAACGGACAATCTGAAACTTTACTACATCACCATATACCTCAGCCACATGCGGCTGGAATAAATAACAATAATAAACAAACCACAACATATAGACATCAACGCAGTTTAATAAGCAATGATAATAAGACTCAAAACCCACCCTACTCAACTACACTCATAAAGCTCAAAACCGATATCCTACTCCACTACACTCATAAAGCTCAAATCTGACGATAAAATCCACTTACCTCTTCTGCCGTCTAGGCAGGCATGTAGTAAAACAAATCCAAATCCAAACCCATCGATAAGTAAAAAAAAATCCATACACAAGATCCAAGTATCATAACGTAGCAAGTCTAAATACAGTCAAATAAAGAAAACCACAAGATCAACGCTCGTCCTCGTGGACTGCAGGGGACTAGCAACTGGAACTCTCTCCTAACAGCATCAACCTAAAAATAGTAAATATCCACGGGGTGAGTCAACTCCTCAGCGGGTAACAACTGATATACATAGTAAGGAAATAACATCTAGCACTAATCATGCGTACAGTTTCCTGACATAATAAAGGTAAATGCAAACTGAAGTAAACAGGAGAATACTGTACTAACCAGGACCTGGTACAAGGATAAACAGTCCGAGAGGTATAGAAATCCTGTATGCATGTTAAGCATGACATCCAACCAATATGCAGCAAATAAATGTAGCAAACACAATCACAAGAAATAAATGCATCAATGCGTATGATGTCAATGATGCGTTCTGGTCACCCCTGACGCCAGTCAACCATCTCACACACAATGGTGAGACCGAGTGGGTAGGGCTGTGACAACCGTGCACTCTGTCGTCATTGCTCCTGATGAGTGACCGAGTGGACGGGATGCTGTCGGAGTACACCTATCCTCCTACCCCAAATCATAAATGGGGGAGCGCAATGCTCTCATCTCCCGGTACACGATGACGGGGAGGAATCTCTGCCGGCTACCACGCTGCGTCACACTACCCATGAGCGGACCAACGAAGCCAAACAAAGTCCCTGCTGCAACACACTCTGCCTGAATTGACCACTAACCCATGAGTGGTGGTGTGTGTAGATCCATGTAACTGGCGATGTGCTCAACAATAATGGAGCGGACTATCGCACAACATGCAATCATGCGAATGGTGCATGGTACTAACCATGTAAATATCCTGAGCTAAAACATATATATATATAGAAGGTGCACCTTAGGTCAATGAATCAAATCAAAGGTACACAGATAAGATAAGGTATAAAACCTAGGTCCTGAATATGGTGAAGCATGGTATATCACTACCCCCTATAAGCATGTATAAGCAGGTAAGAAATAACATGACATGCAAAACAAGTATCAACTAAGCATGTAACAAATATCGGGTAGTGACTAACCGAAACAGATAATAAACATAATTATTACAATTTGTTAAATTCACTACTATGTATATCAAACGACATAAAGTCAGAAGTACCCGCCTCCAATAGGAATGTCCAAATCCGACATTGAGATACTCGTCTCACGTCAAAGTCCTGTATCCAATAGATATACGATTATTTAGCTAAATTCCTATAAATAGCTAAATAAATTCTTTAACCCTAAATTAGGGCAAAACCCTAATTTCAAAAACACATAAACCTAATCAACATACACATGATCGTCCAACTACAAAACATATCAAATTCCTGTGTACGCTACTACAATTGAAACAAGTCCTCTATTCCTTACCTCAACTCACAGTCGTGCTGGTTCTGGAAAGATTGACTGCCGGATCCAATAAAACCCAACAGCACGTCCTCCCTATTCCTCTTACCTCCTCTTCTTCAACAACTAATAGTGATCCAAATCAGATGGATCTAGCAGTATAACCTTTCTGTTGGAAATCCTTCACCAAACGACACCAAATGATAGCAAGCAGGAGGATCATTGATCAGATAAACATAGAGACCAAGAACTCAAATCCACAGCTTGATAAAACACCTACCTTAAGGACCACTGTTAGGGCACGGCTTTGTCATCACATGATTGATCGGAGCCGTCAGAAAAGAGAACTAGGGCACAGTGGCGCAAGGGAAGGACTCACGTGTCGGCACTCAAAGGTCGATGAGGAGGAAACAGCAGTGGTGAGCGGCGCACAGAGGAGTCGGCCGGAGAACTAGGTCTGAGGTGCGACACCCGGCGGTGCTAGGGTATAGGCGACGGCGGCCGGCGCTAGGGCAGAGGGTAGGCGTCGGCTGTGGGGGGTCGATGGCAGCACAGAGGGGAGAAGGACATCGGCGGCGGCGACTAGAAGAAGTGAGGGTTCGGGAGGAAAGGGTGAAATAGAAGGAGAGGAAGGTAACCGCCGCCCGTTAGGGCACGCGTGAGGGGAGAAGGAAACGACGGGGAAAAATAAAAGAAAGAAAAAGAAAAAAAAACAAAAACAAAAAGGAAAAGAAATCAAACATTTCCTCGCTTAAATGGGGTAACCAAACAGACTTTCCTAGGACCTAGTTTTATTCCCATAAACTCGTCCATACGATCTCCGAAAAATTCACGAAAAATTTCTAAAAATCTCAGAAAAATCTCTTATTATTATTCGCCCTTTTCCGGTATTTTACATTTTAATTGACCCGGACCCGTTGCCATCCCTAGGCAGGACATCCAAATTATTATCTAGGTACTCGTGGTTCGATCTCTAGCTATGACGTATTTATAGGAATTTTTTTCTAAATGGGGGGCACAACTAAAGAATATTGGGATTCTGAGCTGGTCGTTGCCTGTGTTTTTAAATTTACCTTGATAGTCAATGTAAAACTTCTATAGAATCGAGTCGATCATCCCAGAGATAGTACATTAACCGAGATTATTATTATTCTTTAATCATAAATTAATGCACGTATCGATATTTTTAAAATAATATTAAATCAAAGTTCAATTTTGGATGAATTATGTGTCATGGATAAAATTATAGTATATAGACAAGTATTAAGTGCTCTTTTTATTATTTGATCGAACTCAAAGTATTTTTTTTAATATATAAATCAAAAGAGCATTTCAAATTAGGAGACATCATATGAACGTATGTTTTTCTTAGAAAAAAAATCATATTAATTCTATTATAAAAGTTACCCTTTAGCTTCTACTATCCACTATTTTCTACAAATTGTAATTAAAAGCTATATACTAATTTATACGCGCATGATTTTATTCATTTCAAATATAATAAATGTCATATAGCATGCCCGTTAAAATATTATTTAATTAGGTTAAAATAACAGGTGATAATATATTATATAAGTTAGATATTAGGTTTTACATATTGTAGGATAATAACACTAATTTTACACGTCGTAGGATAATAACATTTTATTTATGGTAACTACATTTGCATTATTAATTAAATATCTCATTTTTTAAATATCTTAAATTTTATAATTAAATATTCCATAAATTAAATATTGACATAACCACCTATTAAATATCCCAAATTTCATATAAATATAAAGTTTTTTATTTTTTATTTTTTAAAACCAGAGATACGTTCAAATCTCCTCTATAATATTTTCATTTCAACAGGGATATTTAAATTTGAAAAATATTTAGGAAAGTATCACCTTCCAAAAGGAATATTTGATAATAGGAAATATTTTAAAAAATATCTCATTTCACCCGGGATATTTAAAAGTAGAAAATATTTAGAAATATATCTCTCCCAAATGTCCCATGGGATACTCTGATGAATGGATTGCCACGTGGGCAAAATTGGGCGTTCTAGGGTTCTTACTTTGGATATCTTCTGGCGGAATGGTTTGGTCTTCAGATTCTGGCAAGCGCCGAGCTAATTCCACCCTGCACTCGACTCCGCCTCCTCCGACGGTGAAGTTAGAAGTGGAGGAACCCTTGGACGAGAAGCGTGTACATCTCCACAAGAGGGCCAGGGACGTGAGCACTTTGTGTGAGCAGGTAGATCCCTCACTTTCTCTTCTCATTATGTTTGTCTCATTGAGCCCCAGGAAGAGTCCGTCTCTAGCTGATATGATTCAGATGATGCTTTCTCAAGCAAAGACAGGTAAAACTTTATGCTTCACTAGCTCGAAGGGCTCGAAAATTGGTGAATAATCAGACTTCTCAGCTTCTTCGAGCTCACTGAGCAAGATCAAAACTTCAAATTTTCTTGCGTCATTATTGAGGATTGGGACATGGGAGGTGAGGATTTTATAAGGAAAAATTTGGTGGTTTACGTAAATGATACATCTCTCCTTCCTGTTATTATTTGTATGTTCTTGTAGAAGTTTTTGTCTATGCATTATTCTGGTATTCTATTCTTGTATTTGCAATCTATTCAATCTTTCTATTTTGCGCAGAATTGTTCTGTTCATTCTTTTCCTCCTATTTGTGTTTGTAACTTTCTGTGATACGGTCCACCAAAAAGAAAATGATGAACAATTTTACTTGCCTTTATTGCTGAGTATCACTTACAATTATCAACGAAGGAGCTGTCATTGGTGTTGGGACCGAAAAGTAGCTAGAGGGGGGGGGGGTGAATAGCTCGTCGCGTGCTCGTGGTCGGCGTTGCTTCTTTCTTCAAAGATGTGCAGCGGAAATATACAAGAAACAAACTCACACAACGCTAACAATGATGGTTTACTTGGTATCCACCTCACAAGAGGTGACTAGTCCAAGGATCCACACCTACTCACGCACCCTCCACTATGAATAACACTTTTTTATGGTAACTACCAAAGGCGGAGAATCCCTACAACACTCTCAATACAAGAAGAAGAAAGAGAAATACAACATAAGCAAAAACTTACAAGATGTACAATAAAAACCCTAACCCTAACTTCTTCTTCTTATTTTTGATCCGCCTCTTGACTTTGAAGAGCCTCCAAGAATCTTCAAGAACTGGCGATCTGGAGCTTGGAGAGAGCTATGGAGAGTATCGGGAGTGAACAGTGCAAGCAATACCGAAGGAAACGAACGCCTGCGGCTTAAATCGATGCTAACGGTCGGATCCCGATCGATTGGATTGCTCCCAATCGATCGGGGAGGCTTTGGATCGATCAACCGATCGATCCAGAGCGCCTCTGTGCTCTCTGGAATAGCCTGGATCGATCGGTGGATCGATCCAGGGCTTATCGCGCATAAACAACAACTCCCAATCGATCCACTGATCGATTGGGACCTCTGGATCGATCGGCCAATCGATCCAGAGGGGTTCTGTTCGCGGGGACTCACCGGATCGATCGGTCGATCGTTCCAGATCTTCTGGATCGATCCACTGATCGATCCAGATCTGCTGGATCAATCGGTTGATCAATCCAGATCTTGGTTTTTGCCCAAAACCAAGTCCAAAGCCCCCTAAACCAACATCTAGTCAACCATGACTTGTTGGTACATAAGACCTAGCATCCGGTCACCCTTGACCAGCTAGGACTCTCTCACCAGATGTCTGGTCAACCTTGACCCATCTGAATTTCTCCTGCCTGGCTTCACTCACCAGGACTTTCCCAATTGCCTAGCTTCACTCACTAGGTCTTTCACCTGGCTTCACTCACCAGGATTTTCCTCCTGCCTAGCTTCACTCACTAGGACTTCCCAATTGCCTAGCTTCACTCACTAGGTCTTTCACCTGGCTTCACTCACCAGGATTTTCCTCCTGCCTAGCTTCACTCACTAGGACTTCCTTCTGCCTGGCTTCACTCACCATGACTTCCTTCTGCCTAGCTTCACTCACCAGGACTTTCAGTCAAGTATCCAGTCAACCTTGACCTACTTGACTTTCCTTCACAATCTTAACTGGTCAACTTTGACCAAACGGGAATTGTATCAACAATCTCCCCAAATGAACAACTACACCTGCATTGTCCATATCATCTAAACCCAATATATTGTCAAATATCAAAACTCAAACCAAGACTCAGACTTGGTTAACCAGGTCAACCTTGACCTAGGAAATATTGCACCAACAATTGGAACATAGTTTATTTCCAGTCACTGTCTTTTCTCCTTGAAGGTGGATTTCATGAATTCTTTATGGGTGATCTAGTGTATTCTAATTCTCATATGTTTTTGTCAAGTAATCTCCTTTACCAGATTGGTTAAGTTTGTGGAGAAGTTCACTATGTTTTATTGGCAAATAGTGAGTGTCTAGATATGAATGTGATTTAGTGGCAAAATGTTACTTCGCCAAACGTAAACTTGTATGGGAAGTTCTCGAAGGTGGCTTGAAGAGCAAGGTTGAGTTCAACTGGTCCAACTTTACTGCAATTAAGGCAGTATTTTTTGAAGGTGACCATGGGACTTTGGATATTGTGCTAGATTTATTTTTTCTCAATTTGTGTTGGTATATATTGGTCATTTCTTATGGGTAACGTGTTGGTAATTATTTATTAGTTGGCAAGACCACCTCTTTTCTTCCGAGCGACTGATCCTCAACCAAGGAAGCATACACTGTGGCAAGCAACTCGAGATTTTACCAATGGCCAAGAATACATACACAGGTAGATGTAAATTATATTTTTCCCTCATATACTAAAATTCACCTTTTTTGTTGCAAGTTGGCGCAAAATCTAAGCTTTGGTAGTGATATTGTCATTTAATCTGTGGTTCTTGTTATTGGTACTTCAGTAAAACATAATCAGGTTTTATCTTCAGTATATATTTTTTTGGAGTCTATTGTAAGCCTTTCCCTTTTGAATATTGTAGTTGCTTCCTTGTCAATTGTTTAAATTTGATTAAATTAGTTAAACTATACCTTTTTTATGACTATTATTAATATTAAGTTTTATATGATGATCTACAATGTAAAGCATATCCTTTATGGCATGTTGCCTTCCTTGACTCTTTCGGTTTGTGCTTCAAATGTCATATTATTATTTGATTAAACCTATTTAAACTAAGCTTGATGTGATAAAACAAATTTTGCCTGAAGATATATATGTTTGTTGCCTATCTCAAATTTTTCGAAACATAGATAAATCAGAATTTTACGTGTTCGATTGTGTCTATATTATAACTTTCACCAAATGGATGTTGCAGGAGGAATCTACTTCAATGTCCCCAGACCTTGTTGAGCAAGAATTTTGAGCAATTGATCGACTGTGATCCTCATTTGAAGCTACTTAGTGAGTAACCTGATATTATATTAGAATCGCCTTACTTTAATGCTCAGTACTCAGTTTTGGAAGATCGAAGTGATTCTAAAAGCCATATTAATGATGTTATTAATGATGATTCTAGAACCACTTCCTCCAACTTTTACGAATAGGGTCCCCCTTTTGCAACATCATCAATCTCCAATAAGACGGAAACACAGGATTCTTTCGGGAGGGCACCTCATTTTGATTCACAAGACACTCCTTCACCATGCTCATGTAATAATATTAGCTCCAACTGCATCACCTTTTGAAAATTCATCTATCCTGAAAGTGTTGGGACTAAAGTTTATCTACGAATAAAGTTGAGGAGCTGGCTTCAGGAAACACATCACTGCCTTGCGACGCTCTATTCGACAAAGAGATAACGGACTTTATAGCACAATTCTTTGATAATGATTCCCAGTCTTCTGCACAAGCTGGTGTTGGATCCGATGATGAACCTTATTCAACACTAGAGGCCGAGGTATCATTCTTGGAATTTCTAATAGTTTCTTGTTGCGACAAGTCCTGAAAACTATTGTTTTACTTTCTGTAGGCCCTGAGAGCTTCAACTTATATATATATATATATATATATATATATATTCTCTTGCAACTCGAAAGATATTTTTATACCTTTCTATCCATATGATGATCAACTTGAAAGCATCAAAATAATATCTCTCCAAATGATTGAAAATTGTGATTGTAATAAACTGGCTATAAAATAATCATTTCCATAATCTTTAGTGTGCATTCTAAAGAACTGTTATTGTCGATCGAATGCAGTGTGTGATCTCTCCCCATTTGCATAATTAAAATGAAAAAAAATATTTTTCAATGATTTTGGAACAGTTCATGCTCAGAAAGGGCCAAACTTTACTTCAAACAAGAGTAAGCAATCAATGTCGTGGCTGGTAGACCCAGTGGAAGCTAGCCAACAAGTCGGATTGCATCCTTCCTTTCATGGCGCCCTTCCTCTGCTGGAGCTCCTCCAGCAGATCATATGCTGTAACAACTCAAAATTCCTCATTACGAGTCCTAATAGTGGTTAAAAATATTTAGAAATACTTTAGAAATATTCTAGAGATTTTTAGAGTATTTTTATGTAATTTTTGGAGGTCGTTTGGTATTTTTACTAAATGAAAGAAGTTTCTACAAAAATAATGTCCAAGCCGAGATTCGAATCGGAGACCTCCGGCCGAGTCAATTCTTAAGCGAATCTGGTTGACCAAGAGCCCAAGCAGGCGTTGCTGATTAAAAGAAGCATGAAATGTATTTAAGTAGTAGAAGTTAATAATAGGAAATAATAGGAAGAAAAGGGTTGCAGCCAAGATTTGAACCCACGAGCCAAGCCTTAAGCAAAACGTGGCTGACCAAGTGTCCCAGCGATCGTTGTTAAAAATGGGAATGAAATATATTTAACTAATAGTTAATAGGAAACAGAAAATAAATACGAATAAAAAGGGCGGTTGAGGAATCGAATCCGCGACCTCAAGATTTAGCAAAGCGCGGCTGACCAAGTGTCCCAGCGAACGTTGCTAATTAAAAAGGGTAATGAAATTTATTAAGTAATAGTTAATAGGAAACGGAAAATAAACGGGAATAAAGGGACGACTGAGGAATCGATCCCGCGACCTCAAGATTTAGCAAAGCGCGGCTGACCAAGTGTCCCAGCGAACGTTGCTAATTAAAAAGGGTAATGAAATTTATTTAAGTAATAGTTAATAGGAAACGGAAAATAAATGGGAATAAAGGGACGGTTGAGGAATCGAACCTGCGACCTCAAGATTTAGCAAAGCGCGACTGACCAAGTGTTCGAGCAAGCGTTGCTGATTAAAAGAAGGAACAAATTTATTTAAGCAGTAGTTAATAAATAGGAAATAAATAGGAGAAAAAGGGTTCGGCTGAGGGATCGAACCTGCGACCTCTGACCCGGTCAAAGATTTGGCTGACCAAGAATCCCAGTGGTGGTTCTGTTTAGAAAAAAAAAGAAAAATTTATTTAAGGAGTTAATAGAAATACTAGATTATAAAAGGGATAAGTTAGGAGAGGGTTTTATTCCCGTGACCTAAACCATTCTGTCCTTCTCTTCAGCGTGCGACGATAGAGCTCGGGCAGAAAACAAAAGAGAGTTAGGGCATCGTCTCCGGCGGTCGGCCAAGGTCCTAGAAGCCCTTCTTGTTCGGTTGTGAGTCCAAGAAGTAAGGTAAGTGCTTCCTCACCTGCAGTAGAGTAGTTTCGGATTCATGTGTTCTTGATTTCCGACACATGCCGCAAAGATTAATGATTTTGAAGATTTCCTGCCGTGAGTTTCATAAAGAAGATGAGAAGAGGTTTTAATTAATTTGAATATGTGGTTTAGTTTATTCCTTATTGTTTGATTGGTGCTGCTACCATAAAACTAAATTTAGTTCATTTAGATTTGGAAAGGAATAAATTGTTTTGTTATGCAGTGAGTATGAGACAGATATCATATTGACTAATTTATGGGAAGAGAATGCATAAATTTAAGGGAATATTAGATTCAGAAAAGATGATGATCAAATGTTGATGACGTAAATTAAGGATGGAAACTTTACTTTCAGATTTTTGATGGAATTTATAGTGCAGATTTTAATTAAGTCTATAGTGCAGATTTTAATTAAGCTTATAGTGCAGATTTGATTAAGCTTATAGTGCAGAATTTTGATTAAGCTTATAGTGCAGAATTTTGATTAAGTTTGTAGGCAGATTTGATTAAGCTTATAGTACAGAATTTTGATTAAGCTTATAGTGCAGAATTTTGATTAAGCTTATAGTGCAGAATTTTGATTAAGTTTGTAGGCAGATTTGATTACGCTTGTATGCAGATTTAGTTTTAGTGCAGTTTCAATAAGCATTTCAGTACAGTTCTATTAAGTATTTTCATGCAATTCTGTTAAGCATTTCAGTAAAGAGTTAATAAGCATTTAGTGCAGTTTTGTATGAGACACCTTTTTAATAGAGGTATTAACAAGTATAAGCAAGATAAAGAAAAGAAAGAAAAAAGCCAAGACCTTAAGTAGATCCCAAAGTCAAGACTTTAGGGATTTTGACACATAAGGTACTTAAAGAAAATGCCGAGGCATTATATATTAGAAGTAATAAAAGATAACAAGTATTTTACTTTATTTAAGAGGCTAGTACCCGACTTTCGAAGTTGTCGTTAAACAAATCCAGGTGTCCAATTCCGAGGTCTTGGCCCTGGTAGACCGAAGTCTGCTCTTTTAGGATTGGTGGCTCGCTACCCCAACCTATTAGGGAACGCGCATAAGATGGTACTACGCCTGGTCCCAAGAAGAAAGTTGATTATTATTTTGAAGTATTAAAGTATAAGTTTTTAAACAAGTGAAATAAGCTTCACATAAGTTTAAAAATTCAGCAAGTTAGTTCTTTATGCTAGCATGATTGCATAGATTTTCTTTTCAGTATGTTTCTGTTGTTATTAGATGAGCATGAGTAGTATTTCTTTCTGAGCATTCAGTTTTAGATTTCTTCCAGTTATATGCATATTCGAGTTTTGTGAGTTAGATAGCGCTTACTAAGCAATTTTGCTTATAGTTGCATTTCCTCTTACTACAGATAAAGGAAAGGAAAAGTTATAGCAAAGGAAGGCGACAAGGAGGTGCGGATGGATGTGTGATGCCTGGACTATAGAAGCCTGGGGATTTAGCATAAGACTTTATTAACAAAGAGTTGAGTAGAATGTATTAGATGAGTTATTTAGTCTTTCGCTGCTAGTTAATTGTATGTTTTGAGTTTTTTTTAAAGTTTATGTAGTAATCTCAACATGTGAATAAGGATAGTTAAGTAAAGTTAGTAGTCTAGTAGCGCTCCGCCCTCACAGTCCAGTAGTGAGGAGGGTGGGGTGTTACATATGCCACCTCCAATCGCCCCTCCCTGCATATCTCCTCCAGCAAGGTCCGGTAGGTCAGAATGTCCGGTGCCTTGCAGTTCTCCAACATATCGTATACCACCTCGACCGCCACCTCTAACAGCCGCTCCAATGACAGGCTGCAGATCATCGCCATGTATATAGTCGTCGTGGGCACTAGTGCCTTCGACCTCATCTCATTGAAGTAGTTCAATGCCTTCTCCAACCAGCCCTTCTGGCAAAGCCCTTGCACGATGTAACTGTAGGAGTACTCGTTGGGCTCGCACCCGTAGAGCCCCATCTCCCTGAACACTTGGATGGCCTCCTCCATCTCCAAGCACCGTGCATAGGCCTTGATGATGAGGTTGAGCGCGAAGGTGTTCGAGATCATGCCCGAAGACTTCATCTGCCGCACCAGCGAGCGAACGGAGTGGAGATACACGTATAAGACCGGTGGCTCGCTGATCCGACGGAGCACCACAGCCAGGAGCATCGAATAGGTCTCTATGGATGGCCGACACGCCTGGGTGTTGCTGTTGTTGTTGCTGCTACCCCGACGCTGCTGCATCTGCTTGTATAGATCGAAGGCGCGGGAGAAAAGGGGGCGGCGGGAGCAACACTAATAGGAACCTCGGGGCCTATCACGTGGAAAAATGAAAAGGGAAAAATGAGAAGGAGGATAGGATGATCACTTTGAGGGGATCGACCTCTAATAATCAAATGAAATTGATTAATTAAAAGGAAAATTACTTGTCTTCCAAAATTACATAACGTCTCTTTAAATAGACACCTAAATGACCTTTTCAAATGAGAGGTCTAAAACAAAAATAAAAATAAAATAAAAATATATTTTCAAGAGAAAATGTTTTATCTAAAACTTGTCTTATAAAAGGAAAAGGTCTAAAACTTATCTTAGAAAAGAAAATAAGTTAGAGGATTTATTTGAATAGATTCATTAAAGGATCCTATCATTCCACCGCCCTTCGAAACAACCTTGTCCTCAAGTTTTTTAGCAATAAACTCTGGAACATTTTCTTGAATGACATCATATAATTCATAAGTATTGCTCCGATTCTATCTTCGGATACATTGACAAATTGCTTATTAGGTAGTGCAAGAACTAGTGTTGTCATCATAACTTCCTTTAAATTTTGGAATACCTTTTTTGCTTCAAGGCATCATCTAAATGCATCTGTGAGACCTAGAAAATCACGTAATGCCTTGATACTTGTTACGCTTCCACAAGTGCACGGATACGTCGTCAGTAATAAAAGATTATCGATCTCACGAGGATTGGTTATAAGCACTAGCGATTGTTCACGTAGAATTAGCTAAACTACTGATGGTTGTAGGTGAACTATTTCTCAAGAAGAAAAGAAATTGGGAAGTAGATATGAGAACTAGTGAGAGTGAGAGAGAGAGAGAGTTTTACTTGGCTTGGGAAGAGATCTAGGAGTTCGATTTATTGTGGTGGTAGTTGATGTATTATATTCTATCCTTTCCTCATTGTCAATCAACATGTACTCATCGGAAGTTCAAGTTACTACCCTTAAGCACTAAACGGAGAAGATTCTTGTGAAATCCTGTTACGATTAACCTCTGTCACTAGGGCGCCTCGGTAGATCACAAGAATGCGAATCTGATCGGTATCATTAAAGATAGAGATAGGGGTTTGGTTTAGTTTCCTACTTCCTTATTAAGAATTGTCTCTCCTTTCAAGATAGTATCTTAGATGTCCGTGAACGGGTTACCCCTGTCACTAGGGCCCCTCGGGTATACGATCTAAGATCCTCTCTTTACAAAATTAACAATTCCTACACAATCAATTAATACGACATGGTAATCTGAAGCAAGTTTCATGCATATCAAATAGAAACAAGACAAGCGAAATCATTCAATGAGAAAAAGGCATAAACAATAGTCTTACATCAATACCTATCCACAGTAACTCCCTGATCCTAGAACAAGGAATCTACTCCATAGACATAGGAGAAAAATCTGAAGACATAGTATAATTAAACATACAATCCCCAAATAAGAAGAGAGAGGGAAAAGAGATGCTTATTCAATGTCGTCCAGTGATCTTCGGATCCAATCCTTTGCTTCTGGAGTTGATGTGATGATGGAGGTGATCTCGGATCGTCGAACAGAGGTCTGGGACGGCGTGGATCGACACCAAGGTATATCTCTCTCTGATGACTCACCCCCCCCCCCCCTGAAGAAGCGTTAAAGGCCCTTTTTATAGGCTAGGGCACGGGCATGCGCACGACCCATGCCACGGCCGTGCGAGATCCGCACGGGTAGCTCCTCCCTCTCTTCGGGTAGAGTGACATGGTCATGCGAGATCTGCATGGCCAACTTCCTCTTCCCTTCGGGTTGAGTGGCATGACCTTGCGAGATCCGCATATCCGTGTCTTCCTTCAGCTCGGGTCTACATTGCACGGTCGTGTGAGGCTCACACGACCATGTGCTTCATGGCTACTGGTCGTGAGGCACGGTCGTGCGAGGTTGCACGGTCGTGTGATGCTCTCTCTCGGGAATGGCTACATGGTTGTGCAGGGTTGCACGACTGATGTCAAGTGGCTCCCTGTTTTACTCTGGTGCATCGACAATCTTCGTTTTCACTCCAAAAGTTATTCCTGTCAACACAAAACCAAACAAAGAGCATATCTCTGACAAAAGAGTAATTAATGCAGATTAAAAAATAAGAGAGATGATTATTAAAAAATATATGCAAATAAAGCAAGTGAATGTGCATTAAAATATGCATAAACGATCATAATATGTACGTACATCAATACTCTTTGGGGTGGGCCACTCCATCATAACTAGAACTTTTGAGGGATTAGTAGCTACTCCTTTTTAGCTTACAATATGACCAAGATATTCCACCTTAGTTGCCCCAAAGCTGTACTTAGCTCTTTTCACAGAAAGAGAATGCTCATGCAAAAGAGTAAGTACTTTATAAAGGTGATGCACATGATCTTCGAACGATGAACGATGAACTATAAACAAGGATGTCATCAAAGAAATTCAAAACAAACTTACAGAGGTAAGGCCTGAAGATATCATTCATCAAACTTTGGAATGTAGAATGTGCATTAGTTAAATTGAAAGACATGATTAAAAATTCATAAGGACCATCATGAGTCTGAAAGGCTGTTCTTGGAATATCTGGCTGATGGATTCTTATATGATGGAAGTCTGAGCGAAAATCTAACTTTGAGAAGAATGAGGAACCTCCTAATTCATCAAGTAATTCATCAATGATGGGGATGGGGTACTTATCTTTCATTGTAATTTTATTGAGTGTCCGGTAATCTACACACATTCGTCAATTTCCATCTTTCTTTCGTACAAATAGTATTGAAGAAGAATATGGAATTACATTTAGGCAAACGATACCAGCCTGAAGCATCTCTTGTACACTCTTCTCAATTTCCTCCTGTATGTAAGGGTAGCGATAAGTCCTAACATTTGCTTTAGGATCTTTTTTGGTGGAGAGTTGCATGAGAAAAATGGAGTAATCTTTCTTTAATAATTACTCTGTCTGATGACTACTGATTGATGTGATAGTATTTTGTCTCTTACCTCTGATACAAACTTCTTTTCCTTGATCTTGGAAGCATATTGTTAGTTTAGAGAAATTTCATATTGTGTCTCCTAATGTTCTCAACCATTGTGCTCTAAGTACAACATCATATCCATCTAGGGGGTAAAAGAGAGAGATCTGTGATTAATTCATAATTTGATAAGAAAATTTTAATACTATCGCATTTTCCTAGACTTGCAAGTGATCTTCCATCCGCCATCTTAACATTAAATGTAGATGCTCGCTCTATTTTTTGTTTAAGCCTCCTTGCTAAGGTTGAGTCTAGAAAATTGTTGATGCTTCCTGAATCTATAAGTATCATTACTGGTTGCTTTTTAATGAATCCTTTTACCTTCATTGTTTGCGGAGTTTATAGTCCTTCTAAGGCATGTATAATGTATTGATATTGTCATAGAGTCATCTTGTACTTCGTTGATATTATCTTGTGTTTCACCTTCATCAAAATCATATTCTTCCTTAAAGTTCTCTATTGGTTCAATAATCAATATCTTCTTTTGCTAGCATTGATGACCACAATGCCACTTTTCATCGCAATGCCAACATAATCCCTTTGCCATCCTTTCCTTGATCTCTTCTTTTGTCAATCTACGGGGTGTCGAATAATGTGATGGGTTTTCATGAATTACCTTGTTATTTCTTCTTCCTTCCTCATTGATCTTCTCTTCTTGTAGTCATGCAAAGGATAAGGCAGCCTTCATGGTACGGGGTTGATTAATTTTTACTCCTCGTCGTATATCAAGGCAATGTTGTACTTATCCCAAGCTTCATACATCGATACTATTCAAGCTCATTTTAGCATGCAAAACTCCAAGAAAGGTTTTTTACCTTTTCAGCATGGAGTACCTTTATCTAAAGAGATGTGTCCTAAAATATCAAAGGAGATAGAGGAGATGAAGGCAACTCCTTATGCTTTGGCTGTAGGAAGCCTAATGTATGTAATGCTATGTACAAGATCAGATATCTGTTTTGCCATGGGAATGGTTAGCATATATCAAAGTAACCCTGGACAGGAACATTGGACTGCCTTAAAGCATATATTAAAGTACCTGAGAAGAACTAGAGATTATATGATGGTTTACCAGGCATATGATTTGCTCCCTGTAGGTTACACGGATTCGGACTTCTAATCAAATAGGGACAACAGTAAATCAACCTCGGGGTATGTGTTTACTTTGGGAGGTGGAGCCATAGCATGGAGGAGTGTTAAGTATAAATGCGTTTCAGACTCCACCATGAAAGGTGAGTATGTGGCAGCCTCTGAGGCAGCCAAAGAAGCAGTATGACTCAGAAACTTCTTGATGGACTTAGATGTGATTCCTAGTTTGCTCAAAATTATCACAATTTATTGTGATAATAGTGGTGCAGTACCAAACTTGAATGAACCACGAGCTCATAAGACAAGTAAACACATTGAGCACAAGTACCACCAGATACGAGATATTGTAAAGCGAGGAGAAGTTGTTGTCGCCAAGATTACATCAGCAGATAACCTGTCAGATCCTTTCACTAAGGTTCTTCCGGCGAGAGCTTTTGATGGGCATGTTGAGGGGATGAGAATTAGATGTATGACAGCATAGTTTTTTAGTATAAGTGGGAGATTGTTAGAATGTATACTAAAAATCTAGCTTTTTGTATGAACATTTATTTTGAAATGAGAATCGCATTGGTCAAATATCTGGATTTAGTTAAATACAGTTGTCCATTTAATTTATATTGTAGATAACATGGTGTGTGGTGCTACACAGAAGATCATGTTATCAGTTCCTTATAAGTTATAAATAGTAGCTCACGACCGAGATGGATAGGGATAAACCATTGGAATGGTTGTAGTGAAATTTGGTAATAGTTTATCTTGACTATAAAATTATACTAGTACACTATGTGTGTATTGAGTAGGACCATTTGATGTTGTTTCTTTTTATACTGACTACATAAAAGAACAAAATCTCTGTTATTTTGGATGTGCGTACTCTTAATCCCGATATAATAACAGACACATATACTTAATATTTATTTTTTAATTTATCAAATGGTGAGATTTATTCAGTTAAATCAATAGACTCCAATAAGTTGAGAAATAATATTATTTATATGGTGTGTTGTTGATTATAAAAGAAAATTGTGTCCTAGTAATGTAGGTTGATGATGTCCCCTTGAGGAGCTCATAAGGATTATCATGTAAACCTTGCAGGTGGACTTAGTCCGACATGATAATAACGTTGAGTGGTACTACTCTTAGAGCTAGATGTTAATTAAAGTGAGATGTCAGTAACTCATTTAATTAACGGACATACAATATCTTAAACACAGGGAGACTAACACACTCATGATAAGAAGGAGCCCATATTGTAATATGAGATTGGTGTGGTAGTTTAATAATAACTCTTTAGTAGTATGAGTTATTATTGATGAACTTGAGTTGGGTGTTCAGGTCGAACACAGGAAGCTCAAGTCCATCAGGAGGCCAAAACCAATTTCTTCTCTCAGTCCCTGTTGTAGCCTCTATAAAGCCTCGCATTCATCCGTTTTGATTTTGCTTCCTGCCCAAGAAAGGGGTCAGCCACATCCTTGCTTGGTGCCCAAGCAAGGGGCCGACCAAGCCTTGCTTCCTACCCAAGAAAGGGGCCGGCCAAGCCTTGCTTGGTGCCCAAGCAAGGGGTCGGCTAAACCAAAAGAAAAGGAAAGAAAAAGAAAAAAAAAGGGAGGAGATTTTTTCTCAACAGAATTAGAGATTTTTCTAAAAAGAATTACGTTGATTCTTTCTTATAAATTTTCTAAAAAAAATTATATTAATTCTTTCCTAAGAAATTTTTCTAAAAAGAATTATGTTAATTCTTTCCTAGAGATTTTTCTAAAAAGAATTATGTTGATTCTTTCTTAGAAATTTTCTAAAAAGAATTATACTAATTCTTTCTTAAGAAATTTTTCTAAAAAGAATTATGTTAATTCTTTTCTAGAGATTTTTTCTAAACAAAAATCTATTATTTTTCTCCTTTTTTATCTGGGGCAAAGGGTTATAAAAGGAAAGGAGGTTATGCCACAAAAATCAATCAATTAAAAATTGATAAGTTTTTCTCTACAACCAAAAACCCTCTCCTTTCCCTTAAGGCTGGCGCCCATTCTTTCTTTTCTTTCCTCTAGGGTCATCACCCCACTTCTTTTCTTGGTGGCCGGAGCTTGGAGGAAAAGAAAACGAAGAGACGAAACACCTTGATGGCCGACAGTTTGGAGGAGAAGAAGAAGGAGGAGGCGTTCCTTTCTTTGCATCCTTTGGTGGTAGGCGGCTTGGAAACAAAAAGGGTTCATGTGTTTTTGTCTTGGTAGATCGTCGCCCACACGACGTCATAGAAGAGAAGAGGAATACGGCAGAAGATCAAGAGGTCTTTGTCTACAAAGAAAGGTATAACTAGTTATTTATTCCGCAGCACAACTAGTTTTGTTTTCTTTGTATTGATCCTGAAATACCAACACAAGAGGCTAGCGATTTCGTGTTTTCATTTTTGTCCTTTGATTTTGAGTTTCGATCTTATGCTTTGATTGAGGTCTCTGTAGTTAAACCTAAGGTTACTGTGAGAAGTTTAATATTCAATTTCTTTGAAAAGCTTTGTCTAGAAAGTGGTGGATGATCTCATAACCAAGAAGGCCTAGTGCCTCACCAACGACCTGGAAGCCAATTCTTGAAATAAATATTTAATCAACTTCTGTAATATGGTTTAACTTCTGAAGAACACAAGGGTTGAACTTGGAGTAAAAATGTTAAGTTTTGTTTCCAATCCAAGTTTAACTTCTGAAGAGTACATGGGTTGGTAGGAAAAGTTATGTGCTTGTATAAATTTTTTTTCAGGGGAAACAGAATGATATTCCAAGTAGCGCCCAACACACTATATATAGGATTGGTTCCCAAGGGTGGTATCTTGACTTAACTTCTTATTCCCTATCAACAAAAAGTTTTGCGGCACCGTCACTCCTTAATTCTCTTGGGAGATGTTTTCTCTTTGCTTTCACTACTTCTTCTTCCTTAAGGATTTTTGGATTGCTGGGACAATGCTAAAGACAATGATAACTCTTCAATCAAGTTTTATGCTTCATGTTATTATACTATGTTTTCGATGTAACTAAATTCATGTTTTCTCTATATGAATTCCTTTTGCTCTTAGAATTCATGCAGTTAGGAGAAAAAAATTCCTTTCAAATTATCCTTCATCTAAGATATTATCCCTAGGACTAAATTTTTATTTTAAAATGGTTGACACTAAACAAGATGAAATCTTCTATGCTATAATAGAGATAATGAGATAACTTTGGATCTTATATGATCACTATCATAGAATATCAAAACCTTACTCACTATCTATTTTACGGAAATCTAAGGAAATTATAAAATAATCATTAAATTTTTATCTAAATTTTAGAAACTCATGGACATCTTGTCCATTCTCATAATAGAAGTTGTGCTTTTGTGACTAATACTCGGTGTTTTATCCATACCCATTACTTTCTAATTTATATTTTAAAATATAATTTTGAAAATACCATATAAATTATGTTTAATATTTTGTAAAATAAAAGCCAAATCAGGGAAAAAAAAGAATCTTTAAATGATATTAAATCATCATAATATATAACTAACCTTTCATGTAAAATATCTAATTTAAGTAAATGAAACTAAATAAATATTAAGATGGTAATAAAAATTTTGTTCTTATTTTACTTTCATTGCTAACATACTACAATATAAAAAGTCATTAGTGCTACAATCATTTAAAATTTAAATTATATTATAAAAATTCATTACAACTAAATAAGAAGTAGGATAATAACTAAAACTTTTAAAATGTCATAAATATTATTACATATGTTTCATTTGTACAAGAATAAATGTACATTTATAGTATTAGCATTTTCTAAAAAAAAAAATACAAATATATATATTGAATGAATCTTATAATAATATATATGTATTTACACATCATTTGAAATTTTTTAGGTCTTATTTGTTAGAGCATCCACACCAGCTTCTCTATCTAAAATACATAATTTAGAGTAAAAAAGTTACTTTATTAAATTTGGATATCCACTTTTCAATACACCATATATCAGCTTCTCTATTTCTTCTCTCTCTTCTATGATGTTTAGGGAATGGATAGAGTAGCTGATATAAAGATTTTTTATCTAGCATATCCAAATTTAAGGTAAAATTTTTGAATAGAGTATTTGATATAGATACTCTTAAGTTCATAATATCTACCTATTGTTTCAACATACTAAAATTGACCATACATAAAAAAGAATAACAATTTTAACTATTTAATTTGATTTTCTAATGTTTTTACTCCATTTTGCATGCATAAATTTAAGCATGACGTACACATCAAATATTAAAATATAAATTATAGTTGTAGATTGATATACAAATTTAAATTCTTCAATACTTACACTATTAAAAATTAATATTATCGAATAATATTGAAAATATTTTAGAGATAAATACATCAATTGATATCGTATGAATGAGTTTGTCAATAGTAATAAAAACACCTCAAATATACATTTAAAATTAAAACTAGAAGAAAGATATTCCATATAAATAAATATAACTAATAATTCTCTTAATTCAATATTAAAATATTACAATAAATTAGAATAGGTACATCTATATTTTTGATAAAAATCTAAATAATTATTTTTGAAACTGGTTTACTGTAAACTTAATATAGGATGTTTAATTTTGTAGCTTTAATGATTCATACACTCATTTAAAATTTGCAAGATACATTATAAATTTATATTTTGCAGGTATCTCTAAACAAAAGAGTGTTTTTTCTCAAATATTTAATATAAATAGATGATTTTAAAAGGGAGAGTATCTTGAACCTGGAAAATTTTTTATATTTTCTTGCATCTCAAATATTGGAAATGAAACTATAATACATTATTGTTAAATTCAATAATCAAGGTTTAATTTTAAAATTATCTTCACCTTACGACCTTACCTTTTTAAGATTAAGATGAGCTTCTATCACTTGAAATAAAGACGAGAAGTTGAAAATAATTGAGCTTTAAGAATTGAGAGATAAGAATAAAGTATTTGTTTTAAAAATAATGAATAGAGTAGTTTATTTATAGAGTTTGGAGAACAACGATCAATTAAATATAATTATTGATTGAAAAATAATCAAATAATTTTGATCATTAAAATAATCACTCAGACAGTCCAACAATTATTTTTTTTAAAAAATTTCTTAGTCGATAATTTAAACCATTAGTTCATGTTTAAATTTGAGTTGAAATCATAAATCGTCTACCCTAGCCCATCTCTAGATGAGCTGATTAACCCCATCCAATTAGGTCAACGATTAATCAATCTGTCAACAATGACTAGCACATGAGGTGTTTCCATCATGAGGTTTCGAATCTCGGCAAAGCCGAGGTAAATGCCTCCCTTATGTGCTAGTTATTATTCCAAAGGCTAATAGCCGTCTGTGATTTACCTCCTCCGTGTTGGCCCTGGGACGGGTTGACGGGGGCGAACGTATTCACCTTTTGTGATCAAATTGAGATGATTCAACCACAACCAGTGGAGGCCTAATGTAACCTAGTTATACTATTTTATTATATAGTATGGGCTCACAATGATTGTGTATTAAAAATTTAATTTTTTTTTATCATTACAAAGAGTTCAGATTTTGAAATAATTTTTTATTAAATAAGTTAACATTTACATAAAAAAAAATCTCAAATTGTTCAAATTAATTTTAACTAAATTGTTTTAAATATTTTTTTCACTCTTATAATTTTTACAATATAAAAAAAAGGAAATAACAACATAGTTTAATAAATAATATTAAATGTATTGATTGAGTTTAGTGAATATATTTTTGATTGATTAGAGTTACTTGGGGATGTATAAGGGTTGATTTTGATAAAATCAAACTCTAAGGTTGAATTTGATTTAGCCATTAAGGTTATTATAAACCAAATTGATTGAATCGTGTTTAAGAATTATAACCCCAATTTTAGTCATCCTGATGCTCTTTTCTCTCTGTGTTGACCCAAGCAACCCTCTAGATGAGTTAATTACAATTCTAACTCGTCCAATTGAATTAACGGTTAAATAATTTGTTGACTTACTTATTGTTCATGCGGGGACTGATTCAACCCCAACCTATGAGGGTCGAATATAACTTATATCTATTTTCTTATATGGTATATATTCATAATAACTGTGTGCTAAAAAAATATTTTTATTATAAATTTTGAGATAATTTTTTATCTAAAAAAATAGTGTTTATATAAAAATATCCGGATAAAATTAAACTCTGTTGAATTTAGGCATTAAAGTTATTAGATGATTAAATCGAGTTTAAGAATTGTAGCCGTTAGTCATACGAGCTATAAGAATCGTCTAGCCGTTACGCCCTAGCCGTTGAGTCATCCTGTTACGACCCATAATAATTTTAGCCGTTGAGTCATCCTGATGCCCTTCTCTAAACCCTAAACCGTTCTCTCCCGTGTCGCTCTCCTCCCGAGCGGCCCTCTCTGGAGCTCCCGAACGTCACGCGATCGCCTCCTCTCGCGAATGGTCGATCTGTTTTCTCCCCTTGCAGCGCGGGCAACTTGTAAGTCTCCTCTCCTTTCTGGCGATGGATAATCTCCGTTCATCTTCCTCACAAGATTTTTTGTTCTGAGTTGTGTCCCCATTCCAGACCACGATATTTCTTGTCCGGTGAGAGATATCAGCTATCGTAAATTTAATCTGGCTGGTGGTTTTTTTCCCATATGACTTTACTGATTGGAATGTTTTCAGTTTTTCATTGACCAGGGTGGTCTAGAATTCTTTAAACCGTGATGGATGATTCTATTGGTTTCACTGATCGAAGAAATTAGCTGGTAATCATAATTTCTCCCCCTAAACCTGCCACGGATTAAGATTCCATCAATGAGATCTTTTTGGATCATTGTTATTCGTTGAAGAAATTGAATCCATTTACAGATCCGGGAGGGAGGTGTTGATTTTGTGCTATCCTACCAAGTTTCACAGAAAATTATGTAAAGAACTCTGACTTGCCCATTTGCAGTTACTGTAGCACCGATCTAGATTCTACATCAAGAAACTATCCAAACTGTTAGGATCTTCTAAGTAAATCCAAACTCTTATGTAGGACTAGTGTCAAGATGCATGTTATGCAAATCAAATATGATCATAATATCTTGAACATGTTTATTTTTAGATCATTTACTTTTGGGCTAACATTTTTGTTAGAGATCATTTGAACACAAACTTGTTTGGTTGTTTTTATTTTTCTAAACTAGTTTTATTAGTCATTTTTGCTACTAACAGTAACTTGCATTTGACTACGTTTGTTTTAAAAAATTTACATTCAGAGAAACTGAACAAACTCTAATGGATAGATTAAATATGGTTGTGCTTATCGTATAATTGATAAGTAGTGTAGGTTGCTATTTTTACACTTTAGTAATTGAGTTTGGCTTTACAACTAATTATTTTTACTCTTGGATTTTATTAATGGACTTCTATTATTTAAACAGTTGTATGGTATTTCAAATTGAGTAGCAAGTGCACTAGCATTTTTATTTGTGATAACAATGGTGGTTTTAATTCGTGTAAGTTGTGAAGTTAACCATACTTTTAGTCTAGATCATTCCAACATTCACTTAAGTGGTTGGTAATAGTTAAGTTCAATCCAAATATTCAACACCTAGACTATATACTATTTTAGATTTGGCCATCAATTTTTGTCATACTATTTGTTCTTTTGGTTGAGTACTTTTTTGCCTTAGGCATCTCACCTCGAGGCTTTGATTCAAATGTTCCTTGCATGATCCTTTAATCAATTGGCTAAGTGATTTTTTTTTTCTAATAAAGAGTTGGCCAAGTGGTTATATTATCACGTATTGACCTCTCATATAAATTTATGTACAAATACGGCTTAGCAACAACAGTGGCACAGAACATTTATTCAAGATGAGCTACCTTTGCACTTGTTGGGCCAAGCAAGCTCAAAGGAACATTACTCACTATGCATTTATTCAGCAAGCACAATCACTTATTACCCATTCTGCAAGTTTACAACTTCTTAATACAATATCTTAAATAGCTATAATAAATATTGTAAAAACTAAACTAAAACTCCTCAAGCTATCTTAAAATGTTCCCACCTTGCTTAAAAATGAAAATTTTCATCTCATATTTTGAAACTTTTTTCATCTAGTGTTTTGTTTATTTAGTATCTTCACTGAACGTATTAGGGTCTAAACTCTAAACGTATTACTGTGGAAGATGCTTCTGAAATTGTAAGCTAATACATAACTTTAGCTTCAAATCATTGAAGGTGCCAACCATTGTTAAAACATTAGAAAGAGGGTAGTAGTAGCTGTCCAAAGTTGTGAATTCCTTAACATATGTTTAGGTAATAATGTAAATTATGGAGATATAATTCCGGAACATTTAGGTAAGAAATGTAGCAAAACTTTCCAAGCATGGATGCCATTGTAGAATAACATGGTTCTTATTTTTGCTGTAGCAAAATTTATTTCATGCAATTGTTGCCTTGATCCTATAATTTTTAACATGGTTTATTACTTATTTCAGAGAAAACATTAATTGTTACTTTTAAAGTCTACTTGCAAGTTGAATTCAATACACATGCATAAACGCGCACACATTTATGGGTTTGTTTTAATATAAGAATTGAACATTTATGCTCCTCTCTTATCTAAAAGTAATCAATATCTTAAATAGTTTCCACCTTGATTAAAAATAGAATTTCTCATCTAATATTATGGAACTTTTTTTCTTTTAGTATCTTGTAGATTTCAGAAGTTACGTGTTCACAGATTATGGTTGAGCTGATAAAGCTATTTTAATAGAAATTGCCTATGAAATTGTAAAGCTAATAATATGCAACCATAAGTTAAAAATCATTGAATGTGCTAACCGTCGTTACACCAAACATTAGGAAGAATTGCAAAAGTTGTGAATTCCCAAGAATTTGTTCATGTTATAAAAATATGATCATGGAGAAGAAGCATGGTTCTTATGTTCATTGAGCAAACATTAATTTAATGTAATCCTTGCCTTCACCCTAATAGCCATGTTTATTACTTACAAAAAGTAAACATTTGTACAAAGTCCATTGAGTATGAATATAGTATCCTATTTTACATGAGAGTTAAAACACACAAATAAACATACATCGAGCATTTATGCTTTTATTTACCAATTTTATATAGTATTGTCATTTTATCAATCTGTAAGCAGTTCCATCCTTTTTAGTTTATCATCTTATTAAATAGGTGTGTGTACTTTCTCCACATCTTGACATACTTGAAGGTACTTCCATTGCACAAGCAATCAGAAAACTGGCTGTGGTAGTATCCTCCTACCTTATGAAACCTCAGTTACACTACACTTTGTTCTTAATTGGCCAAAGCATATATATTACCTACATCAGTATATTGCCAAAAAAGAACAACCCCACATGCATAAGATATTTATATACAATAGATAAAATGTAAGATCTTTGCTGTTAAACTAAATAATGATTCACTGTTCATCCCTCTACTTCATTCCCTTTCTGAATTTTACTTAATATCTTTTAACTATTCATTAGTTTTATTGGTGGTTTAGTGCTTGCATGATGTCACATGCATCTCCTTCGTTATCTACCATTTTTGTTTTGTTTACTTTATTGCATTGTTATTTGTCTTTATTATCATTTTATAACATCATTATTTTTGTTGTGTGACAAACTATATGCTTTTAACTCTTTTGTACCTATTCTTTTAACTGTATTTTATATGTTTCACATACTTTTTTTCCCTATTCTTTCTTTGACTTGTACTTGTTTTCACCTTTAACTTCTTTCTTTTTCTTTTTGTTTTACTCTTCTTTGAGTTTTTTTTCTATTTTTCTGCTTTATCTTTACTTTTTTTTATATGTCTCCTTCACCAATTGTTTTTTTTACTTGGTCCCTTTCTCTTATTATTTTCATGAACTATCACCAACTTTGTAATCTTCTTTTTCACTTTTATTTTCATGTATTTGTGTTCCTTTGTTATTTTGGATTTTCTTGTCCTTTTCTTTCTTTTCTTTTGTTTTCTTCTTTTTTTCTCCTCTACCAGTAATTTTTATTTTTTTAGTTATTTTTTCTATTATTTTTACATGCCTTCATTTCAATTTTACTTGTACACCTTTTTTTCTTTTCTTTTAAACTCTTTTCCGTTGTTTTTCTTTCTTAAAATATGTATTGCTCGATCATTCTTTGGCTTTCATCCTTCTTCTCTTTCACTTTGTCATTCTTTTCCTTTTACTTCTTATTTATTGTTTGAGTGTATTTGAACGTTATCATATTATTGTTCTTTATCTTTGTGCATCTCGTGTTTTTCATTTTTATTAATAGTATTCTAATTTACTATTATTATTTACTCTTTTCCTTCGTATCTTATCATTTTTATTGATTTTTTATTATGCCTTTGTTAATAAGTATAAATTTTTATAAAGGTTTTTAATTTTTTTTTAGAATTTTAATTTAATAAAATAAACAAATTGAATTGTTGAATACAAATTATGATTGAACCCATCGGGTATAAGAGGAGATAAGGAATATGTGGGTTTAAAATGGGATCAATTTTTTATTCTTCCTTTATGTTTTAGCTAGTTTCTCATTGTTCATTTAGAAATCTTTAGTCTAAAATGATGTTTATAACATTTTCTACATACCATGCCCATAACAAAATTATCAATTTTATTCAACAAAATAAATCATCACCCCTTTGTGGTGGATGATTGAAGATCTTTGATGGTTTTACTTTACCTAGTAGAACAATTACATTAGTTTTCTACATTGATTTAACTATAGAGATATTTTTAGGGTGAAGTTGTGGAATTGATTCCAGTGGATGCATACATGGAGCTGTCTTCATGATGCTCTTGAAGCTTTTAGTAGTAATTTCCTGCATGACCTTTTGTGATTTGGGAGCTTGTTTTTTGAAATATAAGTTTTTTAGAATTACTTTAGGTAACAATTTAATTGATATATGTGGTTTTAAGGATACGTATTTGTATTTTGGATCGTATTCTATTGGAAGCTCCAAATGTTGATTTTAGACTAGGTAGAATCACTATTGTTTCAATCTGCTCCAAATGTTGATTTTCTTGTCAAGTCACAATTAGGTATAGAAATTGGAGTCATGCTTGGAAAAAAAGGTACTTGCTCTTATGTATTCTTTGTCTTTTTGGAATACAAAACTCAATATTATCGAGACTTACTATAGCATTCTTGTAGGCCAAGATGGGCACTTATTGACAAAGCATACATGCAAAACACGTGGAGATTATCACAATCATCATATCACCGGTTTTACACGGATGACAATATATATTAATAAATATTTGTTATATTTTTTATCTTCACCTAAACTTAATACTTTGTGTATTTTTAGTTTTTGAGAAATTTTAAAAATGATAATAAAGTGAGAGAATTACCCCAACACCCCCTATGCGATGTCAGAATAATCATGGCAATGATATTGATGGTTTGAAACTGACCATTGATAAGTAGTAGGAACCATTTAGTTTTTATTAACAGTCAAGGAGTGTGAAATCATTACACCCGATGGTGGCATTGAAATTGTTCTGTACAAATTATTTCTTAAAATTCTTAAACACGATCAATAGTGATATTAAGTATCCATTTGGAGAGTGTTGGCATTGAATATGAGTATGATAAGAGTACAATGTAAAGTAAACCCTTACTAGTTGAAGTTCTTAAGTTTATTAGTTCATTAATTTCTATTGAGACTATTTATATTTGTTGTGTTTTGTCACTTCTAAAACAATCAATTCAGATAATTTTTTCATTGTTTTCTAAATCTTTAGGCTTGCGACATCTTTCAAAAATGTTGAAGCGATGACTGTCGTTAGTTTCCAAGTGTGTCCTCACTCCGAGCAAAATTTCAGGATTCAAAAGATTCAAAAGTGTGTCCTACTAGGTTGTTACTCAGTTCTTTCAACTCAAACTATTCCTAGGCATTTGGCTGTGGTAGTGTATTCTTCTATTATCTTGTTTATGTTGTTTGTCTTAAATACATTGCTTTAACCATGCACATTCATTCCTTCACTCTATAAATTTAGAATTAGAATGCAGTTTTATTCACAACATTTATCACTAGGTTAGTTTTTAATATTATATCTTCCCCATGTTATGACTTTTACTGCTGCAGTATTTGAATCTCACCTACACTGCATATCTATGCAGCTCCCACCAAGCTCAAAAAGCTATTATTGAGGTATCTCTGGAATATCGAGAAGATTTTTCAAGGCTTCAGGTGCTGAATCAGGCGAGTTAGAAATTATTAAGTTAATATCCAAAATCCATTCCTTGGATTTTGAGAACACAGGCTTGCGTTGGAAGTAATGGCTACTCTTTACAAATTTATTTGATGAGCATTTTTTGTGCTATGAATTATGATTGTGATGTTTTTGATGCGTCAAAAATTGTCTTTTGATTTGATTACTCATCTTGTCATTTATTTCTTAGAAAATCTTGATCATATTCTCATTTCATTCAGATCTACTTTTAAAAATCGTAGGGGAAATTGCAGGTTAGTAATTGAAAACTTTGTTTGCTAAAATTGATATGGTATCCTGATGAATATTATTTACTTAGTATAATTTGAACACCTGTGCCTGATATATTTTTTCACTTGAAATCTGTGTATATGTAATATATACATATAGGTTATTTTCTCAGAAATTTGAAAAGTTAACTTTCTCAGTCTAGAGAATACTTGGAGTATCTGCTTTAAACACTTTATTACAAGTATGCAGAGTATTGCTTATGCTTGCTTTGTCTTGAAGTGATTCACATCTACTTTTAAAAATTGTAGGGGAAATTGCCGGTTAGTAATTGGAAATATTGTTTGCTAAAATTGATATGGTATCCTGATGAATATTATTTACTTGGTATAATTTGAACGCCCGTGCTTGATATATTTTCACTTGAAATCTATGTATATGTAACATAGACATATAGGTCATTTTCTCATAAATTTGAAAAGTCAACTTCCTTAGTCTAGAATACTTGCAGTATCTGCTGTAACACTTTATTGCAAGTCCCACCTCACAAAATCCCAAGTTAAGAGCTGTTACGAACTATTGGGGGAGTATTGACTGAAATACTAATGGAGGATGGATTTTTCCATGATATACTTAGTAACCTTTACCATGTCCATATGTAACTTTTGATGATATACTTAGTAGCCAAGGAGAGTCATCCTTCAAAGCCTTGCTGATAAAGACATCACTGTTTTCTATTTAGCATCGTGGCATCAAACCCCGAATTGGATATCATTTTATGGAGGAGATAGTTTGTATTCAAACTTTGCAAGAAATGCCTTTCAACACACTTTGATGACTTTTCTAGTGCAAAAGAGAGACCAAAGCAGTGTGTTTCTGCTGAAGTGATGGCTGGTATTCTTCATTCTGATGTTAATGCCTTTCAGAGGCATGGAATGAGTGGCTGATGGATCAACTTCACAACATTATTATGGTGACACTGATTGGGAAGTTTGTATATGCTATGTGGAATCCTCCTATTGAAAGCAAATATTAGACTTCTTAATATGCTAACCATTACCCCAAATGACATCTACTAGTGTAGTTTCAAAAAGGTATGCTTTGCAGTTGCTAATATATCTCCACTCACTGTTGAATTGAGCCATCCATCTGCCCAAGTAAACATACAAGGTTTTGCTCCATTAATTTTTTTTAATGTGCTTTTAGCAATAGTTGTGTTGTTAATAAACTGTCACCTGGTTATCTTTATTTTTTTCCTAGCAAAACATCAACTTTTATTGTATCCTTTTCTAGTTGCACTATTTCTGAATATTACTAATAATAATATGTCATTGCATGGAGTTCTATGGAAAAATAAGATCTGTAGAGCTGACCACAAATGTGGCTTGTTGATGTTTATCAATAGAGAAACAGAAGCATATAAAAACAAACATTCCTTTTTTCAAATCTATTAATATAGATATCTGCTTTCCTAATGTTTTTCAAGGATCTTGTGTGTGTTGGTACCAGGCTATTCTCTTTATACACCTATGTTATTCTTTATACATCTTTCCAATTATCATAAGAATAGGATCTGTGTTGTCCAGGTCAGTACAAAGTTGGCACTGTATGTGTTGGTATCAGGCTATTCTTTATACACCTATGTTATTTTTTACACAGGGCAAATTAAACTAAACCTAAATAGTTGTTTCAAAAAATGTGCTTTAAGATCTATTCACATGTCATACCTCTTTTTCTGCCATGCCATCATGCCATCTTTTAGAAGTTGGAGCATCCACATCTCTAGTATTGTATAGACCGAGTTACCAGAATTCCAGTCAAAAATTAATAATGCTACTTAGCATGGGGCATGTTCTGCTGTTAGTTGTTTTTCTAGCTTGATAAAAGTTAATTTTACTGATATAAAGATTCTTAATTAAGCTATAATGATATAATGATGGTTCTTTTTGAGATGTTATCTGTTGTAAGATTATCATAATTAATCTAAATTAATATTTCATCTTTGAATGTCTCCTAAAGACAGTAAATTTTCTTTTGGATAGTATAGTTGCTGAGAATAACCTCAATGGATCCTTTTTTTTAAAAAGGTTGGCTATGTAGGGATGATTGAATTACCACAAAAAGAAGCTTGGATAAATGTCCTATCCTTTCTGAGTTGGCGGTGAATATCATAAGCATAAATCATTTGGAAAGCATTGAGATCAATGGAGAAGAAACTTTTGAGAATGCCTCAATTAGTAAGGAAGCTAACAGACGATACTTAAATGTATTTTATTTTTAGAACCGTTGCTAATCTGCTTTGTTTTTGCAAGTTATTTTCTTTGGAACTTTTTGCAAGTGAAATCTGAAAGATTATCTTATATGTTAGACATAATTGTCAAGCTCCTTTCTAACCAGTTATTTCATTACAAGTATGAGGTGGTTGAATGTGTCACACAATCCATGGATTCAATTGTTGTCCCATTGCTTCAAGATTTCAGAACTCTCTCTTTAGATTTTTAGGATCCTATTATCATGTTAGACAAATTATTATGCTCTTATAATCAAGGATGCTTCTAGTATATTCATATGAAAATTTTTAATTATTCCGGCCAATGTGGGGTCTCGGGTAGGGATGACAACGGGGTGGGTTTGGGCCGGGTTTGGCCAATCCCAGAACCCACCCTATCAGAAAAAATGGACCCGGACCCGTCCCGCCTAATTTTTCAACCCGCCCCACTCAAAACCCGACGGGTCTATAGCGGGTTGAACCCGCCAATCCACTAAGCTTAAAAAAAATACAATTCAATAATAAGTTATTATTATTGTATTTTATATTATATAATATAAATTATAAACCATAAATATTATATATATAACGGGATGGGTTCGGGGCGAGTTTATTGAAATTCGTAACCTGCCCCGAACTCGCTTCTAAACCCGGTCAATGGGTTTAGACTCCCCGTAACTTGTTTGACCGGGTTTTTAAACCCGCCCCGAACGAGGCGGATTTAATATGGGGCCGGGTTTAAACTCACCCCATTGTCATCTCTAGTCTCGAGGAAGAAGAGACACACAACAACAACTTTACTACCATTGCACCACTCCCTTTCAAATATTAACCAAAATAATTTTTAAATTAATATACACTTATATTAAAAAAGGAAAAAGTATCGAAATACATTATTGAAGCCATATTGTTCAAATTTGGGACCAAAATAACGGCATAACTGAGGCGGTGCATGAAGCTGTGAGGTCCCAATGAGGTGTCGGATAGCTTTATTATTGCCCCTTCATACTAATAAATCAACTAAAAAGAAAATATTGGAGCTAATTTTCTGCTAACCATAGGCAACCTTTTTCACTACGACATCCTAATGTGTGTAGTCAAGTACTTTGGTAGGATTCAAGACAAGAATTAAAGTTGCAACCCTTGACTTGTAGAGAGGGTTATATAACCATAAGAGAAAGAAGTTGCTCAATTATCTTGACGACAACAAAATCTCAACCGCCCCTTCATACTAATAAAATCAACTAAAAAAATATATATTGGAGCTAATTTTCTGCTAACCATAGGCAACCTTTCACTACGACATCCTAATGTGGGTAGTCAAGTACTTTGGTAGTTCGAGACAAGAATTAAAACTACAACCCTTGACTTGTAGAGGGTTATAACCATAAGAGAAAGAAGTTGCTCAATTATCTTGACGACAACAAAATCTCAATTGCTTTATGTTTTAGCTAGTTTCTCATAATTCATTTAGTTTCTTTTAATAGTCTAAAATGATGTTTATAGCATGCCCCATCGCAAAATTATCAATTTTATTCAACAAAATAAATCATCATTTGACCCCCTATGTGGTAGTTGATTGAAGATCCTTGATGGTTTTTATTGTACTTGGCAAAATAATTACATTAGTTTTCAACATTGATTTAACTATAGAGATATTTTTAGGGCTGCAAATTGTGGTATTGATTCCAGTGGACCATGGAGCTGTCTTCATGATGCTATTGGAGCTTTTAGGTGTAATTTCCTGCCTGACCTTTTGTAATTTGGGAGCTTGCTTTTTTGAAATCTAAGATTTTTAGAATTGTTTCAGGTAACAATTTATTAATTGATGGTACTCCTCTTTGGATTTACTTTTGTATTTTGGATCGTATTCCATAGGAAGCTCTAAATTTTGATTGACTTGGTAGAATCGGTATTGTTTCAACTAGCTCTTGTGCATCGTGTGTCCTAGAACCTGTCACTTTCAATATTTTTCTATAGAATTTGAGAAATGATGGATTAGCAAATTCGACGGTATTATGGTATTCACTCCATGTATCTTTTGTAATGCTCATATTCTAGAATTGCAAGCTTAGTAATGAATTAATATGTCGCACAAAGATGGTTTTTCATGTTGATTTTTTGGGTGTTGTAGTATGCTTGAGTTGGTTTTGCAAAATTTTTGAGTTTTCCTTGGCTGCTGAATTGTAAGAGAAGAAAACTCTGTGCCTCATATTGATGTAGTATAGTATCTAATTGTGGTACTCTTGGAATGCAATCATCTAGTGGATGCATGCATGGAGTTGTTCTTATGCTGTGATGGGAAATTTTAACTCCATCATTAACTGCAGGCCTTTTGAACTAGCCCTTTTATTTTTTGGAAACTTTCTTTTCTTGGTTGGTATCTTAGATTTTTGTAACTGTTGGAGGTAACAATTTTATTGATATATGTGATGTGATTTTTTGGGATATGTACTAGATTTCTTTTGCTTGAAATTGAACTCAGTCTACTTGCTTGGAATTTTTCTGGAGGAAACTTTTTTTAAAATTTTGGTTAACTGGCATTTAACTCAGTCTACTATGCTCAACTGTTATGGTGTGTCAAAGTTTGAGTTATGTATCTGAAGGATTTTTTATTTAATTTTTTGCTACAATAATAGATGAGTTATGGTTTGGTTAGTGGAAGCTTGTGGGCTCCCTATGAAATTGGTATGAGCAAGATTTTGGTATGTTTGTTTCTTTGAATTTGGTTCTGATGGCTTTGATTCTTGTGTATATAAAGTCAGATTATTGGCATTTTGGTCATTGCAGTTTGCTTTATATGTTGCTAAATTATTATTGCTAAATGCAGTTGTGACAGGTTATCTGGGAACCAATTCTTGTTCAACTTGACACTTGATGTAAAATTCATTTCTGATCTGGACCAAGCCTTGATTGGAACTTCCTTTCTTTTGCTGGTAAGTCATTCTTCATAAAAAAACACATTAACTTTCAACAATTGTTTATTTCACACTAGTTTCACAAGCAGAAGTCTATAGTATCATGTTCTACTTTAATCCTTTCGTAGTTAACTCTATCTTATTGATACATATATATTCTTGCAAGAGCTCTTTGAGCGCTTGGCAAATCTTCTAGAACAATATAGTCTATGCTATCCTAATTTCTGAGTATTATTTTTCTAAAATTTCTATTTTATCATTCTGCTGATAAATTCTTTGATTTTCTAGATATTATCATCGTTCAAATGGAGGTTGATGGATTTATTCCTTGGAATAATTTCTTCGATACTTAATAATTAATTTCCAGAAGTGTCTCCAACTTGAGAAACTAAATGATATTCATATAAATGAAGAAAGTTATATCAGATTGCCTTATAGAAACATTTAGCTCTAATTATTTCTTCTCAGTAACTCAAGCCAAAGTAAATCCCCTGACTTTTTCTTGGGAAAGTTAGAAAGAGCTTTGTTTGTTGAAGTGATGCTAAAACCAATAGATCGTGGTCAGTAGTATAGCAAGAATGAATCCCTCCTTAGTTCTTCCATTTGTTGCATCTAGGTGTCAGATAACCTTAGAAAGTGTGAGTAATTGTTATGATACTGCACTTAAAAAAAATGGATTACCTAATTGAGCATATAATAAGTATGCCCTTGGGCATTAGTATCATCGATAAACATTCTTTCCTTTTACTTATGTGAAATTTTCTTCGTCATGTTATAGTAGAGTGAAATAATCTATTTGCCTCAGTTGGTGAATTTCACAGTTTGGCGCTTCAATAAATGCGTTGCTAGGAAAAAAGAATTATGGAGGATCAAATTTTTATTTCTGATTAAAAGGAAAGGTTCCTTATAAAAACAATAAAATAAAATTATTTAAAATCCTATATCATGAGACTTAGTGCAACATAAACCAAATTATCTAAAACAATAAAATAAAAGCAATAACATTTTAAAATTTATTTTACTGGATATAGACAGTGCAAAATTTATTTTAAAATTGGTCTATACATTTTGTGTTCCTGATATAAAAATATTTGTAACCCTTTCCACTTGCCGGAGCAAAGCATGCTTTCGAGAACATGTTCAAATGCCAATGTGGGAGATTGGTATCATCATCTCTTCATCCTTCAGTACCATTTCCACCTCTTCCTTCCCAGCCCATGAGAAAATACTCGTTCGAGTTGGTGATGAACTCTTACCTCGTGAAAAAGCCTTGGTACTGAAATGTTTATTTTTGTCATTTCTCTTGTTACATTTAGACTATTTGTTTCTTTGTTTTTGGTGAACTAACCATGTGTTGTTAAAGGTCTTCGGTTTAATTGTACAGTGTGGGGATGCAGTGTGGTAAGGTCTCTATATGTACAATGGAAAAAAGTCTTTAAGCTTAATGATAGGTAGTGTTTTTATCCATCCTACTCTTTAATGTAATGTTGCTCAATATATTTTAATTTTTCTTCATATTGTTTGATGTTCCAACATGAGAAGAGGTTAGAATTACGATTGCTTTGCTGTTCAAACTTTGCCAAAGCAATCTTTCAAAATAGTACAACTAATTCTAGGCTTATCTTAAATGAAATAATTATTACTTAATAAACTTCTTTATTAATCATTCTTTTAGATAAAAGGTGTTCCCTAGTTACAAATGGGATGTTTGATAATGCTCATATTAGACTCACTCTAGCAAGAAGGTAATCTATATAATAGGTTGTCGATCAACTATCCACTTAGTATCCATCCTACTCTTTAATGTAATGCTCAATATATTTTAATTTTTCTTCATATTGTTTGATGTTCCAACATGAGAAGAGGTGTCTAGGCTTATCTTAAATGAAATAATTATTACTTAATAAACTTCTTTATTAATCATTCTTTTAGATAAAAGGAGTTCCCTAGTTACAAATGGGATGTTTGATAATGCTCATATTAGACTCACTCTAGCAAGAAGGTAATCTATATAATAGGTTGTCGATCAACTATCCACTTAGGATCAAATGCGTGGAGCTGAAATTATAGCTTGTATTTATCTACAAGAGTCATTTATTTCTTAGAGGTTACTTCTGGTATGAGTCCAGCTTTGAAACTTTATGGTTGCACTTTGATTGGTATAGCTCATATCACACTACAACATTTTGTTTTGTGTAGTTCATTGTCATTCTTATTCTTTGTTTTTCTATTTTTTTTTTCCAAACTTCCTTTTTGTCTCTAAAATAATCATTCAACTAGTTCATTGTCCTATTTTGTCAGAATTTTCTTCTGGTCAATGCAGTACTTGCTAAATGGAAACCGCAGGTTATGACGAATACAAGAGGATTAAGAAATTGGCTTTTTGAAAAAGTAATTATTTTTCTTTTTCTAGGTCCAAGGGATATTAACAAACTTCTTTGTAGAGTATGAGCATTGTGGTAATCACTAATGAAGAGAATAGTCGATCCATGTTGTAGATATAATTTTTAAATTTCATTGGATAGATGTGAATTAATGTGATAACATTAGTTCCACTTTTTGCTTATATAATTTTTTTTTACTTTATTCTCTTGGGTTGTAATTCTTTATATATATACTGATCAATTCCCTTATGTGCATAGCTTAATTCTATTGAGATATCAAACTATCTCCTGGTGGAATTGAAATTCTTATCCTATTAGACTTCTCAATATTGTCTAGTGATCTTGGCTTTCTGATATCATCAACATATCCTCGGGCTTTATTATTCTATATCAGCCCCTGAGCTAGGCTCTATTCTCAATAATTCTTTATATATATACTGATCAATTCCCTTATGTGCATACCTTAATTCTATTGAGATATCGAACTATCTTCGGATGGAATTGAAATTCTTATCCTATTAGACTTCTCAATATTGTCTAGTGATCTTGGCTTTCTGATATCATCGACATATCCTCGGGCTATATTATTCTATAACAGCCCCTGGGCTAGGCTCTTTTCACAAATATCCCTAGCAGATTGATTTTCTCAACTTATTGGTATTTTATCCTCAGAAGTGACTTGTCTCCTAGTCTTATTGGTATTTTCAATATTATACCTTATTGATCTGCTCGGTTGGGACATTATTGGACTTTTGGTATTCTTGGTTTTCTGGTTATCATCCTCCACACCAAGGGATCAAACTTCTTTCCTCGGTCGGGACATTATTGGACTTCTGGTATTCTTGGTTTTCTGGTTATCATCCTCCTGACCAAGGGATCAAACTCCTTTCCCCGGTCAGGACATTATTGGACTTCTGGTATTCTTGGTTTTCTGGTTATCATCCTCCTGACCAAGGGATCAAACTCCTTTCCTCGGTCGGGACATTATTGGTTTTCTGGTTATCATCCTCCTGACCAAGGGATCAAACTCCTTTCCTCGGTCGGGACATTATTGGACTTCTGGTATTCTTGGTTTTCTGGTTATCATCCTCCTGACCAAGGGATCAAACTCCTTTCCCCGGTCAGGACATTATTGGACTTCTGGTATTCTTGGTTTTCTAGTTATCATCATCCCGACCAAGGGATCGAACTTCTTTCCCTGTTGGAATATTATTGGACTTTTGGTATTCTTGGCTTTCTCATTATTATCCTCCCGACATAGGGATTGAGCTCCTCTCTCCAGTCAGGACATTATTGATATGTTGTATTGGGATATTATTGGACTTCTGGTATTTCTGGTTTTCTAGTTATCATCCTCTCGACCAAGGGATCAAACTCCTTTCGTCAGTCGGGACAATATTGGACTTCTGGTATTCTTGGCTTTCTTGTTATTATCCGCCTGATATAATGAGCTCCTCCCATCGGTCTGGATGGATCTTCTTAATGGTCGTGAGATCAAGCTCCCTTTCTCAGTTGGATTATAATTCTGGTACATATAGATATTATTATTTTTCTCCCCGGTCCAAATGAAATTAATATTCTTGTATTATGGCTTATTCTTATTCTTAGCGTGGGATCGAGTCCTTTCATCTCGGTCCAATGAAATGGATATTCTGGTATTCTTAACATTTTTATTATTTTCCTCACGACCAATTATCTAGTTCCTCTCACTGGTTAGGGCAAGATGGGAAAAGAGGGATTCCTTTTGATTTTTTTACTCTAAGGTAGTAGCTGATATTTAATCTACCAAACTAATTGTTACCATTATTTTTGGGTCATTGAATCCTATAATTTTATGTATTTTTGCATTTTAACTTTACATCTTTCCTATTTGATGTTGATATTTTTGTTTGTCCTCTTCTCATTCACATGTTGTTAATTAATTTCTATTCCTAAATTAATAATCATTACTTTCAATAATGGTGTGAAATCGATGACAATTAAGTAGATTCTCTTAGCCTCGGTCCTGCTTATGTTGTGTTGAAACTTATAGAAAGAAAATTCTTATGCACTTGTTTGTATATGTTCCTGCTAACCAATTAAATCTTTTGTTGCTTAAATTTGTCAGCATTTGTGATGTAGGTGTTCTAGATATCCTAATGATGTATGATACATTTTCAACATCATGTCAATCAATTGTTATCCGAATATTTGGTCGTTATTGGTCTTCTGGTATTCTTGTCTTTCTGGTTATTATTATCCTCCAGACCTCGGGATTGACCTCTTTTCAATTAGGATGGATCGGAGTTTTGGTCTTCTTAATATTTTTACTTGTCCCATGATCGTGGTATTCAGCTCCTCTCTCCAATCACATTATATTGGACTTCTGGTATTCCACGCTTTTTGCTTATCATCTTCCCAACCAAGGATCAAACTCCTCTTCCTCGGTCAGAACTGTGTTGGACTTCTGGTATTCTTGTTATTCTTATTATGTTCTTCATTTCTAACTTTTTTCACTATTAGCTATGAGTTTCAATGTTTTGTTCTTAAGGCTTTGCTTTTAGCCATATGCTTGTGTAATGTAGGCTTCTCTTGTTTTCACAAGTTCCATATCTAGTATCTTCTTTATTTGTTCGAGAATGTTCATGTATTTTTGAGAATTCTATTATATTCATATTTTGTACACTTTTGTGTTGTAGTTCAATCAAGTTACAATCAAATTATGAGGGAACTATGTCAGAAATTTTCCTTACTCTAGGGGTCTTTTACTTTTATTTATTAACATGATTTGATGTTTGCTTACTTGTAGATTGAGTCTATTTAGACTTCGAGGTAGTAATCAGTAAAAGTATCATTAGTTAGCTTCATTGATAGTATTCATGAGGTTCTATATATATATATATGACAAGCTTATTATTCTCGCTATTCTTATTATGATCACGATTTCTAGCTTTTCACTAGTGGCTATGATATTCAATGTTTTGTTCATTGGGCTTTGCTTTTAGCCATATGCTTGTGTAATGTGGGCTTCTCTTGTTTTCACAAGCTCCTCTTCCTTGCTGAATTATAATCCATATTCACATATTCTTGGAATTCTTTTGCTTATCATCTTCATGGTCGTGGAATCGAGCTCCTCTCTTCGGTTGGATTATAATCGGTATTCGGGTATTTCATGCCTTATTCATGGCCGTAGCATTGAACTCTCTCCCCGATCAGATTATAATTGATATTTAGGCATTATACGCATTCTTTTATTTATTATCTTCTTGGGTATTGAGCTCTTCTTGGTCGGTATTTATATATTCTGGGCCACTCTTGGAGAAGCAAATTGTTGGTGCTTGCTCAAATTTGGTAACCTATTCTCTCTTTCTTACTTGTCTTTTAATTTATACTGCACTCATCAATTGAGACTATGCTAAGTCTTGCTCATTTCTTTTGCTTATCATCTTTATGGTCGTGGAATCGAGCTCCTCTCTTTGGTTGGATTATAATCGGTATTCGGGTATTTCATGCCTTATTCATGGCCGTAGCATTGAACTCTCTCCCCGATCAGATTATAATTGATATAGGCATTCTACGCATTCTTTTATTTATTATCTTCTTGGGTATTGAGCTCTTCTTGGTCGGTATTTATATATTCTGGGCCCACTCTTGGAGAAACAAATTGTTGGTGTTTGCTCAAATTTGGTAACATATTCTCTCTTTCTTACTTGTCTTTTAATTTATACTGCACTCATCAATTGAGACTTAGCATCAATTGAGACTATGCTAAGTCTTGCTCATTTCTAGCCCCATCTCTTTCTAGTTGGGCATACGAGATAGTTGTTGCTTTGCGTTTTATTTCTGCAAAAGATGTACATGCTGAAGGTCAAGTTCCCAAAGGCCCTTCATTGGGTATTTTTGAGCAAATAGTTAATGGTCTATCAGTGTCATGTAAAGTTCGACCATTTTCAGCAGATATGTTTATCTTTATGTTTCCAGTATTTTTCTGTCTAAATTTAGTTATCATTCAACTTTACTTGTTGCTAGCTTCGTTTCTGCTAGGTTATTGAGCATATTCTGCTTTCTCCCAAGAAGACTACTTGCATTTCACGATGATTGCACTTCCTACTTCTGAGCCTCCATGGCTACTACACCTGGGAACTTCTGATATGACAAACACTTCTGACATATTTTCTAGTATTGGTTTGTTGTTAAAATATTTTCTCCCAACAGATTTTTCTTTATAACTTGTTCACTATTTTCATTCTCTTTATTGCTAGAGTGTTAGTTTAGTTTATATTAGTTTTAGCTCATGAGCAATTGAGTGTCAATTCTTTTAATTGATATGTCTCTATGTTGTACTCTTAAAATGATTGGTCATGTCGAAAAGGTTCATTGAGGTGCCTCTTGGAGCTACATGGGTTCAACAATAATGCGAGCTTCGGGATTTGATACAATTCAGGTACAATGGTTTGCTAACTTATTATGATATTGTGAATTTGCATTTATGTTATTCTCCTTAACAGATATCATTTGTTTTTCCTGTTAATGGTGGTTTTATAATGGAGTTGGCTGTTGCTTAGTTTTGTTCCAGTGGAATTGGCAGCCATGAAGTGATTCTTGTAGATTTTGAGGTAAACAATGAAGAAACTAGCTTTTTCTTGCCATGCATCTTATCATTAAAATGGAGTGATAGAAAGATCTGAGGTGTCAGTTTCACACTTGCAAACATCAAATGTGTTTGTTATGTCATTGTTTTTCTTATATACTAAATTACTAATAATTTCTTTGCATTCTATTTTGAGTAAACATGTGTTGGAAATGAGATATCTTGGTGATTGTGGGGCGATTCAATTTTCTTACTAGCTTTCTATATTTCCCAGTGCCAATTAATAGCTCTCATTGTGCTAGTGCTAATTTAACATTAAGATCTATAGAGGTATCTACTTGTTTGGTCCTAGCATGTCAATTTTTTCTATATTTTCCAGGGTTAACAAATGAGATATACTTGCTTTGTGAAATATATGATTTTTTCTATACTTGTTTGGTCCTAGCTTTACCAAGGAAGGATTTGAGATCGCAAAGTCTTCAGTCTAGAAGTGTTTATGATGACAATCTTTCAAGTGTGTAATCTAGTGGAGTCATCACTTGTAATTATTATCTATATAAATAAGTAAAAAAAGGACATCTTTATGATTGCTTGTTCCACTTTATAGTCATATATTAAAAAGAGTTGAATTAAAATTTTCAAATAAAGTTCCCAAGATCATTTTTATGTACATTGACTTCTTAAGTTGACATATGAGACCAATCTCCTTGAGCAACAAATCTTGTATGATGTTTCATATAGATCCTAGAGAGAGGAAGGGTTAGACAGAGTGAATCTTGGCCACTAGATAGAATTTATCAATTCAATTAATGCCATAGACGTGAGTATAGCCCTTAGCTACTAGTCGAGTTTTGAGATGATCAACAATGTTGTTTGGTGATTATTAACTAAGAAGATCCATTTGCTATCCATGGTGGACTTTCCTAGATAAAGAGAGACCAACCCTAAAGAGCTTAAAATTGTGAGATTTATCTCATTGATTATAGTTTTTTGCCACCTTGGATTTAAAAGTACTTCTGAAACATGTTTTACAATTTAATCATAGACATAAAGAAGACATAAAGAAGACACAAAGATAGAGTATTTGGGTGACAATTTCATAGGATATATAAAATGAGAAAATGGATAGGAATTGTATTGCTTACATTGTGGAAAAACAGTGTCAGAATTAGTAGGGGATTAAGGATGATGATTAGTGATTCAAGAATGGGAAAGTTTTAAAGATGATGGAGTGACTTCTTTGTGTGATTGTTGACTATATACCTATAAGGGAGTTGTCTCTTGTGGTGGGTCAACAACAACGAGTACATAGAGGTTTATAGATGGTGGTGTAAAGGATAATAGAATAGAAACAATAACACACATATAGTGATAGAATAAAGACTTAGATGATTTCCTTAGTTGTAAAATTTTCACTTTTGGTGGACGAATTAGCTTTATGTGATCAACGATCATTGATAAAGGAGAATCTTAGAGACAAATGTTTATTAGGATGACAAGGTTCAATGACATTGGTAACTTCATTATCATTGTTAATAATCAAGATTATACTTCATGCATGTGAAATGAAGAATAAAGTTGTTATGATGTGCAAATAACTTTAGAAAATCAAATATAGAGAGTATGCATTTCTAGTAATCTCCCCATCTCAGTTGTCTTGAATTTTAGTAAATATATTGAATGTTTCACTTTGATTTTCATTTTTGGTCTTTAGAGGGGAATTTTTATTTCCATTCATGTATGATTTTTTGCTATGTTGTTTAATAGGGTAACCTACAATTTGACTTAAAAGAAACTTGTATAATCTACAATATTTATTAATTGTGGCGTAATTTCAAATAATTTTTGGTTATCACAATAATTTTGTGTTCATCAATCACAATTCATTCTTTTATAGGTTTTGATTGCCCTTGTGAAGGATTACTTTCAGCGCTTTCTTCTCGATATCATCCGAAATTGTTCTCACCAAAAGTCTTCTTCTTTTTGTGATGGGCATTTGACACTTTTTAAAGGAAATTTCTAGTTTTTTTGTTTTTTCCATTCTTTTTAATTAATCCAGTGCAACGCTTTTTAACTCTAATTTCAATGATGACACAACATTTGCCAAGATCCTTGGGCGTCATCTGTCATAACTACAAGTGGTTCTACCTGTAATTTTGGATGGTATGTTGATTATATTAGTCATAACTTTGTACATTTATCTCATGTTTAGCATCTTCTTCAAGGCTTGCTAATAAAAATGAATCGGTTTGTGAAGCTACACTAAGTGCTAGCCATGTCTGTTGAGCATAATGTGACAACCTTTGTTTCTAAACATTTTTACTTTCATCCTTACTCTGTGTTTTTTTATTTTAATTGGGTAATAAAATTACTATTTTAGTGATAATTGGTGTATATGACAACTCTATTGAACTTCTTGGTGATCTTCTTTTCAAGGTAAGATTTGTTTAAGATTTTGTTATCTCAGGGATCTTTGTGAATAAGGAAGAGCTTATGGCTTTGCAGGTTGCTGGAACCTTTGGAAGAGCAATTCTTGAGCTTGGGAGTGATGACGAAGGTCCAAGCACAGAGGCACATGGCCTCGCAATTATTGAGGTCCTTGGGCAAAGAAGTCGTAATGAAGTTCTTGCTGAAATTTATATGGTTCGTAGAGATATTAACTTGACTTTGCATCAATATGTGGTATTCTATTGTGTTTTGTTTTCTTATTGCCACATTATTATTTTGCACAATGAATTTAATGTTGTTGAACATAAAACGATCTCATAATTTTTATGTTTGGCGGCACTACATGTATGGAAGACTATCTTCTTTTCAAGGTAAGATTTGTTTAAGATTTTATTATCTCAGGGATCTTTGTGAATAAGGAAGGGCTTATGGCTTTGCAGGTTGCTGGAATATTTGGAAAAGCATTTCTTGAGGTTGGGAGTGATGACGAAGGTCCAAGCACAGATGTGCTAACCGTCGTTACACCAAACATTAGGCAGAATTGCAAAAGTTGTGAATTCCCAAGAATTTGTTCATGTTATAAAAATATGATCATGGAGAAGAAGCATGGTTCTTATGTTCATTGAGCAAACATTAATTTAATGTAATCCTTGCCTTCACCCTAATAGCCATGTTTATTACTTACAAAAAGTAAACATTTGTACAAAGTCCATTGAGTATGAATATAGTATCCTATTTTACATGAGAGTTAAAACACACAAATAAACATACATCGAGCATTTATGCTTTTATTTACCAATTTTATATAGTATTGTCATTTTATCAATCTGTAAGCAGTTCCATCCTTTTTAGTTTATCATCTTATTAAATAGGTGTGTGTACTTTCTCCACATCTTGACATACTTGAAGGTACTTCCATTGCACAAGCAATCAGAAAACTGGCTGTGGTAGTATCCTCCTACCTTATGAAACCTCAGTTACACTACACTTTGTTCTTAATTGGCCAAAGCATATATATTACCTACATCAGTATATTGCCAAAAAAGAACAACCCCACATGCATAAGTTATTTATATACAATAGATAAAATGTAAGATCTTTGCTGTTAAACTAAATAATGATTCACTGTTCATCCCTCTACTTCATTCCCTTTCTGAATTTTACTTAATATCTTTTAACTATTCATTAGTTTTATTGGTAGTTTAGTGCTTGCATGATGTCACATGCATCTCCTTCATTATCTACCATTTTTGTTTTGTTTACTTTATTGCATTGTTATTTGTCTTTATTATCATTTTATAACATCATTATTTTTGTTGTGTGACAAACTATATGCTTTTAACTCTTTTGTACCTATTCTTTTAACTGTATTTTATATGTTTCACATACTTTTTTTCCCTATTCTTTCTTTGACTTGTACTTGTTTTCACCTTTAACTTCTTTTTTTCCTTATTGATCTGCTCGGTTGGGACATTATTGGACTTCTGATATTCTTGGTTTTCTGGTTATCATCCTCCACACCAAGGGATCAAACTTCTTTCCTCGGTCGGGACATTATTGGACTTCTGGTATTCTTGGTTTTCTGGTTATCATCCTCCTGACCAAGGGATCAAACTCCTTTCCTCGGTCGGGACATTATTGGACTTCTGGTATTCTTGGTTTTCTGGTTATCATCCTCCTGACCAAGGGATCAAACTCCTTTCCCCGGTCAGGACATTATTGGACTTCTGGTATTCTTGGTTTCCTGATTATCATCATCCCGACCAAGGGATCGAACTTCTTTCCCTGTTGGAATATTATTGGACTTTTGGTATTCTTGGCTTTCTCATTATTATCCTCCCGACATAGGGATTGAGCTCTTCTCTCCGGTCAGGACACTATTGATATGTTGTATTGGGATATTATTGGACTTCTGGTATTTCTGGTTTTCTAGTTATCATCCCTCGACCAAGGGATCAAACTCCTTTCGTCAGTCGGGACAATATTGGACTTCTGGTATTCTTGGCTTTCTTGTTATTATCCGCCTGATATAATGAGCTCCTCCCATCGGTCTGGATGGATCTTCTTAATGGTCGTGAGATCAAGCTCCCTTTCTCAGTTGGATTATAATTCTGGTACATATAGATATTATTATTTTTCTCCCCGGTCCAAATGAAATGGATATTCTTGTATTATGGCTTATTCTTATTCTTAGCGTGGGATCGAGTCCTTTCATCTCAGTCCAATGAAATGGATATTATGGTATTCTTAACATTTTTATTATTTTCCTCACGACCAATGATCTAGTTCCTCCCACTGGGTAGGGCAAGATGGGAAAAGAGGGTTTCCTTTTGATTTTTTTACTCCAAGGTAGTAGCTGATATTTAATCTACCAAACTAATTGTTACCATTATTTTTGGGTCATTGAATCCTATAATTTTATGTATTTTTGCATTTTAACTTTACATCTTTCCTATTTGATGTTGATATTTTTGTTTGTCCTCTTCTCATTCACATGTTGTTAATTAATTTCTATTCCTAAATTAATAATCATTGCTTTCAATAATGGTGTGAAATCGATGACAATTAAGTAGATTCTCTTAGCCTCGGTCCTACTTATGTTGTGTTGAAGCTTATAGAAAGAAAATTCTTATGCACTTGTTTGTATATGTTCCTGCTAACCAATTAAATCTTTTGTTGCTTAAATTTGTCAGCATTTGTGATGTAGGTGTTCTAGATATCCTAATGATGTATGATACATTTTCAACATCATGTCAATCAATTGTTATCCGAATATTTGGTCGTTATTGGTCTTCTGGTATTCTTATCTTTCTAGTTATTATTATCCTCCAGACCTCGGGATTGACCTCTTCTCAATTAGGATGGATCGGAGTTTTGGTCTTCTTAATATTTTTACTTGTCCCATGATCGTGGTATTCAGCTCCTCTCTCCAATCACATTATATTGGACTTCTGGTATTGCACGCTTTTTGCTTATCATCTTCCCAACCAAGGATCAAACTCCTCTTCCTCGGTCAGAATTGTGTTGGACTTCTGGTATTCTTGTTATTCTTATTATGTTCTTCATTTCTAACTTTTTTCACTATTAGCTATGAGTTTCAATGTTTTGTTCTTAAGGCTTTGCTTTTAGCCATATGCTTGTGTAATGTAGGCTTCTCTTGTTTTCACAAGTTCCATTTCTAGTATCTTCTTTATTTGTTCGAGAATGTTCATGTATTTTTGAGAATTCTACTATATTCATATTTTGTACACTTTTGTGTTGTAGTTCAATCAAGTTACAATCAAATTATGAGGGAACTATGTCAGAAATTTTCCTTACTCTAGGGGTCTTTTACTTTTATTTATTAACATGATTTAATGTTTGCTTACTTGTAGATTGAGTCTATTTAGACTTCGAGGTAGTAATCAGTAAAAATATCATTAGTTAGCTTCATTGATAGTATTCATGAGGTTCTAAATGACTATATATATATATATATATATATATATATATGACAAGCTTATTATTCTCGCTATTCTTATTATGATCACGATTTCTAGCTTTTCACTAGTGGCTATGATACTCAATGTTTTGTTCATTGGGCTTTGCTTTTAGCCATATACTTGTGTAATATGGGCTTCTCTTGTTTTCACAAGCTCCTCTTCCCTGCTGAATTATAATCCATATTCTCATATTCTTGGAATTCTTTTGCTTATCATCTTCATGGTCGTGGAATCGAGCTCCTCTCTTCTGGTATTCTTGTTATTCTTATTATGTTCTTCATTTCTAACTTTTTTCACTATTAGCTATGAGTTTCAATGTTTTGTTCTTAAGGCTTTGCTTTTAGCCATATGCTTGTGTAATGTAGGCTTCTCTTGTTTTCACAAGTTCCATATCTAGTATCTTCTTTATTTGTTCGAGAATGTTCATGTATTTTTGAGAATTCTACTATATTCATATTTTGTACACTTTTGTGTTGTAGTTCAATCAAGTTACAATCAAATTATGAGGGAACTATGTCAGAAATTTTCCTTACTCTAGGGGTCTTTTACTTTTATTTATTAACATGATTTAATGTTTGCTTACTTGTAGATTGAGTCTATTTAGACTTCGAGGTAGTAATCAGTAAAAATATCATTAGTTAGCTTCATTGATAGTATTCATGAGGTTCTAAATGACTATATATATATATATATATATATATATATATGACAAGCTTATTATTCTCGCTATTCTTATTATGATCACGATTTCTAGCTTTTCACTAGTGGCTATGATACTCAATGTTTTGTTCATTGGGCTTTGCTTTTAGCCATATACTTGTGTAATATGGGCTTCTCTTGTTTTCACAAGCTCCTCTTCCCTGCTGAATTATAATCCATATTCTCATATTCTTGGAATTCTTTTGCTTATCATCTTCATGGTCGTGGAATCGAGCTCCTCTCTTCGGTTGGATTATAATCGGTATTCGGGTATTTCATGCCTTATTCATGGCCGTAGCATTGAACTCTCTCCCCGATCAGATTATAATTGATATTTAAGCATTCTACGCATTCTTTTATTTATTATCTTCTTGGGTATTGAGCTCTTCTTTGTCGGTATTTATATATTCTGGGCCCACTCTTGGAGAAGCAAATTGTTGGTGTTTGCTCAAATTTGGTAACCTATTCTCTCTTTCTTACTTGTCTTTTAATTTATACTGCACTCATCAATTGAGACTATGCTAAGTCTTGCTCATTTCTTTTGCTTATCATCTTCATGGTCGTCGAATTGAGCTCCTCTCTTTGGTTGGATTATAATCGGTATTCGGGTATTTCATGCCTTATTCATGGCCGTAGCATTGAACTCTCTCCCCGATCAGATTATAATTGATATTTAGGCATTCTACGCATTCTTTTATTTATTATCTTCTTGGGTATTGAGCTCTTCTTGGTCGGTATTTATATATTCTGGACCCACTCTTGGAGAAACAAATTGTTGGTGTTTGCTCAAATTTGGTAACCTATTCTCTCTTTATTACTTGTCTTTGAATTTATACTGCACTCATCAATTGAGACTTAGCATCAATTGAGACTATGCTAAGTCTTGCTCATTTCTAGCCCCATCTCTTTCTAGTTGGGCATACGAGATAGTTGTTGCTTTGCGTTTTATTTCTGCAAAAGATGTACATGCTGAAGGTCAAGTTCCCAAAGGCCCTTCATTGGGTATTTTTGAGCAAATAGTTAATGGTCTATCAGTGTCATGTAAAGTTCGACCATTTTCAGCAGATATGTTTATCTTTATGTTTCCAGTATTTTTCTGTCTAAATTTAGTTATCATTCAACTTTACTTGTTGCTAGCTTCATTTCTGCTAGGTTATTGAGCATATTCTGCTTTTTACCAAGAAGACTGCTTGCATTTCACGATGATTGCACTTCCTACTTCTGAGCCTCCATGGCTACTACACCTGGGAACTTCTGATATGACAAACACTTCTGACATATTTTCTAGTATTGGTTTGTTGTTAAAATAATTTCTCCCAACAGATTTTTCTTTATAACTTGTTCACTAGTTTTCATTCTCTTTATTGCTAGAGTGTAAGTTTAGTTTATATTAGTTTTAACTCATGAGCAATTGAGTGTCAATTCTTTTAATTGATATGTCTCTCTGTTGTACTCTTAAAATGATTGATCATATCGAAAGAGGGTTCATTGAGGTGCCTCTTGGAGCTACATGGGTTCAGCAATAATGCGAGCTTCGTGATTTGATACAATTCAGGTACAATGGTTTGCTAACTTATTATGATATTGTGAACTTGCATTTATGTTATTCTCCTTAATAGATATCATTTGTTTTTCCTGTTAATGGTGGTTTTACAATGGAGTTGGCTGTTGCTTAGTTTTGTTCTAGTGGAATTGGCAGCCATGAAGTGACTCTTGTAGATTTTGAGGTAAACAATGAAGAAACTAGCTTTTTCTTGCCATGCATCTTATCATTAAAAAGGAGTGATAGAAAGATCTGAGGTGTCAGATTCACACTTGCAATCATCAAATGTGTTTGCTATGTCATTGTTTTTCTTGTATACTAAATTACTAATAATTTTTTTGCATTCTATTTTGAGTAAACATGTGTTGGAAATGAGATATCTTGGTGATTGTGGGGCGATTCAATTTTCTTACTAGCTTTCTATATTTCCCAGTTCCAATTAATGGCTCTCATTGTGCTAGTGCTAATTTAACATTAAGATCTATAGAGGTATCTACTTGTTTGGTTCTAGCATGCCAATTTTTTCTATATTTTCCAGGGTCAACAAATGGGATATACTTGCTTTGTGAAATATATCATTTTTTTCTATACTTGTTTGGTCCTAGCTTTACCAAGGAAGGATTTGAGATCACAAAGTCTTCAGTCTAGAAGTGTTTATGATGACAATCTTTCAAGTGTGTAATCTAGTGGAGTCATCACTTGTAATTATTATCTATATAAATAGTAAAAAAAGGACATCTTTATGATTGCTTGTTCCACTTTATAGTCATATATTAAAAAGGGTTGAATTAAAATTTTCAAATAAAGTTCCCAAGATCATTTTTATGTACATTGACTTCTTAAGTTGACATATGAGACCAATCTCCCTGAGCAACAAATCTTATATGATGTTTCATATAGATCCTAGAGAGAGGAAGGGTTAGACAGAGTGAATCTTGGCCACTAGATAGAATTTATCAATTCAATTAATGCCATAGACATGAGTATAGCCCTTAGCTACTAGTCGAGTTTTGAGATGATCAACAATGTTGTTTGGTGATTATTAACTAAGAAGATCCATTTGCTATCCATGGTGGACTTTCCTAGATAAAGAGAGACCAACTCTAAAGAGCAATTAGAATTGTGAGATTTATCTCATTGATTATAGTTTTTTGCCACCTTGGATTTAAAAGTACTTCTGAAACATGTTTTACAATTTAATCATAGACATAAAGAAGACACAAAGATAGAGTATTTGGGTGACAATTTCATAGGATATATAAAATGAGAAAGTGGATAGGAATTGTAATGCTTACATTTGTGGAAAAACAGTGTTAGAATTAGTAGGGGATTAAGGATGATGATTAGTGATTCAAGAATGGGAGAGTTTTAAAGATGATGGAGTGGCTTCTTTGTGTGATTGTTGACTATATACCTATAAGGAAGTTGCCTCTTGGGGTGGGTCAACAACAACAAAGTGTACATAGAGGTTTATAGATGGTGGTGTAAAGGACAATAGAATGGAAACAATAACACACATATAGTGATAGAATAAAGACTTAGATGATTTCCTTAGTTGTAAAATTTTCACTTTTGGTGGACGAATTAGCTTTATGTGATCAACGATCATTGATAAAAGAGAATCTTAGAGACAAATGTTTATTAGGATGACAAGGTTCAATGACATTGGTAACTTCATTATCATTGTTAATAATCAAGATTATACTCCATGCATGTGAAATGAAGAATAAAGTTGTTATGATGTGCAAATAACTTTAAAAAATCAAATATAGAGAGTATGCATTTCTAGTAATCTCCCCATCTCAGTTGTCTTGAATTTTAGTAAATAAATTGAATGTTTCACTTTGATTTTCATTTTTGGTCTTTAGAGGGGAATTTTTATTTCCATTCATGTATGATTTTTTGCTGTGTTGTTTAATAGGGTAACCTACAATTTGACTTAAAAGAAACTTGTATAATCTACAATATTTATTAATTGTGGCGTAATTTCAAATAATTTTTGGTTATCACAATAATTTTGTGTTCATCAATCACAATTCATTCTTTTATAGGTTTTGATTGCCCTTGTGAAGGATTACTTTCAGCGCTTTCTTCTCGATATCATCCGAAATTGTTCTCACCAAAAGTCTTCTTCTTTTTGTGATGGGCATTTGACACTTTTTAAGGGAAATTTCTAGTTTTTTTGTTTTTTCCATTCTTTTTAATTAATCCAGTGCAACGCTTTTTAACTCTAATTTCAATGATGACACAACATTTGCCAAGATCCTTGGGCGTCATCTTTCAAAACTACAAGTGGTTCTACCTGTAATTTTGGATGGTATGTTGATTATATTAGTCATAACTTTATACATTTATCTCATGTTTAGCATCTACTTCAAGGCTTGCTAATAAAAATGAATCGGTTTGTGATACTACACTAAGTGCTAGCCATGTCTGTTGAGCATAATGTGACAACCTTTGTTTCTAAACATTTTTACTTTCATCCTTACTCTATTTTTGTTTATTTTAATTGGGTAATAAAATTACTTTTTTAGTGATAATTGTTGTATATGACAGCTCTATTGAACTTCTTGGCGATCTTCTTTTCAAGGTAAGATTTGTTTAAGATTTTGTTATCTCAGGGATCTTTGTGAATAAGGAAGGGCTTATGGCTTTGCAGGTTGCTGGAACCTTTGGAAGAGCAATTCTTGAGCTTGGGAGTGATGACGAAGGTCGAAGCACAGAGGCACATGACCCCACAATTATTGAGGTCCTTGGGCAAAGAAGTCGCAATGAAGTTCTTGCTAAAATTTATATGGTTCGTAGAGTTATTAACATGACTTTGCATCAATATGTGGTATTCTATTGTGTTTTGTTTTCTTATTGTCACATTACTATTTTGCACAATGAATTTAATGTTGTTGAACATAAAACGATCTCATATTTTTTATGTTTGGCGGCACTACATGTATGGAAGACTATCTTCTTTTCAAGGTAAGATTTGTTTAAGATTTTATTATCTCAGGGATCATTGTGAATAAGGAAGGGCTTATGGCTTTGCAGGTTGTTGGAACCTTTGGAAAAGCAATTCTTGAGGTTGGGAGTGATGACGAAGGTCCAAGCACAGAGGCACATGACCCCATAATTATTGAGGACCTTGGGCAAAGAAGTCGCAATGAAGTTCTTGCTAAAATTTATATGGTTCGTAGAGATATTAACTTGACTTTGCATCAATATATGGTATTCTATTGTGTTTTGTTTTCTTATTGTCACATTACTATTTTGCACAATGAATTTAATGTTGTTGAACATAAAACGATCTCATATTTTTTATGTTTGGCGGCACTACATGTATGGAAGACTATCTTCTTTTCAAGGTAAGATTTGTTTAAGATTTTATTATCTCAGGGATCATTGTGAATAAGGAAGGGCTTATGGCTTTGCAGGTTGCTGGAATCTTTGGAAAAGCAATTCTTGAGCTTGGGAGTGATGACGAAGGTCCAAGCACAGAGGCACATGGATGGCCCTGCAATTATTGAGGTCCCTGGGCAAAGAAGTCGCAATGAAGTCCTTGCTGAAATTTATATGGTTCGTAGTGATATTAACTTGACTTTGCATCAGTTATGTGGTATTTCTTTCTATTGTGTTTTATTTTCTTATTGTCACATTACTATTTTGCACAATGAATTTAATGTTGTTGTTGAACATAAACGTATCTCATATTTTTTATGTTTGGCGGCACTGTATGTATGGAAGGGCTTATGACTTTGTAGGTTGCTGGAACCTTTGGAAAAACAATTCTTGTGTTTGGGAGTGATGACGAAGGTCCAAGCACAGAGGCACATGGATGACCCTGCAATTATTGAGGTCCTTGGGCAAAGAAGTAGTGATATTAACTTGACTTTGCATCAGTTATGTGGTATTTCTTTCTATTGTGTTTTGTTTTCTTGTTGTCACATTACTATTTTGCACAATGAATTTAATGTTGTTGTTGAACATAAACGTATCTCATATCTTTTATGTTTGGCGGCACTGCATGAATGGAAGACTATCTTCTTTTCAAGGTAAGATTTGTTTAAGATTTTGTTATCTAAGGGATCTTTGTGAATAAGGAAGGGCTTATTGCTTTGCAGGTTGCTGGAATCTTTGGAAAAACAATTCTTGAGCTTGGGAGTGATGACGAAGGTCCAAGCACAAAGACACATGGATGGCCCTGCAATTATTGAGGTCCTTGGGCAAAGAAGTCGCAATGAAGTTCTTGCTGAAATTTATATGGTTCGCAGTGATATTAACTTGACTTTGCATCAGTTATGTGGTATTTCTTTCTATTGTGTTTTGTTTTCTTGTTGTCACATTACTATTTTGCACAATGAATTTAATGTTGTTGTTGAACATAAACGTATCTCATATTTTTTATGTTTGGCGGCACTGCATATATGGAAGACTATCTTCTTTTCAAGGTAAGATTTGTTTAAGATTTTGTTATCTCAGGGATCTTTGTGAATAAGGAAGGGCTTATGGCTTTGCAGATTGCTGGAACCTTTGGAAAAGCAATTCTTGAGGTTGGGAGTGATGACGAAGGTCCAAGCACAAGGGCACATGGATGGCCCTGCAATTATTGAGTTCCTTGGGCAAAGAAGTCGCAATATTGTTCTTGCTGAAATTTATATGGTTCGTAGTGATATTAACTTGACTTTGAATCAGTTATGTGGTATTTCTTTCTATTGTGTTTTATTTTCTTATTGTCACATTACTATTTTGCACAATGAATTTAATGTTGTTGTTGAACATAAACGTATCTCATATTTTTTATATTTGGCGGCACTGCATGTATGGAAGACTATCTTCTTTTCATGGTAAGAGTTGTTTAAGATTTTGTTATCTCAGGGATCTTTGTGAATAAGGAAGGGCTTATGGCTTTGCAGGTTGCTGGAACCTTTGGAAAAGTAATTCTTGAGGTTGGGAGTGATGACGAAGGTCCAAGCACAGAGGCACATGGATGACCCTGCAATTATTGAGTTCCTTGGGCAAAGAAGTCGCAATGAAGTTCTTGCTGAAATTTATATGGTTTGTAGTGATATTAACTTGACTTTGCATCAGTTATGTCGTATTTCTTTCTATTGTGTTTTGTTTTCTTGTTGTCACATTATTACTATTTTGCACAATGAATTTAATGTTGTTGTTGAACATAAACGTATCTCATATTTTTTATGTTTGGCGGCACTGCATGTATGGAAGACTATCTTCTTTTCAAGGTAAGATTTGTTTAAGATTTTGTTATCTAAGGGATCTTTGTGAATAAGGAAGGGCTTATTGCTTTGCAGGTTGCTGGAATCTTTGGAAAAACAATTCTTGAGCTTGGGAGTGATGACGAAGGTCCAAGCACAAAGACACATGGATGGCCCTGCAATTATTGAGGTCCTTGGGCAAAGAAGTCGCAATGAAGTTCTTGCTGAAATTTATATGGTTCGTAGTGATATTAACTTGACTTTGAATCAGTTATGTGGTATTTCTTTCTATTGTGTTTTGTTTTCTTATTGTCACATTACTATTTTGCACAATGAATTTAATGTTGTTGTTGAACATAAACGTATCTCATATTTTTTATGTTTGGCGGCACTGCAAGTATGGAAGACTATCTTCTTTTAAAGGTAAGATTTGTTTAAGATTTTGTTCTCTCAGGGATCTTTATGAATAAGGAAGGGCTTATGGCTTTGCAGGTTGCTGGAACCTTTGGAAAAACAATTCTTGAGCTTGGGAGTGATGACGAAGGTCCAAGCACTGAGGCACATGGATGACCCTGCAATTATTGAGGTCCTTGGGCAAAGAAGTAGTGATATTAATTTGACTTTGCATTAGTTATGTGGTATTTCTTTCTATTGTGTTTTGTTTTCTTGTTGTCACATTACTATTTTGCACAATGAATTTAATGTTGTTGTTGAACATAAACGTATCTCATATTTTTTATGTTTGGCGGCACTGCATGAATGGAAGACTATCTTCTTTTCAAGGTAAGTTTTGTTTAAGATTTTGTTATCTCAGGGATCTTTGTGAATAAGGAAGGGCTTATGGCTTTGCAGGTTGCTGTAACCTTTGGAAAAACAATTCTTGAGCTTGGGAGTGATGACGAAGGTCCAAGCACAGGGGCACATGGATGGCCCTGCAATTATTGAGGTCCTTGGGCAAAGAAGTCGCAATGAAGTTTTTGCTGAAATTTATATGGTTCGTAGTGATATTAACTTGACTTTGCATCATTTATGTGGTATTTCTTTCTATTGTGTTTTGTTTTTTTGTTGTCACATTACTATTTTGCACAATGAATTTAATGTTGTTGTTGAACATAAACGTATCTCATATTTTTTATGTTTGGCGGCACTGCATGTATGGAAGACTATCTTGGCAAATACTCCCAAGACTCTCAAAGAAATAATGCCAGTCTTAATGGATACTCTGCTTTCGTCTCTCGCTTCATCTTCATTAGAAAGACAACATGTTTGTTTTCTAAAGGTATTGAAGTATTTATTATGTACGTACTCAACTGAATTATCAATGATCCATCATGTTAGGTTGCTGGAAGAGCACTTGGTTCTTGTTCGGAAGCTTGGGGAGATTATTTTGCCTTCAATTATTCCAATTTTAACTCAAGGGGTTAAACACCCTGACAGTAGTAGAAGACAAGTGAGTTTATTTTGTTTTGATACTTGCTTGAATACTTTTAGAATATATTTTACACCAGGTGCCTTGGCGATGTATACTTTAGCACATATTTATTTATGTGTACAATTCCAAAAGCCTTTTAGCGTTTGGCTAAATAATTTATGAGAATTTATTAAATTGTTAAACAATGCTAATAAAATGATCATTTAGTATTGTTGAATATACTTCACTTTTTTTTGGGTTCAGTTTACAGAAAATTCATTTCCACGAATGCTTAAGTATTGGAGAGTTTAGTTCGGTAAAGTACTTGATTAAGTGTTCTATGCTACCGCTTGAGTCTTTATTGTTATCGTGTTTATTCATGATAGCTAGACTTTGCTTCAAAAGGGTGTAAGCATTGGTCTGAGTGAAGTTATGGCGAGTGCTGGTAAACACCAATAAACTTTATCGATGAACTTATCCCTACAATACATACAACTCTATGCGATAGTTTTGATTTTCTATTTTCTATTTGCACATTTTTTTTGTATGATGCTGAAAATTTATTCAACTTGTATGATCACACTTCAACTTGTTATATAACATGCAAGAGGTTCATAAATCAGCTGGCTTGGCATTTAGCACTCTTTACCAGGTTTACCTATATGTTTTATTTGATGTTCCTTAATTGACAATTTGCTAGAATGCAAGGAATTGATGAAAAATTTTCCACACCCCTTCATGCATTAGAGGATGATGAAACTTCTGATACAGTGCTTGATGGACTCAAACTAATATTGAGGTTATTTAATTATTGTGTCTTCATACTTCTTTCGTGACGGCAAGCAAGCTTGTTTAATTACCCTTGTATCCTCATTTCTTGCCTATTTCAATGTAGGGATTGCGGTCGTTTTGCCTCACATCTTGCCTAAATTAGTCCAATTTCCGCTTTCATGAGATTGACATGGTAGTTCTTACTTCACCTGTTCATCTTATCTAGTGCCTTCAATGCTTATTCTTTGGGTGCCATAGCTGAAGTTGCCATCTTAATTCACATATTGGAATGATCCTCCCACTATTAATTATGTCAATGGGTGATTATGATGGGGTAAAACAATTTATGACTTATTAAAAGTTTTGTATTATTTTTCTTAAATATGACCATTTGACTCTCACAATAGGTGATCAGCCTTTTTACTGTTAAAATTTTTTCATATGATTTTTAGGGAACAATTGTTGTTGGATAAGGTCCAAATCCAATAATTATATGTTTGTCTTAGGACACTGCTAACAATATTTTTTGAATTCCTATTGATTATTTCGACATGCTTTTCTTAAATTGAATTTATCTTTGCTCTTTCGAATATCTTAGTATAATAATGATAACCACTATTCATAAATTGATGAAAAAAAGCAGGATATGTTTTTCAGATTAACAAGTGAGGAACACCAAATGCTTGTATACCTTTTCTGACAATGACTTTTCAAACAATGAAACATTCCTATCTTTTGTTTATTCCTTTGCATGAGCATTTTTCTCAGCAGACATTATTAGTCATGCAGTAATTAATCAATTAAATGTATTTGGAAAAACTATTAGAGTCTCTTTTCAATGCATTTGCTTTCTTATTTTAACTTATAAAATGTTTTTTGGGGTAGTATTCTCTGTTGCATGACTTACCCAGGCAAATCTGCTTCTTTTATTATCCAAGTATTTTTAATCACTTTTTAGTTAATTTATGGATAACCAAGCTTCTTGCATTGTGACGTGTTATTCATTTACGAGGATCAGTTTTAGAGAATTTTTGGTCTTCTTAGGCAAAGTTAATATGATAAACTTTGTTGACTGAATTAATTGTCAAATGCTTAGGATGTTCAAACTTCTGTAAAGAAGGCTTCAGTGATAGTGGTTCTAGTCATTAATGAGGAAAACATTGACTCCTTGATATCAGACAATTTAAAGGAATGTATATTACCAGGTTTTGTTACGCCAGCTTATTTTAACTTATATTGATTGTTCACCTCCTTTATACAATCAATGATCCTCTATGTAGGCTTTGATGAGAAGAGGTTCTTCATTCTTGATAGGCTATTTTTACAAAAATAGCATGTTATATTTGGAGGATGAAACATCCAATATTATATACACACTTGTTACTTTGCTAAGTGGTTTTGATTCAACTATTGTCATGGTAAATCTAGGGAAAGCATATTTACATTTGTGCTTACTGTATGCTCTATATGACAGGTTGCTTGGGAAGCTTTAGGAAGAGTTGTTGGATCACTCCAAAAGGATGCCCTTTCTTCATTCATTAAAGCTGTCCGAGATGCTCTTGAGATAAAGAGCGAAGAAAAAGAAAGATATCTCTTTTTTTCTATGAAGGAGACCAGCAGCGTTGTGGTGTTTGAATCTTGTATGGTAACACTTACATACAATTGTAATTCTGTTGCAGGGAGGATCAGTTCTTATTTCTGGACTTTGCATTCCTAAAGCACTTCACACTCTTGTTGCCTATATTTCTGCAGTTAAGTTTGGTTTTTTTGAGATTTTTAGCGTCTTGAGATTCAAAATCACCCAACTATGGGTTTGTTTGACTTTCAGGGGCTAATGGAGCAGTTGAAATGCGAGAACAAGCTGCTTTGGGGTTAGGGGAGTTAATTGCTCTAACAAATTTGGAGACATTGAAGGAGTTTGTTATTCCTGTAACTGGGTATGCATTATTAACAAAAAAAAAATTTAAGTGAGTTTGTAAAACAAGATTCATGGATTTAAATACTCTCGAGAATAAATTCAAAATGATCTATCTAAAATAACTTGCTTAAGTAGTTAAGAACAAATTTGCGTAAATGATTCAATATTGTGTGTATGATAGACCTGTTAAATTGAATTTCCATCCGTGCTACTATTTTTTTTGCTATTTTTCTTCTACCATAGATCCAATTAAATTGGGAAAGGCTTTCTTGTCCCAATGTTATTTTACTTTTGATTCTTTTGATCATTGTTTCCTATTCACTTATGTTGGGCTTGAAATTTTGTTGGTCTTCCCATATGAAGCACATGCTTAAGTCTTGTTATCATACAGGAAGAAAAGGAATAGTTTAAGAAGTCATATCTTTTATTGCAAAGGAGAAAGACAGTTTAAGAAAAGGTCACCTTCGATGCTTGTGGCTTATTTGCAAAAAGTCAGATACATTGACAAAAGTATGCGAATTGATACTTTCTTTTGTCGTACTTTGTTTCCTAGTCAATTCCTGGTTGGTAAGGTTGATCTTTTATCAGGTATCATGTTTACTTGAGCCTCCTCACTCAGTAAAAACTGGTTTCTCAAAAGCCACAAAGGTTAGATGGAATTTATTCATTATTTTCACTAGCAAAAGTTACGATTGTGATGTTAAAACAGGTTCATATCTTCTATTTTGCATTATGGTTTATGTTACCTACTTTTGATTTATATCTACATAATATTATATTTCCTGCATATGATTTTCTTCTTAAACAAAAGCTTTGGGAATTAATCACTCAAAATGATTCCTCAATTATACCTACTTCTCTGTTAATTGTTCTAGCATGTTGCCAGTGTATACATGGAAATTGCTTTAACAATTCTTCTTTCTCTTTGTTTGTACCCTAAATCCTTTCATTGATTTTTTTCTTCATTAACATGAAAAATCAAGTAATAGTCATGATTGTTTATATTTGAAAATCCAATTGTTATGGTTTATATTTTTTAGTCCCGATCATGCTTCGTTAGCATCAGTCAACTCTCATGGGGTTTTTTCTAATTTTGGCAATGTCTGCAACTAGTTAGGGAAGATTATTGGTGCAAAATACCCTACTTGAAATTACATAACCTTTTGGCCAATGAAATTTTTAGATGAAGTAGGGCCAATCAATTTCATAACTATGATAGATGTATGGGGATTAAGGGAATTGAAAATATTATATTATAATAGGTTGAAGGGAGCCTTGTTTTGTCAGCTTTCTCACTTTGGATTGCTTTATTATAGTCAAAGACATTCTAATGGTTGCTGGCTTGATTTAGATAATTTATATTTCTAGTCATTTTTTTTTGTTAAAGTGGATTGTACTTATTTTAATTGCCACTGTTATGGGACCCTTTTCCCATGCAATTCTAGGCTGTCTGAATACCTTTTTTTGAACAGCCAAAGTTATCTTTGGAAAGAAGTTTTCGCCTAAATTAAGTACTCTTCATATGGAACTTATAAATACTTTTCCATTGGTCCGGTAATGTTCAGCTTCACTATGAAGTGAACCCGAGTATCTCTGGTCTAGAATGTACCAAATTGAAGGATTCATAGCAGAATCCTCTCAATCTTTTTATAGATATGTATATATTATGTAAGCATAAATGGTGTAATGGGGCAAAAGCAAAGGGTGACACTTTGTGCTCTTGAGAAAGTGCTTTATTTGTGGTTAGATGGTTTCACTGGTCAAGCAACATCTGATTGACAATTTGAAGTATTAGTACCTTCACTACAAGTTATAATAGGATTGCTAAGTATCTAATCTTTGAAACTGAAAAACCTATGTTTTTCAAAACTTAACCCTTTTATTTATTTATTCCGTTAAATGTCTTACATTTATTTTTTATACCTTTCAATTGAAAATATATGTCCTTCTGGTACACTTTAAAATTGGAAAAAAAAATTGGTACATGATAATTTTGTTATTGTTTTGTTACTTTGTTCTTATATTGAAAATTTGTGCTCCTCTTAATACTTTTTTCTATGGTGTATTATGAATTGATTTTGTAACGTGCTCTATTCTTCAATATGTAGAATAATCTTAAGTTGTATCTGTTTCAAATACTTGTGTTCTGTGTAGGAACATTGTGTCAAAAGGTTGTATCACTCTTTCATTCATGAATCTTTTCTCACATTGTCTTCCATCTCTTTGCACAATCCATCCTCATTGCACCGAAGTCTGCTCTTTCCATCTTTTATAGATGCTCTCATAGATTCCTTGAAAGATGAAAAGGTATAGATCATTGCATTGGTATATGTACCATTTTTGCTATGCAATTCCAACATCATTCATTTATTTTTGTGTGTAAAAATAGTTCCCAAATTTGTCTACAACCAAGACAATCAGTAGCTTCTCAAGATGACTCAAATGTGGTCAGAAGAAGAGCCCTCTCTGGCATAAAGGTCTATGCAAAAGTATGCATTTTAAATGGCTGATTGACTTTCCCCTAAATCTATAAAGAAGCCAGATAGAAATTTGTATTTTTTTTAATTGTTTCCATGATTGCATCATGTATAAATCCTGCAACAGTTAAAGTCTTTCGATTTTAGGCCCAGCTATTGCAGAAAGTTTAAAGAATGGGAGTGGCCTAGTAAGACTTCCGCTAAGTGTTGTGCTCTGCTTGTTTTTCAGTTAACAAAAGGTCAGTGTTTTGTTGATTTTGTTTATCATAGTTTCTCTTTAGCCTCTTGAAATTCTCAGAATTCTTTGACTATTCATTCAATTTCATTTTAGTAGTAATTTACTGCAAGTTATTTAGGCATTTTACTTCCAAATCTACTGCAATCTATAATTATATGTTGACAAATTGAATTGTCTTTGACTTTAATATATGGAACTACATGAAAGTACCATGCTTTAGCAGCTATCACCTTTCTATCAAGGTTCTAGAAAATGTATCTCGCCAAAAACTTGACAAGCGTAAAAATAGGTATGACTTTAATCATTATTTGCAATTTTTCTTTTTTTTTTCATATTGTTTTCAATAATTTTTATTTTTTTTATTATGAAACCGATCATTTGTTGTAGGCGGAGACATCCAATTTCAAAGCCTTTTAAAAATAGGTATTTTATTATGGACATGTCAGTCAATTAATAAACTTTGTGAACTTGTAAATTAATAGCTAAGATTGACAACATGCTCTTTCATTCTAGGTTTGATTCTTGTTTCCACTTGCTTATATGTGGATGATTGGCCAATGTTCTTCCCTTTTTCTTGAAATTTGACAAGGTATGATTCACTATCTAATCCCATTCTTTCTTTTTTGTCAGTCTAGTTTTACTTTGAATGACATATGAATATTCTCTTTTCTTTAAAGTCTAAAGGGTTTCGATGATGTTGGTATCTAATTTTTTATCTTTGAAGATTTTTCTTGTTTCCTTTATCTATTTGCTCGGGATGATCTAAGAATGAGGCTCTCTTCATGCAATTAATGTTCTCAACTGCTATTGATGGAAAAATCAAAGCTTGGTACTATAATTGTTTCTTCCATGTCATACATGACCGGATTAGATGCTAGGAGAATTACAAAGTTTTTTGAAAATAGGTATTTTATTATGGACTTATTAGTCAAATAATAAACTTTGTCAACTTGTAAATAACTACTAAGATTGATAATGACAACATGTTTTTTCATTCCAGATTTGGATTCTTGTTTTCCCTTGCTTATACGTGGATGATTGACCAATGTTCTCCTTTTCTTGAAATTTGACAAGGTATGATTCGTTATCTAATCCCGCTTTTTCTTTTTCGTCAGTCTAGTTTTTCACTTTGAATGACATGAGAATGTTCTCTTTTCTTTGATGTTTAAAGGGTAGGAATGCTTCCAATGATGTTGATATCTAATGTTTCATCTTTGAAGTTTTTTCTTGTTTCCTTTATTTATTTGCTCTAGATGATCTAAGAATAAGGCTCTGGTATGATGAGTTTTTTTATGTTTATTTCTTTTTGGCAATTTAGTTATTTTCTTAGTAAAATTTTCTTAATTATTTTAACTGTCACACCAATCCACTTTTTCTCTTCAAGTAATTTATCTTCTCAATTGCTATTGATGGGAAAATCAAAGCTTAGTAGTTTAATTGGCTATAGCAGAATCTCTATTTATATGAGAATAACAACTCCAAGCTATAGTATCTTATAATATCCCCAAGCGGGATTAGATTTCTTATCTTCTTTGACTTCTAAGTTATTCCCTATCGGGATTAGTTTTCTTATCTAATATTCCCCAACGGGATTGGTTTTTCTGATTGTATTGGTCTGCACCCTTAGCAGGATTAATTTAGTCTTATCCATATCTTATTAATATTCTCCTAGGGGATTGGTTCTCATAGACCTCAGCAACATTAGTTTTTCAGATCTTATTGGTTTTTTCACTTGCTATCTCTGGGTGGGATTGGAATTCTTATCCTATTAGACTTCTCGATATTGTCTAGTGATCTTGGCTTTCTGATATCATCGACATATCCCCGGGCTATATTATTCTATAACAGCCCCTGGACTAGGCTCTTTTCACAAATATCCCTAGCGGATTGGTTTTCTCATCTTATTAATATTCTATCTTCGGAAGTGACTTGTCTCCTAGTCTTATTAGTATTTTCAATATTATACCTTATTGATTTGCTAGGTCGGGACATTATTGGATTTCTGGTATTCTTTGCTTTCTGGTTATCATCCTCCCGACCAAGGGATCAAACTCCTTTCCTTAGTCGGGACATTATTAGACTTCTGGTATTCTTGGTTCTCTGGTTATTGTCTTCCTGACTAAGGGATTAAACTCCTTTCCCCGTCGGGACATTATTGGGCTTTTGGTATTCTTAGTTTTCTGGTTATCATCCTCCCGACCAAGGGATCGAACTTCTTTCTCGGGACATTATTGGACTTTTGGTATTCTTGGCTTTCTCATTATTATCCTCCCGATATAGGGATTGAGCTCCTCTCCACAGCTGGGACATTATTGATATGCTGTATTGGGATATTATTGGACTTCTGGTATTTCTGGTTTTCTAGTTATCATCCTCCCGACCAAGGGATCAAACTCCTTTGTTCTGTCGAGACAATATTGGCCTTATGATATTATTGACTTTCTTGTTAATATCTGCCTGAGCTCCTCCCATCGGTCAGTATGGATCGTATTCTGGTACTCTAGTATTCTTATTCTTAGCAGTGGATCATTAGTATTCAGGCATTCTAGGCATTTTTCTTCTTATTATCTTAATAGCCGTGAGTTCAAGCTCCTTTTCTCAGTTGGATTATAATTCTGGTACATACAGATATCATTATTATTTTTCTCCCCGGTCAAAATGAAATGGATATTCATTCTTGTATTATGGACATTCTTATTCTTATTCTTATTCTTAGCCGTGGGATTGAGTCCTTTTATCTTGGTCTAATGAAATGGATATTCTGGTATTCTTAACATTTTTTTTATTTTCCTCACGACCAAGGATCTAGTTCCTCTCACCGGTTAGGGCAAGATGGGAAAAGAGGGATTCCTTTTGATTTTTTTACTCAAAGGTAGTAGCTGATATTTAATCTACCAAACTAATTGTTACCATTATTTTTGGGTCATTGAATCCTATAATTTTTTGTACTTTATTCTCTTGGGTTGTAATTCTTTATATATACTGATCAATTCCCTTATGTGCATAGCTTAATTCTATTGAGATATCAAACTACCTCCGGGTGGGATTGAAATTCTTATCCTATTAGACTTCTCAATATTGTCGAGTGATCTTGGCTTTCTGATATCATCGACATATCCTCGGGCTATATTATTTTATAATAGCCCCTGGACTAGGCTCTTTTCACAAATATCCCTATCAGATTGGTTTTCTCAACTTATTGGTATTCTATCCTCGGAAGTGACTTGTCTCCTAGTCTTATTGGTATTTTCAATATTATACCTTATTGATCTGCTCGGTTGGGACATTATTGGACTTCTGGTATTCTTGGTTCTCTGGTTATCATCCTCCCGACCAAGGGATCAAATTCCTTTCCCCGGTCAGGATATTATTGGACTTCTAGTATTCTTGGTTTTCTGATTATCATCCTCCCGACCAAGGGATCAAATTCCTTTCCCCGGTCAGGATATTATTGGACTTCTAGTATTCTTGGTTTTCTGGTTATCATCCTTCCGACCAAAGGATCGAACTTCGTTTCCTGTTGGGATATTATTGGACTTTTGGTATTCTTGGCTTTCTCATTATTATCCTCCCGACATAGGGATTGAGCTCCTCTCTCCAGCAGGGGCACTATTGATATGATGCATTGGGATATTATTGGACTTCTGGTATTTCTGGTTTTCTAGTTATCATCCTCCCGACCAAGGGATCAAACTCCTTTCGTCAGTCGGGACAATATTGGACTTTTGGTATTCTCGGCTTTCTTGTTATTATCCGTCTGATATAATGAGCTCCTCCCATCGGTTTGGATGGATCGTATTCAGGTATTCTGGTATTCTTATTCATAGCAATGGATCGTTGGTATTCTGGCATTCTAGGCATTTTTCTTCTTATTATCATAATGTCCATGAGATCAAGCTCCCTTTCTCAGTTGGATTATAATTCTGCTACATATAGATATTATTATTTTTCTCCCCGGTCCAAATGAAATGGATATTCTTGTATTATGGCTTATTCTTATTCTTATTCTTTGCGTGGGATCGAGTCCTTTCATCTCGGTCCAATGAAATGGATATTCTGGTATTCCTAACATTTTTATTATTTTCCTCACGACCAAGGATCTAGTTCCTCTCACTGGTTAGGGGCAAGATGGGAAAAGAGGGATTCCTTTTGATTTTTTTACTCCAAAGGTAGTAGCTGATATTTAATCTACCAAACTAATTGTTACCATTATTTTTGGGTCATTGAATCCTATAATTTTATGTATTTCTGCATTTTAACTTTACATCTTTCCTATTTGATGTTGATATTTTTGTTTGTCCTCTTCTCATTCACATGTTGTTAATTAATTTCTTTTCCTAAATTAATAATCATTGCTTTCAATAATGGTGTGAAATCGATGACAATTAAGTAGATTCTCTTAGCCTCGGTCCTACTTATGTTATGTTGAAGCTTATAGAAAGAAAATTCTTATGCACTTGTTTGTATATGTTTCTGCTGACCAATTAAATCTTTTGTTGCTTAAATTTGTCAGCATTTGTGATGTAGGTGTTCTAGATATCCGAATGATGTATGATACATTTTAACATCATGTCAATCAATTGTTATCTGAATATTTGGTCGTTTTCTTTGGTTTTCAGTTGCTTCTTTTGCTGTCTATTATTTTATATATATGTCCTTTCACATCATATTATTACTTTAGAATTTATAATTCCATAATATATTGTCATATTTTTGTTATTGCATTTTTTTCTGTCTTTTATCACCCCCTTCATTAATAATATCTAATAATCTTATCAAAATTGATACACTTGGTTTAAGTAAAGCACTGCAAGATGGTTCCATGGTTCTAGTTTTGCTGCTTTTAGAATATATATCTTTATCATTGGAATTTACCTTTGTTGGCTTCCTTGTGAGAATTTTATTCTGTCATTGCTTAATGGATTTATGTGATTGTGTGCCTAGTGAGATGACTGCACCAGGTAATCTTTTTTCACGCCTTCTTGTCTATCTTTGAGCCTTCAATTTGTGTCACCTCCTTGTTCCTAGTAACTGACACTTTTTTTTTTTCATCATCAAGGAAGATTGTTATGTTGGATAGGGTATGTATTGAGAGGACTATTGACTATATCAAGTAAGTTCTTTTCTTCCGAGCAACATGTATGCATGGAGCATGGACAAAATCATTTAGTCATCCTTTATGTGTTTTTGAATGTACTATTTTGATGCACTTAAAGTTCCATATGATGATTTCCTTTTTCATCATTGAAATCTTGGTTTTCTATTAATTCTGAGTCTGGGTGGTTATCTTTTCAATTCCTTTACCTAGATTTTTTGCCTCTCAACTGTTTCTACTTAGGAACTTTGACTATCTAAGTTTAGTACTTTGTGATGTTTCGTATTGATCACTCGAGCACGCATATTTGATTTGTGGTTTGAAATAATGCTTATGACTTAACAATTAGTTTGATTTATATTAGGATTATAATTGAAAGGAATTTCTTGTCTATGGTGTCACCAAAATTTTGCCTTTTCTAGTAATAATTACTCAAATTGAATCTTGATATCTTTTTATCTTATGAGTGAATGTACTGGACAAATTGTAATATTTAGTGATATACCACTCTTGTTTAAAGATCTATTGATATGTCATTGTTTTGCAGTATCTCAGCTATGACAAACAATTCTTTACAGTTTTAAATTCTAATCATATAAACATATATATAAGGTAAGTTAACTTCTATTATTCTAGTTTTATCTTTTGTTTTATGTTTGGCCTATCGGTTGTTTGGTTACTATTTGAACTTTAAATGCTTTTCTGATCATGTCAATAATGTTCTGTTTGATGATATATGATATTTCGTATTTCAGATATGTACTTTTATGGTTGGTCATTCTTGGCAAGAAGTTTTCATTTGCCTATTTTCTCTAGGAAAGTAACTACTCGATGGTGTCTCTGAGTGATAAATGGTCTTCTAGGCCTGAGGTATACCTTCATGTGGAAATTGCTTTATCCATTTATAATTTTCAGTCTCTCTAAATTTTTTGTTGGACTCCCAAATAACATTAGTTAAATTGTTTTTCCCTTTTTCTTTAGTAGGCCTACTCACGTATGTTTAATAATATATTGATTTAGTCATTCTCGTCACTTGTGAGAAATTCTTTTGTGGGAGTAGTGTCAATGCTTTTGGTTTGTAAAATTCATCTTCCTTAACTTTGCTTCCAGATATTTTCTGTTTGCTTTGATCTTTCTTTGAATTACTTGAGATTTACCTTCTTCATGTTAGTCTAGCTCAGGAAACTGCCATCTGTCAAAGGACAATAGAATTCCTAGAATCATGGGCTAATATTAAACAGTGAACTGATACTCACGTTAGTCTAGCTACAATAGAGAATTGCTGTCAGTCCATCTATCAAAGGACAACAGGAGAAATCATGGTCTCAGTGTATGAGCTGTCAAGTAAATTTGATCTTGATCTCCTCCTTGTAGATCTCAAAGTATGAAACTTGGTAGTTTGGTTCTTCTAATTGCCTCTAAGATTTCTACAATTTGGGGCTGATAATATTGGACTCCACCAGAAATTCAGAAATAAAATCCACTATGAATGTGACACGTTCTCAATCAAATATTAGAATAAAAGGCTGAAATCACATAGTAAGGCATAAATATGGAAGCAAGACTGAAGTTGATCCATTTATCACTTATTTAAAAAAAAATTAGCAACTTTTTAAAATCATGCAGATTTCCATTTGGGGAGTTTAGGTGATTTTACATCACATAAACTAGTTTTAAAAAAATAGCTTGCTTATGCTTTTTTTTATATATTGATAGAGAATGGCACCTGTTAAAGTTATGATTATGATGACATAACATAAATTGCTGACATCACTTTTGATTGCTTCTTTTTCACTAAAATTCTTTTTGCTTTTAAAATGAGTATGCTATTTATCTCTTCTTCACTTTGATGGAGCCATGCAGGAAAATGTGCATTTCTCTTGTCTAAGTTGAACTATGATCTTCATAGAACATGATGCTAGTTATAGCTGTATTCTCTGTTGTTTGCTCTCACTTTGATTTGGTCATTTTTGTTCTACCAATCAATATACTCTAACTTTGTAAAACTTCCATAAAGAAATTCATTTGGATTTTCATATACTTTGACCTTGGTTTTGACCACATTGTAATGAAGCTGACGGCTGCTCCCACAAATGAATTATGGTTTTGAATACTAGATCACTTTTATTACTTACTGAAATTGTCTCCAGGCTTCTGGTGTACGTTTTGACCACATTGTAATGAATTATGACATTTAATCCTGATGGGAAAACATTTCTTTGTGGTTTGCATGAAAGTCTGGAAGTACACTCAATTGTTTCATTTTTTAATGACACTTCTCACAAAGCATTAATACCAATTTTGTCCAGGTATTTTCTTGGGAACCAATGGTATGCCATGATAATGTAGATGTGGGATGGTCTAGACTATCAGATACGAATGTTCACGAGGGAAAGCTTCTTGGATGTTCATACAATCAAAGTTGTGTTGGCGTATGGGTTGTGAACCTCTCTGTGCGTATTCTAACTCATTCTATTTGGCTTAAAAATATATTTTTGCTTCTTGAGAAAACATTAAATGGTCACTAAATTTGTAAATATAAAGTTTAATACTAGCTGATATTATGAAATGCAGTGCATTGAACCATATGCAATTGCTAGTCCTAGATTAAATGATCATTCATGCCAAAAGTCTACATTAGATGGTAATCCATCTATGCCAGATGATAACATAAAGTCTAGTATGAGGAGGTTATCAATATTACAGAGTTCTGAAACAAATTCTAAGGAGACAAAATCATTACTAGGTAGGCTATTTGAATAGTTTTTATTGCATTTTTCATTTTATGTGTTTGGAGCAGGTATGAGATATGAATATTTCTCTTTTCTGTAATTGGAGCATGTGCTAGCACGAGAGCACCTCTGGTCGCACCAACATCCGTTTCTTCCTCTGTAAAAAGAAGTTTATCAAACTTCAGTCCACATCCAACCTTCAGACCATCCAAGCAGATATGGTACCTATGATTGTTCCAAGAACTAGCACGATAATACACTTGTCCTCTGATTTTACTATAGACTCTGGGGTTGGTAAAACAATGCCATTTGATATCCAATTAAAATTTACTAAATTTTGGAAGGTGTCAAACATCAAATAGAATTCAGATAAAACAGATATCCATTCAGTCTGGATATTTGAGCAGTAGTAATATTGAACAAAATGAATTTCTTGGCCAAACTCCTATTTCTTTTGGCATTTCAACATGTGTCAGTTGAAACAAATAATTTGGATGGTGTTAAGAACTTGATTAAAGGAAGGATCAGGTCTATCCAATTTATTCAGAGAACCACATTTGCACTTTGATCAGGAAAATTGTAAGTCTGATGCCACCTTATTTTGTTTTGTTAGATTATTCATGATTCCAACTTATCAAGATTTCTTGATATTATTGTTGAACGCTGTTAGTTATAGGACATTCTAAAGCATACATCATCACTATTCTATGTTATTTTGTATTTCTCCTTCAAATGAACTATACTTGTAGATATTAAGTGATCCTGTGATTAAATATTTCTTTACAAATCATGGCATAGATAATGAAGAGAACTTCCAGAGTGAAATTTCAGCATTGATAATTTTCAATCTTGGTTGGACTAATACCAAACTCCCGAGTTGGATCTATATAAATTCTTACCCTATCAAGTGTCACCTCTAAGAAATTAAGTATTCAAGGAAGAATGTATTGAAGGTAAAAAAAAAGAAGCTTGACATTCAAAGAAACTGGTATAGATAAGGTACATTTTGTTGGACACGGGAGGAAATCCATTAAAAAATCAATCAGATTGGTGATGGCTGATTTGCACACTTGCAAGAGAGATGTCCATGTCTTCACTATTGTGGACATATTCGCCGCATGAATTCGACCTTAGCTAAAGGGCTAACTGAATCAACCATAGCCAATCTTGACGAACCGTGTTCAATATTAAATTTGTTTTCGATTAAGTTTCAACCTCTAGGGTATTTAAAGAAATATGAAAGAACATCTAGTTCAAATAAGTCAATCAAGAGCTTCAGGTTTTATGTATTTAGAATTACCTAAGAAAAGTAAAACAATTCTATTTCCTATTACGAGTTTGAAATTTGCATCTTTTTCTTACACGAGAAATAAATCATGCACAATCTTCATCAATACCAAGTACCCTTGCAACATTATATGAACATGATGGATCTTCAGGTATGTAAGGTAACTGGAATTTAATCTTCCTAAGTAATTGGTTTGAATTATTTCCAACCTCATTTGGTTTACGTATGATTTAATCTTTAGGAGAAGATCTTTTACAAACTCCTCATTGACCATGTGGAAGAATTGCTTCCAATTATTTATACACCTATTGTCGGAGAGGCATGCCAGACTCTATCTTTAGGCATCCTCAGGGCCTCTATATCAGTTTGAATGAGAAGTTATTATGTTGCTTGACTTGCTTCCTAATCCAATTACTGAAATTTATGGAATAAATTGAGTTTTCAAAGGAAGGATTCTTGAGGTACTGAGAGACTGGCCTGAAAGGAATATTCAAATTATTGTGGTCATAGATGGTGAGCAGATCTTGGGTTTTGAGGATCTTGTCTGCCAGGTAATATTATACTCAGATTTCTTTGCCATTCCTGACGTGCAATCCATTATGTTGGGATCTTTTCATATGAACTTTTGGCTTGTTAAACTGCAATTTTCTAGGGCATGGGAATTCCTATGGGCAAACTTGCTTTATATAGTGTACTTGGTGGAGTCCGTTCATCTGCTGTGAGTTGTATTTAGCTTTTTATTTCTATATCTTGTCATATACAATTTTTTCACATGCTAGTTTCTGCAGAACGTTCTAGCTTTTTTGTTCTTAAAACAAATTGATAATTTATAGTGTTTACCAATCACTATTGATGTGGGTGGGGACCAACAACGAAGACTTAATGATGAGTTTTATTTTTTTTTTATGACAATATTTTTATGATAATAATGTTTACGATGATAATGTATAATAATTTGCATTTTTTTTATGATAATATATTTTGATTGATATCTTTGCCTTTTAGGTATATGTTGTATTCTTTTGCCTTTTATTTTTTCTTCATCTTGCTTTTCCATTATTTTCTTTCATTGTCTTTTTCTCCTTTGTTTCACTTTGGCTCTTTTATTCTTTTTCTCCATATTCTTCTCCTTATTCTTCTCCTCATTCTTCTTCTTCTTCTACTTTTTCTTTTTTGTCTTACTTCCTCCCCTTTATTTTCTTTGTCATCATCCTTTCTCCTTTGATTTGAATTTTGCCCTCTTAACCTTTTCTTTTGCTTTTTATTCTTTTCCTCTTCTTGCTTCTCCATCATTTTTTTTACCTCCTATAATTTTCTAATCTTTTTTTCTTTATTATCTACCTAATGACCTATATCCATTCTTTCTATCTTTTTCTTTTTCTACATCAAAATTTTCATCTCCCTTTGTTTTCATACTATTAGTATTGTCTTGTTTTAGTTTTATTCTATCTCATTTTTATATCTCCCTTTTCTTATTCTTCTTTCATCATTCTCCATGTCATAGTTTAAAATCTCAGGTCATTTTGCCCAATATAGGCGAAACATCTCGTTCCTCCAGTGGATTGGTAAGCATGTTTTCAGTGTCGAAGTGCTGCTACGAGTCCAAACTCGTCGCGCTAGCTCGGAGATGCATCCAGACGCATCACACGGGATCGATGACGAGTCCGGATGCGTAACACGGGCACAACGATGCAGAATTGGAGGCGTGCTTGTGCTGGTGCCAATCCGCGGGCGGAAGAAGATGTTTTTAGTCTATATCGAGAGAAACAACTCAAAATTTTAAATTATATGACATGGAGAATATATATGAAGAATGAGGTGCCTTATTTTTAACATTTATCCTTTTCTTTTCTTTCTCCTTTATTTATATGACTTTGGTTTTTTATCTTGTTACTTATAGTTTAATTCTAATTTTTCTTAGCATTATTTTTATTTAAGAATCTTTAATCAAACCTTTAATTATAAATTAATAGTAGACAAACCTTATCATTGTTTCAATATTGTCTTTTCTTTTGTAGGTGAAAGTTCTGTGAATAAGATGGAGCAACATGCTAATTGTGTGGGGAAGTATTTATAAGTTCTTCCTTTTGCCTTTGGTATATTTTTTTTTTTGTTATTGATATCTCATAATTTTTTATTATTTATTTGTTATTCTTGTGTAATAAAAATGTAGATATCTCATAATTTTTTTCATAATATTTATTATTTATTTGTTATTCTTGCATAGTAACACAATGAAGATTTAGCAAAAGATGTTTTGCTATTTAAAACATAGGTATCTTCAACATCACTTAATTGGTAGAAAGTTTTCTACCATTCATTTAATAATAATGCAAGATGCTTTGTTGCTTTTCTCATAGCTAGTTCAATTAGTGGAGTTTTTGCTAAACTCAATTTCTGAATGTCTGAAACTCCTTTGAAACAAGTGCTCATCTAAATATGAAGTAGGCAACTGTCTGGAAACTGAACTTTGGAAACTCCCATAGGAATGTTATTTTTAAAGGCAAATTCTTCTTCATTTTCATTTTAGTTTTATTTTATTTTTGCATCTAGATCAACTTTCTTTCTTCGGGTGAGTTGGCTCATACTCTTTAATCTAACGAAAGATATTCTCATACACAACAATATACCTCTATGTGGAACAACTAAGTACTATATGATTTTTCAGAAGGAAAGCATATCAACCTCCAGCAACCTCAAAGAAGCTTTTGTTACGACATTCTCAGAAGGTAAATTTATACTAGGATCTTTCTTGGGTTTACATTCAACTATTTGGAATTATATTTACTTGCACCAGGGGTTCTACTATTACAAACCATGAAGCATGTGAAGAAATCTACTTACTGATAGAGGAACATAATCCAGACTTCAGATTGGAATTCTATTTTCAATACGAACCATTTTTTCCTTGTGTGGGAAACTGACAATTTGTGTACACTAAATGTGTGATGTATTTTCATTATTGCATGTTTGACCAACCTATCTTAAGATGTTTTTTATCTATATGCTAGAGCTTGTTTTTGTTTCGAGGAACTTTAACACTTGTCAAATGCGTTTAATTGGTTTTAAAAATGTAAAAAAAATTTATCTATTCTGTAAAACTATGTAGTATTATTGAGTTTAATTGAGTAAACTATAAACAATTGGGCGTGGCTTGTATATTTTAGTGTGCTTTTCATGTTTGATCAAATTCATCTATCTTGCTTTTTCTTGGCATTTTTTTAGTTGATTGTTAAAGCACCCACTGGACTGGGGTTTGTTAATTTTAACAATTAAAATATATCCTTATTGGTAAAATCACATATGCACTATAGGAATTCATGTTTCCATCTTTTTTTCCATTTTATATGATATTGAGAGGGCATTGGTTATGTTGTGTTTCTGCAAATCCTTTTGATGCTGATTTCTATTTTCCTTTTTCTATCTTTTTGAAGTTGGTTGTGGAGGCTTTAGACTGTTAAATATTCCCAACTAATAGAAAGCTATAGGAATTTATTAACTATTCCACCGTTAGCTTTTTTGTCTCTAGTTTCAAGTATTGTATGTTGTCTTCTTTAGGCATTTATGTAAAATTCTTGTTGATTGTTCACCATTTTAGCAATTCCAAAGTTCCAATTATTTTCCTATTGTGATTACTGTAAAATTCTGATTTCTTATCAGTATTGATTCAAATCTCAAAAAAATATTGTTGGGTACCGTAATATAGCCTTTTCTTTCCCCTATCCTTTTTCTAGAAACTGTGAACAAAAATTAGAAAGGCTAATTTTTTCTGAATCAAACAGTCTTATGTTTTTAATTATGCGTTTTTAGAACTGTATTCTTGTATTTTCAGCCCATGAGCATGGTCTTGTCTGGTGTTGTAGGTTAAGTTGACAAGGAAACTACAAAATGGTGTCACAACAACAGATTCGGTTTTGACTGTCACCCAAATGTTGAGGAAAATATGGAGTTGTTCGCAAGTTTGTCAAGTTCTATGGTAATTCTTCTTGACTTTTACTTGGAATGTGGAAAATTATATCATTAACTTTTTCTGTCAAACTATTTTTGACTTGATGCTACAGGTGAAGGAATGGGTGAGTTATCATTGGCTGATAGGGCAACAATAACTAATATGTCACCTGAATTTGGAGCTACAATGGGTTTTTTCCCCATGGATCATGTGACCTTGCAATATCTTAAGTTGACTGGAAGAAGTGATGAGACTATGAGTATACTTATTCAACAAGCGTGTAACTTGTCTGTACTGAAAATGACATGGTCCCAAACCATTATGTCAGTTTTTCTATTTCGTTTCTTCAACATAGAAATACATATTACCCTTTTAGACATTAATCTAACCATGAAATGATAGGAGAGAGCAAATTTCATGAAAGGGGATGGTGTAAGAAGATACATACTTGAGTGACTATTGAAGTTTAGAAAACATATCCAATGTGTGATAATCACATGAATTTGAACATCTCTAGTGCAACAATCTTGTTGGTTCAAGTGAGCTAAATTGAAAAATTCAAATGATATAAGTCACCTTATCTAATATTCATTTGTTTCAATGTAACACTGCAAATATGAATATTTCTGTGCTTATTTAGTTACTTAATTCATTCTTAGAAAAATTGTTGCTACGGTCAGTCATTTTATTAACTTTAATATTTGTGCACAAGATTGTTTTTTTATTATTTAGACTTTGAATCAAAGATATCTTACTAAACTCATTCGACAGGTGGCTATGATTGAGGCCTATTTGCATCCAAACAAAATGTTTGTTGACTATAAGGAGGTAAGACACTAACCACTTCATTGTGTAACTGTGTTTGTTTGAATGTTTGAGCAGCCTCAGAAGGAAAGGGTTTATTCATCTTATCTAGAATTAAACCTTGAAGATTGTTCAGCCCTGCATTTCAGGTCCTAAAAGGTAGACCTCTGCTGTTATCTTTCAACCTACGCTCCCTTGTTATCCATTTCTTTGTCCAGAAAACCAATGCATTTAATTTTTTTTCTTTTAAATCATGATGGATCTCATGACCGTGTACCCTTAAAAGAGATGAAAGCAGATTGGCATTCTTGTCTTGACAACAAAGTTAGATTCAAGGTGAGAGTCCGTGTATTCCTCACTAGTGGTTAATTGCCTAGTTCCATTTTTTAGCATGGCCATGAACAACCTTCGCTAAGCTGCTTCCGGTATATATACAATCTTTGTTGTTGTTGTTTCTTAAATTTTTATAGTTTCTGCTGCCATTTTCTAAAAAAAAAATTGGGATAGTGATGAAGTAGATGAACTGGTACATTTTAAGCTTGAGAATTGCAATGCTGAAAAAGATACATTGTTTCCTACAATTTCTGAAGTTCATTTATTTAATTATCAAGAACCTATCAGTTTTTGAAGATGGAAGTGTCTCATCAATGCCTTATCTTGCAAAACAATCACTGTCATACTGATTATGACCGGTTGCAAATTATTTACAGTTGTTATCTTGATTATTGTTTAATTCTGAATCTTGTTTATTGTTACTAACCAATTGCTTCTTTTGCAGGGATTTGCAGTGCCCAAGAAATCACAAGAAAAAGTTGTGAAGTTTGACTTTCATGGCCAATCTGTCGAGCTCAAGCATGATAGTGTTGTGCTTGGTGTTGGACTTGTTGCCAAGAAGGCTTGTGAATTGGGTCTTTAGGTTATAGTTGATAAGGGGATAAATATGCCTTTTTGTCCCCTTTTTTTTCTAAAAGAAAAAGGGTCAAGGCCTTACTTAAATTAGATTAACAATATTGTGAATTTATTTGGATATTGTCTGTCTTTGCTATAAGATGATAGTTTGTTGTTGTTGTTTGTTATGTTTATGGAGCATCTCATTGTATCTCATGCTTGCAAATATATTTTTTTTGGTACTTGTATTCATATAGTGATCTTTCTTCCTTTATTTTCAGGTTAAGCCTTGGGTGAAAACAAGCCTTGCCCTGGTATTGGAGTTGTTACCAAGTATTTTCTCAAAGGGTATTATTGATTGAAGTGGTCACATCTGTCAATTGATTTTTCATATTTTTCATGTATTGATGAAATTATGTATAATTGTAGTGGCCTTCAAGAATATTTAAATCAGCAAGGATTCCATATAGTTGGATATGGTTGCACAACATGTATTGGAAATTCTGCGGACCTTGATGAGTTGGTGACTGTTGCAATTTTAGATTACTGTAAGTTGAGCTTAATTGGATAATTGAAACGATGAGGACATGTTACTCTTGTCTTTTGTTTATATATTTAAATTTAAATATTGTCCTTGATTTTTGTTATCAGAGATATGTCATTGATTGTCCAATCTTGAAGTGGCAGCAACATCAAGGTCAAAATTTTAAAGTTAAACTAATCTCAACCATCTTGGCTTTATTGGTTTGTATCTCCTTCAATGTAGCAAGATGAAGATATGTATCCAACAACCCTTGCACACCCAATAAAGGTACATGTTGATTGGCAGTATACTAGTAGTATTTTGAAAATCTGTCAAGTGCTTCATACTGCTTAATTTACTTATCATTTTTACACATAAAAGAATGCCTTTTGTTCTATTTCTTTGACAAGCCATAGTTATGCAACCTAATGATCTTGTTATCGAAATTTTAGCAATGTAAATTTGGAAATATGCTAGTATGCCGTAATTTTTCATATAGGTGTAACAAAAATATAATAGTACTGTAGAATGCCTATACAATGTCAAATCTATTAGAACTGTAGAATGTTAATCTTCCCCTCCTTTCTTGTTTACAATGTTTCATCTCCTTTCCGTGATCAATGGGAACAAAATTTTATATCTCAGCTAGTACTAGCCAGGATAGAACCTATCGTCATCACTACCAGCGAAGTTGAGTTGGTAGGGGTGGCCTAACACAATATTAATGTCAATAAACTGTCAGATATGTTTTGGTCTTGTCATTCAATATCCGATCAACATTTGAAATCATTTTTTATCAATGTAGAAGCTACTGGTTTAGTCATATCAGAAGAATAAGAGATTATATGATGATGATAAATATCACTACATAACATTATTATTAATATTTCTTTACTTAGATTGCATTAAACCTTACAGGGTCTTGCATATGCAAGAATATCATGCTTTTAGTTACACATGCTTTGGTGGTTTTTTCCTCATCTCCACTTTATATAGAATTTCTATCAGCAACTCTAGATGATGAACATATTTTTTGTGCCAAGTGAAGAAATTCTTCTATTTTTAATGAATTCCAATATACTATTTTTCTCTTTGCAGTTTGGAAAGAAAAGTCACCCTGAGTGTGCTTGATTTTCACCGAATAGTGAGTACCTAATTTCACTTAGTTGATGGATTTGTAGAGGTAGGATATCGTATTAATTTTTCCATTCTTGGTCCTTTTTGAATGACAAGTTAATAGTATGACTCATTTCTCCGATTATATTGAGATTTGAAATTATACAAGTGGGAAGCTTAAGAAGGATTTGTTGTATTAGGCCAATGTGAGTAACCCTGAACATTCAATTTTCATTGCCATGAGAAATTTGTATTCACTTTAGATATTTCAAGTAGTAACTTCAGGTTCTTGCCAGCTTTGAAACTTCAATTTATTTTTTATTTGGTCTAGGTGACAAAATACTAAATGTATATTTCAAGAGTTTTCTACAAAGAGTAGCCTTAACTTTGTATCATGCGGATTAACATGTCTTATCCACAATTGAAAGTTTCACTCTGTGTTGGTTGGCATAGGTTAACCCACACAACGTTCCCCTCTCCTTATTGTTGGGGCAATCTGGGTACCCTAAGTTTTGATATTTGGACAAAGGTTTAAGTTAGGTTTATTATTGTATTTGATATGCATTGTGAGTGTGCAGGATACAGGTACAACAAGGAAAGTCCAAGGGTGATCTTGGCAAAGGAGGAAAGTCCAAGGATGAGTCTTGGCGGTGTAAGTCCAAGCATGTAGTCTTGGCAACGTAAGTCCAAGTATGACTTGACAATGGATGTGTAACGCCCGCCCTTCTACTAACCTTAGCTTACAGGACAAACGTTACCCTTTTCTGTATATCGTAAATTTCGACATTCCTACCTATTACATCCTCCTCAGTCCATAAATTTATCCTAACTTGATACGACTTGTAGGACATGACTTGGAGCCCAGTAGAGCTGAAGGGGAGTCTAAAGCTTCTAACAAGTCTGGGTCGTGTGACCCTGACAGGTAATGTACTTCTGGCTGGCGCATGGCACGACCGTGTGAGGATCACAGTGGGAGGCCGTGTGAACTCGCACGGCCGTGCCATGGGCCTTGCGAAGGGTCACACCTTGCTCTACCAAAAGAGTTTGTTCTCCCCTTTTTCACTTATCCTCTAAATTCTGGCAAACCAATAAATTCATCCTAAACAATTAGTGACAATATTTTATGTAAAGCGGAGAGAAGAAAATACTCAAGTTCTAACATGTTCCACACAATTACAAGTTCTCTGATCTCCTTCCATTGTATTTTCCTCAAGCAGTTTTAAAAGCCTGTTCTCTTTAAATGTATTGTTTTATGAGTAGCTGGTACTTACTAAGCATCCGCTTATTGATTTGCATTTCCTTATACTGCAGATAAAGGAAAAGGAAAGCTTGAGTAGGAGGAGGCAGCAGGAGCAGTGTTTGTGTGCGTGTGTGTGACGGAACAATGGAAGGAGATCGGAGAACTTGTAATTGTGTGGAACATGTTAGAACTTGAGTATTTTCTTCTCTCCGCTTTACATAAAATACTGTCACTAATTGTTTAGGATGAATTTATTGGTTTGGTAGAATTTAGAGTGGCAAGGATAAGTGAAAAAGGGAAGACAAGCTCTTTTGGTAGAGCAGGGTGTGACCCTTCGCACGACCCGTGGCATGGCCGTGCGGGTTCACACGGCCTCCCACTGGCTGCTTTCGACCAAGGTGACACGGTCGTGCACCTCTTCCTCTTGGCCCAAGCTACACAACCGTGTGAATGGAATCACACGGTCGTGCACCTCTTCCTCTCGACCCAAGCTACATGGCAGTGTGGATTCACACGGCTGTGTCTCTCTTCCTCTCGGTCGAAGTGACACGGCCGTGTAGGTTCACACGGTCATGCTCCTCTTCTCCTCTGCCAAGGGTCACGGCTGCGTGACCCTCACACGGCCGTGCCCTGCACTAACCGGGAGTACATTATCTGTCAGGGTCACATGACCCAGACTCGTTAGAAGCTTTAGACTCCCCTTCAGCTCTGCTGGGCTCCAAGTCATATCCTACCAGTCGTATTAAGTTAGAATAGATCTATGGACTGAGGAGGATGTAATAGGTAGGAATGCCGAAATTTACGATATATAGAAAAGGGTAACATTTGTCCTGTAAGCTAAGGTTAGCAGAAGGGCGGGCGTTACAGTTTGGTATCAGAGCGAATTCCATCCTTCCGTCACACACATCAAGCATTGATCCTGCATCTTCCATCTAAGAAATTACCGTTTTCATAACTTTTATGTATCTAGTTCCGTTATGATTATTAAGAAATGCTTGTTAAGATTTAGCATGCTTATATATGAAAGTAGTGATGGTAGCAAGTAGGAATGAGAATGGGCTGACATATGTCTCACTGGTTTGATTTGTAAATATGAAGATGGTCAGAGGACGACCTGCTAGATAGCCAAGAGTTAATGAACCTCAACTAGAGACGAATGAGTCTGCACCACCGCCCAACCTTTTGGAACTAGTAACTCAGCTACAGAGCAACAGCAGGTCATTGTCACCCTAACTGCTAATCAACAAGCTTCTCCGGTAGTCCCACCGGAAGCCAATATGGCCGTACCTATCACAGCTGAAGTTCCATCAGTTACACCAGTAGCCCCAGCAAAGGTAGTGAGGTAAGAAGCATACCTCATCCAGTGGCAAAAACTGAAACTAAAGAATTTCTCTGGCACCAATGAACCATGGGATACTCAGGCATGGTTCAAAACCCTAGAGAGCATAATGGAGCTACTGGACTGGCCGAAGGTAGAAAAGATAAAGTGTGCCTCCTTTTGCCTCACTAGAGATGCAAGAAAGTGGTGGGAACGGGTCAAGGCAAAAAGAATAGTGAATCAAATGACCTAATCTGACTTCGAGACTGACTTCTTTGAACAATTCTTTTATATGCGAGTCATGAACAAACACTACAATGAGTTCACGAAATTCCGTCAGAGAAGTTTATCAGTCGACAAAGCCGTGAAGAACTGGTTAGCACAGAATGAGAGAGGGTAACGCTAATGCTCAAGATGTTGAGGCCAGAGATAGCTCTAAATGTGGCTGGCGGAATAAATAGATCGCAGACTACAGAAGAACTGGTTAGTAGCTCCCTGATCACGGAGCATTACCTGAACAGCATCAAGTAGCAGAAGCTAGTACAGATTGAGAACAAAGGTCAAGGGAGTTCTGGCACTCAAAAAACTTAGGGCCACGTAAGAAGGGAGGATCCGTAAGCAAGCAGCCTAAGTATGCCACGTGTTTCACGTGCGGAAAGATGCATCCTAGAATCTGTCGCAAGGGCACTAGTGGCTGTTATATGTGCGGTCAAGAGGGGTATATAGCCAAGTATTGCCCAACCAAGATCCACCTACCTCCAGCACAGCCTGTTCAGTATGGAAACAAGCAGACACAGTTACACATCAGATGCAGGCCGCGTTGGAAGGACCTTATGTTAGTCAAGGAAGATTGGAGGCTCCACCAAGTACTACTAATGCTCGAGTTTTCTCCCTTACCAGAGAGGAGGTAGCAAACGCCTCCACTGTTGTCACAGGTCAGATATGCATTTTTGGTCTATATGCAACTGTGCTATTTGATACTGGGGCAACCTATTCGTTTGTCTCCATGACATTTGTTGAAAGAATAGGTATACCCCCGGAGGTCCTACGCGGACAATTCTTAACGACACTACCCTCGGGAGAGATAATTACATCTACGCACTGGCTACGTGTTGTGCTAGTCAAAATTTCAGACAGAGAACTGTATAGTGATATGATAATGTTGAACATGTCTGACTATGATGTTATTTTTGGGATGGACTTTCTGAGCAAGTATGGTGCTTCCATCGAGTGTCGTAAGTAAAGAGTCCTATTCCAACCTGAGGCAGAGCCTAAGTTTGAGTTTATCGGAGAATCCAAGAAGAGAACCCAGAAATTCTTATCGGCCATAAAAGCTCAGAAAATGTTAGCCGATGGATGTTCCGGGTTTCTAACTCATGTGGTTAATACCCAGCAAGAAAGAGACCAAAAGGTAGAGGAAGTTAGAGTTGTATGTGACTACCCAGAAGTATTTCCGAATGAGTTGCCATGCTTGGCTCCGGATAGGGAAATTGAATTTGAGATCGAACTCATCCCTGGTACCCATCCAATCTCAAAGGCACCCCTACCGCATGGCTCCGGCAGAATTGAAAGAACTTCAGGACAACTACAGGAGCTTCTTGACAAGGGTTTTATTTGCCCTACTCACTCACCATGGGAAGCTCCAGTGTTGTTTGTAAAGAAGAAGGAGGGGTCCATGCGAATATGTGTGGACTACCGAGTGTTGACCAAAGTAACAATCAAGAATAGGTATCCCCTGCTGAGAATTGATGATCTATTTGATCAGTTAAAGGGAGCCACAGTCTTTTCCAAGATAGACTTGCGGTTCGGATATCATCAAGTGAAAGTGAAAGCGAATGATGTGCCAAAGACGACATTCTGAACGAGGTATGGCAACTACGAGTTTGTAGTTATGCCTTTTGGAGTGATGAACGCTCCTGCTACGTTTATGGATTTGATGAACAGAGTATTCAAAGCATATTTGGACAAGTTCGTAATCGTCTTCATAGACGATATCCTTACGTACTCCAGAACTCAGGAAGAACATGTTGAATGTCTAAGGACAATATTACAGATTCTTCAACAGAGCCAGTTGTATGCCAAGTTTTCCAAGTGCGAGTTCTGGCTCAATCAAGTGTCCTTCCTAGGTCACATTATTTCCAAGGATGGGGTTATGATAGACCCGACAAAAATAGAAGCTATGAGTAACTGGAATAGACCCAAGAATGTCAGTGAAATTAGGAGTTTCCTTGGGTTAGCAGGCTACTACAGGAAATTTGTAGAGAATTTCTCAAGGATCACCTCACCACTGAAAGCACTTACCAGAAAGGATCAAAAATTTGAGTGGACAGAGGATTGTGAGAAGAGTTTCACTGAACTGAAAAGGACACTGACCAGTGTCCCAATCCTGACTCTCCCAGAGACTAACGAAGGCTTCGATATTTACAGTGATATTTCTAAATTGGGACTCGGGGTTGCACTGATGCAGAATGGCAAGGTCATCGCTTATGCCTCGAGACAACTCAAGGATTATGAGAACTATCCTACTCATGACTTTGAGTTAGCAGCGGTAGTCTTCGCTCTCAAGAATTGAAGGCATTATTTATATAGAGCTCAGTGCAAGATTTACACAGATCACCAAAGTCTGAAGTATTTCTTCACTCAAAAAGACCAGAACATGAGACAGCGGAGATGACTTGAACTGGTTAAAGACTATGACTGTGAAATCCTCTATCACTCAGGGAAGGCGAATAAAGTGGCAGATGCACTAAGTAGGAAATCTGGTGTCGCTTTATTGTCCTTATCTGCCATGGCCCCTCCCCTACAGAAAGAAATAGAAAATTTTGGACTTGAAATCGTTACTGGGCAACTCTCTACTTTAACATTAGAGGCAACCCTACTTGCAGATATACAGAAAGGGCAGGAGGAAGATCCTATTATTTAGAAAATCAAGCAAGGAATACAAGGAGGAAATGGAGAGTTCCGGGTATCAGACCATGGGATACTATATTATAGTGATCGCTTATGTGTCCCTAATCAAGAAGAGCTGCGCAAGAAAATTCTAGATGAAGCCCATGGAACACCCTATGCAATGCATCCTGGTTCCACCAAGATGTACCAAGATATAAAGGAACGCTTCTGGTGGTCTGGAATGAAAAGAGATATTGCAAGATATGTCAGTACCTGCTTGACATGTTAACGGGTTAAAGCAGAACATCAGAGATCGGACGGAGTTCTGCAGCCTATCCAAATTCCAGAGTGGAAGTGGGAGGATATATCTATAGACTTCATAGTAGGACTACCTAGAACCACGAATGGTTATGATTCTATCTGGGTAATAGTGGACAGATTGACCAAGTCTGCTCATTTTCTAGCTATCAGAATATCCTACTCTATTGAACAGCTAACACAATTGTACGTTAAAGAGGTCATCATATTGCATGGAGTTCCCAAAACCATAATTTCTGATAGAGATGGTCGCTTTACTTCACACTTCTGGGAGTGTGTTCAAAAAACTCTTGGCACTAAGCTACGGTTTTGTACCACATTTCATCCTCAAATTGATGGGAAAACAGAACGAGTAAATCAAGTCCTGGAGGATATGCTACGGGCTTGTACCTTAGATTTCAAAGGGAATTGGTATCGATACCTATGCTTAGCGGAGTTCGCATACAATAATAGTTATCAAGCTACTATCGGAATGACACCCTACGAGGCTCTATATGGGAGGAGATGTAGATCCCCTATCTGTTGGTATGAAGGTGGTGAAAAGAAAGAAATGTGACTCCAGACATATCTTATCGAGGACACCACTAAAGCCATTCGCCAGAGGATAAAAACTGCTCAGAGCCAGCAGAAAAGCTATGTGGTCGTGCGTCGTAGACCACTAGAATTTGATGTTGGGGACTCAGTGTTTCTCAAAGTAGCTCCTATGAAAGGAGTAATGAGGTTTGGAAAGAAGGGAAAATTGAGTCCACGTTATGTGGGGCTATACCGGATCACTAGAAGGGTTGGCAAGGTAGCTTATGAGCTGGAACTACCACAGGAAATGTCAGTCTTTCATAATGTATTTCATGTCTCAATGCTGAAGAAGCATGTTCCTAATGCAAAACAAGTGATTGAGCCACAGACGGTACAGGTTCAAGAGGATCTCAGTTATGAAAGTCGACCTATTTAGATACTAGATCAAGAAGTTAAGAAGCTGAGGAACAAAGAAATACCGTCAGTGAAAGTGTTGTGGCAAAGTCAACAGTATGAAGAAGCAACATGGGAACGCGAGGATGATATGAGATAGAAGTATCCCCAACTGTTCTGAGTTCGAGGACGAACTTTTTATAAGGTATGGGGAATTGTAACACCCGTAAATTTTCTCTATTCTAAAAGAGCAAAAAGAAATAGAAGATAAAGGAAATAAAAATATATTCATAAATGGCCTGGGCTAGGATTTGAACCCGAGACCTCTTAGTTGAGATTGGTTTAAGTAGCCATTAGGTGGTGGTAAAGCATCACATGAGCAATATGAAACAATTCATTATATGTAGATTATATGTGAAGAGATGCTCCAACTTCCACTTAGTATAAAAGGGGTTGGATGAGATCAAAACCTAATCTTCCTCTTCCTTTCCTCTCTAGCTGAATCCTCTCTTGTCCCCTTTGTGGCTTCAGCCAAGATCAAGAAACCTAGCTCCAAGCTTCTAAGTTCTTCAAGTGGAAGATCTAAGAGGAGAGTTTTTGCAAGGATTGGTACACGGGAGAAGGGCGATGAGGAGATTAAGGCATACGAGAGAGGATTTTGGTCTTCCCTACACCTTATAATAGTAAGATCTAGCGAAAGGAGGTAAGTACTCCTCACCTGCAGTATAAGTTGTTCGATGATGCATCTTGTGTTATTGTTTTTATGCATGTAAAGAAGATATCATATTTTTATGCATGTGAAGAAGATGCACGATATGATATGTATGATGTCCTCTAAAGTTTTGGGACTAAGAGCATGTTTAGTGTGTCTTGAATTGCTTCCCATTTAGTTTTGGGTCTAAGAAGTGTATTCAAGTGCCCTAAAGTGCTTCCCTACTATAAGTGTGAGGGGATTAAGCGCACATAAGGTGTTTGGTTAAATGCCAAGCTAGTGCAAGTACAAGAAATTAACAGTTAAAGAAAGTATTTTACTTTAGAAAGGCATGTACTAGACACAAGGTCCATGGGTGGGCTCCTAGATCACCCCTAGGCTCCTAGACTGCCTAGTAGTACCTTGATAGGTTCGGGATTAGCTACCTCTGATCTTATTAAGGATGCGCACAAAGTGGTACAATGTCAGGCCCAAGCAAGTGATTATTATTTTCACTAGTTATGTAATATAACGTTTTCAAAATTCATTGTTTGCTTTAGTGGAAGCATCCCTATGGTTGAGAACCTGAGTTATAAAGCGCAGTATTGAGGAACTCTTTAATAAGCCAAGATTCCAGTTTTCATTACATTACCAGCATGTTTTTAAGTTGTTGTTTTGCATGATAAACCTATTTAAAAATACATGGCATGCACATATTTTCAAATTATGCGTTTTAGCGTGAGTTACTGTCAAGTGCATGTTGTGTTTTCCCTAAGCAGTTTTAAAAGCATGTTTCCATTGTTGTATTTTCCTCAAGCAGTTTTAAAAGCCTGTTCTCTTTAAATGCATTGTTTTGTGAGTAGCTGGTACTTACTAAGCATCCACTTATAGATTTGCATTTCCTTATATTGCAGATAAAGGAAAAGGAGGCAGCAGGAGCAGTGTTTGTGTGCATGTGTGTGACGGAACAATGGAAGGAGATCGGAGAACTTGTAATTGTGTGGAACATGTTAGAACTTGAGTATTTTCTTCTCTCCGCTTTACATAAAATATTGTCACTAATTGTTTAGGATGAATTTATTGGTTTGGCAGAATTTAGAATGGCAAGGATAAGTGAAAAAGGGGAGAACAAGCTCTTTTCATAGAGCAGGGTGTGACCCTTCGCACGACCCGTGGGACGGTCGTGCGGGTTCACACGACCTCCCACTGCCTGCTTTCGGCTAAGGTGACACGGCCGTGTGGAATCACACGACCGTGCACCTCTTCCTCTCGGCCCAAGCTACACGGCCGTGTGGATTCACACGACCTTGTCTCTCTTCCTCTCGGCCGAAGTGACATGGCTGTGTGGGTTCACACGGTCGTGCCCCTCTTCTCCTCTGCCAAGGGTCACGACCGTGTGACCCTCACACGGTCGTGCCCTACGCCAGCCGGAGTACATTACCTGCCAGGGCCACACGACCCAGACCCGTTAGGAGCTTTAGACTCCCCTTCAGCTCTGCTGGGCTCCAAGTCATGTCCTACCAGTCGTATCAAGTTAGGATAGATCTATGGACTGAGGAGGATGTAATAGGGAGGAATGCCGAAATTTATGATATACAGAAAAGGGTAACGTTAGTAGAAGGGCGGGCGTTACAGGATTAAGTCCCGGAGGCGCGATCTCTTGGCAAAGGAAGACCTGACAACAATGACAAGGCTGATGGAAGTTTCAGAAGGCAAGACGTGAAGGATGGGGAGGCATCAGAGGGACGCAAGCTGATGGAGGAGGCTAGAAGGCTAGGTCTAGGTTGGTTGGGCGATGACGAGTGCTGAGTCAATGTACTCGGGGATTAAATCTTAGAATTAGGGTTTACTGTAGCGTTACTGTAGCAATACTATAGCAGTCGACTGATGTTTTCATCCGTCGACTGGTGCAGTCGACCGGGCAGTCGACTGGGAGCGAACAAAATGCTTCTGTTCGTTCGCTTATTATGGAGCAGTCGACTGATGGAAGTATCAGTCGATTGGTATCGAGCCGTTGGATTGTAACGATCGAATCTCCACAGAAGGCAGTCGACTGATGGTTTTGGCAGTCGACTGGCAGGCGGGGTTTTCCAACTCGTGGCCAATATAGCCAAACATTGGAAGTTTGGTTATGGTTGATGAAAATAGAGGTGGTTAACCCCTATTAGAGTTTCCAAGGTCTTCTTGAGTGATCAAGAGCTTGTGCGAGTTTGTGGCGAGGTTTTTCCACCCACAAGGAGGTACTTGGGCTAGTCGGAGGTTTTCCGGGGAGTCATCCACCGACGACGGATCGGGATTGTCCACCTTACATACAGCCGTGGAGTAGGAGCTTTATCTCCGAACCACGTTAAATCAACGTGTTAGGTTTGCTTTCTCTTGTTAGTATTTTTTTTGTATTCCGCTGTGCATACTAACCATTGTAGGAAGCAAACGTTGGGTGAGTCGCTATTCCCTCCCCCCCCCCCCCCCCCCCTTTCTAGCGGTGTCAAGGTCCCAACACTTATTACCTCATTCGAGTACCTTTAAACCTTCGCTATCATGCAAGCACTATGGCACCATATTGCAATCCCATGGATGTTGGCTCCTCCCCTGTGCTTGTTCCTCCGTGCTGAAACTCTAATTAGCATATGCAAGTCCTCTTCACTTTTTACCCTTTTTCTTTCTTTTGTGTAGACTCTTTCTCCTCCTTCCATCTAGCTCCTCTACGTTGAAACCGTGTTGAAACTGCATCAAAATGCAGTTGGTAAAGATAAATCTTCTTTCTCCTTTCCCCTTCTCCTTCGCCCCACTTCCAACATCAATTCCGTATTGACTGATACTGTTTTGAGCCAATCGTGATTTGAAACCATGCTCGACTCAATCTTTGATCTTATCTATATTTTATCTCATTTCATACTAGATTGTGCTTTGTGTTGCAATATGAATTTGACAAATAAGATTAAGTGGGTAAAAGGAGTTGAAAAAGATTTCTAGTTAGTACCTGGAATATCAGATTCAAATGTACAAATAATAAAACAGGTAAGAAACATGATACTACTTGTCAGTCAAGTTAACTTTATTATTCGAAGAAAGTCAAAGTAAATTTGACAATTGGCAATTACATACATGTTGGGGCATCACAGATTGTTCACAATTAACTATAAGTTGTTGGGGCATCATAGATTGCTCTTTTCTGAATCCTACCTAACCAATCACTAGGCTAGATACTACTGATTTGTGCTCAGCCCAAAAGTTGTTTTTTATCTTTTCCTCGAGTTGCGCCCATTTGGACCTCATATTGAGATTATTTAATTGTTGAAAAATCATCCATCTTTTGAAAATAGGATTGTTATAGTAGGAGTAACCATCTTGACAAATATGATGACAATTTTTTTGTGGTATGAGATAAATGTTTATGTACACCAAGTAAAGGGCTAGATGGTGAGGCTTATACTAGATTAGTGTAGAGAATAATAAATGAAGCTGGATGAATCTCACAAAGGGTTGAGAAATGTTTGCTGGACAGACGTTGGCAAGATCGAGATCCCACATAGGAATGGGAGAGTTGTAGGATCATAAGATCCTACAACTAAATCAAAACCAAAATGTTTTAGAAATTTATTTGGCATATATATGAACTTTTAAGTCTCAACATAGAATTAGTAAGAAAATTTTAATCACTATTATTCCAATGTCAGAAGCATTTATAAAATTAATCATATAGTAAACATATGAAAAGAGTAGAATATGATTCAAAGTATTTTATCATTATATTTCAAGGAACAATTTCAATAGGGTAATGTTAACTATCTATCTAACGACAATAGTTAGAGTGAATTCTTCTACACGGGCTTTATGAAGAAATCTTATATAATTAAAAAAATTTCCTAATGCTATGGCACAAAAGGTATTTTCTACACCAAATGTCAATCATTAAAATGTCTAATCGAATGGAAATATATTATCTAGATCAAATTGTATGTTCATAAAACCCTAGCCTAATACAGACATGGATTGCTTTGTTCAGTTTGGATCCTATGATCATAAGAACCGGACCACAATCTTAACTACGATGGCTGGATGAGTCTCATAGATGAAGATAATTGTGCCTACCATGACATAGTTAAAATTAAAGTGTTTTGGTATCAAATTATAAAAAAGAAAGTATGGCTCAATATATTGCAGTTTTAGTTTCTATAATTTCAGAAGAAAAATTAGAACATTGCAATTGATGTAAACGAGCTATCCATGAATTTGTCCCAAAATCAATTGAGAGGTTGACAGGAAGAATTTGACCCCAGTACTTGTGTGAAATTCAATTGTTTTCCAGACCATGATGGATCGACTTATATAGATAACCGAACTATTTTAAAAGTTTGATTGGGTCACTTGCATTCTTCTTCGAATGCTTATTCATTGATGTAGTTATCAATTTCACATCATTGGATGCCGACAAATGCTGACATTGCCTTCTGTTCATGTATTGAATTGTATTTTGTAGCAATTTACCTCATCCATAACATGAATATAAAGTGATGATGCAGTGCTTTGTGTTAATTTTAATAGTCTTAAATGCTAGCATCTCATTGTTTATTAATGTAAACATGCCTGGTTCCTTAGTAGTTGTATAGTTGCTATTTGTCTTAGATTAACTTTCTGTCTTTTTTAAAGTTTATTTAGTACCTCAGTCTTCATAATACAAAATTAAATGGTGTATAACGGATTGCCTATTGGAGAATGCTCTTTTATGTTTGGGTTTTTATGGTTTTTTATGTTCATTCTTGGTTGCAGTTTGGCATATTAGAATAGGTCAATGCTTGAGGCACCTTGAACGAGCACATTCTTAAGGTGTAGCCAGCATTGTGTTTTCTCGTGACGTTAGCTAGCTATTGAGTACGGTACAAGGTTCTTCTCACAATCAATTTTTAACCAATACCCATAATTTCTCTTAACATCCTACCATATCATTTTATCTTAAGGAATATCGCAACTGAGCATTTGCTTAGAGATTTTCTGAGTTATTTTTTATTTTTATCAGTGTATAGTAATGCTACTTAACTAATTAAATTTGAGCTAGAAAATAAAGCAATTTTCTCTGCTTGTTGATTTCTTCCAAAAGCTTTATTTAAGCTACCCTACATTGTAACTGCGAACAAAAACAAACGAAATGAAAAGAAAGAGGTGGGGGGAGGCGAGGGCATGGAGGTGCAATCAGCAAGAGGGACAATAAAGAGTCCAATGTAGTCTTGAGGTTAGGCCCTAATTTTTCCTTGGATATGTGCCACCTTGTGCTCAGATTGTCTACCTTTTGCCTTCCTCGGCATGAAGTGTGGAGGTTGTAGTAGAGCTACCTGAGAGAAGATGGAAGTCAAGGGTCCCCACTTTAATTTTATGCTAGTAAATTAAAAAGTAAAAGGATCCAAATAGATATGGGAGGAATTAACTGGTGAAAGTCAGCTGCTAGTAGCATTGTGAAACTTTGCCAGCTCTCTTGGTTATCGATCATTAATTTGTTCGCTTGTTTCTACCTATTTTGATGAGTGGAATCAATAAAGATAAAAGTATATTGATCACATGATTTAGCCATGAAGAAGGAAAAAAAGGTGTCATGTAGTTGTCCAATAGTTGATATCATCCTTATGATGATACTTTATTATGCTGCTTTTACATTTGGTGTGGCTTCGATATATTAGCATAATATGATGTACTTTTTTATACAAATTCTTCTCTTAGATGACAAATGTCTGCAAAGATGCTCCTTATTTCGGACAATATGTTGCTTTTTCAATTTTTTTATTTGTACAATTCTTAAATAGAAGATGCCATGCTCTCTTAATTTACAAATATAATTTGGAGTTCATCTTTGCATCCATAACCATTTATTCATCTCTCAACCTTGTGATACAAGTCCGTAACTTTCTCATCAAGTAGATTAATGTATCACATTTTTTTTACTCCCTCTCAATATTTACCCAATCAATCTTTTTGCTACTGCTTTCAAGTGTTTTGAAATTATAAATCTGAATTTTTTTATTAGAGATTTTTTTTTCATCTTAACTAACATATAGTCATTGTTCTTCTTCCATATATGTTTTCATAGATAATTTTGCCTTTTGAATTTCTATATGAGATTAAGTTTTAATAGATATTTACAATGTTGCTTCATCATACTTTTGATTATACTTTTGAATAAATTGTATTGCTTTGGACTGGCTCTATTTGGAGCATGTTGCTGCCATCCTATAGTTTTAACTATAAATCCTTTGTTGACAGTTCATTTAATATTTTCATCTTAAATTTCTATACAGCCTTCATGTAACCTTTCACTTTTTCTTCAACATTTAACTCATTTGATATTGCTATTAGTTCTTTGACATCTCATTTATCTCTTAAATACCTTATTTAATTCTCACTCATGATGCTGTTTCTATAGACTCTTTAGATACAAATTCTTTTTCCTTTAGTAGTTGCATTCAGGATATCTATAACCCATTTTTTTAGAATGTGTCTTGCGTACTTTAATTTTGTGATTAGCAACTAATAGACCTTATTAGTATCTTACTAGTATGATTATTTTCAACTACTTGTAACAATTCCTCACTACGCTTTTGTCAGCATAACACTAGTTTCTTTCTATCTCTTATTTTGGTATTTTCCATGTGAAAAGGTAACTAATCTATGCTAAATTGAGACTAATTTAAGGACTACTAAAAATTATGGACAATGTTGTAAAGAATGAACATGCTAAGTCTTCACATAAACCAGTCTATCTTGTTGGAGAATTATTTGGTGGATGCTTGGCTCTTGCTGTTGCAGCTTGCAATCCTGATATTGACTTAGCACTGGTACTAATTAATCCAGGTTTGTTCTAGCACTTAATATAATTAAGTTGTCCTCTTAATGTTCAATGATTGTAACTTTTTTATTCATTGAACAACATCTTTTGGCAAATCGCAATTGCAACACATGTATATCAACCTGTCTGGATCGCCTCTGTGTATTGTTTTACAGAAGGTCCTCTGCCAAAAGGGGACCATTTATTGGTTATGCAAAGCAGTCCCCTTATTGCCTAGGCAACAATTTGGATCTCATTTTGGAACACTGGATTTCTTTTATCATTATAATTAACTTTTAACCTGTCGACTCTTGAAATACAGCTCTAATTACAAAAAACATGTATATAAACATACATTTCTGGGTGAAGTATTGTTCCTTAAAAGAAAACTCTTATTGCAAACCCATTTATGTTTGTAACACTTTTGTCTTAGTCTTTGTTATGTAGGAGAAAACAACGCTTCTCTGATAGAATGTGCTCACTAAGTAATTAGAATTAGTTCTCATCTCTTTCCTTTACCAAAGTTTTTTGTTTGGCTTGTTTATAAATCTTAAATCAGTTAGTGTCTTTATCATTTTAAGAATTTTGTGTATTACTCTTCACTCACTATTTATCCTTTTCTTCCACGTCACACCTTTGCTTGTTTGTTCTAAATGTAAAGCTAAGTGGAGATCAAAATATGTTCTCAGAAAAGAAACAAAGCATTTGAAAATTCTAAGTCAAAGAAATAGTAAAAAAACAAATAAAATCAAGCAAACCCTCAAAACCTTCTAATCTCTACATTTGCATGTCAGCCATATAATTTGACAGAAACTGTTAGCTTGAAGTGGTAATTTCTTCCTGGCTGAGGATATTTATGCTTTTCATGTTTAAGAAACTTCAATAGCATAGTGAATTTTAAGCATTAGAAAAGAGTTGCTTATGCATCATCCGCAGGTGGTATCTTGCTGGACACCTCAACTCCTCATGAATTTTAAGCAGTTTTTGCACAAGCAAACGAAGTGTTTTCTCCAATACATGAACTACACCAAGCTTGAGTCTAGGATACCAAGTTTCTTCTGTTATGCTTTCTTAACATCAGAATTTTAATTCCAATGATGCATCGGGTTTCTGATAATTGATATATTTATACTTTCTTTTGCTTAGGTCATAATGGATGTGGAAAAAGTTCCATCTCCTGGGTTCTTGGAGGTCGTGACCATTTGTAATATCCGCAAATCAATGATTAATTAAGAGGGTTCATTCAATTTAATTAAGAGTTTATTAATATAGATATATTTAAATTAATTAAGTTAACATATAATTATGGAATTTAGATTAATCAATAGGATATATTATATATAAAATGTATAATTAAATAAGAATAATATATATATATATATAGAATTAATATATTATGTAACGTGTAGTAAATATAGAAATAAAATATAAATAATATATTATGTATAATATAAAATATATGATATAAATTATATGGTTAGAAACGTACGTGTATATAAGAAATTATAATATGATATATGTAGGAATTATAAACGTGTAATGTAATATGTAATGTAATATGTAATATAATATGTATATAAAAAACGTGTAGATAATAACTAAAACATTTAATATGAGAATTATATTACTATGTGTATATATGGATATATATATATAGGAAAATTTGATCCATATAAATAATATAGGAAATATAAAGTATATAGCATAAATAATGGAAATAGGAAAATTATAAGATATGTATAGGAGATTTTAATTGAAGATATGGATATATCTTCAACATGAAATTATATATATATATATAGGAGATTTGATTCAATATAAAATTAATAACTAAATATGAAATTAGTATATGGATATAAATATGTATGAAATTAATGCAATTAATGACTTAGTATATAAAATAGAAGACGACAACCTTGGATGTTGCCGTCGGCCTTAAGAAGGTTCCCTGCCCCCTTTTGTTTCTCCACCGGTGCTAGAGCTTTAAGGGAAGACAAGGAGTTAGGAGCTAAGTACTTAAGGCATGTTCTCAACCATGTTATTGTTTTATTTAACTTCTATATCTTGTGAATTTCAGGTACCTTAGGGTTGATGTGTCACGCCCCGGGAGAGTTCCTACTAGAGGAAATTCCGGCAGCATCTCCCCTGTATGGGTGACAATATGAAATTTATCTACAAAACCCTCAGGCCCCTCAATCCTCGACCAACATGGCTGGAACATATACAATAAAATAAACAAACATCCACGCAGTTTATATCGTACAACCTCCGGCTGACAATCAACACTTCACAACCATGTAGTTTAATTACAAAACAGCCTCCGACTGTCATCACAATACGAAAAAATGGAAAACAAATATCCAAACCTACCTCTTTTGCCGTCCGACAGGCACGTAGCAAAACATACCAAATAAAAACCCACCAAGCAAGCAGAAAGTCTAACCAGTCTAATGCCTTAAAAAAAACCATACAAAATCCAGGGTGCAAAACCAATACAAGTTCGGAACATAGCTTCTAAGCAAATAAACAGGAAACCAAAAGACCAAAACGAAAATTCTTGTGACAAGGGGACTAGCAACTTGAACCTCCTGACGGCCTCAACCTGAAATAGGAAAATAAAGCAATGGTGTGAGTTCAACGACTCAGCAGGTATCATGCTGACATGCATAGTATAATATAACTATTAATAATAATCATGCGATATAGTTTCCCGAACAATAATAAGAAATGTGAACTGAAAAGGCTGAAGAAACTGTACTCACCAGGACCTCCTATCCGGATATAGGGTCATCAGACCAGACACAAAATGTCTCCTGTATGCATATCAATTATATGCAACCTCAAAAAATACAACATACAAAATGCAGCAATCACAAACAATAAATGCAATCCATGCATATGATGCAAATGACATGGTCACCCCTGACGTCAGTCAGCCATCTCACATGCGATGGTGAGACCAAGTGGGTAGGGCTATACAACTGTGCACTCTGCCATCACTACTCCTAAGTGACCGAGTGGGCAGGATGCTGTCGGAGTACACCTATCCTCCTACCCTAAACATAGTAGGGGAGCCTAAGCTCTCATCTCCCTGTATCATAGTCAAGGGGAGGGATCCCTGCCCGCTACACGCTGCAGTTATCGCTATCTATGAGCGGACCAGCGGAGCCCTGACAAAGCAAACTGCACATACCCTGCCTGATGTACCACTAACCCATGAGTGGTTGTGTGTGCAAATCATGTAACTAGTGATGTGCTCAACAATAATGGAGCCGACAATCGCTCAGCATGCAATCATGCAAGATGGTGCATGACACTACAACATGTAAATCCTGACACCTCCATAATATATACTAAAAGGTAAAGAAATCCAACAAGGATCTAAGTATTATGAAACTAGGTACACATGTCTGGTATGTCTAATAACTAGTCCTATACACAATAAGACAATGTATGCCACTACTTATATGATCATAAGTATAGGGCAAGAACAAAAGAATATAAGTCTAAATGCATAACAGATAATAACAAACAAAGGCATGCTATAGGTATCAAGTAGTGACATACCAATGGTACCTAAAAAAATACAACCATTACTGCTAGCTATAAATTACTACGCATATTATAATGACAATATCAAAAGAGATAAGTCAAAGGTACTCATGTAAAATATCGAAAAAGGGCAAATCACCATAAAGGAATTTTACAGAATTTTTAGAAATTTTCTAGGAATTTTTCAGAGCTTGTATGACGAGTTTAAGGGGATCAAATATTAAGCCCCGACAAAGCCGGTTTAGACTACCCCATTTAAACGAGGAAAAGTTTGGTTTTTCTTTTTCCTTTTTATTTTCCTTTTCCTTCTCCCCACACGCCGTGCCCTAACCGTTCCTTTCCGAACCGGCGCCGCACGCGACGGTTTCTACTTCCTCGCGATTCCGTGGCCGAGGATTTTTGCATCTTCTTCTGCTTCTTTCCCTTCTTCTTCCCTCCCTCCGCTGCTGAGATCAGGACGCGCCGCTCGCCCTTGTGCGCCGATGCCGCGTGATCTGTTTTCCAGCAGCCCCCTTTCTTCTGTCTCGCTGAGCATCTCCTCTTCTCCTGATTGCGATCTTCTTCTACCCCCCCTAGTCGCGGACACCATGAGATCGCCTGAAACCGAGCCTATCCCTCTTTGTGAGTTGCTGCTGCGCCACCGGCGGACCTCACCATGCTCTAGATTTCTTTTCGTCTTCTTCCCTGGGCGATTGGCGACTCTTCCCTCAGCCGATCCCTTCACTTCAGCCGGGGTGCCCTCACGACCTCAAGCTCCTCAGCGTGCCCTAGATCGCTGACGTCGATTGGGGCTCAGAACACAGAGGTGAGGATCCGGATATGGAGACAATCTCTGGAGGCGGCTAATCAAGGTAAGGTAGTGACGAGAAGTTTATGGATTCGAGGATCTTGTTTGATTTGGTTTTTCGGCTTGTGACCTTCCTGTTCTACACTAGGAGGAAGATCTTGGATCGGTTCTTGCTGTTTTCCCCTAATCAGAGCTTGGACTCCTTCCTTGCGGAGGAAATTTAGGGCTACTGGTTGGACGTAGGTGCCATACCTAGCTATGGATTTGGGCTTGATTCTCTGTTTGGATGTTGATTGCTTGATCTCACCTTGATCCGGAATCACAGCAGATCGGCTCACTTTATACCAACAGGGGCTGAATGCTCTCGATCAATAAGCACGGCTGTGAAGTTACTTGTTCTTGTTCCAACAGTTGCTTACCTTGAATTCCAGCAGCAAATAACCCTTCACCAGCAGCAATCAACGGTTGTGAATACGACTGTGAATTGAGGTAAGGAGTAGGGTAATGAAATGAATATTGTTTATGTGTTTGAATTAGGTATGAGGTAGACTTCATGATTAGTATAATTGATTTAGGTTTGGATTATTAATCTAATGGGTTGATTGGGGATTAGGTAACTAACCCTAATTAACCGTTGGATTTAATTTAGGTAGGTTGAGATTTAGGGTTTAGGGTTTTTCCCTAAATTGTTCTTAAGGATTTTATTTAGCTATTCATTTGAGTTGTAGCTAAATAAAAATGTATATATATTGGTGATACAGGACTTTGATGCGAGATGAGCATCTCGACGTCGGATTTGGACCGGATTGGACCTTTCTATTGGAGGCGGGTACCTTGACTTATCTATTTTGATATTTCATGTTGATATGCTTAGTAATATTTAACAAGTTGTAATATTTATATTTATTTTTACATCGGTATGTCATTATCTATTACTTGAGCATGCTGTATTTATTTCCTGCTGTTGCATTCATGTTCCATTGATTATTATATATGACCTTAAGGTAATGACATACCATGCCTTATTATGTTTAGGACATTGATTTATTTTACCATACCTGACTTGTGTACCTAGATCATATTATTTGATCCATATATCTTTTGGTACACATTTTGGTAGAGATGGATAGGATCAGGATATTTTTATGCTTAGTGTCATACATCATCTCGCATGATTGCATGCTGTGCGATTGTTGGCTCCATTATTGTTGAGCACATCGCCAGTTACATGGATCTGCACACACAACTACTCATGGGTTAGTGATTTTTATCAGGCAGGGTGTGTTGCAGCAAGTTGCTCTGTCAACAGCTCCGCTAGTCTACTCATGGGTAGTGTGACGCAGCGTGGTATCAGGACAGGGATCCCTCCTGGACTGGCTCAGGGAGTGTGACGTTGCTCTGTCAGAGTATTGAGCTTCCTCACTTATGATTTGGGGTAAGGAGGATAGGTGTACTCCGACAGCATCCCGTCCACTCGGTCACTCAAGAGCAGTGATGGTAGAGTGCACGGTTGTCACAGTCCTACCCACTTGATCTCACCATCTTGTGTGAGACGGTTGACTGACGTCAGGGGTGACCAGGACATGTTGCATCATATTCACTGACTACATTTATTGCTTGTGTTTGCTGCACTTATATGCTGCATATTTGGTGGATTCATATGTTTGACATGCATACAGGATTTATGGTATTCTCGGTCTGACGACCTTGTTATCCCTATACCCAGGTCCTGGTTAGTATAGATACTCCTGCTTCTTATAGTTTTGCATTTTTCATATGATATATATTTAGGAGACTGTACGTATATTTATTATTAGTTGTTATTTCTTACTATGCATGTCAGTAGTTACCCGCTGAGGAGTTGACTCACCCCGTTGATATTACTATTTTAGGTTGAGACTGTCCGGAGGATTTCCAGTCACTAGTTCCCCCCTCCAGATTGCGAGGATTTCGGTTTTGGATCTTTTCTGTGGTTTTCTTATTATGTTATCATCTATGTTTCTAGACTTGTATCTTTATGGCACTTTGGATCTTGTATGGTCCTTTATTATCGATGGGTTTTCATTTGGATGTATGCTGATGATTTGAGTTTTATGGGTGTAGTTAAGTAAGATATTTGAGATGATTTCATTATCGTTGCTTAGGTTAGGGTTTACTATTATACTGCGTGGTTGTCACTTTTATTTTATTGTATGTTTCCGGCCGTGTTGGCCGTGTATGGTTATGTTGTAGAAAAGTCTCAGATTGTCACCCGTACAGGGGAGATGCTATCGAAATTTCCTCTGGCAGGGACTCCCCCGGGGCGTGACAACCCACCTTAAAACGAAGATCGTATTGGAACAAATTCCACGTTGAGGCGCTCGCCTCGAATCAAAGTCTTGCAAATCACATAATGTATTTAGCTAATTACATACGAAGTAAATAGCTAAATAAACTCTCCACCTAATTAGAGCAACTCTCGTCGAACATGATTATGGATTAATCCATCAAAGTGGTTAGATTAAATTAAATCCTCAATTAACCATAGTCATACCATAAACTTTCTAGATTAAGGTTACCAATCATGAACTTTCCCCCAACGTAGTAATTGAATGGGTTCAAGTTAACTTTTGGAAATCCCTTTGCAAGAAAATTATCCTCTTGACATCCTAATAATAGCCAACCCAATCAATATACCACAACCGTATTCTAACTCCTAATCAATGTTAACACAGGACAAAAAAAAGCTTAGGTTAAAGTATTAATTACCTTCGGCTTCTCTTCCTACAGCTGATACGGCTCACGGCACTGATGAGGCGACCATGATTGGCTTGGCTGGGCACAGCTGATGAGGATGGTGGCAACTGGTGAGTTGAGCTACCGATAGAAGCAAACGATAGTAATGACCGCGAGCTACTGTGGTGGCTGGAGCAGAGAAACGATGATGGTAGATTTAGGTTTAGTGCATACCTTAAATCTAGTCGATGGAAACCCTAAACCAGAGATGGAAAGGAGGGTTCATGCGACTTGGATCGAGCGGGAAAGGGAATTCCATAGGTGAACTCGATCCAAAGTCGAATCTCCACTGCTCGGTGGCGATCCAATGGAGGAAAGGTAGGTCGGCGGTGAAGACCAAACTAGGGCAAAGTAGACAACGCTAGGGCACGGAAGAGGGAGGCGGTGGTGGCTTCGGCTTCCGACGAGTGCTTGGCGTCCGCGATGAGAAGAGGAGGCGGTGCTGCGGCTTCAAGGTTGCAAGGGCGTCGTCGGCTGAGGAGAAGAGGAAGGAGACGATGCAAGGGAGAGGGCTAGAGGCTGGATCCGCGTCGGCGACGAAGAGGAGGGGAAGAGGAGAAGGGAGAAGAAGGTTCGGCGTCGAGAGATGAGGGCACGGGAGAGAAGAAAAAGAAAAGAAATAGAAAATAACTTAGGTTAGATAATTAAACCTAAAGTTAAATTCCTCAATCAAGAACAAAAAAAATTATGTTATTGACTTATGGGCATTCATATTCAAGTAAAGTTATTGCATTTTCACTGACAAGGTGGATCCCCTTCCTTGTGTCCATAACTGGAGAAACCACTAAAGGTTCTACCACATAGAGTTTCTTTAATGTTAAAGTGATGGTGCGCTCTTTATTGTCACATTTACTGCTTTGACACTCTGCACCTTGCACAAATTATTTGTTGTTCTCATTAATTAAAATGCTTTTTCCATACCTATCTGACAATTTATTTGGGAAAGATTTACTCTTAAAAATTAGAAATCATCAACCATCTTATAGATTTGATTGAATGGCCATTACCTCAAATATCATCATTGAAGGGCTCAATTTAATAATTTGCCTTGCAACCTTATCCAGTTAAGTTCATCTTAGAGGAAATATTTATTTTTAAAAACATTTCCTGGAATGGAGCAAAGAAGAAATGTTTAAAAATAAATAAATATTTCCTTGAAGATGAACTTAACTTGATGAGGTTGCAAGCCAAATTATTTTGTAGGGATATGCCCATGATGATTGATTAAACAATGGTACTTAATTGAACAATAGCTGTGATTTGGTTTCATGACTTATGGTCCATGTTAAATATTTAATTTAGTATTCTTTAATACTAAAAACATAGAGAAGTTCTCAGGTTATAGATTTCTGATTTTTTGTTTGGCTTGAGCTTTTGGAATAAGTGATTACCCAATTAATTTTAATGTGGTATTATTAGTGTTCAAATTCTGTGTCCACAAAAAAATCTTATCATGATGTGTTTGAGCCAATCAATGAAGTATACTCATTTGTGTTGAGTGTTTAAACATATAGATGTATAATTAGTCATTATCTTCGTAGCTTGAGATTTTGAGATAAGTGGTTATCCAATTAAGTTTAACATGATTTATGACTCGTGCTTGGTTAAAAACCTGAAGTGAGCCCAATTTGAGTTATTCTATTTGTTGGATTCTTCTACAGGTCCCCTCCCCTTTTGATAAACAGGGTACTAGGGATGACAATGGGCGGGGCGGGGGCGGGTTTGTCATTCCCCTCCCTGCCCCGTTCTCATTTTTTCGGGTTCGGGGATTCCCCGAACCCACGGGGATCAAATCCCCATCCCCACCCCCATACCCGTCTCATTCCTAAATTTAATTTATATTATTATTATTATTTAATAATTATTATTAATGATAATATTAATATTAATATCAATATTAATAATATTTTCAAAAAATTTAATATTAATATTAACACTATTATTAATATTTTTTTTAAAAAATCAAATTATTATTTATTAATATTAATAATAATAATAGTCGGGGCGGGTTCGGGGATAGGGATAGTATTCTCATACCCGCCTCGAACCCGCCCCATCCCCGAAAAATCGGGGATCCCCATCCCCATTTCAGGTTTTCCTTGCGGGGCCCCAAACCCGCGGGGAAAATTGCCATCCCTACAGGGTACGAAGTTATTAGTAGCTGCTTTGCTTACTGGGTCTAGGACATGGATCTCTAACCATATTGCTTCTTTGAATGGTATGGTTATGGCAGCCCGGTGCACGAAGCTCCCGCCATACGGGGTCCCGGGGAAGATCCATTGTACGCAACCTTATCCTGCTTTTTTGCAAAAGGCTGTTTCTAGGATTTGAACTCGTGATCTTTTCAAATCCTAGATGGTATGATTATGTGACTTAACTTCTCAGTCCATAAACAAAAGTTCTCTTTATATTTGGAATTAATTTTACAGGACCACTGTAAAATATGCCCTAAAATAGGACAAATCAGCCTTTATTCAATGGTTGGTGTAAGTGTTTGCACCCATGTTAAGGTATATCTCTCACTTGTAACTATGTATTTCAAGTATTAAATTAATCTTTTAACAAATAATTTAGAGATTTTGTGAGTTAAAAATCTGGATATTGTGTCTAAATCAATTAGAGTTAAGGTATGATGGTAAATTGAAGACCAACAAAAATTATCTGTAATGCTATTAAAATTTAATAGTGAAAAATCACCCTTACTATTGAATTGAATGCTAGAATAGGTTCATATTGCTAATTTTAAATTTATTTAAAAGACTGGTTGTTGTTGCTGCTACTGTGTTTCATTATCATAGAATTGGATATTTGAAGAAAAATCTTTGCATAACAACACTCCTAACTAGTATGTCTGTCTAAATTTTTTGTTACGCGTGTTGTGTTATGTTTAAGTTGAAGTAATGGGATTTAAAGGTATAATTCTAGCATTGCAAATTTTTATTGCTTTCTAGAATTAGTTATTATTTCCGTGAATACGATTTTGTAATTGTAAGTTGGACCCCTGTAGTTAGGAGGCAAGTGAATGTGCTATATGGTTTCTATAAAGGCAATATCTTGGTAATTTACACACATTTGTGGGTTGTGTTAATAGTCTTAATACTTTTCATACTATCGCATCTGAAAGTCACTTGTTAAGTGGATATATCCCATATGCTATAAAGTTGTTGTTTGGGTTTTAAGTTTTTAGTGTACTATTTAAGAAATGCAAATGATTCATTGACATGTAATAGTATGGAGTATTCCCAGGAATTTGCTTTTTGCAATGGAATACTGAACAAACATTTTTCTATTTGATCTTCCATACTCATTGTTGTGGTATCATGGATCTTGTTATTATTATTATATTTCCGATCGAAGGATCGAGCTCCTCTCCTCGATCGCGATGGGATGGGACTTTTGGCACTTCTTTATTCATGATATTCTCGGGGTATTCTCGGTCTTTTCCTTATTATCCTCTCGTCCGAAGGATATACAACTTTTAGTATTCATGGCCTTCTGAGAGTATTCTTGGTTTTCTTCTTATTATTCTTCTAACCGAGTGATCAAGTTCCTCTCCTCTTCCCAATCGCGAAAGGATGGAATTTCTATTGTTTGTGGCATTCTGGTGGCTTCTTCAATCCTCCTATTGTTATCCGCTCAACTAAGGGATCGAGCCCCTCTCCCTCTTGGTATGAAAGAGACATCTGAATATTCCTGGTCTTCTTTGGATTCTTGGTATTCTTATAATTATCCTCTCGATCGAGGGATCGAGCTTCCCTTTCTGGGTAGATTATAATAATCGTTATTTAGGTATCTCGGGCATTTTTATTGACCATGGGATCATGATCCTCTCTCCGGTCGGATTATAATCAGTATTAAGCTATTTTGGTCATTCTTATGCTTTATGGCGGTGGGATTGAACTATTCTCCTCGGACAGATTATAATCGGTATTTAAGGATTCTAGGCATTCTTATATTTATTATCTTCATGGCCTTGGGGATTTAGTTTTTCTCGTCGGTCAGATTATAATCAATATCCAGGTATTCTGGACATTCTTATTCTTTACTGTGGGAGTAAGCTTGTCTCCCCGATAGGATTATACTTAGGCATTCCAACAATCTTCTTATTATTATCTTCATGGTCGTGAGATCGAGTTTCTCTCCCTAATTGGATTATAATCGGATTATCTTCATGACCATGAGATCGAGCTCCTCTCCTCAGTCAGATTATAATCAGTATTCAGGTATTCCGGACATTCTTATTCTTGATCGTGAGATCGAGCTCCTTTCCCCAATTGAATTATAATCGGTTAAATTACTTAACGAGTTTAATTGAATCATGTTTTCTATGTTATAGATAAACTTCTTCCTCCTATTTTGCAAAATGACTCGGTTGATAGTCATTGTTTAATCTACTAATGCTTGTTTTATAGACTTGCTAGATACCAAAGTTAGCAAAGACCTATGAGATGGAATTGAATGATTAAAGGGGTACTCAAAAGTATATTTTCTAGTAGGTTATACTAGAAAATATAACATATGTAAGCTCCCAAATTATAGATAAATTTTGGACCCATTAATTGTAGGATTCTTTGTAAATACAAAAAGTAGTGGACAATTTATATCTTTAATATTTGAATCAATTCAATTCCAAGTTTGAATCGATTAAAGATCGAAGGAAAAAGGCATGAACAGTAGTGTTTTCGAAGCATAGTGCTGCATGTGCATGTAAGTTTTTTTTTTTCTTCACATATATAAACCGTGGATGTTTAAATTTTAATTAAATATATTTATTAATTAGTTAAATACATAAGGAAATGTATTTATTAATTAATAAATAAATATTTAATTAATTTATGGTTCAATTTACTAAAATTGGAACCAGACCAACTTGTCCGATCAAATTCAGGTCTGGTTTAAATTATTAGTTGATTTAAGCAGACCTGTTTAATTCAATGATATCTAAAGCTGGTTCAAATTATTTGTTGGTTTAACCAGCTCGGTTTATTATTGAATTAATTAGGGTGATCTTGATTATAGAAGTTGGGTTGATCAAATATGACCGGATTAGTTCTGTTGTGTCAGATTTGATCATAAAAAAAATTAGATTTGTTCTAATGGGTCAGACTTGGATGAATCAAACGGACCTAAGTTTGATCAATTAGTCTGAAATTGACTCAAATGAGCTTAAACAATAACAGAACATAAGTTAAAAATCCCTGTCCAATTAGATTAGTTCTAATGAGGATAATAGAATAAGTTTAACATCCGGACTTTTGATTGACTAGTCTAATGGGTCAGTCGACTTAAACTTCTGAAAATCGAGAAGATTTATTTTTCTTGATTTATAATGTTGGTATGTCTGTATAAATTGAATTAAACTGGTTTTGTACTGACTTATTTAAATTCAATTTTTCAGATGGCACGGACGATTACCATATTGACTTGTCGCGAAGTGCGGCGAAACCAGCTCCGAGAGGAGATTTAGGAGATAGAGTATAAGTCTGCTTATAGAATCGACGGACATGTTAGACGACTTGATAGACTATTTTGGAAACTTGAGCAAGAAGAGTTTCCAGTCCTGGACAGTTATAGGATCTGGGCATTGATGCATTCATTGCTAGAGTATTCTAGGGTAATAGCAGACTATGTATGGGGGCGTTATGAAGGACGCGTCATATATTCAGTACTGTGTAAGGAACTACTTCATTATATGGGTGAAGAAGAGCTTGAAGAGTCTAAAGAGGACCAGGAAATGCTCGAGGAAGATCCAGAAATGGATCTGATGGAGAATCCTGAAGCTGCCCCATCTGAGATTATCCCAAATGAGTCCAGGTTAATAGGGATAATGTTGGCTGCTACACTAGTGTTTGTCCTAGTGGGAGTAGTGTTGGCCTATCTAGTTTTTTAGTGTTCTGTTTACTATCGTTATGTACGAACAGTATTAACTCATTTAGTTTTGAGTCATGTAATAATTTCTGTCGTTATGTACGAACAGAATTATATAATGAAAAGTTATGTTATATGTTAACAAACTTGGAAATGATTAGTTCATTTCATGACATGATTAGTTCATGTGAATATGATTCGTTCATATATCCATATGATTAGTTCATATAAAAAATGATTAGTTCATTTTAATAATGATTCGTTCATTAGATGGGATATGTGTAATATGATTGATCAATGTTGATTAGATTATAACATACAAATGATGAGTGGAAACAATGTTATCACTTGCTTTTGTAAACTAATTCTAATTTACACTGAGTCAATAAATAATTGCATATATATGAATTACACTAAAATAATGAATAATGTGTTTATTTATGTAGATCGTGACAACTAAAAACATCATAGTTGAACCCAATAAGGGTGAGAAATTATATGGGAATAATTACAAAATCTGGCACCTCAAGATACAATACGTTCTTAAGGAACAAGAAGTTCTAGAGGTTGTAAATCAAATCATGGAGGAACCGATTGATGGTTCTACAGCATAGCACAGACGTGACCTTGATGCCTATAAGGCATGGAAAAGGAAGGACTCCATTGCTAAGGGTATATTGATTAGTTCAATGGTGGATGACTTGGTATTTGAGTATGAGCCATTACCATTTGCTCATGCTGTCTGGAAGCCCTTAGAGAGAAGTACAGTGGAGTCAGTCTGAGTAAGCTCCGTCAGCTAACTATCAAGTTTGATAGCTGTAAAAAGCACTCGAATGTTACCATGGCCCAACATCTCAGGGAGATGGGTAACATGATTTGAGAGCTTAAGACTGCTGGTTATGCGTTGACCGATGAACAACAGGTTCAAGTAGTTATCCGTTCCCTTCCTGATTCTTGGGAAACAATGAAATAGAATCTGACCCACAGTGAGAGTATCAAGACTTTCACCGATGTCTCACGCCATGTTGAACTTGAGGAGGAGAGGATTGAATCCGCAAGGATTTCTGGTCAAGCTTTTGTAGCTGAAGGTTCTAGTTCCAAGAATAAGAAAAGATGGTTTAAGAAAGGAAAGGGAAAAGGAAAGGAGGCAAGTGTTGTTGCTGTTAAAAACCAAATCAAGAAGAAAGGAAAGAGATATGGACAAACACCTATGAGTAAGTTGACTTGCTTCAATTGTGGCAAGAAGGGCCATTTTGCTCGGGAGTGTGCTGAGCCTAAAAAGGTAGATCCAACTTTATCTTCTTTCCACGAGCGATATGTTGCAAGTACAATGTTGTTAGCTGATTCGTATCCTTTGTGGATTGTAGATTCCGGAGTAACGAACCACGTAGCACGATCGAGCTACATATGTGGAGTACCGTCGTGTAGCAGCTGATAACAAATGGATATATGTAGGAAACAATGCAAGAATTGATGTCAAAGGAATTGACACTTGCAAGCTCAACCTACGTGGTGGAGGCACTTTGTTTCTACATGATGTCCTATATGCTCCCCTGAGATTCGGCGGAATCTAATTTCTATCTTTTGTCTTCTTGATTTAGGTTACAATGTAAATTTTTATAACCATCGTGTGGAACTTCAAATTAACTCTGTGTTAATTGGATATGGTTATGTAACAAATGGTTTTATGGTTCTTGATGTAGAACCAAATAATAATGATGGTTGTTTTTCAAACATTGCTCTTACTAGTAATGCTGATGTTAATGATGAAATTTGGCATGCTAGATTGGGACATATAGGACAAGAACGAATGAATATATTAGCTAAGGAGGGCCTTTTAGGCACTCATGCTAAGATTAACTTGTCTATATGTGAGCATTGTCTTGCTGGAAAGACGACAAGGAAACCATTTGGTAAGGCTATTAGGACTGAATCACCATTGCAATTAATTCATTCGGATATTTGTGGTCCGATGAATATGAAGGCTAGAAATGGAAGTTCTTATTTCATTATATTTATTGATGACTTCACGCGTTTTGGTCATGTGTATTTGATTTCTCACAAATCTGAAGCATTGGATTGCTTTATTTGTTACTTGAACGAAGATGAGAATCAATTGGAACGTAAGGTTAAAACCTTGCGCACTGACCGCGGAGGTGAATATTTGTCTGATCAGTTCAAGACAATGTGTAATGAGAAAGGGATTATTAGATAGCTAACTATCCCTAGAACTCCACAGCAAAATGAGGTTGCTAAAAGTAGAAATAGGACTCTTCTTGAAATGGTTAGGTCTATGATGGTGCAGGCTAATTTTTCAATCTCCTATTGGAGAGATGCATTATTAGTTGCGTCCTATATACTTAACAAAGTGTCTTCAAAGTCAGTTTCATCTACCCCACATGAACGTTGAATAGGCAGAAAGCCGGATTTAAGTAATCTGGCTCGGTTCTTGACCGAGGACCCTCATAAGCTTGTTGAGGATGTTGATGTTCACACCATCAGTACAGTGGAGGCATGGACCCATTCTGAGTTCCTTTGCTGAAATTACATCCTCAACTATCTTACTGACTCATTGTACACTGTGTATAGCATAAAAAGAATGGCTAAGGAGCTGTGAGAGTCCCTCGAAAAGAAGTACAAGACGGAGGATGCAGGGGCCAAGAAATTTATTATGGGCTAATTCTTGGACTACAACATGGTTTGACTCTAAGACGGTGATCAGCCAAGTCTAGGAGCTTCAGGTGATCTTGCATGAGATTCACTCAGAAGGAATGGTTTTGAGTGAAACTTCCAGGTGGCTACTATCATTGAGAAGTTGCCTCCAGGCTGGAAGGACTTCAAGAACTACCTGAAGCACAAGTGGAAGGAGATGAATGTGGAGGAACTCATTGTTAAACTTCGCATCGAAGAAGCCAGTAAGAGTTCATAGATAAAGTTGTTCTCTCATGCTACTGTGAAAGCCAATATGGTCAAGCACAGTTAAAACTTAAAACGAAAGAACCCCAAGACTTCTAAGATGGGACCCAGAGGAGGCATAAGCAAGAAATTCTCTAGGAAGTGCTTCAATTGTGGTCAAGTCGGTCACAAATCTTTGGAATGTAGAAAGCTGAAGAAGCAGGAGGCAAACCTGAACGAGGGACCAGAAATGGATGACCTTTGCGTTGTTGTCTCCGAATTGAACCTAGTTGGATCGAACCCACGGCAATGGTGGATTATTACTGGAGCTACCAGACATGTCTACTGCAATAATGAGTTGCTCCACAACTTTAAAGAAGTCAAAGGTGGGGACAAGTTGTTCATGGGGAACTCAGCAACCTTGGACATCATAGGCCAAGGAAAAGTAGTGCTGAAGATGACCTTAGGTAAGGACCTTACTCTGAATAACGTGTTGTATATTCCGGAGATTCAGAAGAATCTAGTGTCCAGATCACTGTTAAGCAAGCATGACTTTCGCATTATTTTTGAGTCAGACAGAGTTGTACTATCCAAGAATGAAATGTTTGTAGGAAGGGGCTATGTATCTGATGGGCTATTCAAGCTCAATGTAATGGTCATTATGCCTAAGATAAATAAAGATGAAAGTTCTTCCACTTATATGCTTGAGTCTTCATATTTGTGGCAAGACATGTTAACTACGATGTGTTGTGTAGATTAATAAACATGCAAAGCATATCTACATTCCACCTTGACCCAAACCACAAGTGTGAAACTTGTGTTAAAGCGAAAATGACTAGGTCATCCTTTCAACATGTTGAGAGAAACAACGAACCATTCGGGCTAATTCACACCGACGTATGCGATCTCAAAGGTATACCAACACGTGGTGGAAATAAATACTTCATCACTTTTATAAATGATAACACAAAATATTATTATGTGTATCTTCTCAAAAGTAAGGTTGATAAGGACAGTTATTTCTTATACCCTAATGCTATAATAGGAACTGGCTCACAAATTATACTACTGCAAATTGCTTTACATTAGAAGTTCTCAAATACAACTCTAGTTAATATTAATTAACCTAAATTTCTTATTAGAATCTCTCATATAATAGATATTTTTTTTATCATTGCTCAGATGCAAGATGAATTGATGGTTTATATTTAAAAAAAAGTAAATGCTATCATAAATTTACTATCTTAGAGAAGTTTGATTTAGTCTAAAATGAGGGGCAACAAAGGTTAATATAGAATGAACAAAGGTCAAAGATGATCAGTATATAGTCATAAAAAGATGAAGGCATTGGAACTCGAAGGTGTAAGGGATAGGAAGCCATATACAGATATAACTAGTAACATACCTTCACATAGAGTTCAATAGAAGGATGAAGTCCATATAACTAGCCCCATAACATTATTTAATGATAATGATTTCTTTGGTCTCCCTACTGTAATTAGTGTGGTGATTGTGTAACCAACTATCACACTACATTATTGTTTTGATTTTTGATTATTTTGAGTTTGCTGTGATTTATTGATTTATAGTGTTTTCAACTCAGTGATAGTAGTCTCCTTTAAATACAAATCATAAAATCTACATTTTAAAGACAACTAATAAGAACTCTACCAAGGCAGAGAAAGTATCTTCTATTTTTCAGAAAATGGTCTTATATAAAATGCTTCAACCTTCACTGGCATTGCTTTCAGAAAGAATCTTTTGCATCAAATACCTTCTTTCATTAATTTTACTGTTACAACTTGTGCATATTGCATGAACATCTGATGTGATGTGAATCTGTCACCCAAGTCATAATTTTCAGACAATAGAGTTATAGATTTACAGATGTTGTTATTCATTTGTTATTAGGTATCGGCACATCACAATGTTCAATGGCGATGAGTACTTTCTTTTTACAAAAAGACTAAACTATTTACCTAGAGAATCCTATTTCCTTGATGTTGGATCTTGGATCTCAATTTTCACTTGCATCTTTGCAGGTCTATTATTATTATCCATTTTCTGCTCTTTCTGATCCGGTTAAACTCTACAATGATCTTAGATGGAACATTAGTAGACCCCAAGGTTTTGAAGCAGTGATGCGTGTTAGATGTAGCTGGGTAAACTTGATTCTGCATTTAAAATTTCCTTACAACCTCTACCATGTTTGCTAGAAATTTTCCATAACTACAACTATTGCCTAAATGTTTTATTTTAATAGGGTCTTGAAGTTCAAGAATACTCTGGAAAATTTTGCAAAAGTGTTCCTAGTGATATTGATCTTCCTGGTGAATATTATCTTTCTAACTTATGTTAGCTAATTTCTATTTTTGATTACGTTAATGATTCTCCTAAAGCTACAACAACATCAAATTAAATTCAGCTTTTGAGCATGATGATAAAAGTACTAGATTTGTTTCTAGAAACAATATGGCACATTGAATAATAACTACTATTTCTGATGAAGCATACATGTATAAAGCTCTGAACCATATTGCAATAGTCTGTTGGACATTTGTCTGTTCTGTTCTTGTTTTTCATCGGTATTAACAAAACAGAAGAAGCTATATCTATAATAGTTAAACCAGAGTTCCCAAAACATTGAAAAAAACTATAATGTTACAAAAATTTTTAAGCCCATATCAACTAACTGCATCAGATGTGTGCCCAACTAAGTTACCACCACAATTCGTGCATGTTAAGCATTCATTTTTAAAGCATTAAGTTATAATAGACCTATGCCAAATTGATAGTGAGGAATCCTTCCATATTTGTGTCACATTGCAATCCAAGAATTGATAAGCTATATGTTTGATAGCCAAATTTGGGTACAAGTGTCAAATAGGTGTGTGGATCAATGTATCTAGAATTGGAGTATCTTATACTGACTATCTTAACATTCAAGGCATTGATTATTTTATTTCTGTGTTATTTATCATTGCTCTATTCAAGCCTTTCTTATCCGAACAAAACCATAACGGTCACATTTAAACATGAGGGCAAGCTCTAGGTGAATTCAGAATGTACATTTCAGGTTTGTGGTAGAACCTACATGAATACTAGGATTAATTGGTGTATCTCCCAAGTCCTGACCTACTTTTGTTAATGATGTCTTGCTACTAAAGACATGATAACTTCTAATACTTATAGTATCACTCGGTCATGTTATTTCTGCAGTGTGCACTTCTTTATACCACTGTGTATGGGCAACGAAGGATTTGCGTTATTAATCTCTCCCTTACTTGCACTGATAATATCAGCAGTTTGCAGCAGTTTGTGCCAATCCACTAATTTGGATGCTCAGTTTACTTGTTTGCTCAAGCAAGGTAAAGTTCTACTATCAATAATCTTCACTAGTGCCTCTTGCTTACTGGAATTATGCAATAAAACATGCTATAATTTTGTTAATTCTGAAGTTTATAAGTGTATGTTTTTGCTTGTTTAGTTTTGAAACTGCAAGTCTACTGTATAAAATATATAATATTTAATTCAGATTTTGCTAAATATTTTGCATTTGTAAATATATATACTGAAAGTGCAAGTCTACTATGCTTGCAGCTGCATGCAGCATCCCTGTGAGCCCTCTTTCTCAAGTAAGGCAACAAATCACTAATATCTGTATCAACATCCTGCATTCCCATAGAAAATTTTGTGCAACAATATCACTATTTGCAAGGATGAAGTCTATGTCGACATCCATTGAATCGAAAAGGAACTTGGTAATGCAAAGTTATCTAGATACTTTTGCTATCTTGCGTACACGTAGATATTATTTTTGATTCGAGCTTTTGATGTTTCATGGGATTTTGACTTTTTTATAACTAATTTTGAAGGATTATGACTTGTATTCCTTATTTTTAGTGATCCATTGTAAAATACAGCATCCAAATAATAATAAAATAATAAGGTTATTTGAGGAATAATCTTAACGAAATTTTTAGGAAATTTTCTGAGATTTAATCGGAGCTTGTATGACATATGTTAAGGGAATAAATTATTGGGCTAGGGGAAAGCCTGTTTAAGCTAATCCTATTTGAACAAGGAAATGTTTGATTTTTTTTAATTTCTTTTTTTCTTTTTCTCTCTTTTCCTTTGTTTCTTACCGTGCCCTAAGCCCGACGCCGACCCCTTTTTCCTCCTCCTCCACGGTTTCCTCTTCCCGAGCCTCCTCATCTCCCCCAAACCGACGGCGCCACATCGCATCGCTTCCTCTTCTTTCTCGTGATTAAAGCACTGGACAAAGGGAAACCGGGCACATCTCCTTCTCGATTTCCTTCTCTTCTCCTCTCCTCTCCTTCCCAACGAACTACCTCTGCCCTAAGCGTCTTCACCGCGAACTGCCAAATTGCGCCGACGTTGTGCAATCCATCGCCAGCCGAGCCCTAGATCCGTTCGACCCGCGTCGTCACCAGCCGAGCCCTAGATCTGTCCGACTCGCATCGTTGCCACTGTGTGCTGACAGCCGACGTCGCCGTTCATCCACCCGAGCAGCCGACGTCGAGGTCCCTTCTTTTTCTTCTCCCATCTCCCTCACTGTGGTCACATCTTTGTTGCTACCCCGAGCCCTAAATCTGATCTCTGTCCACGAGCAGGGAGTTGTTCCCAGCCGGTCCCTTTTTGTGCTACTCCGATTAGGAGTCCTCGGAGAGTCACCTCCTGATCACCTTGGTTCATTACTGCCTTTCCTTTGCGCGAGGTCGAGTTGGTGATGTTGCAGCCACCTGTTGAGTGAGAGGTGCTGTTGGAGTAGCGAATAGCCATTGGAGAAGGAGGAGGCAGGGAGGGCTGCAGGTTCAGTCAGTAGCATTACTGCTCTGCTGAATTTAGGCTGGCAAGTGCTGAGTTGGAGTACTTGATAGTGGGTAGTAGTTTTGCCTAATTCTTACTGTAACTTCTGACTTCTCTAATCGAGAGTCAACAGAGGTATTTCTAGATTTGAATGAGTTACTAGAATTGATTTAAATTTAGCTTGATATGAATTGTTGGAGGTAAATCCCTTATTTTGTCTTAACGATACAAATTTATTAAAGGATTGGGTTTAGTCCGAATGATGGCACGACTAGAGTTAATTGAGATAACCCTAGTTGATTGATGGATTAGATTTAGTTGGGGATTTGGTCTAGCTAATTAATTTATAAGTAATTAGCTAAATCTGTATATCATGTATTATAGAACTTTGATTCGAGAGCAGTGTCTCGACGTGGGATCTTTTGGATATGATCTCCATTTTTTAGGCGGGTACCTTGACTTATCTTTTAGATATTGTCATTTGATATGCATAGTGGATTTTAATGAGTAGTAATAATTATGTTATATCTGCATCGGTATGTCATTGCTTGATTCCTTCAGCATGCTTATTTATTATCTGTTTTGCATCCATTACCCTCTTGATTATTTATGCTCATAGAGGTAGTGACATACCATGCCTTATGATATACCAGACTAGACATTTACCATATTTGATACGTGTACCTAGATCTTCTTGTTTGAGCCATTTTTTTTTTGGTACATGTTTTATGGAGGTAGATATGGTTAGGATTTTCATGCTTAGTGTCACGCACCATCTCGCATGATTGCATGATGAGCGACTGTCGACTCCATTATTGTTGAGCACATCGCCAGTTACATGGATCTGCACACACAACCACTCATTGGTTAGTGGTTTTTATTCAAGCAGGGTGGGTTGCAGCAGGTTGCTCTGTCAGTGCTCCGCTGATCCACTAATGGGTAGCGTAACGCAGCGTGGTAGCAGAACAGGGATCCCTCCTCTGGACTGTCTCAGGGAGATGAGAGCATTGAGCTCCTCCACTTATGATTTGGAGTAGGAGGATAGGTGTACTCCGACAGCATCCTGTCCACTCGGTCACTGAGGATCAGTGATGGTAGAGTGCACAGTTGTCGCCCTACCCACTCGGTCTCACCATCGTATGTGAGATGGCTGACTAGCGTCAGGGGTGACCATGACATGTCATTTGCATCATATGCATGATTGCATTTATTGCTTGTGTCTGCTGCACTTTGTTTGCTGCATATTTGGTGGATGCATATGATTGACATGCATACAGGAGATATGACATTTTCGGTCTGACGACCTTATTATTATGATAGGAGGTCCTGGTGAGTACAGCTTCTCCCATTTCCTTCCGTTTTGCATTTTTCATTATTATTCTAGGAAACTGTACGCATAATTGTTACTATTAGTTATTTCCTACTATGCATGTCAGCTTGGTATCTGTTGAGTGTTGGACTCACCCTGTTGATATATTTTCTATTTCAGGTTGCAGCTGTGATGAGGTTCCAGTCGCTAGTTCCCACTAGGTGTCGAGGTGGTTTTATATTATCGGACTTGTGTTTCCTTGTTAGTGAACTACATACTTGTGATGTATGTGTTTTACACTTTGGATTTTATATCGTGCTCGGGTATGATGCCCATGCTTCCGTTGTGAAGGTTTTCCGTTGTGTTGTGTTTTCCTCGTTGTAGAGTAGGTTTTTACCATTATAACTGCGTGGTTGTGTCAACCGGATGCTGAATTATATAAACTACGTGGAATGCTTATCTTATTTCATTATATATGTTCCGACCGTGTTGGCCGAGATTTATGAGCCCTGAGGGCTTTGTAGTCAGTTCCAGATTGTCACCCGTATAGGGGAGATGCTATCGAAATTTCCTCTGGCAGGGACTCCCCCGGGACATGACATCCATATCATGTTTTTCCAACAAGACCATAGTATCCTTGAACTTTTTTTCTTTTGTTAGTTAATTAGGGAGGCATACTGTAATCTCTATCATGGTTACTATATTTTACTAGTGTATGTTATTGCTAACTCTGTTATATTTGGTAATGCAGGACAAATATCCTTATTCTCTTTCTTAACCAAGATGTCAATCTTCTTCTGCCCTATGTTCTTCAACAAAATCGAATGACCATTCTCAAGATTCAAGACAATCTTGTGATTCCCCACCAAGGGTCATCTTCTCAAGTTCTTCATCCTCAGTCTCGAGTGACTAATCCTTCAGCCCTATTGAGAGATTGGTACCTTTATTTATTTGAGGTAAATCTTCCATTGCATTTTTTTTTTGTGATTCTAGTTATACTTTTTGTTGTCTTAATCTTGGTAGGTTTTTCTATATCCGATTAGAGTTATTCTAGGTTTGTTTTGGCATTGGCTATTTATTTTCCTTTGAGATTTGAATGTAAGTTTTTATATTTTCATTTGATTGAGGAATTGGACAGTTGATATGTAGCTTGTTTCTTCTTAATCAGGGGTCCTAGATTTTTTTTGGGATGTGATCTTTCGTCGGAGACATAATATAGGTAATGTAATCCCCCTTATAAATCTGCCATGAATTTGATTTTTTTTTTTGAATCCATTGCTATTCATCGTAGGAATTGAAATTATTTTCCCTTCCATTGTGATGTTATTTCCCCAATTAGGTTGCCGTAGGAGGTGTTGGTTTTGTGTCTTATCATTTTAGTCTTGTATATATTTCTTGAAATCTCATCGACCAAGTTATGCAGAAAATTAGGTAAAGAACTTGGCATGCCTATTTATTTACAATAGCAAGAGGTAGATTTTATTTCTAGAACGAATCAAGAAATTGCCCAAAATGTTAGGGTCCTCTAAGTGAATCAAAACTCTTACTACCATTGTCATAGCGCTCGTTATGTAGTCCTGCTTATTTTTGGTTGTTTCGTTAAAATTTTCTAGTTAATAACAAGATAACATCTTTTGAATGTTTTAGAGCTTATCCATTTATACCTAATTCTAATATTTTTTTTCTTTGCGAAAAAAGTAGTTCGGCGAATTTAAAGAATGCTTACCCATCATAGATTAAAAACCATACCTTTTTGTAATAGTGATGGAGATGTAGTACAAAAGCTAGACTATATGTCTAGTAATGATAAGGGTTGCATATAGAAGAATGTAATACTTTACAACAAAGTGTGTTTATGATTGAAGAATGATAAACCGAAGTTCACATCATCATCATCATCATCAACTAGTGTCATAACTTCCTACATAACGGTCATCACTAACCCAAAATGTGAGTCATTAGCATTTCTCAAATATGCATGTGAATGTTTTTTTAGCTTGGCCAATATATCCCATGAAAAAAATTCCTTCATCTCTTGAGCATCTTGATCCTACTATCTTTGTTTTTGAATATGATTCCTTTATGAGCCAACCATAGTCAATTTTGACTAACCGTGTTTAATATTAAATTTCCTTCTTATTAAATTTCTCCGCCTCCAATCATTTTGGACCTTATGGCTAAGCTTAAGAAGATGGCTTGAAGATGTAGTTGTTCACCATATCAAGCATAATTAGACAAGAACATTTGACTTGTTTTGAAACGACCCTTACTCCTTACTCAAGACCTCCAAAACTAAAATACCTCATTCATTATTGTCAACATGCATCACATATGAACCTCACAATTTAACATATACTTTTCAAATGGAAATTCATAAGACTCTAACAACATGCACAAAGTCTCCAACTCATATCAACATAACAAATCAGGAAACAAAATTTATTAACATGCTCCTAGGGACCCTCGGACAGTGTGCTTTGTATTCCATCTCATCTTCTTGGCTACTCCACCTCCACATCCCCTATCACATCTATGGTGCCATTTTCTCCACCTGCATCATTTACAATGTGAGTCCACAGACCCAGCAAGTATATCTTCCACAAGTCGGTATGTGATAGGCATAAAAAGCAAGAATTTTAAAACTAGAAAATATAGGACTTGAACTTGCTTCGGCTATAAAACCAACTCAAGCATTTCTTACTAAGATTTAAATTCAAATGAAAATATCAAACATGGTATAGCATACACGGTAAGGAAACTCCAACATAACCAACTAAGAGTATACATGGTGCATTTGTGGCAACCCTTATTAGAGCACATTCATTCGGTCCATGATCATGAACTTTTAAAGGAATAGTCTAGGATATTATATATTCGCATACCTAAAGCCAATATCCCTTGAATCAATTTCTTTTTTCTTTTTTTTTTTTTTAATTTGGAAGGCCCTCCCCGGAGCTCATCCGAGGGCACCTATCTCGTACTATCACCATACATGCACCTAAACCCCAGTACATTGGACATAACGTACTTCTTTCACACCATGCAAGCATATATGCATATTACTTAGTCGAACCTTATGGCATAAACATGATATCTCTACATGTGGTCATAGTTCTATCATACCAGGTTTCACAAGTTACATATATAGTAATTAAACCTGTTTTCATAAGAAGAGCTACTTAAACTCCAAACACCTCATGAAAAGCTTCGACATTTTGAGGTAGCGAGGAGAAACAACCACTAATGAAATATGAGCAGTGGTATAGCAAGAATTCTGATAGGAAAGAAAACTAAAACCGAATTGCAAATCCCACAATTTACATGCATAGTAATTAAGCCTATTTTCATAAGAAGAGCTACTTAAAACACCAAACATTTCATGAACAGCTTCGGCATTTCGAGATAGCAAGGAGAAACTACCACTAATGAAATCTGAATAGAGGTATAGCAAGTTTTCTGTTATGAAAGTAAACTAAAATTGAATTGCAATCCCACCCTCTTTGTTCCACATTTTCATCTATCATGAAGTAACGAACAAGATCTCCGATTCGAATCACAATCTCCCAAATCAAACCCCCACTTTTAGATCTACCCAAGAATACAAAACTGACCTGTCTTGAAGAAACAAGATAGATACAAGATGGTTCGCAACCTACTTAATCTATCCCGAGGAAATCCAGAGTTATAACAAAAAACAAGAACACAACAAATCGCAAATCACTTCTACACCCCTTACTAAAACTCATCAAGACAAGAAAAACAAATTCTCATTTCAATCGTATATATTGAAGCAAAAGGAATCTGGAGCAAAACACAGAAAATCGAGCAAAAATCCCTAGCGCGGAATAGGAGAACATCCAAAGCCTTATTCTTGCCTACCTAAAGAAAACCCTATCCCATACCTACAAAGGGGAAAGCTACTTGCCTTCCCTTTTTGGTGTCGTTGACCAACTGGCAGTGCTAAAGTTCGCCACTGGCTTCGAACTACTCCGATAAAGTGACGGCGTCGGATCGATGGCGATGGGCGGCGCCACGTCAATGGAGAGTGGTAACGGGGAATTGGTAGAAGGTGAGCGGCGGAAGGGTTAGACGAATAAGACCTAGGGTTTAATATAATCCTTAGAATTATATACTCAATCAACTCCCAACTTGATTGGGTGTTCAAACTAGATATGTCGCCCTAAAACATGTCATACGAGTTCTTTTAAAATCCAAAAAATATTCTATAAATTCCTAAAAAATTTTATAAGTTATTTTCTTTTAATTAACATCCATTATTTTATTTCCATCTGACTCGTGAGACCTTACATGTTTTCACAAAATGAATACCAAAAGAGAGTGGTTCCACTGCTTGTTAAAATTATATAATAATTGAATTATAAATGTTCCCATTAAAGACCAACACCAAGTAATAGAATCTTCCTTGTTAAGAATCATTTGGATTGAACTATTTCTAGATCAACAAAAAAATCAAGTTCTTTTCTAGAGAATTGTCCATGTAGCTCAACCTCCATATTTTAATTTTTTATAATTTTATTCTTAGTATTGCATTTGTCATAGAAGTATTTGATTTACGCTTTAGTAGTAGATTCTTATGTCATGTATCCTCCTAAGCCTGATATTTGTCAGATTATTGACTTATATTTTGCTGAAAGAAATAAAACTATTATTTCACTTTGTGTAAACTCTTCTAGATATAGCACCTTTTTTAGTTTGGGCAAGAATCATTCTAATATGTTTTGCAAGACTAAACATGGTTTGAAATTTTATACCATGTTGGGGTGAATGATTGAAATGTATGATTCCGATAAAATCGCCGAAACTCGATACAACTTAGCATCATGGTTTAAAATCTCAAGTCGATACTCTAATGCTCCAATATTGAGTTTCAATGATTTAATAGAATGATATGATTTGACAATTTCGCCTGACTTGATACAATTTTTTAAATCATGCTCTGCATAGACAATGTTTCCTTCCTATGCTTCATCTTCTTCCTTCTTCAATTCTAATCCATTATCGACATAATGCATCAAAATATCGACACAATACTAAAACAATATTATTTTAGTGAAAAATCAAAACTTCAACACGACTCAAGATTTTGAACCTTAATTGGAATTAAGTACTAAATATCAAACTCTTTAAATCGTTTGGATCAACCAATCTTCACCGCCAGTGACTAAGATTAGTTACATGTGTAACTCAATATAAAGAACTCTTAAACTTCCAAGATTTTTTAGTTGAGTCACCATGTTCCATCTTAAGACAACCAATTCTAGAAATATGAACATGAGTTTGTGTGTCCATAAGAATCTTTTTCTCATCTATCAACCTTATGCATCACCTAAGTAGGTAAAAAATATATGCTAGATTGATGTAAAATTAAACTGCTGAAGACACTTTTAATAATTGTTAATATACTTCTATTTCTTGTTGACAGTTGCTTCCCTTGATAGTGATGTAATGTTGTTGCTAGTTTTTAAATACGTGATTGCTTGTATTCTCTACTAAAAGCACAAACATTTTATAGGAAATTCTTGAACTCGAGTTGTATACACATCTAAAACAAGTGCTTAATGACTTGTCCCTTTATCCAAGTAGGCAAGTGTGGGTTTTCCATAGTTTATCCATTAGCCCACTAAAACAAGAGAATGCAACTAGGACAATATTTCTTTTGGATCAACCTTGACAAACGAGGAAGATAAAAAAAATACTTTGTTAACAATAATAAAATAAGATAAAATTATTTAAATATAGATGATGATATAGTAGGAGCGGATAGAGTCCAATGACATAGAAGGATCCATATAACCAACCTCACTTAGTGGGATAACAGTTGATTGTTGTTGTTGTATTAGCCTTGACAAGAAACAATGTATCGTCAACCAGTTGAATTACCAAAGGAGGTTGCTACTAACTAGCAAAAAATAAAATAAAATAAAATAAAATAAAAATTAAATGATGCTCCTTATGTTTACCATGTTTAAGGATCTTTGTAAACTCATTGTGGGCAATGTGAATAAATGAAGAGAAAAGAGTTTGTGTGCATAATGTGCCAAAAAACAATTATAAAGGTTTTTTTTTTTAAAAAAATCTATCTTCAATACAACTTCTTTATTATTCTTTTGACACTAATTTATTATTTCAATTATAGTCATAAAGCTATGCTTCTGCACCTTAAGGAAAGCAAAGCAATTAGGAGGCACTATATCACTAATTAATTGTTGAAGTCTAAGTGCCAACACTTTAGAGATGACTTTAATAATACATTTTCTACTGCAATTGGGTATGATTTCACTACACATTTTCTGTAAGTTTAGTAAGTCCATGAATAGTAGCTTCAGTCTCAGCATGAGTAAACGACTCAACCAATGAAAAAAAAGAAACATTTTTATGATATTTCAATCTCTTATATGTAAAACAACTAAGGGATTAAATTGTCTTTATATAATTCTTTTAAAATGATTTGTAGAACCATCAAGTATATACCTTTGATCAGTTTCCATTAGATCTTCAATTTGCAATTAGGTAATAGAAGGTTTAATATTATTACTATGAGCTATACAATGAAGATATGAAGCATTTTCACCAACTTCCCAAGTGCACTTATCAAATCTCCATCTGATTGTAGTTGCCTAGTTTAGCCCATATGATCATTTTAAGTCAACATTGATTTGACAAGTGTTTCATTCAAAGAATTGACCATATCTGTTAGCTATTTTATCAGATTCCTTTGAGGGGTACCCCTGTCACGCCCAAGAGGAGTCCCTGTCCGAGAAAATTTCGGCAGCATCTCCCCTGTACGGTGGATAATCTGAAACTTTTCTACATCCTCACATACCTCAGCCACAGGCGGCTGGAATAATAAAAACAATAAAAATACAACCACACATTCCACGCAGTTTATATAACAAGTAAACAGAAAGATAATACCCTGACTCGAAATCAACCCTACTCCACTACACTCGATGAACTCACCTCTTCTGCCGTCCAGGCAGGCATGTAGTAGAATAAATCCAAATCCAAATCCATTGACATAATAAAATCCATACAATGTCCATAAGTAAAATAATCCAAAACATAACAAGTTCAAAACAGTCTAGAAAAACCAAAAGGAAACCAATCATATCCTCAAGGTCCAGAGGGACCAAAGACTGGAACTCTCACGACAGCATCAACCCGAAAATATCAACAATGGAGGCGGGTGAGTCCAACACTCAGCAGGTCAATTTATATACAAAGTAGGAAATAACACCTAGCACTAATCATGCGCACCTGATATAAGAAAGATAAAAATATGCATATGAAGTAAATAGGAGAATACTAACCAGGACCTGAGTATAAGGTCAAACAATCCGAGTGGTATAGGAATCTGTGCATGTCAAACATAGGTATCCAAACAATATGCAGATATAAATGCAGCAAACACAAACACAGCAATAAATGCATCATGCATATGATGCCAATGATGCGTCCCGGTCACCCCGACGTCGATCACCTCACACAATAGTGAGGCCGAGTGGTAGGGCTGTGACAACCGTGCACTCTGTCGTCACTACTCCCGATGAGTGACCGAGTGGACGGATCTGTCGGAGTACACCTATCCTCCTACCCCAAATCATAAATGAGCGCAATGCTCTCATCTCCGGTACACGTGACGGGAGGAATCCCTCCCGGATAACACGTTGTGTCACACTACCCATGAGCGGACCAACGGTGCCTAACAGAGTCCCTCTGCCTGAATCGACCACTAACCCATGAGTGGTGGTGTGTGCAGATCCATGTAACTGGCGTTGTGCTCAACAATAATGGAGCGGACTATCGCACAGCATGCAATCATGCAAATGGTGCATGACAATAACCATAAAAACATCCTGACCTAATCCATATATATAGAAAAGTGCACCCTAGGTCAACGAATCATATCGAATCAAAGGTACACAGAAGATATAAAAAAACCTAGGTCCTGAACATGGTGAAGCATGGTATATCATTACCCCCTATAAGCATGTATAAACAAATAAAGTATACATGGGATGCAAATCAAGCAATCAATCAATCATGTATCAGATATTGGGTAGTGACTAACCGAAACAAATAAACGACATAATTAATGCAACTTGTTATATTCACTACTATGTATATCAAATGACATAAGTCAAAAGTACCCGCCTCCGATAAAATGGTCCAAATCTGACTCCGAGATACTCGTCTCGCGTCAAGGTCCTGTATTTTAAACATAAGGTCTAGTTTAGCTAATTCTATCATACCACAATTAGCCAAATTAAATTCTAATCCAATTTAAGAAGTTCTAAATTGGATCCAACTAATCCATCCAACAAAATTAATGAACCCTAATTAAATAAAATCAGTGGGTCCACCAGGGTTAGTTCCTTAACCCTAATCATAACATGAGATTAAAAATCTAAAGCTAATCCAATCTACCAATCTCCAACATATACCTAATTAATATACACGAAGCTCAAAAACCCTAAACCTTACCTCAAATTTTTCGATGCCTCAGTGCTGCTCAAATCCTGAAGAACTTACTGTCGAGACCCGGAGAAGCTGCTGTGGGAAAACAGTGACAAGTACCATAGTTATCAACCAACAAATTCAGCACAGGATCCAAATCAAAAATCCAAATACCCCTTTTTGCCTTACCTAACTCGCTACCCCCTGTTCTCCTCACTGCCGGCGGCTGGTGGCGAAGAAGGAGGATCCGGTGGTGAGGTCTAGGACAGAAATGTTTGGCCGGCTAGGAAAAATTCCAATGGCTGGCAACCGAAGATCGGCAGGGCTCATCTAGGGCTTGCTTTTGCCGTGAATAGGGCGTCTCCGAGAAAAAGGAGGCAAGGCCGGCTGTGAGATCAAACCTAGGGCACGGGCAGAGGAGGAGGTTCGGTGGTGGCGAGAGGTGGCTGTCGGAGAGGGCGTCGGTGCTTAGGCTCGGCGTCGGGTCGGAGTGACGGCGACGCGGCTAGAGCTCGGTGGACCTGGTGGCCGACGCTCGAAGAAGAGGAGAAGGAAAGGCCGGCTGCCGGCGCTAGGGCACAGGTGACGGCTATAGAAGGGGTGGCTCCCGGCGGTGTTAGGCTCGGGTGGCTGACGGCTAGGGCACAGATTCGGTGGGGAAGAAGGAAAGGCTCGGCGAGGGAGAAGTATAGAAGAGGAAGAAGAGAGGTCGCGTCGGGGAAGAGAGGAAGAAGAGTCGGGATCGGGGTTTTGGGGGAAATAAAAAGAAAAGGAAAAGGTTTTATAAATAAAACATTTCCTCCATTAAATGGGTATCCCAAACAGGCTTAATCCGAACCCGAAATTGATCCCCTCAAAACCCGTCTTACGAGCTCCGAAAAATTCCCAGAAAATTTCTAAAAATTCTGAAAAAATTACATATTAATATTCGCCTATTTTTCGGTATTTTACAACCCCTCATCAAGTCACCTATTAAGCTGAGAGAAACCTATATCCACTGATATTATCTTTCCAAGTAAGCTATCCTTTGTATTGGATTTAAATTTCTAAAAATTTTAATTTTCGTTAAAGTATATCATAGTTCCTCTGATATGGGTTAGGTTTTATGGGCCTTCAGATGAGGAAAGAAAAGGAAGAAAAAGTCAAAGAAGGTAGGCCAATATCGGTAGATACATGCATGCCGAACGAAGGTATAGTAGGCCAATATCGATCGATACATGCCTGCCGAACGAAGGTAGGCCAATATCGGTCGATACATGCCTGCCGAACGAAGGTAGGCCAATATCGGTCGATACATGCCTGCCAAACGAAGGTAGGCCAATATCGGTCGATACATGCTTGCCATATGAAGGTAAGTTAATAACGACTGATGCACACTCCAGAGCAAAGATAAACCAATATCGGCCGATACATGCCTTCCGAGCGAAGGTAGGACAATATCGGTCGATACATGCCTTCCGAGCGAAGGTAGGACAATATCGGTCGATACATGCCTGCCGTATAAAGGTAAATCAATATCGGATGATACGTGCCTTCCGAGCGAAGGTAGGCCAATATCGGTCGATACATGCCTGCCGTATAAAGGTAAATCAATATCGGTCGATATGTGCCTTCCGAGCGAAGGTAGGCCAATATCGGTCGACACATGCCTGCCGAACGAAGGTAGGCCAATAGCTGCCAATACATGATTGCCGTGTGAAGGTAAGCCAATAAAGACCGATACATACTCTAAAGCAAAGATAGACCAATATCGGCCAAAAGGGTTAATGAATACCTCAGAAACATGTTAGATAGAATATTATTTTGACACAATAAAGATACAAAAAGTCACATGAAGAAGAATCATACATGAATATACCGAATGGAATAATTCAGGATAGAGAATATATATTTTGGCGGGAAATATGCTTTCAGATTGTCTTGCAGGCATTAAACGACAAAGAAGGTACATCTGGGGTACAAAAAAGATTCCTTAAAAATCATCTTCCTCAAGTACGCAGCTGATGTCATAACGAACTCTAATAAACCGGGGTCCACTTCATGACTACGGAGGTTATATGAAGTGGTATAAAAGGGGGAATCCTCTCCGTTGGCTGGGTAAGTTCACATCTCTAATTCTGAGACTACTGTTCATCTTCTTTCTTCTTCCTTTCCTCGGCATCAAGGGAGATCCCTAACTTGAGCGTCGGAGGGCCTAGCTAGGGATTCCCACCCCGGTCTTAGGTCACTAACGATAGTGTTGATTGGTCTCTTGTGAGCAGGGAGCCTCGGGAGCTTGAAGGTCCGGTTTTCTCTTATTTGGACGGGGATTTCTTCCTATCTATCAGATCTCCTTCGGTGATTTGGGTTTTCTCCCGATCCGCTTTGGGTTTCTCGGGTCGAGGTTTCACCGTCATTATCCTTCGTCATTATCGTGGGTCTCCTTCTCCCGGATCTCCTTCACGGTCAGCTTCTCAGACATGATCAAATTTGGCGCCGTTTGTGGGAAACTTCGCCTGAATCTGAGACTACGTGATGGAAGAGGCTGGGAAGTCGAACCTACTTACTATCAGTCGCGAAGATTTGGATCTTCTCATTAATTCCCATGTTCAGAAAGCTCTACAACAACAGCAGCAACAATTGCAAGCTCATACTGGGGTCACTTTGCCGACGGCTCATCATCCTGCGATATCAACTACTGAGCATCGGAAAGGAAAGGAGATGGAAGAAGAAGAACCTTTATATTTTCCTCCAGCTACTGTCTCTCCAACCAGGCGTCCACGAGCTTTCCTTCGCACTCCCTTGGATCCAGGGGGTAAGAGGCCTGTGTTCCAAGAGTCCTCTGGGGAGGCACCGGATAGAGAGAAGCGTAAGATTAAAATGATAACCAGTGATAGTTCACCAGAAAAGGTCATCTCCCCATTTTCACAAAGTGTATTAGATGACCCACTTCCCAAGCGATATCAGAATCTGCAAATTGGAGAATATACCGGAACCACAGATCCGGAAGATCATTTGTTAAAGTTTGAGAATGTAGCCTTGTTGCAACAATTCTCCGATGGGGTGAAGTGTCGGATGTTTCTCACTACTCTTGGGGGAGCAGCGCAACGCTGGTTCAAGAGATTGCCTGAAAAGTCTATTCGAAAATTTAAAGATTTCAAGAAAGTCTTTATACATCATTTCTCCAGCAACAAAAGGTATCATAAGACCCCGTGGAGCCTATTCTCAATTAAACAGACGTCTAAAGAATCCATCCGGGCGTATATTAAAAGGTTCAATCAGGTAGCTATAGATGTACCTAATGCTACTACTGAAATATTAGTGAGTGCTTTCTCTCAGGGCCTAAATGATAATGATTTCTTTAAAGATCTGGTAAGAAATCCTCCTGTTAATTTTGATTCCCTGATTGAACGTGCCACTGAGTTCATTAACGTAGAAGAAGCCCAAGCTGCTCGTAGGAAAGAAGGTGTTCCCTCTTCTCCTACTCATGTGAAGGAGAAGGCTCCAACCCCGGTACCCCCACCCAGAGGACCTAGAACTGCTCATCCATCTCATCGGCAACCAGATTATCGTCCACAAGCTGTACAGCATGTAGAGATGCAGCCGGAGGCACCGAGGAGATGGTGTACTTATCATAAAACTAGCAGTCATCACTCTGATGACTGTTTCGTTTTGAGAAATAGAAGAGTCAATAAAGAGCGCTATCAGAAACAAAACTATTACCGGCAACAATACCCCAGGCAGCAAAGTCCACTCAAACCAGAATATCACCCGGATGGAACCCGACAAGAAGCAATGCCGGTCCCAGCTAGTACTAGCCAAGTATCAGATAAAGCACCATCCGAAGCCACAATGACTCGTCAGGAAGAGAACAGAAACAATGCTGCCCGGGGAAATATTAACATGATTACGGGCGGACCCACTGATGGGGATTCCAACAGAGCCAGAAAAGCACATGTCCGAAGGTTGGAGATTCATGCAGTAGGATGCAGTATGGAACGAGCAGCCGGTCCTGAAATAAGATTCGGGCCCAAGGATCTTGAGGGGGTAGAGATACCTCATGATGACGCATTAATCATCAAAGCTGTGATAGCCAACTATGCCATCGCCCGTACCTTCATAGATACTGGCAGCTCAGTCAACATTATATTCAAAAAGGCTTTTGATCAGCTACAAGTTGACCCCAGTGAACTTCAACCGATTGCAACTCCTCTGTATGGATTCACAGGCAATGAAGTGCAACCCTTGGGTCAAATAAAATTGGCCATTTCTCTGGGAGAGGAACCCCTGATGAGAACCAGGAGATCCTACTTTATGGTAGTAGATGCTCCATCTTCTTATAATGTGATATTGGGTCGGCCCACCCTGAATGAATTCAGGGCGGTCGTTTCTACTTTCTGTCAGAAGATTAAGTTTCCCGTGGAGGATCAGGTCGGAGAAGTACGAGGCGATCAAAAGACAGCCCGAAAATGTTACGTAGAAATCATTCGAACTGAGGCCAACACCGCTCGAAAGATTCAAAGAATGGAAGTTAATGCCATTCGCGAAAAGCAGCCCGTCTTGGTTTACGAAGAAAAGGAAGAAGTTCAAATCCAAACTGGGCGGCCAGAAGCTACCACCTACGTTGCAGCCGATCTCGATCCTGATCTTAAAGCTGAGTTGGTGCAATGTTTGAAGAAGAATAATGATGTATTTGCCTGGACTCCTAAAGAAGTTTCGGGCATTTCTCCTGCTGTCATGGAACATTCATTACATGTCTTTCCGGATGCCCGCCCTATCATGCAAAGAAAGAGGAGTTTCAGTATGGAGCAAAATCAGATTATCAAGGAAGAAATAACCTAGCTTATGGAGGCCGGATACATTAGGGAAGTGCAATTCCCAAGTTGGTTGGCTAATGTGGTGTTAGTCTCTAAACCTGGGAATAAATGGCGAGTGTGCATTGACTTTCGAGATCTCAACAAAGCTTGCCCGAAGGATTACTATCCCTTACCCAGGATTGATCAACTAGTTGATTCTACTGCCGGATGCGAATATATTTCCATGCTGGATGCATATCAAGGTTATCATCAAGTCCCCTTGGCCAAAGAGGATCAAGAAAAGGTTAGTTTTATAACATCTGAAGGCACTTATTGTTATAATGTTATGCCTTTTGGACTAAAGAATGCAGGAGCAACCTATCAAAGGCTTATGAATAAGGTTTTTCAAAAGCAGATCGGTAGGAATATGGAAGTATATGTTGATGACATCTTAATTAAGTCTCTTCAAGCTGCTGATCTATGCAGGGATATAGAGGAGACTTGCAAGACATTAAGACAGTATGGGCTCAAGTTGAACCCAAGTAAGTGCTTGTTCGGCGCAAAGGGAGGAAAATTCCTGGGATATATGGTGTCCGAACGGGGAATAGAGGCCAACCCGAGCAAGGTCAAGGCATTGCAGAGCATGGAGCCACCCCGCAACCTGAGAGAAGCTCAAAGGTTGACAGGCCGAATCACAGCCTTATCTAGATTTATTTCCAGATCAGCCGATCGCAGTTTTCATTTCTTTAAAATACTCAGGAAAGCTACTAAGTTTCAATGGAATGAAGAATGCGATAAGGCTTTTCAGGAATTGAAAGATTATTTAGCTACCCTCCCTGTGTTGGCTAAACCTATGGCATGAGAGACTTTGTGGGTGTATTTGTCGGCTAATGAAAACGCCGTAGGCTCTGTATTAGTCAGACAGGACGGAAAAGAGCAACAACCTGTATATTTTTCTAGTCATTTATTAAAAGGAGCGGAGTGTAGATACACTACACTAGAAAAACTGGCTTATGCTCTGATATTGACTGCTCAGAGGTTGCGCCCATACTTCTTAGCACATGAAATTATTGTCTTAACCAATAGCACTCTCGGACGGGTATTGCTCAACCCAGAAGCATCAGGACGGTTAGTCAAATGGACGACCGAGCTTAGGGAATATGACATCCAATATCAACCCCGCTCGGCCATCAAGGCACAATCTCTAGCAGATTTCATCATAGAGCTTCAGGGCCCAGAAGAAGAAGATACCTGGAAAATTTATGTGGATGGATCTGCAACCAGACAAGGCAGTGGGATTGGTATTCTTCTTATATCCCCAAAAGAAGATAGACTTCAACTCTCCATTAGATTAAATTACAGAGCCACCAACAATGAGGCTGAATATGAAGCTCTCATAGCTGGCTTACAAGCTGCTCGGCATGTAGGAGCAGTTCGAGTCCTTATATATTCTGATTCTCAGCTAGCAGCTCAACAATTATCAGGAAATTTTGAAATCAATAATGACAGGCTTAAGTTATATGCAGAGGCATTCGATAAGATGAAGTCTCAATTTCAAGATATGAGCATACAAAAAATTCCTCGATCAGAGAATCAAGTGGCAGATGAATTAGCTAAGCTAGCCTCTGCTGTAGTACCATGGAGTCTTGATCGACCAGTAGAACAGACCCTGTTAATTTCCTGTATTGAAAGACAAACTGATATAGAAATTCAAGGCGATTGGCGAGCTCAAATTATATTATATTTACAACAAGGTCTCCTTCCGAGAGATACAGAACAAGCCAGGGTATTTAAGAAACGAGCTGCTCGATATACTATGGTGGGGGAACAATTATATAAAAGGGCTTTTTCCAGACCTTTGCTCAAGTGTGTAGGCACAGAAGACACACAATTTATTTTACAGGAGGTGCATCAGGGCTCTTGTGGTAGTCATATAGGAGGAAGATCTTTGGCTCGTAAAATCCTCCTAGCGGGATATTTCTGGCCTACTCTACATGAAGATGCAGCTAAATTGGTAAGAACTTGTATTTCTTGTCAAAAGCATCAGAATATATTACATCATCCTACCCAGTTATTAAGAACCTCTATAGTCCCGTGTCCCTTCGATCAATGGGGTATGGACATAGTGGGTCCATTTCCTATGGCCACTGCACAGAGGAGGTTCTTGCTGGTGGCTGTGGATTATTTCTCTAAATGGGTGGAAGCAGAACCACTAGCTAGAATTACAGAAGACGCGGTCATTAAATTCTTATGGAAAAATATAATCTGTAGGTTTGGCATTCCTCATAAGTTGGTCTCTGATAATGGAAGGCAGTTTCAAGGTGATAGAATCCTAGACTGGTGTCAAAGTTATGGGATTACCCAGGCCTTCACCTCTGTAGCTTACCCGCAGAGCAATGGTCAAACAGAAGTAACTAATAGGGAGATTATTAAAGGACTAAAAACTAAGCTAGATCATGTTGGAGGTGGCTGGGTAGATGAGTTACCCAGTGTTCTCTGGGCATATCGTACTACGCCTCGTGAAGCTACGGGAATCACTCCTTTCCAACTAGTCTATGGAGGAGAGGCAGTAATCCCCATTGAGGTAGGAGTAGAGTCTGACAGAAGATAATTGTATGATGAAGATAATAGAGACCGACGACTTATGGAGCTGGACTTAATCGAGGAAATAAGGGATAAAGCTAATACTCGTCTTATATCATATCGACAAAGGATGAGACAGAATTATAACAAAAGGGTCATCCCCAGATTCTTCCAAGTAGGGGATTTAGTATGGAAACGAGTTAAGCCTGTGGGAGATGTCAGCAAGTTGGCACCACAGTGGGGAGGGCCTTATAAAGTGATAGAAAAGCTTGCGTCAGGCTCATACTATCTCCAAGATGCCGAAGGAAGAATGTTGGAACGCCCTTGGAGCGCTAATCATTTGCAACCCTATCGAACCTGATTTGATCATATTACTTTAAATATGTTCACAGTTATTGAAAATCCCAGGCGAGTTGAGATACTTACAGTCTATGTACTTTGTTTCTTTGATGAAAGTCAATCCAGGAAATAAATATGGTTCATACAAATTGATAAATATCAGGAGAAGCCTCCTTTCTATTTTTCAAGTAGTAGAATAAGGGGAGATCATAAAGGCCTATTCAGCTCCCCTCCAGGAATTACAAGCCAACACGAGGTTAGCCCAAGTATTTTCGTACAGATCAAAGTCAATCGAGAAAATCCTATGAAGTAACCCGGTAAGGTCTTCATAGGAAGACTCGGAGACTATAAACCAAAGTCGATTGAGAAAATCTTATGAAGTAACCCGGTTGGGTTTTCATAGGAAGACTCGGAGACTATAAACCAAAGTCGATCGGGAAGATTCTATGAAGTAACCCGGCAGGCCTTCATGGGAAAAACCGGAGACTATAAACTGAGACAAAGTAAAGTCGATCGGGAAGATTCTATGAAGTAACCCGGTCGGGTCTTCATAGGAAGACTCGGAGACTATAAACCAAAGTCGATCGGGAAGATTCTATGAAGTAACCCGGCAGGCCTTCATGGAAAAAACCGGAGACTATAAACTGAGACAAAGCAAATTCGATCGAGAAAATCCTATGAAGTAACCCGGTTGGGTTTTCATAGGAAGACTCGGAGACTATAAACAAAAGTCGATCGGGAAGATTCTATGAAGTAACCCGGCAGGCCTTCATGGGAAAAACCGGAGACTATAAACTGAGACAAAGCAAAGTCAATCGAGAAAATCCTATGAAGTAACCCGGTCGGGTCTTCATAGGAAGACTCGGAGACTATAAACCAAAGTCGATCGGGAAGATTCTAGAAGTAACCCGGCAGGCCTTCATGGAAAAAATCGGAGACTATAAACTGAGACAAAACAAAGTCGATCGAGAAAATCCTATGAAGTAACCCGGTCGGGTTTTCATAGGAAGACTCGGAGACTATAAACCAAAGTCGATTGGGAAGATTCTATGAAATACATCAGGCAAGGTTTCACGGATGAAATCAGAGATTTCGAACCAACGCAAGGTATAATTGGTCAGGGAATCTCCGGGCTTCGAAGCCTAATTAAGCAGGAAGTGAAAAGGGATTCTATATGGGAGCTCAGATATATGAAAGTCTTTATTCAAAATCCGGTTGGAATATTATACTTAATCTGAAGATCAATAATACAATTCCGGATCAAGTCTCAACTAAGATCATTCATCCCCGGGAAGATACAGAGCATACCGGATGTTACTTAAGGAAGAATCCATCAAGATAAGGTTTAATTCTGAAAGATGAACAAGGGATTTTTTCCCATGAAGTTTATACTTAGCAATCAAAAGCATGTCAGGAAGGGGTATTCTTGAACTAGCATGAAGAAAAAGCAAGTAAGTGTTACAGTTTTTCTTACACCTTGCAAGTACTTAATTCCTCAAATGCACTTTTTCCACTGTCAATTCTTACTTTACAAATTTTATGAATACCTTCTTTAAACATCCGGGAAAGGGCCTTTTAAATCTGAGGGTAGTTCTTCATTAAGCCTGCGGCGATTTATGAAAGAGAGGGGAGGTTCCCTGGGTAAATATCCACCCTCTTTTAGCTGTCGAAGAACCCCCGATACGGAATGATTTAGCGCACCCACTATCCTGCGAACAAATTCCCGGGCAAATGCTGGCGACTTTAAGTAAGCTTGCCGCCACTCTCCCCATCGACTCTTTTCCTGCTCCTTGTAACGCTGGAAATCAGCTTGCAGTTTTGAGTTTTGTTCTTTTAAAACATCCTTCTCCGATCTCAGCTGTTCCAATTCCTTCTGGAGCAGTGATAATTCGTTATCTTGAGCTTTCCTCAGCTCTTGTTCCTGTAGAATAGTGAAATCATGAGAAGCCAGGTCCTGAGCTTGGTCAGAAAGACAAGCATTATGAAGCCTTTCTACTTTCTCTAAGATAAGACTTTTCTGAGAAGCATCTAAGAGAGCTTTCTCTTTCAAAGCGATCTCCAATCGAAGACCTGAATGCAGTCTCTCCACCTGTAATTCTAACGTCTTCCTAGCAAGCTCTTTGTCTTTCAGCAGTTGTTGACATTCCTCCAATGCTTGCTTCAGGGTTCCCAATTGTTGATTTTGCAAGACCACCTGTTCTTGCAACTGAGCCCTATCACTACTAGAAGAAGGTGAGGCAACCTTCAATGTCTCTAGTTGAGCTTTCAACTTAGTGTTCTCATGATCTTTAGCTGTGAGCAGCTGATCGATATGCAGACTTGTGGCTAGAAACTAAATAAAAGGATAACGTGGGTTAAAGATACAGTTACAAAGCTAATAAACACATAACTAGGAATACTTACAGCCACTGCCTGACGACTATGGCGATCCGCTCGATGTGGGAGACTAAGGCCTCGCAATTGTTTATAACCTTGTGACCAAGATTCAGCCAATAAACCTTGCAATTGCAAAGTACCATAGCCAGGAGGACTAGAAGGTTGTCCCAATTGAGAAGGTAAGCCCGCTGCTACTCTAAATAAAGGAGGAGGATGAGAGGAAGCCGGGGATGGAGAAGAAGAGGAGGCAATCTGAGGAAAAGGGATAGTAAAAGCAGGAGGAGCAGAGTGGGAGCTAGAGGGAACAGAAGGTAGTAGTGCAGGAGGGGTTGTTACAACTGTGGAAACACTAACGGTTGAAGGGCTGACAATGGGAGAAGATCTCCAGCAAGGTGTTCGTTTCGCTCAAGGTCTATAAGCCAAGGGAGGCAGGGCCAATGCCAAGGATGTAGAAGGCACAGGAGAGATAGCGGCCATCTCAGAAGCAGGAGCACGAGAAGCTGAAACAGTAGAAGAAGAAGAGATAAGCAGACCAGGCCTCATCATTCGAAGAGCAGGATTGGAGATGATATTGGTAGGAGTCATCGGTGCTTTACCTCTTTCAAAAGAAATAGGCGCCGGAACAAGAGGAGTTTGTACAAAGGTACCAAAGAAATCACCAAAGGGAGAATCCTTGGTAAGGTTTGACTTTTTAACTAAAGTAACAAAAGGCTCTTCTTCTTCCTCTTCCATGAGTGCGACACCCTCTGCTTGTTGCTCTTCTTCAGAAAGCAAGCCCAAGGTAGAGGGATTGGGATCAGATTGGCGAGCCAGTAACCATTGTTCTCCAAGATTATTGATAAAGGACTTGGTCATAGCAGAATTCCTGTACATAAGAGCCGGAAGAATAGCATCGGCTGAAAACAGAGTATAAACATCATGGTTATAGAGATATACTAATTAGCAAAGGCGAAGCAAAATAATTATACTCACCAAAGGAACTATCCAAAGGAGTGTTAATGTTGCCTATCCCAAAGGGAAACATTAAGCCCTCTTCAATTAGATGCGGTAAACTGAATTTCGCTTCCCGCAGTTTAGGCAAGGCAGAGGCCACAGAAGGATCATTGAGAAGACCTTGAGTGTCAAGAAGCGAGGGCAGATCATGTATCCATTGAATAGGAAAAGGAGGGGGAGAAGGACGCATATAGAAAATTTTTTTATACCATTCACTTGAGGGGGAATACGATTAAATAGAATGGCTTTGGGATGAGACTGAAATTTAAAAATACCAACATCTACCCGACGAGGGATAAAGAAATGATGGAAAAGACGAGGAGACAGTGGAAAATCTAACAGTTTGGATACTCCAATGAAGCCCACTAGAATGGAAAAGGATTGGGGAACGAACTGGTTTAATGGGATAGCAAAATAACAGCTAACCTCACAAAAAAAGGAGTGAAGAGGAAATCTGAAACCTTGCAGAACTTGGTCCCTGAAGATGGAGATACAGTTTAAAGGAGGAAGGTGAGGACCCTCATGGGGAGCAGGGCGGACAATGTAAGAGGGAAAACCATAGGTTGCCTGTAAGTCCACTTCTTCTGTATCTGTGAGGTCGGAAGAGCAAGAGAGGAACCATGCCGGAGAAAAAACCGCCATGAAGATAGAAGGTCGAAAGAAGAGGAATTGAGAAGCGAAAAGATGGACGGAGGGAAGCAGAATAAGATTCCGTAAACCCTTGTCCCTTTTCTAGTCCTATGCTAAAACCTCTAAACATAAGATACGAAAGGGAAATAAAAGATGCTCAGAATGTCAAGCGTCATAAAAGGTAATAATATCATAGAATAAAGAGAAAATGATGAAGTCAAATAAAATTTCCCTAGGAATAATTTTTGAAAAAACTTAATAAGACAAAAACAGAAAATAATAGGTTTAAAAGCATGGGTCAAGACCCGAATATTGATTAATGAAAACAACCTGGTTAAATTGAACCATCTTAATAAATCGACCAGGTCAGTAAGGAAGGAGGATAGTTGGGGGTAGCTCCGAAATATCGGACGGTGCTTACATAAATCGACCAGGTTAGTAAGGAAGGAGGATAGTTGGGGTAGCTCCGAAATATCGGACGGTGCTTACATAAATCGACCAGGTCAGTAAGGAAGGAGGATAGTTGGGGGTAGCTCCGAAAGATCGGATGGTACTTACCAATGTTTATACATATATCGACCGGGTCATTGAAGAATGGGTCATAGGGAAAATTTGGACACTCACAAGCTAAGTAGCATTTAGTACACGTACATGAAGCCAACAAATTTTCCAAAAAATTTGAATAAGATTAGCAATCAAAAGAGACTATTCAGATTCACGTAAGTTCGTAAAACCTTAATTCCCCTTCTCTACAACCACTGGAGAAGGAGTTAGAACTAGTTTGGGGTACAAAATCAGGAGGTCTTTCTTCAATGAGTCTGCGACGGTTCAAGAAATTGAGAGGAGGAATACGCGCTAAGTAGCCCTCCTCTTCCAATTGTCGATGTAAAATACCAGAAAATAGGCGAATATTAATAAGGGAATTTTCTGGAATTTTAGGTCATTTTTTGGGAATTTTTCAGAGCTCGTATGGACGAATTAACGGGGACAAGAACGGGGCCCGGGAAAGCCTGTTTAGGCTACCCCATTTAGGCGAGGAAAAGTTATTTATTTTCTTTTCCTTTTTATTTGTTTTTCTTTTCTCTTTTATTCCTCTCCCCGACGCCGTTCATTTCTTCTCCCCCGACGCCGAGCCGCACCCTCTCCTTGCCCTAACCGCCGGCCGCGGTGCTTTTCTCCTCTTCTCCCCTCTCCTTCGCCGAAGCCAGGCCGCCGACGACGAGAGCCACCCTAGCCGCCAGCCACCGAGACCCCCCTCTCTTCCTATCCTCTGGCCGAAGCGACACCACTGTTCTTCTTCTTCTTCTCTACCTAGCACCGGCCGTGAATTTCTCTGCCGATGATGCCACCCGAGCCTTCCCGGCGAAGTTGCCACAGCCGACGGCGAGCCCTAGTTCTTCACCGTGCCTTAGTCCTCACCACCGGATCTTATTTTTTTCGCCATCAGAAGCCGGCAGAGACGAAGAAGTGTATCAAGATGGTAGGCATTATGTTTCATTTGATGGTTGAGATGTATGGGATCGATTCATATTTTTCCCTTGCTCACCAGCGACATTAGGTTGTTGAAGTAAATTGGTTGTGGAATTTTCTTCCGGCAGCAACCATCTGTGGTTGAGAATTGAACAGAGGAAGAATTCCAAGAGGTGAGGTTCTGTGCACTGGGGTATTCGGGTGGTGGACAACATGTTTGAACAGGGCAGAGAGGTAAATTCCAGTAGGGTTTCTTTGCCGGCAGCACTTCAACCAGTAACCCTATTGGCTGTGAACTTGAGGTATGATGTAGGAATCTTAATACATTTTGTAATTGATGAGGTCTATAAATTTAGAATGGAACATGTGGTTAATCATGTTTTAGATTCAGGTGTACTTGGATTTAGGTTTTTGGATTTCTATCTAATGGTTTGTTTAGAGGTAAGGTGTATAAATTTGTTCTGGTATCAGGTTCGTATTTGGAAGAGTTTAAGTTGATTTAGGTTTAGACCTAAATCAAATTTTATAGTGGAACGAATTAGGGTTCTGGTAAATAAGGAATTTTCTTTAGCTATGTGATATATATGTAGCTAAATTAAATGTGGTTATTACAGGACTGGTCGCGAGACAGTATCTCGATATCGGATTGGACCTTTCTTTTTGGAGGCGGGTACTTTTGACTTATGTCATTTGATATGCTTAGTAATTAAATTAACAGGTTGCATTAATTGTGTTTCTTATCTGTTTCGGTTAATCACTACCCAGATCTTACATGCTTGATTGATTGATTGGTTTTGCATCTCAGGTATATTTTACCTGTTTATACATGCTTATAGGGGTAGTGATATACCATGCTTTACCATGTTCAGGACCTAGGTTTTATACCTTCTGTATACCTTTGGATTGTTTTGGATTCGTTGACCTATGATGCATTTTTATATATGTATGGATTAGGTCAGGATGTTTATATGGTTATTGCCATGCATCATTTGCATGATTGCATGCTGTGCGATAGTCCGCTCCATTATTGTTGAGCACATCGCCAGTTACATGGATCTGCACACACCACCACTCATGGGTTAGTGGTCGATTCAGGCTGAGTGTGTTGCAGCAGGGACTCTGTTAGGCACCGTTGGTCCGCTCATGGGTAGTGTGACACAACGTGTTATCCGGCAGGGATTCCTCCCCGTCATTGTGTACCGGGAGTTGAGAGCATTGCGCTTCCCCATCTATGATTTGGGGTAGGAGGATAGGTGTACTCCGACAGCATCCCGTCCACTCGGTCACTCATCAGGAGTAGTGATGACAGAGTGCACGGTTGTCAAAGCCCTACCCACTCGGCCTCACTTTTGTATGAGACGATCGACTGGCGTCGGGGGTGACCGGGCGCATCGTTGGCATCATATGCATGATGCATTTATTGCTTGTGTTTGTGGTTGCTGCATTTATATCATATTGTTTGGATGCCTATGTTTGACATGCATATGATTCCTATACCACTCGGACTGTTTGACCTTATACTCGGGACCGGTTAGTACATTCTCCTGTTTACTTGGATGCATATTTATATCTTTCTTATATCAGAGTACGCATGATTAGTGTTAGGTGTTATTTCTTTACTTTGCTTATCAATTGTACCTGCTGAGTGTTGGACTCACCCCGCCTCCATTGTTGATATTTTCAGGTTGATGCTGTCAGGAGAGAGTTCCAGTTGCTGGTCCCTGCAGATCTCGAGGATAGGATTTGGTTTCCGTTTTGGTTTCTTTTCTGTTCTAGACTATTTAAAACTTGTTATGTTTTAGATTTATTCCACCTATGGACGTTGTATGGATTTTATGATGTCGATGAAATTGGATTTGGTTTTATTCTACTACATGCCTGCCTGGACGGCAGAAGAGGTAAGTTTGTTGGATTTGAGCTTTACGAGTGTAGTGGAGTAGGGTGGATTTCGAGTCAGAGTATTATTACTGCGTGGTTGTGTCAGCCAGAGGCTGAATATATATATAAACTGCGTGGTGATTGATTTTATTTATTGTTATGATTCCAGCCGCCTGTGGCTGAGTATTTAGTGCTTGTAGAAATTTTTGATTGTCCGCCGTACAGGGGAGATGCTGCCGAAATTTTCTCGGACAAGGACTCCTCTGGGGGCGTGACAGTCGAATCGCTCCTTTAGCTCCTGCCGTAAAAGCAGACAAGATGGATCTCACAATCGGCCGGTTGAACTCGGTAGACTCGATCATGGCGGTGGCTCGCTCCTTATAACGAATGTCCTCGCCCCCTTTGTAGACTACCAGCGCCATCTCAGAGGTTTTTAATTCATCTATTCTGGTAGAAGCTTCGGCTTTAGCTGAATCAAGGGAGGTGGTCAAAGAAGCTACCTCCTCCTCTTTCAGCTGTAAGGCTTTAAGTTTCTCAGCCAATTCTGCTTCATAATTCTCTTTTAGTTCGCCAAGTTTTGAGGTTAGCTCTTGATTGAGGCCCGCAACCAATTTGAATCGGGTTTCAAGACTCTCAATTTGAATTTCAAATTGCTTCTTGGCGGTAGCAGAAAACTCGGCCGAAGACAATTTGATAACCTGCTGCCGCAACCCCTTGTTTTCTGATTTCAATTTCTCGTTCTCAATGTATAGATTATGCAATAGTCGGGAGAAACCCATGTTTTCTAGTCACCGCTGGGAGCATATTCAAAACCGTAAGACGATACTCCATAAACAGAAAGCAGGAATATGTAAACATACCTTATTCTCTTTATTAGAAAAACGGTCACTTCAGGAATGGAAAGCCCCTCAAAAAGGGGACGCACCTCATCCCAAGAACTAGCGAAAGAACCCCCCAGTAATATGGGGAGAATAGGAATGGTAGAAGAGCCAGTTGAGAAGGAAGAAGTAGGGACAGATGGTGGAGCAAAAACCAAGTAAGAAGAAGGCGAAGAGGGTAGAGATCCTGAAGTCGTAATAGACAAAGGGAAAGTAAAAGAAACGTCACCAGAAGTACTAGTTTTATGAAAAGGAGAAGTAGGGAAATTCAAGGAAGGATAGAATTCTGCTAAGGTGGGCTCATTGGAAAGAAGATCAGTTGAGACAAAATCTTCCGAACCAAGCTCACTAGCAGAAAGGATTAACCTCCTTTTTGGAGGAGGAACCCTGGTCAATTTGCGTCCTGGATGTTTGCCCGCAGAAATCTCAGTTAGGGGTTTATCAGAGCTACCAGGGGACGCAAGCTCGATAATAGGAACCGAGGCAGAGGGGGAGACAGTAATAGCTGCAGGAGACGTTATGGCGGGAGCAGGATCAGGGAGGATCTGCGCAGCAGGATCCCTAGAAGAACCTTCTGGAGTCTCATGAAACCCAGAAGAGCTAGGTATTTCGGCTGAGATAGCCGGCCCTTCAATTGACAGTGGAGGGGCGATAGCGGCCAGAAATTCAGCCTCCTTGGCACGAAGCAATTCTTCTTCCACGCGTATTTCTTCGTCAATCAAAGCATCATAAAAACTCTCCACTGTATAGGATAAAGAAATAATTTAGGCAGGTATAAACAAAAAGAAAGGAACCAGACGTTACCTAAGGAAATGTGAGTATTGGGTCTGACTGGGCTTAAACCAAACAGGTATAGCAGCTCGACCTTCAACCATTTCGGGATCGAGAGCCGGTGACCTAATAACCTCTCACAATAAATAGGAAAAGTAGGAAGGAGATGAAACTCTCTAACATCGGGTAAAGGAGGCAAGAAAGACTTCCAAGCATGAGACCAAGGGATAGGTCCCGGAAACTTTAAAAAGAAAAAACGAGATTTCCAGGCTTTGAGAGATGATGGCATATCTCCAAAAAGAACCATTTTAGTTCTCGATTGGAATAAGAAGACACCAGGTTCCGAAAGTTTAGGGTATGAAAACATGAAGAAATTTTGAGAAGTAGGGGGAATATCTCGTAGACGAAACAACATATAAGCGCCGTATAGATAACGAAAGGCATTTGGAGCAAATTGTTGCAAAGGAATATCAAAATATTGACTTACTTCAATTAAGAAAGGAGGAATGGGGAACCTTAGACCCCCTATCAACTGATCCCTGAAAAAAGTCACGCAGTTATCAGGGGGATGATGAGGTCGATCGGTCGGTGCTGGGAGTATGATTTTATATTCCTTAGGAATTTCATATTGACGACGGATGGATAATCTAGCATTCTTATCAAAGACAGAAGACATATGGACATACCAAGGAGCAATCGCTTCTTCAGCCATGGACAAAGGTATGGGCTAGAGCAATAAAAGTATTACTTACTGAAGACAAGGAAAGGGATGGTCGTGCGACGGCGAGTACGAAGACTGGTTGAAGACAGCAACAGGAAAAGAGCTTTAGAGAAGGAGAAAGGAAGGATGGGGATTAAAGAGGAGACGAAAGGTTTAGGGTTTGGAAGACGCAAGACGGTCGTCAGATTAGGACGTTGGTAGCTCAGCAGACGCTGAGGATCGAAATAGAAGGATAAAAGGCCTATGTGACGTGGTGATCAGAAAAGGCATGTGTCAAGTCATCATAAAAAAGGGAGGGGCATTTATATCAGACGTGACGAATCGGATCGCGATGGGGGTTGGTAGTGCCTCGAACATTCTCTCACCCGAAGGAGAGCCAATCACCAGTTCAGAGACCTCGAAAGACAATGTGATCGACTGGGCATAATAAAATAAAAAGGACTGAAATTTTTGACCCTACCCAGGCTAAAGACAAGAATATTTTAAGAGTAAAAGTTTAGAAGAGTGACAAATGTTAATCTGTCAGTGCAGAATATGACTTAGTATTTATTGAAAATATTTTTATTAACGAGGGCAAGTGTGGTTATGTTGGATAAATATGATATGGACTTCAGTCAATAAGACAACATCAGTTGATATAACATTGGTTATAATATCAAGCTATACAAATAGTTAAAATAACCTTAGCTATGATAAATGATGTATAGGATACATGAAGAAATGATAAACACAACACCACATTGTAAATGATAGAAGGATTCCATAAAAGTCTTTGATTAGATACAAAATTTGTCTTTACACTTAGAATCTGATCAAATACATAGCGTCACATTTCCTCAGGAACAGCGAACCTCAAATAGATAACAAATATTACAAACATAAACTCTTAGGGCACTTAGAAAATTTTAGTCCCACTGGATTCAAACTTACCATGGAGCGGAGAGGGAAATAGCCCACTTCGTCCGAGCTTGTCAAGGCGCACAAGAGGCAATATTTTGCCCGGGACAAAGAAAGCAACGAAAGACAAAAGCTCAAGGGCGATAAGAAGGGGAAACATGGATTCATTCCATCAAGGAGAAATAAGTATAGAGACCACTTCCCCTCTCAAGCCGTATGAGCTCAGCAAGTGGAGCAACCAATCTTAGCCCAAGGGTATCATGTGCTGTGCCCTTCACACAACACCCCTGGGTCATTTGGCTGCCCCTCTATAAGTAGAAAAAATTTCTCTGAAGTTTCTTGAGTCCTTCAGAGCACCTACATCTTTGGATAGAAGATTTGAACTGTGAAGCTTCATCTCTTAAGACGATCCCTTGTACCCTTGGAATAACCGGAGCAAAAATCCCAATAAACTCATATATAGATCTCACCTGGTCCAACAAAAGTTGCCTCCAAAGAGGAGGATCCACGACCATGGCCTTAGCAACAAAAAGTGACAAGGAAGAAAAAGAACTAAGAAAGGTTGTGGGTGAAGAGAAGGTTGTAGCCCTATTTAAAGGAGAAAAAGGCTTACAGTATGACCACATTTAATCTGCTAAGATAGTGGTATACAAAATCTGTGAGGTCATTTCAAAATCTGGAGCAGAGTCACGGGTAGGAAAAGACAAGATCATACTTCTGTCTAGTCAGTCGTCTACACCTCCTTCGACTAGACTTGAAGGGAAGGCTAGTGATATGGGTTAGGTTTTATGGGCCTTCAGATGAGGATAGAAAAGGAAGAAAAAGTCAAAGAAGGTAGGCCAATATCGGTCGATACATGCCTGCCGAACGAAGGTATAGTAGGCCAATATCGGTCGATACATGCCTGCCGAACGAAGGTAGGCCAATATCGGTCGATACATGCCTGCCGAACGAAGGTAGGCCAATATCGGTTGATACATGCCTGCCAAACGAAGGTAGGCCAATATCGGTCGATACATGCTTGCCATATGAAGGTAAGTTAATAACGACCGATGCACACTCCAGAGCAAAGATAAACCAATATCGGCCGATACATGCCTTCCGAGTGAAGGTAGGACAATATCGGTCGATACATGCCTTCCGAGCGAAGGTAGGACAATATCGGTCGATACATGCCTACCGTATAAAGGTAAATCAATATCGGATGATACGTGCCTTCCGAGCGAAGGTAGGCCAATATCGGTCGATACATGCCTGCCGCATAAAGGTAAATCAATATCGGTCGATATGTGCCTTCCGAGCGAAGGTAGGCCAATATCGGTCGACACATGCCTGCCGAACGAAGGTAGGCCAATAGCTGCCAATACATGATTGTCGTGTGAAGGTAAGCCAATAAAGACCGATACATACTCTAAAGCAAAGATAGACCAATATCGGCCAAAAGGGTTAATGAATACCTCAGAAACATGTTAGATAGAATATTATTTTGACACAATAAAGATACAAAAAGTCACATGAAGAAGAATCATACATGAATATACCGAATGGAATAATTCATGATAGAGAATATATATTTTGGGGGGAAATATGCTTTCAGATTGTCTTGCAGGCATTAAACGACAAAGAAGGTACATCTGGGGTACAAAAAAGATTCCTTAAAAATCATCTTCCTCAAGTACGCAGCTGATGTCATAACGAACTCTAACAAATCGGGGTCCACTTTATGACTACGGAGGTTATATGAAGTGGTATAAAAGGGGGAATCCTCTTCGTTGGCTGGGTAAGTTCATATCTCTAATTCTGAGACTACTGTTCATCTTCTTTCTTCTTCCTTTCCTCGGCATCAAGGGAGATCCCTAACTTGAGCGTCGGAGGGCCTAGCCAGGGATTCCCACCCCGGTCTTAGGTCACTAACGATAGTGTTGATTGGTCTCTTGTGAGCAGGGAGCCTCGGGAGCTTGAAGGTCCGGTTTTCTCTTATTTGGACGGGGATTTCTTCCTATCTATCAGATCTCCTTCGGTGATTTGGGTTTTCTCCCGATCCGCTTTGGGTTTCTCGGGTCGAGGTTTCACCGTCATTATCCTTCGTCATTATCGTGGGTCTCCTTCTCCCGGATCTCCTTCACGGTCAGCTTCTCAGACAGGATCATCCTCGTATAGCAATATTCTAGTGTTTAGTTACTACATTTCTTTTTATTTCAATTTCCTTATTGATGCAACTATGTGAAGTATTTCACAACCTACTTGTCAAATGCCTTCTCTTCCAAGTATAATCAGACAGTTAGTTTAATGGTTCAGACTTTGGAAGAAATGTGCCATGAAATTTATAGTGAAAAAACCCCATCATTTTCATGAAAGCTAGTATGCTCATTGCTTTAAATACTATGTTAGATTTAGATAACAAAAGATGCTAATCTGGAAAGTTTACAATAGTTTGAATATTTCTATTCTTTGTTCACTAGTTTTGTGCTTTGACACCATTATGTTGTTTGTATCATCTTGTAATTCTCATATAATTTTGGTACTCTTTGGCAAGCATTTATTTTGGTTCACATAATTAGCTTTGATGGTTTTAGCATCAACTCTTGTTATGCAGGTTGTTTGACCTCTTAATCAAGTCCTTTGTTCTATTGCTGGTCAAGATATTGTTCACATGAATGACAATGATAATGTTAACTCCGACGATTTTAAAAACACTATACTATTGATGAGTTTGAGTTTTAGAACCTAGGAAATCTAGAGGACAATGGGAAACTAGGGCTACAATTCTGATGCAAACCTCTAAAAATGCTCTTACTGTTAGAGTGGTCACATCATTTGCAAGTTGAACAAGAAATCAGATAATTTTTGGCAATTTATTTAACTAGACATGTTCTAGAATAAGTTTTGTCCTAACATCATTCATCCTAAGATTTTTAGTCTGGTTTCTTTTTATTAAAGTAAATTTCTTGTTAACAATTTTGGTATTGTCTCTGCAGAACACAACGACAAAGGAAAATGAAACCCTTTTAGCCATCATAACAGCTTATGTACAGGGCGAGGATGTAGCCGCTAGAGGAAGAATGTTACTATACACTTTTGTTAACAATGTTGACAGTTTTCAGAATGTGGAATTATTAAGTAAAATAGAAAGTCAATTTTCATTAACAAAATAAAACTTTACTTTCTGAACTTGGTGTAATTTTTTTTTTAGTTTTACTGTTTTTTTGTCTGACAGATTTTCGAGGTTTACTTGAAAGAGTTAAAGGGTGTTGTGTCTGCCATAGCTTCTCTCCAAGGTCATTTGTTGGTTTCATCTGGCCCTAAGATCTCCTTGCACAAATGGACTGGTACTGAGTTGAATGTTATCGCTTTCTATGATGCTCCTCTTTATGTAATGGAATAGAAAACATTGTAAGTATGCTTTCTTTTAAGACTTGAACCTAACTATATCAGAAAGCTCGTAGGCATTTGTTTCTGTTCCAAAATTTTGGTACAAAATTGCTTGAGTCATATAAACTTTATATTTAGTATTCTGTCTTCAGTTTTCTGTACCTCTATCATTTAAGTTGGGTTATTATTATTTCTGATTATTACAATGTCTATCTGCTATCATTATTCCTCGAATTATGACCCATTTTTGAAGAACTAATTAAAACTCGCAGAATTCATCTCCCTTTTAATTTTTATTGCATGGGCTATAGAAATGTGATCATTGCGATTCATGAAAAATATGAATTTTGCAGGTCAAAAATTTTATCTAGTGGGAGATATTCACAAAAAGCATCTATTTTTAAATTGGAAAGAGCAGGGTGCTCAGTTGAGCTTATTAGCCAAGGATTTGCTTCTCTTGATTGTTATGCAACTAAGTTTCTGATAGGTGGAAGTACATTGAGCCTTGTAGTTTCAGATGATAAAAAAAATATTCAGGTAAGGTTCTCGCTCAACTAGTGCTAGTAGTATGTTGGATATTTGATTAACATTGTTAACTAACTAGGTACTTCCCTTTTTCCATAGATTTTTTGTTTTTAATGCAACATAAGTGCAATTTGAACATGTATATGATAATTTCCTAATTAAATTTTTTACTATTCTGCTAGTCAGACATACTTACGAGCGTGTTCACTGGTATATGACTCCTATCAAAGACATCTATGATGCATGTGTTTGTTGTATATTTTTCACAGAACTTGTAGTCAAGCACCTGAGCTTGTTCAATGCTTTAATATTCTGTTGCAGATATTCTATAATGCTCCAATAACATTAGGGTTGGAAAGGGCAGAAGCTTTTGTCTAGAGTTGAATTTCATGCTGGGGCCCATGTGACAAAATTCTTGAAGCTGTAGATGCTCTCCATCTCTTCTGATCAAACCAATATAACTCCTGGTTATGACAAGACCAACTGGTTCACCCTTCTATTCAGTACACTAGATGTGAGCATTGGTTGTATTGCACCATTGGATGAACCATTCTGCAGACTTCAAACCCTGCAAAAAAAAAAAACTAGTAGATGTTCCCCATACATGTGGCCTGAATCCAAAATCATTTCAGTAGTTCCATTCAAATGGAAAGGCACATCGTCCTATCCAGATAATATGGTTGATTGTGAGCTTCTTTCCTAGTAAGGATTCTTTTCTTCATGCTTATGATGAGAATAATTGGTAAATTAGTTTCAAAGATGTTAGGTAACTATGGCTACTTTTTATATCAAAATTAGTGCTGCTCAAAGTTCCTTTTTCCTGTGTTTTGATGATGGCTTGTTAATCTATAATTTTTCAGGTATAGATTTATTTGATTGATGTATAGATAATATTTTCTTTCAGATCAGATTTCTATTCAAGTAACGTACATGACTAGGGTTGACAAAAATCTCTTGAAACATGTAGGAAAGCAATTTTGTTACCCAATTATTCTTATCAAATTAAGTTTTAAGAGTAAATGCTATTTATTACCCATGAGAAAGCAATTGCAGTGTATAATATATACAAGGAAATAACATTTTGATGAGCCTTATTTAGCAACACAGCTTGGAGATTGGGAAATAGGATTAGGAAGGAGTTTGTGTTGTTTCTGATTGGGTAGTGTTGAGTGCCTGAGTTACATGCATTGTTCTATAGGTAGCAAACTGTTCCTTATAGAAATGAGTGGATAAAATTGTTGATTTGGAGCTGCAAATGTCACGCCCCGGAGGAGTCCCTGTCCGGCAACATCTCCCCTGTACGGCGGCCAATATGAAACTTTCTACATATCCATATACCTCAGGCACATGCGGCTGGAATAATACCAGTAAATAAACAATCACCCACGCAGTTTAATAGTAGACAAACAGAGCAGTAATAAGATGACTCGAAAACAACCCTACTCCACTACACCCATAAAGCTCAAATCCGATTTTTCCTACTCCACTACACTCATAAAACACAAATCCGACAAACTCACCTCTTCTGCCGTCCAAGCAGGCATGTAGTAAAACATATCGAATAAAAATCCATCGACAAATACAATCCATACATTATCCAAGTATCAAAATAAACCAATTCTAAACATAGTCAAATAAGAAGAAAAACTAAAAGATCAATAAATCTTCGTGGTCTGCAGGGGACCAGCAACTGGAACTCTCTCCTGACAGCATCAACCTGAAAAATAACAACAATGGAGGCGAGGTGAGTCCAACACTCAGTAGGTACAACTGATATGCAAAGTAGGGAAATAACATCTAGCACTAATCATGTGTACAGTCTCCTGATATAAAAGGATGAAATGCAACTGAAGTAAACAAGAGAAAAACTGTACTAACCAGGACCTGGGTATAAAGACAAACAGTCCGAGTGACATAGAAATCCTGTATGCATGTCAAACATAGGCGTCCAAACAATATACAACATATAAATGCAGCAAGCACAAATACAAGCAATAAATGCATCATGCATATGATGCCAATGATGCGTCCTGGTTACCCCTGACGCCAGTCGATCATCTCACACACAATAGTGAGTCCGAGTGGGTAGGGCTGTGACAACCGTGCACTCTGTCGTCACTACTCCTGATGAGTGACCGAGTGGACGGAATGCTGTCGGAGTACACCTATCCTCCTACCCCAAATCATAAATGGGGGAGCGCAATGCTCTCAACTCCCGGTACACGATGACGGGGAGGAATCCCTGCCGGCTAACACGTTGCATCACGCTACCCATGAGCGGACCAACGGAGCCAAACAAAGTCCCTGTTGCAACACACACTGCCTGAATTGACCACTAACCCATGAGTGGTGGTGTGTGCAGATCCATGTAATTGGCGATGTGTTCAACAATAATGGAGCGGACTATCGCACAGCATGCAATCATGCAAATGGTGCATGACAATAACCACAAAATATCCTGAGCTAATCCATATATATATAAAAGTACACCATAGGTCAACGAATCAAATCAAAGGTACACTGAAGGTATAAAACCTAGGTCCTGAACATGGTGAAGCATGGTATATCACTACCCCTCTAAGCATGTATAAGCAGGTAAGGAATACATGAGATGCAAAACAAGCAATCAATCAATCATGTAACGGGTATCGGGTAGTGATTAACCGAAACAAATAAGAGAACATAATTATTGCTACTTGTTAAATTCACTACTATGCATATCAAAGACATAAAGTCAAAAGTACCCGCCTCCAATCGAAAAGTCCAATCTGGTCCGAATACGACGTCGAGATACTCATCTCGCGTCAAAGTCCTGTGTCAACATGATATACAAATTTAGCTAATTACATATAAATTAATTAGCTAAATCATATCCCCGAGAAACTAACCTAAATCCAAATCCAATTATATATGTATCAATTCATACCTAATTCAGCCGCTGCTGGAAATCAAGGGTTGTCATCGGACATAGTGCTGCTGGAAAACCCTCCTCACTGCCTGGATCCAAAGAACATCATAAATCAACCTAGAAATCCACTCACAACTTCAATCCAGCCATAAAAAGAAATGTGTTTCCCTTACCTCAAATTCCACAGCCGTTCTTGCTGTTGGAAATCAAAGAGTTTGCTGGAAGCAGTGACTGTCGGATCCAAGAAAAACCCCACAGCAAGTCTTATCCTCTTCTGGAATTCCTATATCCTGTTCGGATCAAAGGTGAGGTCAAGAGTGGAGATCACAATCAGATTCGGGATTCAACCACAGTATAGAATTAAATCCCTATTAACCTAATACCAACCATACTTACCTCCAAGATCCGGCTAGGGCACAACTTTGTGTTGTCTTCGGCACTGTCAAGCAGAGACACAAGAAGGGAAACTTCGGCCGGCGCACAAGGACCCAATCTAGGGTTCAGATACTCGATTTCCGGCGGTGATCGACCGAAGCAGGCGGCGGTCTACGCGGAGTCTGTGGCTCGTGAATAAGTGGCAGCGTCGGCAGGCACTGGGGTGGTGGCAGTTGGCGTCGATAGCGGCGCTAGGGCACAATAGGAAGATTGGCACCCGATGAGAATGGTGCCCGCACTGACCTCATCGCCGGAGGTGGATGGGGACGAGGAAGCGATTGGTCAGCACCTTCAAGACTCCGGTGAGGTCCTCAGGCGGCGCGGTGAGGCTGAGACAGTTGAGGAAGAATCATCCTCTGTCGGCGTCACTGCGTCGCCGACAAATCCCGCGCGGATGGCTGGCGGGAGTGGCACGACCACAGTGAGGGAGAAGGAAAAGGACTCGGCGGGTGGTGAGACACATCGGAGATCGTTGCCGGCGGTAGGGCTTCCTTGGCCGAGGTTTATTTGCGTGGGAGCGGAAACGTGAAGCAGCGCCAATTGGGAAAGAGGAGACAGATCTAGGGCTTAGGGCAACGGCCGGCGGCACTTCCACGCGGCGGTGGCGCGAGGGAAAGGGAAAGTCGGTGCTGCTCGGCCGGAAGAGAGGAAGAGACGGGGGAAGCAGAAGCTTGGCCGGCGTTCGATCGGAGAGGAAGAGGAAGGAGGAACTGTCGCGAGCGAAAAGGGATTGGTGTCGCATGGGTTAGGGCACGTGAATAAGAGGAAAAGAAAAGGAGAAATAAAAACTTTTCCTCTTTAAAATAGGGTTGCCTAAACATGCTTTTCCGGGCCCCATTTCTGTCGCCGTTAACTCGTCCATACGAGCTCCGAAAAATTCCCGAAAAATTTCCAAAAAATCCGGAAAATATTCTTATTAATATTTGCCTATTTTCGGTATTTTACAGCAAATTAGCCATAGATTTGGTTTGGTGTGATTCTTACTTGCCATTCTAAATGTTGTACAATCTTTTCCCATTTCTAGGTACGAAATGCTGCCACTAGACAAATGGATTGTCACGACTCGTTCACAAATTCTTTTAAATTTAAGTGATCTTTCACTTGGCACAAGTTTCTTGTGATTGAATGTGCATTTTAAATTTTTTAGAACTTCTCTTGCATCAATCTAATGTAATGAACTAACTTTTCCCATGGGATACTTTGCCCAGTGGCATGCTAAAAGGAGGACAACTTAGTATTCTAACTGATCAAGTGTAATTTGACAACGGGCCCCAGTGATCAAGAATGTTTTATTGTGGACCACTACTATCAGACCCGATACTTTTGAGTATACTGCCAGGGTAATATGCTAAAATGCTATTGCCATGTGTGTAAGTCTGAGTAAGGTGCATTTTCTTTGGATAGAAATACTTATCAAATACATTTATTTGTTTAGGATAAGTCAGTTGATGTTCGCTAGGGTGTGGAGTCATGTATTGTTGAAGTTCTTAGAGTCTATGGACACAAGGCATTATGTGAACCTTTTTAAAAACATTTGTTCTAATTTTCTTGATGACAATGATGACATGGAATATCACCACATTTTTCCTTCTAATTTTGCATACTACCAAATGTATGAAGGATGTGAAGGGACCTACTTTGACAATTGTACTTGAGTGTAAGCCATCTAGAGTGATTGAAGGTATTTTTCCAGACTTCATATCTCTTAAAAACCCAACCTCAACTCTATTTGATTTCTATCCTACTTTGTTGCCTTCAGAATTTTCAGATTCTACAAGAGTGATTGTGTTGGTGATTCGACTTCTAAGTCTACTAGAAGAATGGAAAGCTAGTATCAAATGTTGGCAATGAGTGTAGACCTAGCATAAGATGACTTCAATGGTGTGCTCTTCTCTCTAGTTGTAAGATAACTTTAAAGCAGACTATGCTTACTTTTGATATTATTTGAAATCTATCCTACTTTGTTGCCTTAAGAATTTTCAAATTCTACAGGAGTGATTGCTCTAGTGGTCTGACTTCCAAGTCTACCATGAAGAGTGGAAAGCTAGTATCAAATGTTGGCAATGAGTGTAGACCTAGTAGTAAGATGACATCAATGGTGTGATTTTCTCCCTAGTTGTAAGATAACTTTAAAGTAGACAATGCTTACTTTTGATATTATTGTTTTGCTAAGGAAATGTTCCGACAAGGACTTTCAAACCTGACCCCTTTTGTTCTATACAAGATGTTGTCCGGTCACAACCTTTATTTAACATTAGAGACTCCAATAAAGTTTAATAAGGGAAAATTATTTATATTTGTGCTAATAATTCTAACATGTATTCATTGCTTAAAATTTTCTTTCTGAATACTTTGCAGGAAGATAGGGAGAAACTTATTCCTCGAAGATTTAAATTTGAGGAGGTAGGAGCAGGAGGTTTGTTTCTCAAAAGATGAAGTTATTTTTATTTATTCTTTTGACATTGGAGCTTGCATAAGACCACCCTAGTGATGGAAGAAAATGTTTGATAAGAAATTCCTATTGACATTGGATATATTTATATATTAGAAGCTAAAAAACTTGAAGAAGTAATTAAAATTGTAATATGACATTGTGATCTACTTTAGTTCTTTGACCTCTTAAACAAGAGTAAATCCATCCATATCTTTGCAGCACTCTTGAAGGGGAGCCTTGGCGCAATGGTGAAGTTGCTATCGTGTGACCTAGAGGTCATGGATTTGAGTCTCGTAAATAGTCTCTTGCAAAGCAAGGCTGCATACAATAGGCACTTCCTCGGGACCCCTTATTTGGAGGAGCTTTGTGCACTGAGTTACCCTTATTATCTTTGCAATACTCTTCCTTTCCTTATTTCCTTCCTCACCACAAGTAGACATGTTCTTAGCGAAGAAGAGGAAAGGAATGATTTGTGGGTTTTATAAATGTTTGCGTAGAGAAAATGGCAAAAATGACTAGTAGCCAGTAACCCAGTGGTGTCTAGCTATTGGGTCATAGTACTGTTATAACTAGGGGTGTAAACGAATCGAATTGAGCTGAATATGCAGAAAAATTTAAGGCTCGAATTCAGCTCGAAATAGGTATCAAGCTTGATTCGAAGCTCGAAAAATTCAAAATGTTTGGTTCGAGTTCGGTTCGAATTAGGGCTCGGGTTCGAGTTCAGCTCAAAATATTCGAATATGCTTGCGAACTATTCGAATAATTGCTCAAAAATAGGTTCGAAAGGCTTGAAATTTATTTATTTAATATATATTCAACTTATATTAATAAATATTAAGACTTGTGAGCGGCTTGAACAATATAATTTGGGCTTGTGTTCGGCTTGAAAAAAAAGTTCAAACATGTTCAAGTTCGCCTCGAATTCAATAGATTCGAATATGAATCGAATATTTTTCGAGCCGGCTCGAAAAGCTCGTGAGCCAGCTTGATTCGTTTGCCGCCCTAGTTATAACCACAAAATTTCACCTATCTAACTCTGCATGTGCCATTATTCTGGATAAGTATATCTCACTACAAGTACAATGTCCTATTTTTCTTCTCATCCATCTATAATTTACTTATTTTCATTTTCATTTTTTATTGTTTGATATTGTTCTTACAACGTTTATCTATCAATTGATTCGTCATTTAATTCAATACTTCATTGTGCATAAGATGGAAAATTTGTTGAGCAGAAAATAGATGAAACTACTGTAAACAATGTCTTGGAGCAGTCTCTTTAGAACTTATACCAAGTGGTACAAGTATTTGCCCTTCAACCAGTATGGAAGGAGTATGCACTTTTTTGTGTGACTATCTTCTTGCTATTATGTTATATATTTTCCTTTATTAAGTTTTTTTTACTAATTTTTTTTGAATTTTCTATGGCATGGATAACCTTAGCAAGGAAAAGAAGTTGTACGTTAGTTTATTTCTTTATATGGGGAAAAGCTGCCAACATTAGGTTCCTTCTAGAGTGTGTTACATATTTCATTGTGTAGGTTGATTCAATCAATTACAAGTTATTCTGGTAAGAAATACAACTTCACTAGAAACAAAATCATTGTGTTGTCATGCTCAACTGGTCTCTACCAACTTAGTTTTAAGTATGTCTATAATTCTTCTATGTTCATGTTGGATGCATTAGGTTTTCATATTCATTGTGTTGATTGCATGGATCTTTTCACTATTAAGCAAACTAAGGGTCCTATATTCCTTTTGTGAAAGTTGTCTCTTTATTTATTCTAGACTAAAATAAGTGAATAATCACTTATTCAAATTAATTGACACTTCTCATCTTGTTCACATATCTTTGTCAAATTGGATATGCCCCCATTCATTAAGGCTACTTATGCATGACGGGTGTTGCACTAGTAATTTCATAGGTGACTCACAAAACAATAATCATTCATAATATCATGATATACTCTGATTAGTGTAACCATCATGTTGTGCTTGTGTTCTTTTTTGAGAGAGTATTTCTTATGTTGTTAAGGTGGAAGTGTGGCCTTTTCTAGCAAAGTATTTTTTTTATAATGAATATGTGTCTTCTGTAAGTTATTTTGTTATCTTTGGCCAATCTTTAAATGCAACTTTTTCTTATGCAAAGAACATATGCCCTATTAGATTTGTAATGTTTTTTAATTGAAGTACTTACATTAGAGTTTCTGGAAACTGTGTTCATGATCTTGGTTTAGGTTAATAATGAATATTTTGTTTCAGTATCATTATGCTTTTGTTGCCTTTTCTTGTTGCTAATCTGACATTACAATTCTTTCCCCATATGCAGACTCACAAGGAAAATGTTATTTGTCCTAACAAGCACCGGTCAGATTTTGAGAAATTCTATAAGAATCGTCTTCTATATATTGGTGGTCAAATGCCTTGAAAATGGTGTCTTTAGATCAGATATTCATGTCCTAGCATATTTTATTTCTTTCCTTTTGTTGCAAGTTTCAAATTCTTCACTATAGGGATCATCTTTGGTTGTTAAGTATTATTGATTGTCAAGTCTTGCCAATTTGAGTGGGTTTTTTCTTTTCAGTGCAAGTTTATATTGAATATGTGAAATCTAGAATACGACCTTTATTTTATTGCATCTTTAAAGGTAAAGCTTTTCTAGCATTGCTTGTACTACAATTATGAAGGGTATAATTATATTACATTAACATGTATATTAATGAAGTTGTTTTCCTAATGTACAGGAATGTGATTATTGTACAATTGTGGCTCCCTTTTCTTGCTTGCTTGAGAAGTAAGCTATCTGGTTCATCATACGCATTAAAAACTTAAGACATATGTACATATGTACTTGACAAGTACATATGTACTTGTTTATTGTTGTGGTTAAAACTTAAGACGTCAATAGTTGAGTTGATTGCCCATCTAAAATTCTCACGGCAATAAATTAAAAATGGGAGATCAAGCCGCCTTATTACTTTATTTTTATTATGTAAGATACTATTTAGGTAAACCATTAGCTTATATTCATTGTACAAAGTAGTTATATTTTTCGCCAAGAAATGGATGTCAGTGGGTGTTGAAGGCAAGATGGCCATTTGGTTTTAGATGTTTTTTTATGAATTATCAGTTTTTTTTTTGTCTTTTGTCTCTTATACGATTTATAGATACATATAATCTTTAATCAAAAAAATAGTTTGAATGACTGGATAATTACAAAAATAGACACTACAATAATTACTGTATTTTGGGACGAATTTGGGACGAATTTATAAAAAAAATTCATTGCAAAAGATTTGGGGACGAAATTTGGGACGAAAAAATTTTCGTCCCAAACAGGTTGATGCCAACTTTTGGAACAAATTTATGTTTGTTGCAAAATTGGCAACGAAATTGGGGACGAAAATTATTTTCGTCCCCAAATTCGTCGCAAAATTTGTAACATACGCCGCAGAAGTTTATAGAATTTTGGGACGAAAAATTTTTTTGTTGCAAACTTAGCAACGAATTTGGGGTCAAAAAATTTTGTCGAATTTTTTTTTGTTGCTAATTTTGTCCCAAATTTTGCGTATGATTTCCAACGAATAGTAATTTTGTTGCAAAATCGGCAACGAATTTGGCAACAAAATTTAGCAACGAATTTTATTTTCGTTGCCAAAGCCGTCGCCAAATTTGCAACAAAAACCCTTATTTGTTGCAATATTTCATATAATTTTGGGACGAAAAATTTTTTTGTTGCAAACTTAGCAACAATTTGGGGTCAAAAAATTTTGTCGAATTTTTTTTGTTGCTAATTTTGTCCCAAATTTTGCGTATAATTTTCCAACGAATAGTAATTTTGTTGCAAAATCGGCAACGAATTTGGCAACAAAATTTAGCAACGAATTTTATTTTCGTTGCCAAAGCCGTCGCCAAATTTGCAACAAAAACCCTTATTTGTTGGAATATTTCATATAATTTTGGGAAAAAAATTTTTTTTGTTGCAAACTTTGCAATGAATTTGGGGACAAATTCAGTGACGAATTAATTTTTGTTGGTAAGTTAGTCCCTAATTTTCCAACGAATAAGATATTTGTTTCAAATTTGACAACGATTTTGGCAACAAAATTTGGCAACGAATTAAATTTTCGTTGCCAAATCCGTTGCTTTTATATATGGGATTCTGGGACGAATCCACAGATTCGTCCCAGAATCTGGGACGAAATTACGATAGATTGACAACAAAAATTATTTGTTGCCAAATTCGTTCCTACCATCAAAATTACATTCCAGATATAGTTGATTTCTACAATTCAATCTATACATACATATGCAACAAATTCAAATAACACATTCAACACATCCTAATTAACATTAACACATCCTAATTAACATTAACACATCTTAATTAATTCACATACATATATTCATTCAAACTCAACAAGTCATACAATATCATAATTTGTTCTTTAAGCTACTCAAAAATATTTCACAAGTTCAACACTCCAACAAGTTTCCATACAAGTCCATCAATCCAAGAAGGTCCATCAATCCCAGAAGGTACATCAATCCAACAAGTTAAACAAACTAAGATACATCAAGTTATCTTCTTATTCCACAAAAGCTTTCATCCCCATCAAGTCTTCTTTTCCTACATAAAAACAAACAAATAAACTAGATCATATGTAACCAGAAAACTAATTAATTACTTAAAATGTAACAGTATCATAATTAGTTTGCTTGCATGGGAGTGTGACATCACAAACTTGGTTTGAGGCTTGGTGCTTGAGGATGTTATATAACTTGTATTGTTGGCATAAAACAGATCCAACCAGTAGTCCTAGTATTTGAAGATATCAAACACACATAAAAGATGTAGAGGGAGAAAGTATTAATCCGAATTATATTGAGTAGTGTAACAAAAGGGAAACAATCGATCAGAAATTCTTCTTATAAGTTGGAACCTGAATCTTACAAACCCAATCATGAGATGCTCATTTTAATGGGATGTGACAAGTAGGAACTTGTAAAGCAATGCTGTATTATGTGATGCCAATATATAAGTTCACAGTCCTGTTGTGCTTTATCAGAGAAAAAAAGTAACAAATTGAGGAAACATGAATGATATGAGTTTGGTATTAATTGTTATACAGTAGAGTTAACACACTATTACTGAGACTACCATAGATTCCCTAGGTAAAAGATCAATTGTATGCAGAATAAGTGAAGCCCGACAGAATGTACAGAAATGAATCAGAGATCTTGTAGCTACAAATTGATAGAGAGGACTAAAGCTTGGTTTGATATTTCAAACTAATAAGAAGACAAGTCAAAATTAATACAGGTCAAAAACTTTTAATTGCCCATGGACTGAAGTTAGCAAACTCAAGACAATTACTCTTAAACACCTTTATACAAGCAATCAGAAATTCCTTGAACATTCAAAAAAAGGCCCTATTTATCAACGGTATCAACTATCCATTTCATAGCAACGGTAAATTAAAATATAAGAAGTATCTTGAAGCTAGCTAACAGTTTCTTAAATATAATACATCCTATTTCACCATAGCAAATAAAAGCTACAAATATCCTATTTCCATTTGGCATGAATAGCATGAGATGTATTCTTAAAAATCCTAACATATGAAAATATCTCAAATGAATAAAACACAAACTAGTTAATATCAAATTGGTTCCAAACACCTTCCTCATTGATTAAAGACATCACTGAATTAGTTTGTTTCAAATATAATCAATCAAATGACCTCCAGAAGATATGGTTGACAAATCCGTCAATATATAATGCAGTAGTAGCAAATCCGTCTATATCAATCTAATTTGATAAAATTTTAAATGATTTCATTCTTTCTTCGTGCTAACCAAATTTTAATTGATTCCCTCCTATGTAAGCTAATAATGCAATAGTAGCAAATTTTAATAAATTTTTAAAAAGAATGATACCCTTATTTAACTTTTCAAATGCAACTGAAAAATATAAATAAATCAATAAAATTAGATTACATAATACTTACTTTTTTCTCCAGCATACATTTCGTCTCACCAGCCCTGTTAAAAACAAATCAATCATATTAATTAAAATAAAAATTAGAGAAGTTAAGAAACTATTAATTAATGTTGAAAACACTAATTAGGAGACATTTAATCAGCGTACATAATTAAAATCAGGAACAACCATCACCACCATCATCGTTATCATCATAGCCATCATCATCGTCGTCATTGGAAGGAACCTGACTTTGAGCGGAGGTCAACTGAAGGTGTCGCATGATAAATTCTTGCTGTCGGCGCAATGCTCTCATATCTTGCTCCATTTTCGCCCTTTCTTGGTCTCTTTGCACCCTTTCTTGGTCCCTTTGTGATATTATTTCCTTCATATTGCTAACCTCATCAGTCAAGGTATTTACTTGGGTCCTAAGTGTTGTTGAGGAGGAAGATGATCCAACTATTCTTTGGGTTCTGCTCAAGGAACTCATTCTCAAAATCCTTCCCCCTTTTGGTCCTCCACTAGCCTCCAACCATAAACTCAAATTATTGCCAACAGACTCCTCAGACCCCTGACTATCGACACCAGCTTGTGAGCATGATTGGGCTAGCTCGAGTTCATCATATTTGTCCTATTTTTTAAAAAACATAAAGATATTGATTAGATATAATAGAAACACATATAATATTAAGACATCTACCTAGAGTACAATTAAGTAAATAAATATTTATTCAAACCTTGACTGCTTTTGCTCTCGCCCCACTCCAAGTGTTATTTTTTTTTTTAAAAGTGCGGGTGAAAGTATCAATGAAAGAGGGCTCCTTCCCTAGCTCCTTGGTCTAAAAAAACATAATTACAAATAATGAAATAATTTGATATAAATAATTAATTTGTGGAAGAGTTAAAAAATTACCAATCTCCGTCTATGCTCATCTATGTTAATGGAGCCTCCCGCATATATAGCAGATGAGTCACCAGAATTGTGAGATTGATTCATTCTATTCAGGTCACTCCTTTGCTTACTCTCCTTTGTTGCCCAAAACTGGGTGATCCTCTCCCAATTTTCTTCGGTGATGAAGTTTGGTTTTTTCCCCCGATGCTTGGCGTGACTTAATACATGTCTGATGTGATCGCCACATTTTTTTAAAATATTCTGCGGATCTCCATTTCATCATTAGGGTCCCAATTATTTAGCCGCTGAAATGGAAAATTTTTTAATTATATATTAATTTTAAATTTGAATTAAATTCAAGAAAATATACCTTGAACTCGCTCCACCATAGTTGTTTTGTGGCTGGTGGGGTGCTTGAATATGTCATCGACTCTCCTCCTCAATGGTTATTCACAATTCTATTAATCTCGCGAACAACTTGTACAGGATTTTCAAATCTGCATTAAATTACAAACAAATTATGTTAAGTAATTAAGATAAATAAAAAAAAATAAAATTTTTTATAGTACTTACGAATCTCCGATGGGGACTAAAAATTCTCTATCATTTCTAAACTCAGCAAATGAGCTTCTTGCAGAGTTAGGAAGATTTGTGGGGGCTGGTAAATGCGCTGGGGATGGTAATGGCGGCGGCGAATTTGAAGCCGGTGGAGATGGTACATGTGATGGTCCTGCCTGATCAGGGGGTGGCATAGGTAGACTGGCAGGTGATGAATTTGTTTGGTCCTGTGAGCTCCGTCTACGCTCACCACGTCGAAATATATGCTGAAAATTCCAACAATATAGGATAAAGTAAATTATAGATATGATACATAAAAAAAGGACATTTAAAAACCTTACCATTTTTACGTAAAGCTTATAGAATAAGGAGGAAAAAATATGAGATAGTCACCTCTAATGACCTGTAAGAACAAATACAATGTATTAACAAATAAAATAAATAAAATTATAAATGAGACACTATAAAAAAAATATGGTAAATTTCTTTAAATAATCTAACAAAACTTACTCATCATCAAAAATCAAAGTCATCATTATCGTTATCATCATCCTCCCCCTCCTCCTCCTCCTCCTCCTCCGACTCCTCTTCCTCTTCCTCTTCCTCTTCTTCTTCATCGTCAACATCATCAATTTCACTTCTATCCACGTTTATCACTACACCGCTGGGATCTCGTAAAGTTGGAATAATAAATTCCTCAGTCTGAAAGGTGTTTGCAACTTCCTCTTGTTGATATGCAATGTTTTCCCAACGTGCCTCAATTTTTTTTCGTGCTTTGGTTTTACAAACAACCCACCAATCAATCTTATCACGTTTTAAACTTGGGTATGCAGAATAAAATACTTGGATTGCTTGTTGTGCCAATACAAATGGTTCATATCTCTTATAAAATCTCTTATGATTTATTTCAACTAAATTATAATGTGGATGCACCTTCATCCCTCTAACAGGGTCAAACCAGCGACACATAAATAATATAACTTGCATTTGTGGCCCTGGGTATTCTACTTCTATAATTTCATCCAACAAACCATAAAAATCATTGCTTGGACCTCCTTCATTAGATGACGATACACACACCCCACTATTCATGGTATTCTTTCCCATTCCATATTCTTGAGTATGAAAATTATATCCATTTATGAAATATGCTGGCCAAGTGCGTACGAATGATTTTGGACCCCATGACAGATGGAATAGCCATTCTTGCTCAAGGTGAGCTTGATTACCTTGAACCTAAGGTCAAAACACCAATTGTTAAACATATGCATATGATTCAACCAAATAGATATTATTTACTTACATATGATTTGAACCATGTAGCAAATTCTTCTTCGCAAAATCTATCGAACTCTTGTGGCGACAATTCAGAATATAAGTTTTGAAATATCCTACTTAAAAAAAAATATTATTACACAACCAATTTACGACATAAAAAGAATTAAAATATAAATATATACTTACTCGTAATACGACGATACTTCTGGACAATTTAGTAAAATATAGGTTTGGGCTGCCCGCCATTCTTTACCAGTTAAATATCTTTGTTTACATGGTCCACTTGGTCGACCAAGGTAGTTAAAGATTGAAAATGAGTTGACATTTGGATCAATAGGACCCTCATCATTTCTGCCCGCTTTTCGCCTTTTGCTAGGGACATGAGATTCAAAATAATATGATGCAAAAGTTGTTACTTCCTCCACAATGTATGCATTAACAATAGAGGCTTCAACACGTGCTTTATTTTTCACTTTTTTCTTCAAATGATATAAGAATCTGTTGAAAATTTAATAAATTATGTTAACTATTAATACATAATCCAGCATAATTAGTAACATTTTTCCATTCAAAGAGTTAAAGTATAGGAAAAAAGAAATTCTACCTTTCAAATGGATACATCCACCGAAATGGACGGGTCCTCCAACTTTAGCCTTATATGGCAAGTGAACCAAAAGATGTTCCATGGAATCAAAAAAAGAGGGTGGAAATATCCTTTCCAAATTGCATAAAATGATTGGAATGTCTCTCTCTAACTTCTCCATGTGTGAACGTCTCAAAACTGTTGAGCAAATATCATGTAGGAAAATACTTAACTCCGTAATCGCTCCCCATACAAATTGTGGTAAGAGTTCCTTAAAAGCAATAGGAATCAATCTTTGCATTATTATATGACAATTATGACTTTTCAAGCCAAATAATTTGCATTCTTTGATATCAACACATCTTCCAAGATTAGAGACATACCCATCTGGAAATTTCAAAGACTTCAACCATTCACATAGGACACGTCGTTGATCCTTATTAATGTATAAACTGCCTTTGGCTTTGGTCCCCTACTATTTTCATCAACATCAAGAGTGGGTCTTTTACAAATTAGTCGCATATCTTTTCTTGCATTGAGATTGTCTTTTGTTTTTCTGTAACGCCCCGACCCGGGCGGGTCCCCCCCGGACCGAACCAGGAACGACACCAGAATTACCTATCGGTTTGATGACTAGCTCCACAGACCACCGGAGGTCCTTTCAGCGTGCTTTGTCCTCACTCGCACGCACCCTGGAAAACTTCCCAGGAGGTCACCCATCCTCAGATTTCTCCAAGCCAAGCACGCTTAACTTTGGAGTTCTTAATTTTGAGCTTCCGAAAAGGAAGGTGCACCTTGGTGATATGGATAGTACCATCTAACTTTTTAAGTCATACTTAATCAGAATCTCAGAACCGAGGTATTATAATCACCCCCACTTAAAGACACAACGTCCTCGTTGTGTAACCACAAATCACACCACAAACAAATCCTAGAATCTCCCTCGCTAGGTGGTGCCCTGGGTGCTCCTACCACAGGCGCACTCACGGTCGCTCTGATACCCCCACCCGGACCGAACCAGGAACGACACCAGAATTACCTATCGGTTTGATGACTAGCTCCACAGACCACCGGAGGTCCTTTCAGCGTGCTTTGTCCTCACTCGCACGCACCCTGGAAAACTTCCCAGGAGGTCACCCATCCTCAGATTTCTCCAAGCCAAGCACGCTTAACTTTGGAGTTCTTAAGTTTGAGCTTCCGAAAAGGAAGGTGCACCTTGGTGATATGGATAGTACCATCTAACTTTTTAAGTCATACTTAATCAGAATCTCAGAACCGAGGTATTATAATCACCCCCACTTAAAGACACAACGTCCTCGTTGTGTAACCACAAATCACACCACAAACAAATCCCAGAATCTCCCTCGCTAGGTGGTGCCCTGGGTGCTCCTACCACAGGCGCACTCACGGTCGCAAGGTCGCTCTGATACCATCTGTAACGCCCCGACCCGGGCGGGTCCCCCCCGGACCGAACCAGGAACGACACCAGAATTACCTATCGGTTTGATGACTAGCTCCACAGACCACCGGAGGTCTTTTCAGCGTGCTTTGTCCTCACTCGCACGCACCCTGGAAAACTTCCCAGGAGGTCACCCATCCTCAGATTTCTCCAAGCCAAGCACGCTTAACTTCGGAGTTCTTAAGTTTGAGCTTCCGAAAAGGAAGGTGCACCTTGGTGATATGGATAGTACCATCTAACCTTTTAAGTCATACTTAATCAGAATCTCAGAACCGGGGTATTACAATAAATTGTCACGCCCTAGAGGAGTCCCTGTCCGAGAAAATTTCGGCAGCATCTCCCCTGTACGGTGGACAATCTGAAACTTTCTACAAGCACTAAATACCTCAGCCACATGCGGCTGGAATAATAACAACAAAATAAACCATCACCACGCAGTTTGTATAAGTAAACAGAAAGATAATACCCTGACTCGAAATCCACCCTACTCCACTACACTCGTAAAGCTCAAATCCGACGAACTCACCTCTTCTGCCGTCCAGGCAGGCATGTAGTAGAATAAAATCCAAATCATACCAAAAATCCATCAACATCTCAAAATCCATACAAAGTCCAAGTATCCAAACAAACCAAGTCTATAACATAGTCAAAAAGAAAACAACAAAACCAGTAGATCCGTAAGTCTTCGGGTCTTCAGGGGACCAGCAACTAGAACTCTCTCCTGACAGCATCATCCTGAAATATAACAACAATGGAGGCGGGGTGAGTCCAACACTCAGCAGGTACAATGGATATGCAAAGTAAAGAAATAACACCTAGCACTAATCATGCGTACAGTCTCCTGATAAAAATAAAGATAAATGCAAACCGAAGAAGACAGGAGAGAATCTGTACTAACCAGGACTCGGTATAAGGACAAACAGTCCGAAAGGTATAGAAGACCTGTATGCATGTCAAACATAGGTATCCAAACAATATGCAGCATATAAATGCAGCAAACACAATCACAAACAATAAATGCATCATGCATATGATGCCAATGTCATGGTCACCCCTGACGCCAGTCAGCCAACTCATAACAAAAGTGGGACCGAGTGGGTAGAGCTGTGACAACCGTGCACTCTGCATCACTACCCCTGATGAGTGACCGAGTGGACGGGATGCTGTCGGAGTACATACGTACTCCTACCCCAAATCATAAATGGGGGAGCGCAATGCTCTCATCTCCCGGTACGCTATGACGGGGAGGGATCTCTAACGTGCTACACGCTGCGTCACACTACCCATGAGCGGACCAACGGAGCACCGGAAGAGCCAAACTGACGTGCTACGCTACCCATGAGCGTCACAACGGAACACCGAACAGTGATGAAACTGGCAATGTGCTCAACAATAATGGAGCAATCTATCGCACAACATGCGATCATGCAAATGGTGCATGCCACTAAGCATGGTAATATACTAAACCAACCTCTGGACATATAACAATGGACACCATAGTGAATAAATCACATCAAGGTATACTGATCAAATAAGGTATCAAACCTAGGTCCTGACATGGTAAAACATGGTTATATCACTACCCATGAGCATGTGAAATCAGATAGGTATCAATACGAGATGCAAACAAACAATCAATCAAGTAGGCAACATGTATCGGGCAGTGAATAACCGAACAAATGAGAAAACACAATTAATGCAAATTGTTAATTTCATTACTAAGCATATCAAAGACAATAAGTCAAAAGTACCCGCCTCCGAAAATAGAAAGGTCCAATCTGACTCCGAGATACTCGTCTCACGTCAAAGTCCTGTGTCACCAATAAATATATATATATATATATATATATATTTTATTTAGCTATAACTCAATGAATAGCTAAATAAAATCCCCTAAACTAATTTAGGGTAAAAATTCTAATCATATAACATTAACTCTTCCTAATTCATCATGTACCTAATCATCTAACAAGATCTAATACACATGATCTATAAAACAAAAACTCCCTTGTTGGAACACTTACATTGATCAGATCAAAATGGAAATCAAGAAAACAACTAGGCGTTCAGTGCTGTGGTGGTCAAAAATCCAGCAACTTCACACCACTGTCCACTGGCAATTGGATCAAAATTTCCAAATCTATCAAATAGGAAATCTTTACAGTAGCATACAAAAATTCTACATCACTGTTGTAGTTAACAAAACCATCACCTGTCCTTCTTCTCCAACGATGGTAACAAGCAGCAGTGGATGGGATGCTCTCCTATCAGCCCTCAGCCGAACTAATTTGCTTCAGTTTGTAACCTAAGTCAGTGCTGGAGAAAAGAGAGCCCGATTAGAAATCAATATATCCTCAACTGTGCCGATCTGAGATCAAACTGGTCACAGAGGATAAACTCACTAAAGATAGAGGTCTAGGGCACCACCACATGCCCTTGTTCGAACCTGCAGAATGCAACTCGAGTTGGATCGGCGGCAGCCGACTGGAGGGATCTAGAGCACAACCAAGTGGAGGCTCGGATGAGGCATTGACGCTAGGGCAGCGGCAAAGGATCGGCGGTGTCGCGAGCCCAAAGGGGAGGAGGAGTCAACTCTCTATTCCCTGGCGTCGTCGGCGTCGGGCAGAGGAGAGGAAGGCGTCGGAAAGAAGTCGGCTAGGGCACTCGTGACGACGGCCGGCGCTGGGGTTCCTGGCGGCTAGGGCACAAGATCGGTGAGGAAGAAGATGAGAAGAGGGAGGTTAGGGCACAGTTGGTTCGGCGGCTCGGCGCGAGGAGGAAGAGAGATCGCCGCGCGTGTGAGGCTCGGTGAAGGCACGGGAGGAGAAGAAAATAAATAAGAAAAAGAAAGGAAAAGAAAATAAATAAGAAAAATCTTTTCCTCGCTTAAATGGGTAGTCTAAACAGGTCTTTTCGGCACCAACTTTTTATCCCCGTTAACTCGTCCATACGAGCTCCGAAAAATTCTCGAAAAATTTCCAAAAATTTCGAAAAATTCTCTTATTAATATTCGACTATTTTCAGTATTTTACATTTTCCATTGATATGCATCACTGTATTTATCAGATTATCAAAAACATTCTTCTCAATATGCATTACATCGAGATTATGATGTATCAAATGACTAAACCAATATGGCAAATCCCAAAATATACTCCGTTTAGTCCATTTATGTGTATGCCCATAATCATATGTTGTACCATGAGGGTTTTCAATAACAGATGGAAATGGAAGCACTCTGTACCAAATATCTAGACCTGTCAATCTTAAAGGCGGAAGTGTTCGTTCAATCCTATTTTTAGTGAATTCATCTTTATTCCTTCTGAAATTATGATTTGTTGGTAAAAATTGCCTATGACAATCAAAATAACTCGGTTTCTTCCCATGTTTCAATCTGATTGACTTTGATCTCTCCATACATATGGGGCATCCCAAGATCCCAGCAGTACTCCAACCTGATAACATACTGTAGGCTGGAAAGTCATTTATGGTCCAAAGAAGAGCAGCCTTCATTATAAACATCTGGCTAGAATTAACATCGTATGTAGGAACACCTTCATCCCATAGTTGTTTAAGTTCAGCTATCAGGGGTTGCATATAAATATCTATCAACTTCTTTGGATTTTGCGGCCCAGGTACAACCAATGTTAAAAACATATAAGGTGTTTTCATACACATCCCAGGTGGAAGATTATATGGCGTTAAGATAACTGGCCAACAAGAATAATTTCTTCCTGATTTACCAAATGGAGCAAATCCATCAGCACATAGACATAATCTAATGTTTCGAGTCTCCTTTGCAAAATCTGGATATGTTCTATCAAAATTTTTCCACGCATCTGCATCTGATGGATGACACATGAGCCCCTCTTATGTTTTATGAGTTGCATGCCAAGTCATGTGTTCTGCTGTTGCCTTCGATGCATGCAATCTTTGTATTCTAGGAGTTAAAGGTAAATAAAACAACTGGCTGTATGATTTACGTCGTTGTTGACTCCTTCTGGTTGTCTTATACCTATCTTGATTACAGAATTTACAAACATCTGCATATGCATCATCTCCCCAATATAACATACAACCATCTCTGCAAACATCAATTCTTTCAATCGGAAGACCTAAATCTTTCACCATTTTTTTCATACTGTAAAAATCAGGAGGCAAAATGTGATCACGTGGCAATGTATCATCAAAAGCTTGAACAATATCATTAAAACAATCTTTGGAGAGATTATGACCTGCCTTTATATTTAATAGTCTGGTGGTGAGAGATCATTTAGTTTGAGTATCACAATCAGCCCATAATGGTTCATTTGTGGCACTCAACACTTCATTAAATTTGTGATATATTTCATCAAGACCTAGTACATCGGGCTCCTCCAACGGTGATGTATTAGAAACAAACATTTGTTCACCTGTTGGGGAAAAACTAGAACTTGCACCAAACGTATTGGGAATAAAATTCTGACATCTTGCATCAATTACCATCCTCTGATATGGATTTACTTGTTCATGTAAAATATCGGAAAATAGGCGAATATTAATAAGGGAATTTTCCGGAATTTTTTGGGAATTTTTCGGAGCTCGTACGGACGAGTTAATGGGGATAAAAACGGGGCCCGGAAAAGTCTGTTTAGGCTACTCTGTTTTAATGAGGAAAAGTTTTATTTCCTTTTTCCTTTATCTTTTCTTTATCTTTTTCTTTTTCTTTTTCTCTTATTCTTTTCCCCGTGCTCGACACCTTCTTCGCCCGTTCCTTTTCTCCTTCTTCCTCGCGCCGGTTTCCTCTCCCAAACCCGATCTTCTCCTCATCTCTCTCGCGTGCACACACTCTCCCCTCTGCCGCCAGCGACGAGAGCCGCCTCTCCTCTTCTTCCTCATCCCCTGCCCCTCACGACGACAGCATTCTCAGCCCTAGCACCGCCGCCTGCCCTTGCCAGCCGACGCTGACCCCAATCGCCGGTGCCCTAGCCTCTGCCCCGACTCCAGTGACGCTGATTCTTCTCTCCTCTGTCCAGCCGAAGCCTCGTCTGTCGTAGCCCTTGCTGTGGAGTTTCCAGCGCTGCCACTGCAACTCACAGAGCCTCCCTTCCTCTTCTCGCGGACACCTGGAGCCGCCGAAAATCGAGCATCCGAACCCTAGGTTGGGTCCCTGAGCGCTGGCCGGAATTTCTCTTCTGGTGTCTCTGTATGACAGTGCCGAAGACAAGGAGTTGTGCCCTAGTTTTGCTTTTCACAGTGGTTCTGTCTTCATTGTGATCTGCCCTAGCAGAATTGGGAAGGTAAGGGCCATACCTAGCTGTGGAATTAGGTTTGTGGCTAGATCTCAGTTCATGTTTTTCTTTGCTTCTAATCTAGGTCACGGATTGGTGAGGTTTGGTGTATTGTGGGGTGTTTTTGATTTTTGGCAGCAACCCCATCCCGCAGCGGTAAGGTAAGTATTTGGTTTATGGATTTAGTTGACACATTTTTGATACATGTTCTAGGTACGACTTGATGCATAATTAATTTGGTTATAGGGTGGTTTAGGTTTATAAGTTGTATAACTGTGTGATTGGGGTTCATGAAACTAACCCTAACTAGTCAGTGGATTAGAAATTAGTTTAGCTATTTGTTTATAATTAAATTAGCTAAACTGTGCGATTTAACACAGGACTTTGACGCGAGACGAGTATCTCGGAGTCAGATCGGACCTTTCTATTTTTCGGAGGCGGGTACTTTGACTTATGTCTTGTGATATGCATGATAAAGTGTTTAACATATAGCAAGAATTGTGTTTCCATTTGATTCGGTTGGTCACTACATGATCTGTTACATGTTGTTTGTTTATTTATTAGCATGTTATTATTTATCTGACCATACATGCTTTCGGTAGTGACCCAACCATGTGATACATCATGTTCAGGACCTAGGGTTTATATGATACCCTATCTGTTTGTGTACCTTCCATCCGATGCATTGACTTGTGGTACACCTTTTATTTATGTATGGATCTTGCTATGCTATTCATGAGATTGCCATGCTTAGTATCATGCATCATGTTTGCATGCTGTGCGATTGTCGGCTCCACTATGGTTGAGCGCATCGCCAGTTACATGTACTGCACACACCACCACCCATGGATTAGTGGTATATCAGACAGGTGTGTGGCGGTTCTGCTGTTTGGCTCCGTTGATCTGAGGACTCAGCGTGGTAGCCAGCAGTCAGTTCCGCTCTGTTTGGCTCCGTTGGCATTTAGTGTAGCAGCGTGGTAGCCGGCAGATGGTGGACTCTGTTTGGCTCCGTTGGTCAGGAGACTCAGCGTGGTAGCCGGCAGAGATTTTTCCTCCCCGTCATTGTGTACCGGGAGATGAGAGTATTGAGCTCCCCCATTTATGATTTGGGGCCAGAGGACAGGAGTACTCCGACAGCATTCCGTCCACCCAGTCACTGTCAGGAGCAATGATGTCCGAGTGCACGGTCACCATATGCATTTATTGCATTTTATTGTTTGTGATTGCTGCACTTATATGCTGCATTTGTATGGATGCATTTGATTGACATGCATACAGGATTATGATTTCTTCGGTCTGCATTTGTATGTGATTTCGGTCTGACTAGCTGGATAGTTAGGTGTCTTGGGGTACTTAGGTATTGTTTTGTGGTGGAGCGTTGCTCCCACATATCACGGATTGCTGGTAGCGGAGCATTGCTCCTGTATTTATTGCAGATACATGTTTCAGATTATTTGTGGTGGAGTATTGCTCCCACATATTGAGGATTTCTTGTGGTAGAGCGTTGCTCCCACATATGTGGTGTTTCCAGTGATGGAGCGTTGCTCTCACCTTGGAGGATTTATTCTTTGGTGATTTATGTTATTGATGATCAGATTTTTTCGATTTATTATTGGAGATTTTATGGATAGGAATGTCTGTGATACGGACATTATGTGTGTTGGTTTTTGCCATATAGGCTTACAGTGCCTTAGATGTTTTCAGGGACTCGATGATCCTGGTATGTCGAGGATGTTTGGATAGGTGTCCATTATCTTTGTGGACGATGTTGTGATCTATTACGGATCCGAGGTGAGTCACGTACACTACCTTTGCATAGATCTAGAGATGATTCGACGAGAACATCTATATGTGATTATCAGTAGTGCTGGTTTGGATTGTCTTTTGTTATGATGTTTGGGACACACGGTCACCAGTAGGAGTGTACCGTGGTTCCACAGGAGATAGAGGTTGTTACCGTTGGGAGCAGCCAAAATCAGTGTAGGAGATCCGCAGTCTTTTGTGACTCGCAGGATATTACAGACCTTTCGTCGAGGGTTTCTTCCGCATAGCTATGCTACTTTCACGCGTGACCATGAAAGGCGTGAAGTTTACTTGGACTGAGGATTGCAAGACCAGCTTCTAGGAGCTGAAGCGGAGACTAGTGTCGGCTTTGATTTTTGGTTTTTACCTACGGAAGAGGACGAATTTGTCCTCTACACCGACGCGTCTCTACAGGGTGCTGTTCTGTGCAGCACGGTAGAGTATTCTTATATACTTCTCGATAGTTGAGGGAGCCAGAAGAAAATACTCAGTTCATGATCCGGAGTTGGCCGCTATTATTTTTTCCCTCAAGATTTGGCGGCAGTACCTGATGATATTACATTGAGATTCTCACGACCATCGGAGTCTCAAATATCTGTTCACTCGGAAGGAACTTAATCTTGACCGAGGAGATAGATGGAGTTCCTGAAGTATTATGATTGTACCATTAGCTATCACGGAAAAGCTAATGTGGTTACCGATACACTTAGCAGGAGGTCGGAGGGACTTTAGCTTGCCACCGAGTTGCGGATTTGATTCAGGATTTCTCCGAGTTAGACATTGAGGAGCAGGGATGACCGAGTAGGGTATTCTTGTTACCATAGTTGCTCACCGTCGATCGTGACGAGAATCCGAGAGACCCAGTTGTTGAGACCTCATAGAGCTCAACGTGAGGCAAAGTGGTCTATATTATCAGACAGAGGATGTTAGAGGCATAAGACTGCCAGAAGTGTTATGCTGACCGGAGTCGGAGACCCTTAGAGTTCTCCATTTGTGACCAGGTATTTCTACGAGTTTCACCCACGAAAGGGGTGAAGAGATTGGCCGTAGCTCAGTCTCATCCGATCTTATAGGACTAGTTCAGGAGGCTTATCGCTCTCGATTTACGATCCACCCTGGCGTCCACGATGTATTCCACGTATCTATGCTGAGAAGATACGTACCTGACCCGACACATGTGCTGACAGATATCTCAGTTCCCGTTCAGCCTGACGTCACTTATGAGGTGATTCCGGTATGGATTATAGACCGGAAAGAGCGTCAATTGTGGAACAAGACTATCCGACTGGTTAAAGTCGGATGGCAGCATCATTCGGATGAGGAGGCTACTTGGGAGCTCGAGGATACGATCCGAGCTTGATATCCCTATCTTTTCACTTGAGGTATGTGATTTATTTACCGTTCAGCATATATACTTTATATCTGTTGTTAGTACTTGCTGATGGTAGATAACGAAATTTGGGGACCAAATTTTTATTAGTGGGAGAGAATGTAAAATACCGGAAAATAGGCGAATATTAATAAGGGAATTTTCCGAAATTTTTGGAAATTTTTCGGGAATTTTTCGGAGCTCGTACGGACGAGTTAACGGGGATAAAAACGGGGCCCGGAAAAGTCAGTTTAGGCTACTCTGTTTTAATGAGGAAAAGTTTTATTTCCTTTTTCCTTTATCTTTTCTTTTTCTTTTTCTTTTTCTCTTATTCTTTTCCCCGTGCTCGACACCTTCTTCGCCCGTTCCTTTTCTCCTTCTTCCTCGCGCCGGTTTCCTCTCCCAAACCCGATCTTCTCCTCATCTCTCTCGCGTGCACACACTCTCCCCTCTGCCGCCGGCGACGAGAGCCGCCTCTCCTCTTCTTCCTCATCCCCTGCCCCTCACGACGACAACATTCTCAGCCCTAGCACCGCCGCCAGACCGCCTGCCCTAGCCAGCCGACGCCGACCCCAATCGCCGGTGCCCTAGCCTCTGCCCCGACTCCAGTGACGCTGATTCTTCTCTCCTCTGTCCAGCCGAAGCCTCGTCTGCCGTAGCCCTTGCTATGGAGTTTCTAGCGCCGCCGCTGCAACTCACAGAGCCTCCCTTCCTTTTCTCGCGGACACCTGGAGCCGCCGAAAATCGAGCATCCGAACCCTAGGTTGGGTCCCTGAGCGCTGGCCGGAATTTCTCTTCTGGTGTCTCTGTATGACAGTGCCGAAGACAAGGAGTTGTGCCCTAGTTTTGCTTTTCACAGTGGTTCTGTCTTCATTGTGATCTGCCCTAGCAGAATTGGGAAGGTAAGGGCCATACCTAGCTGTGGAATTAGGTTTGTGGCTAGATCTCAGTTCATGTTTTTCTTTGCTTCTAATCTAGGTCACGGATTGGTGAGGTTTGGTGTCTTGTGGGGTGTTTTTGATTTTTGGCAGCAACCCCATCCCGCAGCGGTAAGGTAAGTATTTGGTTTATGGATTTAGTTGACACATTTTTTGATACATGTTCTAGGTACGACTTGATGCATAATTAATTTGGTTATAGGGTGGTTTAGGTTTATAAGTTGTATAACTGTGTGATTGGGGTTCATGAAACTAACCCTAACTAGTCAGTGGATTAGAAATTAGTTTAGCTATTTGTTTATAATTAAATTAGCTAAACTGTGCGATTTAACACAGGACTTTGACGCGAGACGAGTATCTCGGAGTCAGATCGGACCTTTCTATTTTTCGGAGGCGGGTACTTTGACTTATGTCTTGTGATATGCATGATAAAGTGTTTAACATATAGCAAGAATTGTGTTTCCATTTGATTCGGTTGGTCACTACATGATCTGTTACATGTTGTTTGTTTATTTATTAGCATGTTATTATTTATCTGACCATACATGCTTTCGGTAGTGACCCAACCATGTGATACATCATGTTCAGGACCTAGGGTTTATATGATACCCTATCTGTTTGTGTACCTTCCATCCGATGCATTGACTTGTGGTACACCTTTTATTTATGTATGGATCTTGCTATGCTATTCATGAGATTGCCATGCTTAGTATCATGCATCATGTTTGCATGCTGTGCGATTGTCGGCTCCACTATGGTTGAGCGCGTCGCCAGTTACATGTACTGCACACACCACCACCCATGGATTAGTGGTATATCAGACAGGTGTGTGGCGGTTCTGCTGTTTGGCTCCGTTGATCTGAGGACTCAGCGTGGTAGCCGACAGTCAGTTCCGCTCTGTTTGGCTCCGTTGGCATTTAGTGTAGCAGCGTGGTAGCCGGCAGATGGTGGACTCTGTTTGGCTCCGTTGGTCAGGAGACTCAGCGTGGTAGCCGGTAAAGATTCCTCCTCATTGTGTCAAGGAGATAAGAGCATTGAGCTCCCCATTTATGATTTGGGGCGGAGGGCAGAGTACTCAAGAGCATTCCGTCCACTCGATCCTGTCGGGAGCGGTGATGTCCGAGTGCACGTCACCATACGCATTTATTGCATTTTATTGTTTGTGATTGCTGCATTATACTGCATTTGTATGGATGCATTTGATTGACATGCATACAGATTATGATTTTTTTGCGACCTGTTACCTTTGTACCTTGATCCGGTTAGTACAGTTATCTCTTGATTTCGTTCAATTGCATTTATTCCTTCTCGTATTCGTGAGACTGTATGCATGATTAGTGTTGTCTGTTATTTGTTTTATTATGCATATCGGTTGTACTGGACTCACCCGCCTCCATTGTTGATATTTTCAGGTTGAGGCTGTCCGGAGCAGTTCCAGTCGCTGGCCCCCCATCTGCACGTAGAGCTAGTTCTCTACTAGTTCGTTATTTGTTTTATTTTGGCCTTTTTCTATATCAGACTTTGTTTTAGTATTGTCTTTGGATTTTTCCTATGGATATTGTATGGAGTGATACCTTTTGATGGATTTTTGATATGATATTGGATTTCATTCTACTACGTGCCTGCCTGGACGGCAGAAGAGGTGAGTTCGTTGGATTTGAGCTTTACGAGTGTAGTGGAGTAGGGTGGATTTCGAGTCAGAGTCCTATTGTTATTGGTTACTATTATTAACTGCGTGGTTGTGACAGCCAGAGACTGAATATCTTTATAAACTGCGTGGTGTTTGTTTTTTTTATTTTTTTTTGTTATCATTCCAGCCGCCTGTGGCTGATGTATATGTGATATGTAGAAAGTTTCATATTGTCCGCCGTACAGGGGAGATGCTGCCGAAATTTCTTCGGACAGAGACTCCTCTGGGGCGTGACAATTCATCATAACTTTGATCCCCACTAACAGAGGCTTGGAAATTCCGTTCATTATCCTCATTAGATATGAACGATTCACCATGACTTGTCCAATTATAATAATTGGAGGTAAAACCAAATCTACAAAGATGTTCTTCAACTTTATCGATGGGTAAAAATTTGTCATTGTGACACTTTCTACATGGACATCTTATCTTCTTGCCATCCATATACTTAACTTGACTAGATGCAAAATGCAAAAATTATCTCAAACCAGTGATAAACTCATTAGTTAACCCTTGACGATTAGATAAATTCTTATTATACATCCAACTTCTTTGATTCTGCATTTTACCTGTATGTAATTATTTAGTTAAACATTATTAAAAGTTACTACAAATTAAATCTTATCATTGAAGACTAAGCAACAAAGAACATCAGATCAAAATGAAGGAACACAATTAAACACCCAACTATAACATAATTATTTAAAGTTAACTTAATATACAGATAAGAAAATGTATATTAATGTACTTAGGAATACCGAAAAGAGGTGAACAAAAATGGTTGTCCTGATCGTACACTGATATCACGACAAATTGATCGAGACCTGCAAAAAATAACACAATGAATTATAAGAGCAACTTTTAAATTTTAAATAAAAATGTATACAATATTAATTTCCATGCTGCCGCGCTTAGCGGGGGCAGCCGTGGCCATCCGGGGGCATCCACGGCCAGCATGGGCATCCGCATTCCTAGCGTCCGACAGCGGCCACAGTGGGCAGCCGTTGCCACCCTACATGTGCAGCAGCGGCCACGCCCCGTCACGGCCAGATTTGGCCAGTGACTGCCAAGGCCGGTCAAGCAGCCACCTGTGACCAAATGCGGCGACTCGCCCACCCACAGCAGCCCACGCCAGGATTCGTCGACTCCCGCCTGGCAGCAGCCACGGCCAAGCAACTGCCAAGCGCGGCGACTCGCGCCTGCCGGCATCCACGGACAGGCCACGGACAGGCGCAGCCAGGCGCGCCGACTCGGCCAGGAGAGGCGACTAGGCCAGGCCACGCTCAGGTGCGACGACTCGGGCCTCTCCGCAGCCACCTGCGGCCACTCGTGCTTGCCGGCAGCCACCCGCGGGTGACACCGTCCGCGCGGCCATAGAGGGGAAAGGGGAGATGCATGGGAGAGGCTGAGATAGAAGATGCATACCTACACAGGATTCCACCGTCGGAGATCAACGCCGCCGCCGGAGTACAAAGCTGCCACCGAAATGAGCGCAGATCTGGGAAGGTCGCAGTGGCAGAGACGAAGGGGAAGGGACAGAGACGAAAAGAAACTAAGGAAACTAGAGCCAAACATATTAGATCTAGGGTTTTGTTTGCATCAAACAAGTTTTGTTGCCAATTTCGTCCCAGAATTTGGGACAAATCCTGGATTCGTCCCAGATTTGGGGACAAATCCAGGATTTGTCCCAAAATTTGGGACAAATAGATGAATTCGTCCCAAAATTTTTTTTAAAAGAAAAACAATTGAAAGACTTACATATAGACCTAAAGATATCAGAATTTCATAAAATAAGTTTCTATGCGTTCGTATCATTATTCTGATCGTAAACATATATTTATAAATATTTTTAACCAAATATATTGATATGTTTGAATTCTTTATCCTAATTTGACCTAATTTGATTTTAAAAAATGAATCTCTCAAAATATTAATTAAAAATTATGGATGATGAAATATTTATGATCAGGACAATAATACAAATCCATAAAAATTTATTTCATAAAATTCCGATATCTCTAGGTCCAAATTTAAGGTTTCCGTCACTTATCTACTAACAAGCGTTGCATAACAACTATTAATTTAGTTGTAAACTATATATGTTTAAAAAACATCTACCTAGAGACATCAGAATTTTATGAAACAAGTTTCTATGCGTTCGTATCATTATCTTGATCGTAAATATATATTTATAAATATTTTTTACCAAATATATTGATTGTTTGAATTTTTTATCCTAATTTGACCTAATTTGATTTAAAATATTGAATCTCTCAAAATATTAATTAAAAATTATGGATGATGGTATATTTATGATCAAAACAATAATACAAATCCATAGAAATTTATTTCATGAAATTCTGATGTCTCTAGGTCCAAATTTAAGATTTCCGTCACTTATCTACTAACATGCGTTGCATAACAACTTTTAATTTAGTCGTAAACTAAATATGTTTTAAAAAATATCTACCTAGAGACATCAGAATTTTATGAAACAAGTTTTTATGTGTTCTTATTATTATCCTGAGCGTAAATATATATTTATAAATATTTTTTACCAAATATATTGATTGTTTGAATTTTTTATCCTAATTTGACCTAATTTGATTTAAAAATTTGAATCTCTCAAAATATTAATTAAAAATTATGGATGATGGTATATTTATGATCAAAACAATAATACAAATCCATAGAAATTTATTTCATGAAATTCTGATGTCTCTAGGTCCAAATTTAAGATTTTCGTCACTTATCTACTAACATGCATTGCATAACAACTTTTAATTTAGTTGTAAACTATATATGTTTTAAAAAACAACTACCTAGAGACATCAGAATTTTATGAAACAAGTTTCTATGCGTTCGTATCTATATCCTGAGCGTAAATATATATTTATAAATATTTTTGACCAAATATATTGATTGTTTGAATTTTTTATCCTAATTTGATTTAAAAAATTGAATCTCTCATAATATTAATTAAAAATTATGGATGATGGTATATTTATGATCAGGACAACAATACGAATCCATAGAAATTTATTTCATGAAATTCCGATGTCTCTAGGTCAATATATAAGCCCTCCGTGTTTTTTTTCTTTTATTTTTAATATTCTCAATTCTGGGACGAATCCTGGATTCGTCCCAAATCTTGGGACGAATCCAGGATTCGTCCCAAAACTTTAAAAAAAAGAAGAAAAATTGTAAAGCTTACATATCGACGTAGAGACATTAGAATTTCATGAAACAAGTTTCTATGCGTTTATATCATTGTCCTGATCATAAATATATATTTATAAATATTTTTGACCAAATATATTGATTGTTTGAATTTTTTATCCTAATTTGACCTAATTTGATTTAAAAAATTGAATCTCTCAAAATATTAATTAAAAATTATGGATGATGGTATATTTATGATCAGGACAATAATACGAATCCATAGAAATTTATTTCATGAAATTCCGATGTCTCTAGGTCAATATATAAGCCCTCCATGTTTTTTTTCTTTTATTTTTAATATTCTCAATTCTGGGACGAATCCAGGATTCGTCCCAAATTTTGGAACGAATCCAGGATTCGTCCCAAATTTTGGGACGAATCCTGGATTCATCCCAAAAGTTAAAAAAAAAAAGAAGTAAAATCATAAAGCTTACATATCGACGTAGAGACATCAGAATTTCATGAAACAAGTTTTTATGCGTTTATATAATTGTCTTGATCATAAATATATATTTATAAATATTTTTGACCAAATATATTGATTGTTTGAATTTTTTATCGTAATTAGACCAAATTTGATTTAAAAATTTGAATCTCTCAAAATATTAATTAAAAATTATGGATGATGGTATATTTATGATCTGGACAATAATACAAATCCATAGAAATTTATTTCATGAAATTCTGATATCTCTAGGTCAATATATAAGCCCTCCGTATTTTTTTTCTTTTATTTTTAATATTCTCAATTTTGGGACGAATCCTGGATTCGTCCCAAAAGTTTAAAAAAAAAGAAGTAAAATCATAAAGCTTACATATCGACGTAGAGATATCAGAATTTCATGAAACAAGTTTTTATGCGTTTATATAATTGTCTTGATCATAAATATATATTTATAAATATTTTTGACCAAATATATTGATTGTTTGAATTTTTTATCGTAATTAGACCAAATTGATTTAAAAATTTGAATCTCTCAAAATATTAATTAAAAATTATGGATGATGGTATATTTATGATCAGGACAATAATACGAATCCATAGAAATTTATTTCATGAAAGTCCGATGTCTCTAGGTCAATATATAAGCCCTCCGTGTTTTTTTTCTTTTATTTTTAATATTCTCAATTCTGGGACGAATCCTGGATTCGTCCCAAAAATTTAAATAAAAGAAGAAAAATCGTAAAGCTTACATATCGACGTAGAGACAACAGAATTTCATGAAACAAGTTTCTATGCATTTATATCATTGTCCTGATCATAAATATATATTTATAAATATTTTTGTCCAAATATATTGATTGTTTGAATTTTTATCCTAATTTGACCTAATTTGATTTAAAATTTTAAATCTCTTAAAATATTAATTAAAAATTATGGATGATGGTATATTTATGATCAGGATAATAATACGAATCCATAAAAATTTATTTCATGAAATTCCGATGTCTCTAGGTCAATATATAAGCCCTCCGTGTTTTTTTCCTTTTTTTTTTTTAATATTTTCAATTCGGGGACGAATCCAGGATTCGTCCCAGAATTGGGGACGAATCCTGGATTCGTCCCAAACTTAAAAAAAAAAGATATCAAATCGTAAGGCTTACATATCGACCTAGAGACATCAGAATTTTATGAAACAAGTTTCTATGCGCTCGTATCATTATCCTGATCATAAATATATATTTATAAATATTTTTGAAAAATATATTGATTGTTTGAATTTTTTATCCTAATTTGACCTAATTTGATTTAAAAAATTGAATCTCTCAAAATATTAATTAAAAATTATGGATGATGGTATATTTACGATCAAAACAATAATACAAATCCATAGAAATTTATTTCATGAAATTCTGATATCTCTAGGTCCAAATTTAAGATTTCCGTCACTTATCTACTAACATGCGTTGCATAACAACTTTTAATTTAGTCGTAAACTATATATGTTTTAATAAACATCTACCTAGAGACATCATAATTTTATGAAACAAGTTTCTATGCATTCGTATCTATATCCTGAGCGTAAATATATATTTATAAATATTTTTGACCAAATATATTGATTGTTTGAATTTTTTATCCTAATTTGACCTAATTTGATTTAAAAAATTGAATCTCTCAAAATATTAATTAAAAATTATGGATGATGGTATATTTATGATTTGGACAACAATACAAATCCATAGAAATTTATTTCATGAAATTCTGATGTCTGTAGGTCAATATATAAGCCCTCCGTGTTTTTTTTCTTTTATTTTTAATATTCTCAATTCTGGGACGAATCCTGGATTCGTCCCAGATTTGGGGACGAATCCAGGATTCGTCCCAAATTTTGGGACGAATCCAGGATTCGTCCCAAAAGTTTAAAAAAAAGAAGAAAAATCGTAAAGCTTACATATCGACGTAGAGACATCAGAATTTCATGAAACAAGTTTCTCTGCGTTTATATCATTGTCCTGATCATAAATATATATTTATAAATATTTTTGACTAAATATATTGATTGTTTGAATTTTTTTATCCTAATTTAACCTAATTTGATTTTACAAAATGAATCTCTCAAAATATTAATTAAAAATTATGGATGATGATATATTTACGATCAGGACAATAATACAAATCCATAGAAATTTATTTCATGAAATTCTGATGTCTCTAGATCCAAATTTAAGGTTTCCGTCACATATCTACTAACATGCGTTGCATAACAACTTTAAATTTAGTCGTAAACTATATATGTTTTAAAAACCATCTACCTAGAGACATCAGAATTTTATGAAACAAGTTTCTATGCGTTCGTATCATTGTCCTAATTGTAAATATATATTTATAAATATTTTTGACCAAATATATTGATTGTTTGAATTTTTTATCCTAAGTTGACCTAATTTGATTTAAAAAATTGAATCTCTCAAAATATTAATTAAAAATTATGGATGATGGTATATTTATGATCAGGACAATAATACGAATCCATAGAAATTTATTTCATGAAATTCCGATGACTCTAGGTCAATATATAAGCCCTCCGTGTTTTATTTTTTTAAATATTTTCAATTCTGGGACGAATCCTGGATTCGTCCCAGATTTGGCGACAAATCCTGGATTCGTCCCAAACTTAAAAAAAAAAGATATCAAATCGTAAGGCTTACATTTCGACCTAGAGACATCAGAATTTTATGAAACAAGTTTCTATGCGTTCGTATCATTGTCCTGATCATAAATATATATTTATAAATATTTTTGACCAAATATATTGATTGTTTCAATTTTTTATCCTAATTTGACCTAATTTGATTTAAAAAATTGAATCTCTCAAAATATTAATTAAAAATTATGGATGATGTTATATTTACGATCAAGACAATAATACAAATCTATAGAAATTTATTTCATAAAATTCCGATGTTTCTAGGTCAATATATAAGCCCTTCGTGTTTTTTTTCTTTTATTTTTAATATTCTCAATTCTGGGACGAATCCAGGATTCGTCCCAAAAGTTTAAAAAAAAGAAGAAAATCGTAAAGCTTACATATCGACGTAGAGACATTAGAATTTCATGAAACAAGTTTCTATACGTTTTTATCATTGTCCTGATCATAAATATATATTTATAAATATTTTTGACCAAATATATTGATTGTTTGCATTTTTTATCCTAATTTGACCTAATTTGATTTAAAAATTTAAATCTCTTAAAATATTAATTAAAAATTATGGATAATGGTATATTTATGATCAGGACAATAATACGAATCCATAGAAATTTATTTCATGAAATTCTGATGTCTCTAGGTCAATATATAAGCCCTCCGTGTTTTTTTCTTTTTTTTTTTTAATATTTTCAATTCTGGGACGAATCCTGGATTCGTCCCAGAATTGGGGACGAATCCTGGATTCGTCCCAAACTAAAAAAAAAAAAAAAAAAAATCAAATCTTAAGGCTTACATATCGACCTAGAGACATCAGAATTTTATGAAACAAGTTTTTATGCGTTCGTATCATTATCCTGATCATAAATATATATTTATAAATATTTTTGACAAATATATTGATTGTTTGAATTTTTTATCCTAATTTGACCTAATTTGATTTAAAAATTGAATCTCTCAAAATGTTAATTAAAAATTATGGATGATGTTATATTTACGATCAGGACAACAATACAAATCTATAGAAATTTATTTCATAAAATTCCGATGTCTCTAGGTCAATATATAAGCCCTTCGTGCTTTTTTCTTTTATTTTTAATATTCTCAATTATGGGACGAATCCTGGATTCGTCCCAAATTTTGGGACGAATCCAGGATTCGTCCCAAAAGTTTAAAAAAAGAAGAAAAATCGTAAAGCTTACATATCGATGTAGAGACATCAGAATTTCATGAAACAAGTTTCTATGCGTTTATATCATTGTAACGCCCGAAAATTCTCGAAACTATTTTAGAAATATTCTATGATTTTTCTGGGATTTTAGAATATTTTTATGGAATTTTTAGGATAGCGGAAGTAGCAAAAATAAATAGAAAACGAAAATAGCCTACGCGGGAATTGAACCCGAGACCTAGCGAACCCTATGACTTATAGATAGCTTTAGTAAACCAAGTGAACCCAGCAGGGCCGTGCTGAAAGAAAAGGGAGGCAATTAAATTTATATTAGAGTTGGGTGAAATTACCCACTTAATATAAATAGAAAATTTAAGTGGGGTTTGGTTTATTTTGTTTGGTTCGGCAACTTCTCCTCCACTCCAACCCTCACCGCCGATGCCCCTTCTCCCTCCTCTTTTTCTCTCGGCGCACCAAGCCTAGGGCTCCAGGAGCACCTTCCGGCGACGACTCCGACACGAGGACGCTCCCCTCCGCGAGAGGAATGCTTAGACGCGAGAAGATCGTCGAAAGGATCGTCTCCTCCGGAAATCTAGCGATTAGAATCGTAAGAAACTTCGAATAGGAGGTAAGAAACCCCTCACCTGCAGTATAAGTAGTTTCCGTTTGAATGCATGCTTTTAGATTAGTTATACTCGGATTTTTGTCGACATCTAGGGTGTATTTAACCCTCCTCGCAGCTTTAGGGATTAGTCGAGCACCTCTAGATGGGCCGGACGCGTTTGCCCTCTTCACTTTGAGGTGTTAGACGTTGTCGGGTGCCTAGAGGTGGTCTCCCTACTAGAGAGGAGAGTTAGAGCACACCAAATACTCGATAAAAAGATTAGGACAACTTTTGATTCAGTGGGCATTTATTCAGCTCAGTCAAATGCCGTATAGACGTATTGATCCTGTTAATTAGCTTTATTACAGCTTTCATGGGACTAGATGTTCAACGGGTGGGCTCCCACAGTCGCCTCTAGGTTCATACAACCTAGCTCTAGGTTCAGTTAACCTAGAAACGGCTAAATAAAACAGTACAGCTATTCAGTATTTTATTTTCAGCAGTGGCACTGTACAGGATCAGATATCCATTGGATTGGACTCCCACAGTCGTCCCTAGGTTCAGATAACCTAGTAAACCCTACTAGATTCGGAACTTGCAATCCCGGGTCTAGCTAGGGATGCGCGCACAGCACGTACAGTTGTCAGGGCCCTCAGCAGCATGATTATTATTTTAATCTACTTATGTATACAGTTTTCAAAACTCTCAGTCACCTATGTGATCAGGATTTAATTCAGTATCAGCTTAGTTTAGTTCAGTTTCAGGTTCAGTTTAGTTCTTCCTGAGTGATACCATGAGTTAGCTCCATGCTTAGATTTTGATATGCATGCTATGTTTCAGTATTTGTGCTTAGTAACTTTGCTATGTCATGCTTATCTATGTTCAGTACGTATTTCAAATAGCATGTTTTCAAAACATAAATTGCATCGTGTGCATGTTTTGTGAGGTAGCCGGTTTCTTACTAAGCTTTAAGCTTACAGATACTTTTTCCTTATACTGCAGATAAAGGTAAAGGGAAAATGGACTAGCGGAGGCTGGAGGACAATGCGATGAAGATGTGTGTGGAAGGAACTTGGAATAAAAGATCTTAGGGATCTAACAAGCTTTATTTATGCATTAGAACTTTCAGCAAAATTAGTTAACTGTTAGAACTTTAATATTCTACACATAGTACATTTGCATGCCATGAATTAGTGAACCATGCATGATATCATGTTTAAAATGTTAGCTAATACATGTTAAAAATGTTTCTAGCTGTTATAGACTTGATGTGTATGAGTTGGGCACGAAATAGTGCTGAAATCAGGGGTTCTAATTCGAAATCAGAAACCCAGATCGATCTACAGATCGATCAGAATTGGGTTGTGCCACTAGATCGGTCAGCTGACCAATCCAGTCGCGAATAGAGAGTTAGCGTCTGTTATGGATCGGTCAGCCGACCGATCCAGATGCGAACAGAGAGTACAGAAGCTTACTGATCGGTCAGCCGATCGATCAGTGTGCTCCTGGATCGGTCGGTAGACTGATCCAGCCGCATACAGAAGCCATATAGCTTATGGATCGGTCAACCGACCGATCCAGAGTTTTTCTCCGTGCCAGTATCAAGCTGAATCGATCCGACAACCCAATCGATTCATGGATCGATTGAAATGTCTGGTTACAGCTAGCAGGACATCCGAGAGGCATAGATTATCTTCCCTAGCATGTGTACAACTCCTAGGTACACCTAGAATATTAAGTTCAGATTTTACAGTAATCAGCTTAGTAAAATTTTAATCAATCCAGATTTCCGCAATAGTAATTTAGCACAGCATAATGTAGCGATCGGCCTCACAGCCTAGTCAGTAGAAGGCGGGTCGTTACAGAGTGGTATCAGAGCAGTTTCCATACTTCCTACACACACATCAGCATTGAACCTGCAGCTTCCAAGTAAAAACATCTCTCACTTTCGTTATGTTTCTTGCTTTCATGTTCAGATATAACTAAAGCATGCTTGTTTATGATAGTAGTTAACATGATAACAATAATTACTCTATTATGCTTGTGTTAGTCATGTATGTCCTTCATGTCTTTAGAAATGGCACGAGGACGCCCAGCTAGAAGGGCAACAGCCACTGAGCCCCAGCATGAGGCAGACAGTTCAGTGCCTCCCCCAGACCTTACAGCATTAGTGGCTCAGTTACAACAGCAGCTAGCTGAACAGCAACAGGAGATAGTCACCTTAAAGGCTAATCAGCAGAATACTCCCACAGTCACCCCGGAACCAAACCTAGCAATGCCAGTAGTCTTAGAGGTTCCACCAGTCCAGCCTACAACACTAGTAGCCCCAGCAACAGAGACAAGAAGAGAAGCCTATCTGATCCAGTGGCAGAGAGTCAAGCCCGAGAACTTCTCTGGCACCAGTGAACAATGGGATGCTCAAGCCTGGTTCAAAACACTGGAGAGTACGATGGAACTTCTGGACTGGCCAGAACATGAGAAGGTGAAGTGCACCTCCTTCTGTCTGACAGGAGATGCACGTATGTGGTGGGAGAGAATTAGAGTGAAGCGCCCAGTAAACCAGATGACATGGGATGACTTCGAGAAGGAGTTCTTTGAGGAATTCTTTCACATGCGGGTTACAAACCGCCACTACGACGAGTTCACTGAGTTTCGTCAGGGCAACCTTTCAGAGGAGGAAGCCGTGAAGAAATTCAACAGATTGGCTCGTCTATGCCCTGAACTAGTCAGCACAGAGAAAGAACGAGTCCGGTTGATGCTCAAGATGCTGAGGCCGGAAATAGCAATGAACGTGGCTGGCGACGTTCATAGGCCGCAAACCACCGAAGAACTAGTCAGCAGTGCTCTGACCACCGAGCACTACCAGAACAGTATCAAGCAGCAGAAGCAAGTTCTCGCAGAGTCCAAGGGACAAGGAGGCTCAGGTACTCAGAAACACCAGGGCCACAGCTCCCACGGCTCTAACTGGAAAGGGAACTCCAGCAACAAGCGTAAACCAGGGAGTTATCCAAAAGGAGGACCAGCCAGCAAGCAGCCCAGTTATCCAAAGTATGCTACTTGTGGGAAATTCCATCCTGGAGTTTGTCGTAAGGGCACACGAGGATGCTTTGAGTGTGGACAGGAAGGGCATATGGCTAAGCAGTGCCCGAACAAGACTAGTCTTCCTCTACCCCAGCCGATTCCGTATGGAGGCCAGTCAGCTCAGTTACATCAGATGCAGGCCGCTCTAGATGGTCCACACATTAGCCAGGGCAGACTAGAAGCCCCTCCAGCTACGACAAATGCACGGATCTACTCACTGACCAGAGAGGACGTAGCAAATGCCTCGACAGTTGTTACAGGTCAGATTAGTATTTTACAGCAAAGTACAACTGTCTTATTCGATACTGGGGCAACCCATTCATATATATCCAGGGCATTTGCAAAGAAATTAGCAATACCCCCAGAGGTACTCAGTAGTCAGTTTCTGACAACGCTACCGTCAGGAGAAATTATGGCATCCACACACTGGCTCAGAGCCGTGCCAGTCATTATAGCAGACAGAGAACTCTTTTGTGATCTGATAGTGCTAAATATGACGGACTACGATGTCATCTTCGGAATGGACTTCTTGATCAGATACGGTGCCTCCATCGAGTGTTGTAAGCAGAAAGTCGTATTCCAACCTGAAGCAGAAGCACAGTTCGAGTTTATCGGAAAACCCAAGAGAAAAGCCAAGAAATTTCTCACAGCTATGAAGGCACAGAAGTTAATGGATTCAGGATGTACGAGATTTTTAGCACACGTAGTCAGTACCAGTCAGGACAAGGACCGACAGCTAGCAGAGGTCCGAGTCGTATGTGACTACCCAGCAGTCTTCCCTGAAGAGTTACCAGGCTTAGCACCAGACAGGGAGATAGAATTTGAGATAGAGCTCATTTCCGGTACAAATCCTATCTCCAAAGCACCTTACCGCATGACTCCAGCAGAACTGAAGGAACTTCATGAGCAGCTACAGGAGTTGCTTGACAAGGGCTTCATCCGTCCTAGTCACTCACCATGGGGAGCACCTGTATTGTTCGTGAAGAAGAAAGACGGGAGCATGCGCCTGTATATAGACTACCGGGCACTGAACCAAGTCACAATCAAGAACAGGTATCCTCTTCTCATAATAGATGACCTGTTTGACCAGCTAAAGGGAGCGGCAGTGTTCTCTAAAATAGACCTCAGATCAGGTTATCATCAGGTGAAGGTTAAAGAAGGGGACATACCCAAGACAGCATTCAGGACTAGATACGGACATTACGAGTTCGTAGTCATGCCCTTTGGCGTGACAAATGCTCCAGCTACTTTCATGGACCTTATGAACAGGGTATTCAGAGAATATTTAGATAGGTTCATTATCATGTTCATCGATGACATCCTTATCTATTCCATAACTCAGGAAGAACACGCAGAGCACCTGAAAACAGTATTGCAGATCTTTCAGCAGAATCAGCTGTACGCCAAGTTCACCAAATGTGAATTTTGGCTAGATCAGGTGTCCTTCCTAGGTCACATCATCTCAAAGGATGGTATCATGGTAGACCCCAGTAAGATAGAAGCTGTGAGCAACTGGAAAAGACCCAAGAATGCCAGTGAAATCAGAAGCTTTCTGGGATTAGCAGGTTATTACAGAAGATTTGTAGAGGACTTCTCCAGGATAGCCTCCCCACTGACAGCTCTCACCAGGAAGAACAGAAAATTTCAGTGGACAGAGGACTGTGAGAATAGCTTCAGCGAGCTAAAAAGGAGATTGACCAGTGCACCTATTCTGACTCTACCAGAAAACGCAGACAGCTTTGATATATATAGTGATGCCTTTAAGTTGGGACTAGGAGCAGTGCTGATGCAAGATAGCAAGGTAATCGCCTATGCCTCCAGACAACTCAAGGAATATGAGAAGAATTACCCTACTCATGACCTTGAGCTTGCAGTAGTAGTGTTCGCTCTCAAAATTTGGAGACATTACTTGTATGGAGCTCAGTGCAGAGTGTATACAGATCATCAGAGTCTGAAGTACTTCTTCACTCAGAAGGATCTGAATATGCGACAGCGCAGATGGCTAGAGCTGGTCAAGGACTACGATATAGACATCCTCTACCACCCAGGAAAGGCAAATAGGGTAGCAGATGCACTTAGCAGAAAGTCCAGTGCTGCCCTATTATCTTTAGCAGCCATGTCACCGCCCCTACAGAAGGAGATCTCAGATTTCGATCTCGAGCTCATAGTCGGACAGCTCTCTACTATGACATTAGAGTCTACCTTGCTCGGTGACATCCAGATAGCTCAGGAGCAGGATCCTGAAATTCAGAGAATCAAGCCAGGTTTAGCAGAATCAGAAGGTGGAGAGTTTAGAATATCAGATAGCGGGGTATTATATTTTGGTGACAGATTATGCGTTCCAGATCAGGAGGAACTACGAAGAAAGATTTTAGATGAGGCTCACAAGACTCCCTATGCGATGCATCCTGGCTCCACCAAAATGTATCAGGACTTGAAGAAACGTTTTTGGTGGTCTGGGATGAAGAGAGACATCGCTCGATATGTCAACATCTGCCTAACCTGTCAGAGGGTTAAGGCAGAACATCAGAGACCAGGGGAGTTTTGCAGCCCATACAGATACCAGAATGGAAGTGGGAGGATATTTCCATGGATTTCATAGTGGGATTACCCAGAACCATGAATGGTTTTGATACCATCTGGGTAATAGTCGACAGATTGACCAAATCAACCCACTTCTTAACTATCAGGATATCCTACTCTATGAAACAGCTAGCACAGTTGTATCTCAAGGAGATCATTAGATTACATGGAGTCCCACGAACCATTATTTCAGACAGAGATAGTAGGTTCACATCACACTTCTGGGAGTGTGTACAGACAGCTTTAGGCACGAAGTTAAAGTTTAGCACAACCTTCCATCCTCAGACAGATGGACAGACGGAGCGGGTAAATCAGGTACTCGAAGATATGCTCCGAGCATGTGCCCTAGATTTCAAAGGAAGTTGGTGCAAATATTTGAGTCTAGCAGAATTTGCATACAACAACAGCTATCAGGCCACTATCGGTATGACACCTTATGAGGCTCTCTATGGGCGGAGGTGTAGATCTCCAATCTGCTGGTATGAGAGTGGTGAACAGAAAGAACTAGAACTTCAGACAGATCTAGTGGCAGATACCACAGCAGCTATACAGCAGATCCGCCAGAGGATAGAGACAGCTCAGATCCGCCAGAAAAGCTATGCTGATACACGACGCAGATCCTTAGAGTTTTCAGTTGGGGATTCAGTGTTCCTCAGAGTAGCTCCCATGAAGGGAGTAATGCGTTTTGGGAAGAAGGGTAAGCTAAGTCCCAGATATGTGGGACCATACCTTATCAGCAGAAGAGTGGGCAAGGTAGCATATGAGCTAGAGCTACCCCAGGAAATGTCAGCTGTCCACAATGTATTTCATGTCTCTATGCTGAAGAAGCATACCCCAGACGCCACCCAGGTGATTGAGCCCCAGTCGGTACATATCCGCGAGTACCTCAGCTATGACAGTCGGCCTATTCAGATAATAGACCGAGCAGTTAAGAAATTACGGAACAAGCAAGTACCATTAGTCAAAGTTATTTGGCACAGTCACACAGTAGAAGAGGCAACATGGGAGACAGAAGTCAGCATGAGACAAAAGTACCCAAAGTTATTCTAAGTTCGAGGATGAACTTTTTTATAAGGTATGGGGGATTGTAACGCCCGAAAATTCTCGAAACTATTTTAGAAATATTCTATGATTTTTCTGGGATTTTAGAATATTTTTATGGAATTTTTAGGATAGCGGAAGTAGCAAAAATAAATAGAAAACGAAAATAGCCTACGCGGGAATTGAACCCGAGACCTAGCGAACCCTATGACTTATAGATAGCTTTAGTAAACCAAGTGAACCCAGCAGGGCCGTGCTGAAAGAAAAGGGAGGCAATTAAATTTATATTAGAGTTGAGTGAAATTACCCACTTAATATAAATAGAAAATTTATGTGGGGTTTGGTTTATTTTGTTTGGTTTGGCAACTTCTCCTCCACTCCAACCCTCACCGCCGACGCCCCTTCTCCCTCCTCTTTTTCTCTCGGCGCACCAAGCCTAGGGCCCCAGGAGCACCTTCCGGCGACGATTCCGACACGAGGACGCTCCCCTCCGCGAGAGGAACGCTTAGACGCGAGAAGATCGTCGAAAGGATCGTCTCCTCCAGAAATCTAGCGATTAAAATCATAAGAAACTTCGAATAGGAGGTAAGAAACCCTTCACCTGCAGTATAAGTAGCTTCCGTTTGAATGCATGCTTTTAGATTAGTTATACTCGGATTTTTGTCGACATCTAGGGTGTATTTAACCCTCCTCGCAGCTTTAGGGATTAGTCGAGCACCTCTAGATGGGCCAGACGCGTTTGCCCTCTTCAGTTTGAGGTGTTAGACGTTGTCAGGTGCCTAGAGGTGGTCTCCCTACTATAGAGGAGAGTTAGAGCACACCAAATGCTCGATAAAAAGATTAGGACAGCTTTTGATTCAGTGGGCATTTATTCAGCTCAGTCAAATGCCGTATAGACGTATCGATCCGGTTAATTAGCTTTATTACAGTTTTCATGGGACTAGATGTCCAACGGGTGGGCTCCCACAGTCGCCTCTAGGTTCATACAACCTAGCTCTAGGTTCAGATAACCTAGAAACGGCTAAATAAAACAGTACAGCTATTCAGTATTTTATTTTCAGCAGTGGCACTGTACAGGATCAGATATCCATTGGGTTGGACTCCCACAGTCGTCCCTAGGTTCAGATAACCTAGTAAACCCTACTAGATTCGGAACTTGCAATCCCGGGTCTAGCTAGGGATGCGCGCACAGCACGTACAGTTGTTAGGGCCCTCAGCAGCATGATTATTATTTTAATCTACTTATGTATACAGTTTTCAAAACTCTCAGTCACCTATGTGATCAGGATTTAATTCAGTATCAGCTTAGTTTAGTTCAGTTTCAGTTTCAGTTTAGTTCTTCCTGATTGATACCATGAGTTAGCTCCATGCTTAGATTTTGATATGCATGCTATGTTTCAGTATTTGTGCTTAGTAACTTTGCTATGTCATGCTTATCTATGTTCAGTACGTATTTCAAATAGCATGTTTTCAAAACATAAATTGCATCGTGTGCATGTTTTGTGAGGTAGCCGGTTTCTTACTAAGCTTTAAGCTTACAGATACTTTTTCCTTATACTGCAGATAAAGGTAAAGGGAAAATGGACTAGCGGAGGCTGGAGGACAATGCGATGAAGATGTGTGTGGAAGGAACTTGGAATAAAAGATCTTAGGGATCTAACAAGCTTTATTTATGCATTAGAACTTTCAGCAAAATTAGTTAACTGTTAGAACTTTAATATTCTACACATAGTACATTTGCATGCCATGAATTAGTGAACCATGCGTGATATCATGTTTAAAATGTTAGCTAATACATGTTAAAAATGTTTCTAGCTGTTATAGACTTGATGTGTATGAGTTGGGCATGAAATAGTGCTGAAATCAGGGGGTTCGATTCTCGAAACCGGGAACGCATTGGAAGCTCTAAGGCATTGGATCGGTCGGTGACCAATCCGCGAACAAAGAGTTAGCGTCGTTATGGATCGGTCACCGACCGATCCGGATCGAACAGAGAGCTCAGCGATCGGTCGACCGATCGATCGCTGAGCCATCGGTCAAGCCGATCGATGTACTCTGGATCGGTCGGTGACCGATCCAGTGATCTGAAACAATATAGCTTATGGATCGGTCACCGACCGATCCTGCTAGTTTTTCCCAACCGTGCTGGATCGATCACTGGATCGATCTGACAACCCAATCGATTCATGGATCGATTGAAATGCCTGGTTACAGCTAGCAGGACATCCGAGAGGCATAGATTATCTTCCCTAGCATGTGTACAACTCCTAGGTACACCTAGAATATTAAGTTCAGATTTTACAGTAATCAGCTTAGTAAAATTTTAATCAATCCAGATTTCCGCAATATTAATTTAGCACAGCATAATGTAGCGATCGGCCTCACAGCCTAGTCAGTAGAAGGCGGGTCGTTACAATCATTGTCCTGATCATAAATATATATTTATAAATATTTTTGACCAAATATATTGATTGTTTGAATTTTTTATCCTAATTTGACCTAATTTGATTTAAAAATTTAAATCTCTTAAAATATTAATTAAAAATTATGGATGATGGTATATTTATGATCAGGACAATAATACGAATCCATAGAAATTTATTTTATGAAATTCCGATGTCTCTAGGTTAATATATAAGCCCTTCGTGTTTTTTTTCTTTTTTTTTTAATATTTTCAATTCTGGGACGAATCCTGGATTCGTCCCAAACTTAAAAAAAAAAAAAATCAAATCGTAAGGATTACATATCGACCTAGAGATATCGGAATTTCATGAAACAAGTTTCTATGTGTTCGTATCATTGTCCTTATCATAATTATATATTTATAAATATTTTTGACCAAATATATTGTTTGAATTTTTTTTATCCTAATTTGACCTAAAAAATTTAAATATCTTAAAATATTAATTAAAAATTATGGATGATGGTATATTTATGATCAGGACAATAATATGAATCCATATAAATTTATTTCATAAAATTCTGATATCTCTAGGTCAATATATAAGCCCTCCGTGTTTTTTTCCTTTTTTTTAAAAATATTTTCAATTTTGGGTCGAATCCAGGATTCGTCCCAGATTTGGGGACGAATCCAGGATTCGTCCCTAAATTTGGGGCGAATCTGTTATTCGTCCCTAAATTTGGGACGAATCTGTTATTCGTCCCAAATTTGGGGACGAATTTAGCAACGAAATATTTTTCTGTTGCCAACTTGAAACGAAATATTTTTGTTGCAAATTTCGTTGGAAATTTGGGTCGATATTTATTTTTATCGCTAAATTTATCCCAATTTTGGGACGAATTTTTTTTGTTCCAAAATTTTGTCCCTAAATTAGTGTTCTTTTGTAGTGAGATGGTTGGGAGAGTTGGATAAGTATCATAATAAACATGCTAAATATTGTAATACATCAATTTAAAAATTAAATAAGTATGACATTCAAATTTATTTTGATAGTATTTGTGATGGTGTGAATTTAACATGAAAACTCGGCTTCAAGTAATTGATAAACCTAAATCTACAATTAATTAATTTCAATGGAAGTTGATTCATTTTCGAAAGTTATTTAAATTTTTTTAGTTCAAGTCCAAGACCCATTTTTTACAAGTGTTAATACTCCAGTTTTATTTTTACTTATGTATGCACATAGCTGATCTAGCTAAATTAAATTTACACACATGGATGAGGATGATTTTCCTTTTATAAAGTTGTTATTTGATTTTTAACTGATTAGATTAAATATAATATTAGATCCATTGGTTTTTTGAGTTGGACCTTAAATGAGACTCCATTTATATATGAGAATGCATTAACTTTCTTATTTTTTATGAAATATGATATCCAGTAGATCAGTGCTCCTTTTTGTGAAGTATGCTTTGAGTAGCATTTATTATTCTCATTATGATGATATGTTTGTTTATGTAGTTTGATTGCTCTTTATGTGGGCGTGATATAAACTTTTGGATCTCAATCTCTACTTGTTATAAACTTTCTTTCTCATCTATAGCTAGTATGTTTCAATTGTTTATCATTTAAATTATATTCAGTGTGTCAGATTTATTAAACCTAGATTTATGCTTAAAAGACCTAAGTGGTCTCCAGGTATCCTTCATTGTTTATCTCAAATCTGTTTTTGTCTTCTTGATTTGACTCCTTATGTCGATTGTTGTCAATCTAAACCCTAGGATTAGGATATGGTTACGGGCCTTATGAATGATTGGTATTTGAAATGAAATCATCTTAGGCACTAGTTTAGGGTTTCGATCTTTTGTGGAATTTAGTGGATCTATGTAAAATACCTAAAATAGGCGAATATTAATAAGGGAATTTTCCGGAATTTTTGGAAATTTGTCGGGAATGTTTCGGAGCTCGTATGGACGAGTTAACGGGGATAAAATTTGGGTTCCGGAAAAGCCTATTTAGGCTACCCTGTTTTAATGAGGAAATGTTTTATTTCTTTATCCTTTTCTTTTTCTTCCCTCGACGCCAAACCCGTGCTGTTTTCCCTTTTCCCCGCGCGTGCCGATGCCGAAACCATAACCGGCGCCGACGGTTCCTCCCCCACCCGAGTACAAAACCCCTCGACAAGGGTTTTGCTTCTCTTCCTCCTCTCCTCTGCCTCCCGATTCCTTTCTCTCCTTCTCCACAACAGCGACGCCGACTCCACAGCCCTAGCGCCGGCCACCGCGTGCCCTAGCCAGCCCCGATCGCCACGGCAGACGCCGGCAGACGAGGGTAATGCCGAGCCCTAGCCTCGCCGATCTCCTCACGTGAGCCACCACAGCCGCTCCTCCCCGCTGCACACCGCGAGCCCGACTCCTCTGTGCCCTTCTTCCTCTCTGCCGCGTCTCAGCACAACGCCGACGCCGACCATCTCGCCGGTGTGTCTTTGCTCAGGTTTGGGTTCGGACAGGAGTAAACAGAGCCGACCATCGCTGGAGATTGCTTGCTTCCGTGCCCTAGCCTTGGTCCACTGCTACCTCTGCACAGGTTAGTTTCGGACAGGAGCAACAATGCCAAGTCCTCTTTGTGCTCTGCGCGACAGTGCCGAAGACGACACAGAGCTGTGCCCTAGTCGGATCTTGGAGGTAAACTTCGGTTGTTGATTAGAATTTGTTGCTTGATTTGTTGTCGATCTTGATTTCATCTAATCCGAACAGTGAAGAATTCCAGCAACTCTTGGATTTCAGTACAAACCAGTGGCTGTGAATTAAGGTAAAGAACATAATTATGATACATGTTGATGTAGGAGGGAATTGGAATATACATAATTGTTTATGTGTTTGAATTAGGTTTAGGTGTTGATTTGGGATTTGCCCTAATTTAGGGTTAAAGAATTTATTTAGCTATTTATAGGAATTTAGCTAAATAATCATATATCTATTGGATACAGGACTTTGACGCGAGACGAGCATCTCGATGTCGGATTTGGACATTCCTATTAGAGGCGGGTACTTTTGACTTTATGTCTTTGATATGCATAGTAGTGAATTTAACAAGTAGAAATAATTATGTTCTCTTATTTGTTTCGGTTAATCACTACCTGATACCTGTTACATGATTGGTTGATTGCTTGTTTTGCATCTCATGTATTCCTTACCTGTTGATACATGCTTATAGGGGTAGTGATATACCATGCTTCACCATATTCAGGACCTAAATTTTATACCTTCAGTGTACCTTTGATTTGATTCGTTGACCTATGGTGCACTTTTATATATATATGGATTAGCTCAGGATATTTTTATGGTTAGTGCCATGCACCATTTGCATGATTGCATGCTGTGCGATAGTCCGCTCCATTATTGTTGAGCACATCGCGAGTTACATGGATCTGCACACACCACCACTCATGGGTTAGTGGTCGATTCAGGCAGTGTGTGTTGCAGCAGGGACTTTGTATGGCTCCGTTGGTCCGCTCATGGGTAGAGTGATGCAACGTGTTACCCGACAGGGATTCCTCCCCGTCATCGTGTACCGGGAGTTGAGAGCATTGCGCTCCCCCATTTATGATTTGGGGTAGGAGGATAGGTGTACTCCGACAGCATCCCGTCCACTCGGTCACTCATCAGGAGTAGTGACGACAGAGTGTACGGTTGTCACAGCCCTACCCACTCGGCCTCACTATTGTGTGTGAGATGATCGGCTGACGTCAGGGGTGACCAGGACGCATCATTGGTATCATATGCATGATGCATTTATTGCTTGTGTTCGTGCTTGCTGCATTTATATGCTGTATATTGTTTGGACGCCTATGTTTGACAGGCATACAGGATTTCTATGTCACTCGGATTGTTTGCCCTTATACCCAGGCCCTGGTTAGTACAGTTTTTCTCCTGTTTACTTCAGTTGCATTTCATCCTTTTATATCAGGAGACTGTACGCATGATTAGTGCTAGATGTTATTTTCCTACTTTGCATATCAGTTGTACCTGCTGAGTGTTGGACTCACCATGCCTCCATTGTTGTTATTTTTCAGGTTGATGCTGTCAGGAGAGAGTTCCAGTTGCTGGTCCCCTGCAGACCACGAGGATTTATTGACCTTTTAGTTTTTCTTCTTATTTTACTATGTTTAGAATTGGTTTATTTTGATACTTGGATAATGTATGGATTGTATTTGTCGATGGTTTTTATTCGATATATTTTACTACATACCTGCCTGGACGGCAGAAGAGGTGAGTTTGTCGGATTTGTGTTTTATGAGTGTAGTGGAGTATGGTTGTTTTCGAGTCATCTTATTACTACTCTGTTTGTCTACTATTAAACTGCGTGGGTGATTATTTATTTACTGTTATTATTCCAATCGCATGTGGCTGAGGTATATGGATATGTAAAAAGTTTCAGATTGTCCGCCGTACAGGGGAGATGCTGTCGAAATTTCTTCGGACAGGGACTCCTCCGGGACGTGACAATTTATTTGGTATCAAAGCCAAGTTTGCGAGTCAAACTGGGCATTTCCGGATTTTTGTTATGGTTATGTTTCGGATTTTCATTTTGGATTTATATGGATTTCCGGTGATTTTCTTGTACAGAATTCCGAGGTCAATTTGGGGACTGGATAGCGACGGAACATCTCCAGACAGCAATTAGGTATGATGTTTATTTTATGATTGTTATATTGGTAGTAATATCTGTAATATAACTTAACAGATATGAGAAGATCTACGCGTATTGCGGCGAGACGTGGTGCTGGACGACCACGTACGAGGACCATGGGATCTCTGGATATGGCAGAGATGCCTACTGTTGATGAGCCTGTCAGTCAGGGACAGACTCAGTATACTGCGGGCGCGTCAGACTCTCAGACCCCGAGGCTCCTATAGAGGTACCTACCTCGGTTATGCCGAGTGTACCTATCCCTACTGTAGTTCCGGTACCATCAAGGGTACCATTAGCGTTCCCGATATCTGCTCTAGCACAGCCTACGATGTACCCTGCATCACCGCCACCTGGACCTACAGTGTACCCGACACCAGTGGCACCTGTGTCCCCAGTGCCTACAGTAGCAGCAGCTACTCCACATCCGGTACCATTACCTACTGTACCTCCAGCTGCGGCCACTTTTGTTCACCCGGCAGTACCACCGACGGCTTATGCTCCAGTTTATACAGCAGCACCGGGAGTTCCTCCTCCGATTTATTCTGCGGTACCACCGGTAGCACCAGTTCCAATGGTTCCACCAGTTCTTGCAGCCGTCCCGACACATCTCACTGATATTGTCGTAGCACGAGCTAGGATTCCAGCATTGGCTGAGTCGATGAAGACTCGATTCACTCTCTTCCGAGGAGTCCTCGATCCGGGTATGGCCCTGTCATGGATAGAGACTATGGAGCAAACTTTCTTCTACATGGTTTGCTCCGAGTGGGAGAAAGCAAAGCTGGCCGCTTTCCACTTACGGGATGAGGCTAACGCCTGGTGGATTACTCAGCGTTCCATCATCGACGAGCAGAACGTTACTTGGGTCAAGTTCAGAGAGGCTTTTGAAAGCCGTTTTTTCCCACTATCATATCAGATGGCTCGCCGGCAGGATTTCATGAGTTTGCGGCAGAATAATCGCTCGGTGATAGAGTATAATACTGAATTCAATAGGTTGGCTAAGTTTTGTCCAGAGTTAGTTGCGGAGGACAGATCTCGCATGATGCAGTTTATACAGGGACTATATGGTTATCTGCAAGTAAGGCTTGCCGGTTTAGGGATCATATCTTACTCAGATGCACTGGATCGAGCTTTGATGATAGAGTTAGCTCAGCAGAGAGCATTTCCGGACAGGAAGAGGAAGCATACGGGTCAGGCATCCGGACAGATCCAGCATACACCAGCGACAGGACAGCAGCAGAGTAGTCGCAGTCGGTCTGGTCAGGGTACTTCCGGGGTATCTCGTAGGCCTCAGAAGTCAGGGCGGGCTTCTTCAGGACGTTCCCGGTTTTCTCAGCAGAACCGGCAACCACCTTCCAGCGATACTCACTGTTTCAGATGTGGGTCCAGAGATCACCTCACCCCAGCTTGCTCTTTGGGACAGCCAGTTTGCTTTTATTGCAAACTGTCTGGGCACCAGAGCCGAGATTGTCAGCTGAAGGCTCAGCACACTGTTTCCGGAGGGTCAAGTCAGAGGGGACAGTCTAGTCAGTCAGGGGCATATCGAGGAGGGCAGAAAGCCCAATCTTCACATTGTCGGCAGGGGACAGCTTCACCTGCGGCAGCAGCTTTGGCATGATTGGACAGGAGTACTCCAGTGCTTCCATAGCACCCCAGAGTTCTGTTCTAGGACCTTATTATCTGACGCAGGGGCAGTATCAGATGCAGCCTCAGCCTCTAGGCCAGTACCAGACTCAGTCCCAGTCATCGGCACAGTATCAGTCACCGTCCTCTTAGTCTTCTCTAGCACATTATCCAGCACCGCCTCAGTGGCAGGCTTCTGCCCAGCCGCAGCAGCCACTGGCAGCGTTACCACCTCCTCCTCCGCCAGAGACTGGACGTGTTCATGCGATTACCAGAGAGGATGCGCAGCGAGCCGACGGATCCATTTTCCACGGTACGATTTTCATTTATGTATTTTCCGCTGATATATTGATTGATACTGGTAGCTCGCACTCTTTTATATCCCGTACCTTTATGCGGGAGATTGGTAGATTACCTACTTTTAGACTACAGCGATTGACCGTCTCCCTACCGTCCGGTGATACTTTAGACATCACCCAGGAGGTCAGAGGTTGCCCGTGAGACTTTGGCAACATGATACTTACGGTAGATCTTCTAGTATTGGAGATGGTCGAGTTTGATATCATTCTTGGCATGGATTGGCTGTCAGTATATCATGCTACCGTTGATTGCCAGACGAGGGTGGTCACCTTCCGGCCTCCGAACCAACCCTCGTGGAGTTTCACTGGCATTAGAGACGACGACATCTCGATTATTTCGGCGATCCAGGCGCAGAAGCTGCTGTCTCACGGCTGTCACAGTTTCCTATTATCTCTGATTAGTACTGAAGACAGCAGTAGTTCACAGCTCTCCGACGTTCCTGTGGTCCGTGAGTACCCGGATGTATTTCCTGAGGAGCTACTTGGTTTGCCTCCCAGAAGGCCAGTGGAGTTCGCTATTAAGCTGATTCCAGGAACCGCGCCGACATCGAAAGCTCCGTATCGTATGGCACCAAAAGAGTTGAACGAGCTGAAGGTTCAACTCCAGGAGCTTTTAGACAGGGGATTCATTCGCCCTAGTATTTCTCCATGGGGTTCTCCGGTATTATTTGTCAAGAAAAAGGACGACACTATGAGGTTATGTATTGACTACAGACAGCTGAATGCAGTGGCCGTCAGAAATAAATATCCTTTACCATGAATCGAGGATTTGTTTGATCATCTCAGAGGTACATCAGTGTATTCTAAGATTGATCTGCGATCCGGATATCATCAGTTGAGGGTCAGAGACTCAGATATCCAGAAGACAGCTTTCCGTACGAGATACGGTTATTATGAGTTTTGGTAATGCCATTTGGGCTTACCAATACTCCAGCGGTGCTTATGGACTTGATGAACCGTATTTTTTTGGAGTATCTGGATTAGTTTGTTATCGTTTTCATTGATGACATATTGGTCTACTCGCATTCCGAGGAGGAGCATGCACAGCATCTTCGTATAGTCTTGGAGACTCTTAGATGGCATCAGCTGTACGCAAAGTTCAGCAAGTGTGCATTCTGGTTATCCTCGGTCGGTTTTCTAGGACATGTGGTCTCGAGCAGAGGTATTTCAGTAGATCCTCAGAAGATCGAGGCTGTCACCAGTTGGGAGCAGTCGAAATCAGTACAGGAGACCCGCAGTTTTCTGGGACTAGCAGGATATTACAGACGATTCGTCGAGGGTTTCTCGCGTATTGCTATGCCGTTGACACGTCTTACCAGGAAAGGCGTGAAGTTTACGTGGTCCGAGGATTGCGAAACCAGCTTTCAGGAGCTGAAGCGGAGATTAGTGTCGGCTCCAGTTTTGGTTTTACCTTCTGGAGAGGACTACACATCTCTTCAGGGTTTGGGCGCTGTTCTGATGCAGCACGGCAGGGTAGTCTCCTATGCTTCTCGACAGTTGAAGGAGCATGAGAATAACTACCCAGTTCATGATCTGGAGTTAGCTGCCATCATCTTTGCTCTGAAGCTTTGGCGGCATCATTTATACGGTATTACATTTGAGATTCTCACTGATCATAAGAGTCTCAAATATATTTGCACTCAGAAGTTGCTTAATCTCCGACAGAGGAGATGGATGGAGTTCTTGAAGGACTACGATTGTACCATTAGCTACCACCCGGGGAAAGCTAATGTGGTTGCAGATGCACTCAGCAGGAAGTCCAGAGGGACTTTGGCTTGCCACCGAGTTTCAGTTACAGACTTGATTCAGGGTTTCTCTGAGTTAGATCTTGAGGAGCAGGGACCGACAGAGCAGGGTATTCTGGTTACCATGGTTGCTTAGTCGTCGATCAGGACGAGGATCCGAGAGGCCCAGGTTGGTGATTAGCATTTGCAGTTCATTAGCAGTCAGATAGCTTTTGGGCAGCAGACCGAGTTTACACGAGACGAGGAGGGTATTATATACTTCCGAGACAGATTATGCGTACCTCAGTCTCATCCGGTCTTACAGGAGCTACTTCAGGAGGCTCATCGTTCTCGATTTGTGATCCATCCAGGCGGGACCCGTATGTATCGAGACTTGAGGCGTTCCTACTGGTGGAACGGCATGAAGAAAGACATCACGGATTTCATAGCTAGATGTCTTGTTTGTCAGCAGGTGAAGGCTGAGCACCAGAGACCTGTAGGATTACTTCAGCGGATTCCTATTCCTGAGTGGAAGTGGGAGCACATTACCATGGACTTTGTGGTGGGTTTACCGAGGACACGACGAGGCCATGACGCGATTTGGGTTATCGTTGATCGATTAACCAAATCCGCGCACTTCTTAGCGATCCGGAAGACTGATTCCCTGGATCGATTGGCAGATCTGTATTGCCGGGAGATCATCAGATTACATGGTGTTCCGTTGAGTATCATTTCGGATAGAGATCCACGGTTCACGTCTCGTTTCTGGCAGAGTCTGCAGTAGACCTTGGGCACACAGCTCCGTTTTAGTACAGCTTTCCATCCACAAACAGATGGACAGTCAGAGCGGACCATTCAGACTTTAGAGGATCTGTTGAGGTCATGTGTTATGGATTTGGAGGCAGTTGGGAGGACCATCTGCCGTTGGTAGAGTTTGCCTACAACAATAGCTTTCATTCGGCTATCCAGATGGCACGGTTTGAGGCGTTGTATGGTAGGCCTTATCGGACACCCGTCCTCTGAGATGAGGTTGGAGAGGCCCAAATGTTGGGACCTCATAGAGCTCAGCAGGATGCAGAGTTGGTCCGTACTATCAGACGGAGGATGTCAGAGGCGCAAGACCGCAAGAAGAGTTATGCTGATCGGAGACGCAAACCACTAGAGTTCTCTGTTGGCGACCATGTATTTCTACGAGTTTCACCCACGAAAGGGGTGAAGAGATTTGGCCTCAGAGGTAAGCTAGCTCCACGGTACATTAGCCCTTTCGAGATCTTGGAGAGGATCGGAGCGGTAGCTTACCGACTGGCACTACCACCGTCCCTGTCAGGCGTTTACGATATATTCCACGTATCGATGCTGAGGAGATACGTACATGACCCGACGCATGTGCTGACAGATATCTCAGTTCCAGTTCAGCCTGACATTACTTATGAGGAGATTCCGGTACGGATTTTGGACCGGAAAGAGCGTCAGTTGTGGAACAAGACTATCCGGCTGGTTAAAGTCGGATGGCAACATCCTTCGAATGAGGAGACTACTTGGGAGCTCGAGGATACTATCCGAGCTCGATATCCCCATCTTTTCACTTGAGGTATGTGATTTATTTACCGTTCAGCATTTATACTCTATATATCTATTGTTAGTTCTTGCTGATGGTAGATAACGAAATTTGGGGACCAAATTTTTATTAGTGGGGGAGAATGTAAAATACCGAAAATAGGCGAATATTAATAAGAGAATTTTTCAAAATTTTTGGAAATTTTTCAGGAATTTTTCGGAGCTCGTATGGACGAGTTAACGGGGATAAAATTTGGGTTCCGGAAAAGCCTGTTTAGGCTACCCTGTTTTAATGAGGAAAAGTTTTATTTCTTTATCCTTTTCTTTTTCTTCCCTCGACGCCGAACCCGTGCCGTTTTCCCTTTTCCCCGAGCGTGCCGATGCCGAAACCTTAACCGACGCCGACAGTTCCTCCCCCACCCGAGTACAAAACCCCTCGGCAAGGGTTTTGATGCTCTTCCTCCTCTCCTTTACCTCCCGATTCCTTTCTCTCCTTCTCCACAGCAGCGACGCCGACTCCACAACCCTAGCGCCGGCCACCGCGTGCCCTAGCCAGCACCGATCACCACGGCCGACGCCGGCAGACGAGGGTAACGCCGAGCCCTAGCCTTGCCGATCTCCTCACGTGAGCCACCGCCGCTCCTCCCCGCTGCACACCGCGAGCCCGACTCCTCTGTGCCCTTCTTCCTCTCTGCCGCGTCTCGGCACAGCGCCGACGCCGACCATCTCGCCGGTGTGTCTTTGCTCAGGTTTGGGTTCGGACAGGAGTAAACAGAGTCGACCATCGCTGGAGATTGCTTGCTTCCGTGCCCTAGCCTTGGTCCACTGCTACCTCTGCACAGGTTAGTTTCGGACAGGAGCAACAATGCCGAGTCCTGTTTGTGCTCTGCTTGACAGTGCCGAAGACGACACAGAGCTGTGCCCTAGTCGGATCTTGGAGGTAAACTTCGGTTGTTGATTAGAATTTGTTGCTTGATTTGTTGTCGATCTTGATTTCATCTAATCCGAACAGTGAAGAATTCCAGCAACTCTTGGATTTCAGTACTAACCAGTGGCTGTGAATTAAGGTAAAGAACATAATTATGATACATGTTGATGTAGGTAGGAATTGGAATATACATAATTGTTTATGTATTTGAATTAGGTTTAGGTGTTGATTTGGGATTTGCCCTAATTTAGGGTTAAAGAATTTATTTAGCTATTTATAGGAATTTAGCTAAATAATCGTATATCTATTGGATACAGGACTTTGACGCGAGACGAGCATCTCGATGTCGGATTTGGACATTCCTATTGGAGGCGAGTACTTTTGACTTTATGTCTTTGATATGCATAGTAGTGAATTTAACAAATAGCAATAATTATGTTCTCTTATTTGTTTCGGTTAATTACTACCCGATACATGTTACATGATTGGTTGATTGCTTGTTTTGCATCTCATGTATTCCTTACCTGTTGATACATGCTTATAGGGGTAGTGATATACCATGCTTCACCATATTCAAGACCTAGGTTTTATACCTTCAGTGTACCTTTGATTTAATTCGTTGACCTATGGTGCACTTTTATATATATATGGATTAGCTCAGGATATTTTTGTGGTTAGTGCCATGCACCATTTGCATGATTGCATGCTGTGCGATAGTCCGCTCCATTATTGTTGAGCACATCGCGAGTTACATGGATCTGCACACACCACCACTCATGGGTTAGTGGTCGATTCAGGTAGTGTGTGTTGCAGCAGGGACTTTGTTTGACTTTGTTGGTCCGCTCATGGGTAGCGTGATGCAACGTGTTAGCCGGCAGGGATTCCTCCCCGTCATCGTGTACCGGGAGTTGAGAGCATTGCGCTCCCCCATTTATGATTTGGGGTAGGAGGATTGGTGTACTCCGACAGCATCCCGTCCACTCGGTCACTCATCAGGAGTAGTGACGACAGAGTGCACGGTTGTCACAGCCCTACCCACTCGGTCTTACTCTTGTGTGTGAGATGATCAACTGGCGTCAGGGGTGACCAGGACGCATCATTGGCATCATATGCATGATGCATTTATTGTTTGTGTTTGTGCTTGCTGCATTTATATGCTGTATATTGTTTGGACGCCTATGTTTGACATGCATACAGGATTTCTATGCCACTCGGACTGTTTGTCCTTATACCCAGGCCCTGGTTAGTACAGTTTTTCTCCTGTTTACTTCAGTTGCATTTCATCCTTTTATATCAGGAGACTGTACGCATGATTAGTGCTAAATGTTATTTCCCTACTTTGCATATCAGTTGTACCTGCTGAGTGTTGGACTCACCCCGCCTCCATTGTTGTTATTTTTCAGGTTGATGCTGTCAGGAGAGAGTTCCAGTTGCTGGTCCCCTGCAGACCACGAGGATTTATTGACCTTTTAGTTTTTCTTCTTATTTGACTATGTTTAGAATTGGTTTATTTTGATACTTGGATAATGTATGGATTGTATTTGTCGATGGATTTTTATTCGATATATTTTACTACATACCTGCCTGGACGGCAAAAGAGGTGAGTTTGTCGGATTTGTGTTTTATGAGTGTAGTGGAGTAGGGTTGTTTTCGAGTCATCTTATTACTACTCTGTTTGTCTACTATTAAACTGCGTGGGTGATTGTTTATTTACTGTTATTATTCCAGTCGCATGTGGCTGAGGTATATGGATATGTAAAAACTTTCAGATTGTCCGCCGTACAGGGGAGATGTTGTCGAAATTTCTTCGGACAGGAACTCCTCCAGGACGTGACAATTTATTTGGTATCAGAGCCAAGTTTGCGAGTCAAACTGGGCATTTCCGGATTTTCGTTATGGTCATGTTTCGGATTTTCATTTTGGATTTACATGGATTTCTGGTGATTTTCTTGTACAGAATTCCGAGGTCAATTTGGGGACTGGACAGCGACGGAACATCTCCAGACAGCAAATAGGTATGATGTTTATTTTATGATTGTTATATTGGTAGTAATATCTGTAATATAACTTAACAGATATGAGAAGATCTACGCGTATTACGGCGAGACGTTGTGCTGGACGACCACGTACGAGGACCACGGGATCTCTGGATATGGCAGAGATGCCTACTGTTGATGAGCCTGTCAGTCAAGGACAGACTCAGCATACTGCGGGCGCGTCGGACTCTCAGACCCCGACGGCTCCTATAGAGGTACCTACCTCGGTTATGCCGAGTGTACCTATCCTTACTGTAGTTCCGGTACCATCAGGGGTACCATTAGCGTTCCCGATATCTGCTCTAGCGCAGCCTACGGCGTACCCGGCACCACCGCCACCTGGACCTACATTGTACCCGACACCAGTGGCACCTGTGCCCCCAGTGCCTACAGTAGCAGCAGCTACTCCACATCCGGTACCATTACCTACTGTACCTCCAGCTGCGGCCACTTTTGTTCACCCGGCAGTACCACCGACGGCTTATGCTCCAGTTTATACAGCAGCATCGGGAGTTCCTCCTCCGATTTATTCCGTGGTACCACCGGTAGCACCAGTTCCAATGGTTCCACCAGTTCTTGCAGCTGTCCCGACACAGCTCACTGATATTGTCGCAGCACGAGCTAGGATAATTACTTATTTTCCTTTGTGTTTCCTACACTCATGAGAGACACAACCTTGGGGCCTTAATTTTGCAAGGAAAGCTTATTACTGAGATATTTTTGTCCATTCTATTCTTTTTTTATTTCTAATAGATGGAAAAAACACACACGATCTTCTTCACCAGTTGAGTATAAATTAGACAATATAAAACAACATAAATAATTATTGAGAAAGATTAACAGTGGAGGTTTCGAAATCATATACCACATATAGCGCCTTCATTTACTGCCCATACCTTAACACCATTGTATAGATAATAATGCCAAATAGCATGTCAAAAAGTACGACTATATGAGTTTTTTTAATTACTATATAGTATATAAGATAAGTAAATCAAATCCATATATGCAAACAAATATAATGTCTAATCACTTAACAATTAAATTAATTATCCTAACCAATGTGGGCATAGATAATATATATAACACTACATACATAATACATAACAATTAATGCTAATCAATTGGCAAATCCATAAAAGATATGTAGATGAATTCCTAAAAATACACATGCCATTAGATTTTATTTTACAATTTTATTGAATCAATCTGCAGTAATTTGGATATGTTGAAATGAGAGAAAAATTATTGAGATAATATTAATATGCTCAGATATGACATCCTAAATAAGTCAGCGTTGTAGCTAAACCATAATGGTTGGGTCTAACATAACTTGATAATAATCAATCATTTGGACTTTGACAAGCTTTGTTGCATAATCCTTATGTCGCCATAAGTAGATACAGTATAGGTCATCCCCTCACTAGATAAGATTATAACTCTATACATAGACTTTTATAATATTTGTAACAGTAAACATATTGTTTAGGTGCATTCATGCCCAGATACATCTATAGAAGGGTGTTTCTGACAATTAACATTACTACTTCTTCTGACATGATTATTGTATCCAAATCTCTGATGATTTTTCTTGTAATATTTTGTTGCCCAGGTTACACACAGTTTCCTCTTCCAACAGATATATTTGATACATGGCGCAAATGTGCTTTTGGTTAAGTTACTTTTAAGTTCCAAGCATTTTTTTTATAAGTAAAAAAATATATATCAAAGCAAGACCAAGGTACAATACCCAAAAATTAGTAGCGGCTCATCTTTGACATAATGTTAGATAAAAAATACTCCCAAACTCCAACAATCATGAATTTGTGCATTTTTAAAAAATTTCTCACTCTTTGACTATCCCTCATCAAAGATGCAAATGTTCCTAGATCTCCATGCAAAGTGTATCAAAGCCGACATCACAAGGTGTCCGGCTTTAGTCAAGAGACGACCTCCTTTGAAGACATGCCTAAAGACTTAGAGCATCCACATGCAACATTTGGGTTACTCAAGATTATCGTAGCATCAAGGATGTCAGTGGGCTGCCATGGAAAAATTTGGGTTATGTGGCAAAATTTTGATGTTGCATTTAAATTTATCAATTTAATTTAATTTTGAGTAACAGAGTGTGATTGCATCAATTTGGTATCAATGCCAATCTTATTTGCCTAGTTTTGCTCAATAAAGTCAAATAGTCTAAACCGTTCAACATGTCGTTTGGATAAATTATAGAAACTTAATATAGGTAATCTATTCTATGTAATTGTATTAATAATGTCAATGAGTGTGTACATTATAGACCCCTTGACAAGCCACAAAACTTATTAAGATAAATTGAAATAATATTTGTTATTTTTTTTGTAGCTTTTAACATCAACATTGTACTGTTGCAGGTAGAACATAAAATCCGAAATTTGGCATATAGTTGTGTTCTATTCTTCTTTTTTTTTTTTTATCTCCTTCATCGTACCACTCCAATTCTCCATTAATGTTGTAGGTTGAAACATCAACACAATACTGAAATATTATGGTTCTAGCGAAAGTCTGAAACTCTCAACACAGCTATTGATTAGATTACTTGAAGTAGTCCTTGGGCATCATATAGTATTGCCAAGATGGAGGATATATACGATTAAAAAATTTGTGTTTTGGCTGCCAAATATTGTCTAGATCTTCATTTACATAATTGTACTCTCTTAAATTGCAATTGCATAGTAATATGAGGTAAATGAATACTTCTATTTACTTCATCTGTTTAGCTTTGCTTGAAGTTTTTAGATTCATTAAAACTGACAAAAGTTTATTTTAATAAGCCAAAATTGAATTCTTGATTTGAATGAAACTGTACCTTTTCTTCTTATATGCATTTGCATCATTATTCCTACCCAGTTTTGTTGCCTATTCTAATATTTTTTTAAAAATTTTATTTACTCACATTTTATTGGATTCTTTTTTTTTTCTAAATCATTAGTTTCAATGATAAAATAAGTGATGCAGTTTTAGGTGGATCACCATTTGATCATCCACTTCAGCAAGGGTTTGTTATTGGTTTATCATTGGAAGTAACTCTTGCTTAACTTTGCATTTCCTTCTCAATTTATTATTTTTACATTGTTGTTTTATAGCTATAACTATAACTATGCCAGTTCTAGTGCTAGTGTTGGTGGTCATGCTAGCCAAGTTAGTCCATTCAAATTGGTTAACTTACACTACAACTGATGCTAGGTGCTTCAAAACTGATTTTGATACATGAACATTCCTTAGTAGGATTGTCCTCAATTTGAAATACTAGTCCATTGGACATCAAGCTCACAAACTTGCTAACTTTGGTATCGTTAACAAAGGAAGTTTAACAAAGTAGCCACCTAATGAGGCTCTTGAATTTTCTTCTAGTCAACATGAAATGGGTTAATCCCCTCATTTGTCTTAGTTAGCATGAACTAACTAATTGAAATTTCACTTCATTAGGAAAGAAAAAGGGCAGCCTAATGCACGAAGCTCCCGCCAATGTGAGGTATTGGCGGTCTCAGGGAAGGATGTATTGTATGTAGTCTTATCTTGCGTTGCTAGAGGCTGTTTTAGCGACTTGAACCCATGACCTCTTGGTCATATTGCAATAACTTCATTAGGAAATAGTTCAGTAAAATAACATTTTAATCACCTATTCTCCTTGCATAGTATAATCCCTAAATCTGCAATAGTTTGTTTGAATTTATAGAGAAAAATAGTATTTCAATGAATTGGGACCTCAAAAACCCAATTAGCATTGACTACCATGACAGTATTGACTTTAATCAACTTGAAGAACCCATTTGGACTTATTACCTATTCTTAGCTAGATATCAAAGATATGTTAGTTGGAGAAACAATATATTTTTGAGTTTTCACTTTACCTTAATTAGTAAATACTAAATACTACTATTGTTTTGTACCTTTGAACTTTGGTACAAAGTAACGAATGTATCAGTAGGTGTTGTTTGAGAAGTTCAATTGAAGAGTAATATCACAAGGTTAATCCATGAAAAAATGTTAATTATAAACTATATGGATAGTTTCTATCTTGAAACCTCCATTTATTTTTTGCCTTAAGCATATACATGTTGTACAAATATGATATTATTTTTTTCCCTTTTAAGCCTAATGGATGTGACCATGGTGACAAATCTATCTCGGATGATATGCGGTCATCTTCTACAGATCACATAGTTTCCTTCTTTATTTATTGATATCGTATGTGTTTGAAATCTCACTTTTAGTAGGCTTCCTTGTTCCTTCCAACCTTTCATTGCTTGAGGTTGATACTTGGGTAGGACTAACTTGGGAACTATGCAATGCAATAAATAATAGGATGAGAAGGATAATGCCAAACTTGAAGGGTAGCCTAGATGCTGACATCCTTGTATTTCTATGTGAAGGGACTCCTTGTTTTCTTCTAAGGTTTTTTTATGGTTCATGTTTTGTTCCAAGGTTGCATCCTTTAAAGAGTTGTCACTGGTTCTGATATCCTGTTTCTTAAGAAATGACAAAGGTTTATCAAGGTACACAGTAGACCCACCATGGCCTATAACAACAAACTATTATTTATATAACAATTAACCTCATAGATCCTGTAACTTATACTATACCAACAACCTTTTCTCAATTAGGTTGTAAGTAATTCTAAAAAAAAAACTACTAGATTTTTGAAGTAGCCTAGTGCAGGACTTTGTTTTACCAAGTAACTACTGAAAATAATATTGCAAGGAGGTTTACCTTAACTTTAAATGCTAAGGATAGAAAACAAGTCTCAGATTTCAAGATAAATCTAAGGCTCTATAAATAATTTGATGAAATCAACTTTTGCTCTGACTATTATGTTTATAATACTCACGACTTGTAATTACTAAGTTACTTTTATATTTTTGTAAGTATTTGATCCAACTAATGATGTTGCTTTATTTTTGAAGGTTGGATTAGCTGCTATCCTAAAGGGCTTTGTCCTAACATGTCAAGATGGAACAACATAGCTCTCTATGTCCTTGCACTAAGTATAGTAACATGATATGTTAACTTTATGTTCTATAATGTGCTAAATTCCTGATTAAATAGTTTTTTTTATAAATGTTTTCAGTTTCAAGCATAGTTTTAAGCATGGCCAGTATCAATGTTTGTACAGAGTAGTATGGCTGTAAGTATAATGCACTTGCTGAGCATTATGTCTTATGTCCAAGTCTGATTGATTCGGTACATGACTAGAGTATTCCAATTGAAGCAATTAATTAAATGTTGTTTGGGGTTTTATTTTTATTTTTGTCTTTTATGTTGTTTTGTTTTCTTAGGACATGCTTTCTTCTTTTTGTCTTGTGTCTTACTCTCTCTAATTTTTGTGTATCTCCCTCCTCTTCCATCTTTTATTCCTTTGGTGTTGAATTGGCATAACTACCAATTTAGTGTCAGTACATACTGTATCAACCTAACACCAACCTTTATCTAGCATGAAATGATACTTTGAACAATGCTTTGATCTTGAAAATTTAAACTGCCTTCTTTGGTGCAACAGTGCTCCAGATTTACAATGACAACATGTACATTTCTCATGAACTAATATCATCTCTTTATATGGTTGATACAAAAGGATACATGGTTCTATACAATGTACCATGGTCCTATACATGGTTCCACATATTACGTTTATAACATTTTCTTTCCTGATATTTCTGGTCTCACATTGATCATATATGTACTATCCATCTGCAAAGAATCTTGTAATGTGAAAATAGTTTCAATAATGTTTTTCTGCCCCAAGTGAAGATTGCCACAAAATTTTGACTAAATGCCCACCAACCTTTATTGCAACACTCCAGTTTGCATCTAATACCGCTTAAATATTGTAGTTTTATGATGCTTGAGGATAATGGATTCATCGTGGTCTAAGGTAGAAACTACTCGGGTTCTTTAGGAAGGGGAAAGAAAAGCTATTTTTGTGAGAAGGAAGTGTTGATCGAATGATACTTTGAGAGGGGAGGGAGATGATTGTTGGAAGATGGTGGTAAAGGGCAGGGATGCGCCTTTCATAGAGAAGGATAGTAATGCGCCTTTCATAGAGAAGGGTCGTGAGGGGCTGTTGTGATTAGATAAGGGGCAGTGCTGGGTGGTGGTGGGTGGCAACTTGGTGATAGTGGCGGCTTCAATTTGGTGAGGAAGGGCAGTAGTAGCCGTTGTGGGCAGCACCCACATTGTGGCTCAAGGAAGGGAAGGCGGAGACAACCCTCCCATGCCTCCTTTTTATTTATATGTTATATGTATTATAATAGTCTGGATTATGGTTGATCACTGAAAATAACATAGTAATACAGTAGCTGATACAGTAGATTTGCTCTAGGTTTAAAGTTCTGGTACTGAGATCCATTTCATTCTTAGCTCAAAATGGTTTGGTACTTGTGCCCATATGGTTAGCTAACAACATGGTCCCCTGATGCCATAATCAATTGAATTTTTTTTATCATGCACCCAAATAGTCAATTTCCTTCTCCACATGAACATGAGAAAGATTTATTTCTAACCAAATGCAGTGTATTGGTTCTTAGGAAATGTTACAGAATTACTCTAGGATCTTCATATGAACAACAAGAATAACGGCTGAGAATTATATTTCTAATTATCATTTATATTGTAGTTTCCAAATTGCTCTTAATGTTATTCTGAAAACCCATATGAAGAAAAGCAAGTTCACTTTAGGATACTATCATGAGCATAATCCTGCTTCTAAAACTTCTAGATCTAATACTCAAGCTGTATGGACAAGTATTCTTTAGCACTTACATGAATTTTTAGAAAAAGTCATGTATGAAATTATCTTAGACTTTTCATGGATAACTATGGTTGTCTTCTGATGAAGACTTTATTTAGTCATTAAAATTTTCTAGATATTCTTACTCTAACATAAGCGAGTCTATTAATTTTTTATTTATTCCTTCTGTAATGATGCTCTTCTTTGCTAATGGGGATGGAATTGTTTTTCTTCATTCTATACTAAATCCTTCAAAGTTTTGTATGTATGATGCTTACTGATTGTCTAAATTTAAATTTAACATTCAACATCTCAAATATAATCTAATAGTAAGTTTCTATAATAATCAAATATTAATATAAATATGTTTTAATTAATTCCTCAATATAAGTTACCAGGACATTTCTCCTTCATTCTTTGAAGATGTAACTAAGACTACTTCCATCAAGAAAGCTCTTCTAGTTACACTAGCTTCTGTTCATTATGCAGGAGGAATACTAATGCTTCTGGGCTTTGGTGACATTGATCCCAGAAAATTTTACTAGAATCGATCTCTCTGACATATACGTTGCAATTTTTCATTCCTATGCTTCATATGCAAATCAAACAAGAAAGAGATAGACCAAAGAAGACTTCATTAGCTACGATAAAATAAGATAAAATTTATTTAAATATACACGATAATATAGTAGGAGATAGATCCCCATGGTGTAAAAGCATTCATATAGCGGACCCACCTAGTGGGATAATGCTTGGATGTTGTTGTATGCTTCATTTTGTTGATGTATAATTCTTCACATGTTTCATTCCCACTTGTTATTTGGCATTGGTTTACAATTTTTTTAATATGCCTTTGCTCAATTTTATACAACAAACTAAGATACACGTATATCTTGGCACTTCACTGTTCTGACTCATTTTTTCTGAGCTTTTCATATGAATCAGCTATAATATGCCTATTCTCATTGATGCAGTGTTGATATGAATCACTAGAAAGGGACCTAAAATTTCTTGTGGTAATTTGATCTTTTCCTTTTGTATGATTTTATGCCTTGTAGATGTATTTATAACAAAATGCTTATGTTACTAGATGTAGAATTGTATGAAGAGAAAAATAAAATACATATATTCATCTCTACATAATTTACAAAGATTCCAACTAAAATAGGAGGATGCAGGAGACACTAGAAAAGGAGGATCACAAACAAAAGGAAAATAAAAATCTCTCTCAATCACAGATTGACCTCTCTTTTCCTTCTATGTTACTTCCCTTATCTATCAAATCAAATTAGAATATTCTTTAATACTATCAACACTCCTCCTCAAGTTGGTGCAAAGGTATCTATCATGCCCAACTTGTTGACTTGAAATTCAAATGTCGATTTCAACAAGCCAGTGATCAACACATCTGCCACTTGCTGTAAAGTTGGCAAAAATGGAGTACAAATTATTCCCTTATCGAGTTTTTCCTTTATAAAGTGTTGGTCAATCTCAACATGCTTTGTTCTGTCATGTTGAACTAGATTTTGAACAATGTTGATCACCGCCTTGTTATCATAGTATAGCTTCATAGGAAGGTTAATTGCCTTAGTAAGATCTCCTAGGACCTTCTTAATTCAAAGAACCTTACAGACACCTTGAGCCATAGATCTAAACTCTGCCTGGGCATTGCTTCTAGCAACTACACTTTGTTTCTTGCTTCTCCAAGAAACTAAATCACCCCAAAGAAATGTACAGTACCTAAAGTTGACCTCCTATCAGTGATTGATCCTGTCAAATCAGCATCAGTATACACCTCAATCCCTCTCTTGTCATTTTTTTTCTAAAGAAGAGTCCTTTTCTTGGAGTCCCTTTCAAATATCAGAGAATTCGATATGCAGCTTCAAGGTTCTCTTTAAATGGAGAGTGCATAAATTGACTCACGATACTCACAGCAAAAGCAATATCAAGTCATGTGTGTGACAAGTAAATCAACCTTCTAACCAATCTTTGGTACCTTCCTGCATCTACAGGAGTTCCTTGTTTGACTTCTCCAAGCTTAACATTAATATCTATTGGAGTTTCTGATAGTTTGCAGCCACTCATTCTAGTTTCTTTTAAAAGATTTAGAATATACTTCCATTGTGAAACCACAATACCCTTCTTGGATCTGACAACTTCCATTCCCAGAAAATATTTTAGCTAGCCCAAGTCTTTAATTTCAAACTCTTTGGCTAAGCTTTGCTTCAATTTGCTCATTTCTTCAGCATTATCACTGGTCAATATTATGTCATCTACGTAGACAATCAACACTGGAATCTTATTCTTAGTGGATCTTTTAGTAAATAGAGTATGATCAGATTGGCCCTGAGTATATCCTTGACCTTTAACAAACCTTATAAACTTGTCAAACCAAGCTCTGGGACTGTTTGAGTTCATATATAGACCTTCTTAGCTTGCACACTTTACTTCCAAATTTCTCAATGAATCCGGGTGGAGGTTCCATATAAACCTCCTCTTCTAGGTTTCCATTTACAAATGCATTCTTCACATCTAGTTGATTCAATGGCCAATCAAGGTTAGCAGCTATAGATAGAAGTATTCGTACTGTGTTTAACTTAGCAATCGAAGAAAAAGTCTCAGAGTAGTCTACTCCATAAGTCTGAGGACCAGGCGGGTCTTACAACCAACAATTGTCTTCCCATTAGGTAGGTCCACTTTCTCCCAAGTTGTTCTTCTCCAAAGCTCTCATCTCCTCATAGCTTCTCTCCACTTAGGAACATTCAGGGCTTCCTGGATGCTGTTAGGAATGGATAGACAATTGTGAAATAAATGTACAACAGGAAGGTGAAATATTTTCATAAGCCACAAAATTTGACAGTGGATATTTTGAACAAGATCTAACACCTTTCCTAAGAGCAATAGGAAGATCTAGTTGACTAGAAGAGTTAGACTCAAAGTTACATGGAAGATCAAGGTCTTGTGAATCATGAATTTTGATGATTGAACCTCTGATTGGATTGTTGAGGACGTTGGGGACTAGGGCCTTCCTTTTTCTTTGAATAGACAAACCTTTATATTGTTTCACATCTATTTCTGAGCTTGTTCATTTTGAGATGGCATTATCACAAAGTGTTCTTGTTTGTTGGTAGATTCAATATTTTCCACATTTTTCTACCTCTTTTACTTTTAGTGATCGGCCATCATTAGGAACAAGTGCAAAGGTTAAGTCAGATTTATCAACACATTCATCTTCATTAGTTTTGTTCTCCCCCTGAAGATGAGAGTTCTGATATGAAGTTCCTTCAAGGAAGGTGATATCCATAGAGACAAATATCTTTTTCGAAACTGGATCAAAGCATTTGTAACCTTTTTGATTGGTGGGGTATCCTACAAATATGCATTTATGTGCTTTTGGATCAAGTTTTGATTTTCTACTATCAAAATTATGAGCAAATGCAACAATTCCAAAGATTTTCAAAGGGATGTTTGTCAATAACCGAGAATCGAGAAAGCATTATGTGAAAACCTGGATTGGAGTTCTAAATGCCAAATATCGGGCTGGCATTCGATTAACTAAATAGGTTGTTGTCAGAACAACTTCCCCTCCAAAGATACTTAGGGACCTTAGTTGTAAAACTCAAGGCTCTAGCAACTTCAAGGAGATGTTTATTTTTTTTTTCAGCAACCTCATTTTATTGGGGTGTATAATTACATGAACTTTCGTGCACAATTCCTTTCTCAGCAAAAAAAAAAAAAATCCCCAACACATTGTTAAAGAATTTCATTCCATTATCACTTCATAAAATTTTAATCTGAGTATGAAATTGAGGAACCATGTTATAGAAAATTTTAAACATCATTGTAGCTTCAGATTTTTCTTTTTGCAAAAAAACCCATGTGACCCTAGTATGATCATCAATGAAAGTAATATACCAACATTTTCCAAAAACGGTGGTCACTCTAGAAGGATCCCAAATATCACTATGAATCATAGTAAAAGGTGTTGATTTTTTGTACGGCTGGGATTGAAAAATAGATTGATAATATTTTGCTAATTCACATGACTCACATTTGAAAACTTACAACATAAATAGCTTAGGAAACAACCGCTTTAAATATTGAAAACTAGGATACCCCAGTGTTGGTCCGGGTCGGCCGGCTGGAGAGGGTTGAGTTACCTAAAACACTTAAAATAATACCTTTCTCGATCTTTGGACTCAGGTTAGCAGCAATAGCAAATAAAATTAAACAGAAATAGCAACTTTAAATAAAATAGTAAAAGGCATCAAAATTTACTTGGTTACAACCTAACTGGTTGTTATCCAAGACAAATGACAGCTCTTAAAATGTCCTTCACTGAAAGCGGAGAAACCTTTTACACTCGTCTAATAGCTCAGACTATTGCTAGGAAATCAATACAAAAGTTGTTCCATCTTTCCTAGGTTCAGGGGTCTTTTTATAGCCCCTGGAAAAACTTATCTCATGTTGAAAGCGCCTTCCATAGGTCTAGAAGGCGCCTCCAGCGTGGCAAAGGATAAAACTTTATCCTTTCCGCCAACAGCCAGATTGCCCGGTCGAAGGCACCTTCCATAGCCATGGAAGGCACCTTCCATAGCTGGTTGAAGGCGCCTTCAGCCATTGAAGGCGGCTTCTTCCTGAAGGTCGCGGAGGCGCCTTCAACTCTTGTTGAAGGTGCCTCTAGCAGGTCCATAGCTCCACTCTAGCTCTTCCGCTGCTCTGATCACTTGGGTGATTTCGGCCAACGGAATAGGGCTCACCCGAACCCAATTTTCGGCCTTCTCCTCGAGCAGGCATCCGCTTCGGCTTCTCGTCTCTCGAACGTCACGCACATCCTTCTCGTCCATCGGCCTACTCTTCCGCAGCATCTCGTCCCTCGGACGCACCGATTCCGTCGACTCTCTCCCGTGTCGTCCTTCTCGCTAGTCGCGTCTTCCGCTTGACTTCCTGTGCTCCTAAGCTCCTGCACACTTAGACACAGGGATCAGAACATAACAGGACCTAACCTAACTTGGTTGATCACACCAAAAATAATCTTGGGGTCCCAACACCCAGTCTATAATGTCATAACAAAATTTCACTATTATTGAAAACTAGACCCTTCATTAAGGAGGTAAAGCCCATCATCCTGTTTAGTATCCCCAATCATCTTCCCCAAGGTTAAATCCTGAAATTCACAACTTGAGGAACAAAAATTAGCTCAACAATTGTGATCATGGGTGAATTTACTGATGGATAGAAGATTATATGAAAGGTTAGGAACATGTAAAACATTTTTCAATGTTATAGTTTGAGAAATAGGTACTGGTCCTTTTCCTGCAATAGTAGCAAAGGAATTGAAAAGACCCTAAGTTTTTTTTTTGCATCATAAAATATTTCAAATAATAAGAAAACTTTCGTTATTGATAAACCAGTCATACATTCTGAGAATCTAGATAGAAACTATTTTATTCTCTCTAAAACATAAATGTTGTTTATTTATTCTTAATGCGGAATCAGAGGGTCCTCGGGAGTGTACTACCCAACCCAGTCTAGTCAAGGATCCAAGCCTCCAACGCCGTTCATATCTACACCTGCCACAAACCCAAAACCTTGTGAATTTAACTCAGCACCTCCAAACCATGGCAGAAAAATCTTCTTATCTAATTGCATATATCATTAAATCTACCTTTATTTGGAATTGTTGTTAAACATTCAAGCAAACAGGCATATAAGCATATTTTCATAAAACATTATACTATGGGTTTCATCAACATTATTATAAGTATCCTTCATACATTACGTTATAGGCATTTCCCTTTAGCATTTATCATAAATCATTTTTAGGTGAAGACGCGTTAACCATCTTTTATCCTTTGTTCGATTGATCAATCTGTTTAACCATGGTATCAGGTGGCGGGGCGTCAGCAACTCTCGCCACTGGGCCGTGGCCAAATACAGAAATCCAATATTGGGGTCCCTCTGGGGCCTTGGCCCTTCCGGAAATTTCCATTAATTCTCATCATCATAGTTTTTTTTTTTAGCAAAATTACCATTCATTACAATCAACTACTTAAGCAACATACAGAATCCACATGCGGCCATAGTTACCAGACTTCGCAACTTACATCCATAGTAGTTAAGCCTAACTCCTTAAGAAGGGCTACTTGAACTCCACAAGATTCATGAACAACCTGAATGTTATGAGACATCATAGAGTGACAAACACTAACAGAATCTGAACCGAGGTATAGCAAGTTTCCTGTTTGAAGGTCATTTAAAACTGGATTCGGTTCCACCCTCATAGCTCCATCATTACTAGAATTCACTACACTCGTGTCAATTTCCATGGTTGAATCTATTAGGTGAAGCAACCTACCCTGCTACCAATTCTTTATTTGAGTCTATGCTATGTAGTTCATGTAACCTAAGGATTTCATGTGGCCAAGAATACATCATAACACTCCAGAAGGGTGGCTCAAGCACTCTAGACGTTATAACCATGCAATTTACTACCATGCCTATATTAAGAAACTAGGATCACTTAATAGACTTATTAATTTGGAAGGAACCAGGCAAGATTCACTTAACTCCATGGTCATGCAATTCTAGTGAAAAGCAACACAAAGATTAGCTAATACCTTGGGCATGCAGTGTTAATACCATACCTAAATTAAGAAGCTAGAATCACTTAACAGTTCTACAAATATAAAAGAAACAAGCAAGATTCACTTAATACTACGGTCATGCAGTTTTAGTAATGGGCAGAATAAGGATTAAATTATACCATGGCCATGCAAAAATTCTAGAAGAAGACAAGAGAAAAATAATCACTTAACACAACACCTACTCCCTTTCCCTCGTCACTACTCGAGGAAAACCAAAAACTTCACCAACGATCACCCAAATCCATTACTCTCCACTCATTCTGACCAATAACTGAGACCCACCACATTTCCAAAACACAACACTGATACCCTCCATCCAACCCTGCCACCCTGAGCAGAAAACACCTCAGCACTATAACATCTAACCCAGTCCATTCCCGGCACCCAGAATTTGTCCACCACAAAGCAACTAGCTTGAGGAAATCTTGAACCTCACCCTCCCAAGCCTATCAATTTTCAAAAATCCCTAGAAGAGCAAAGCAAGAAAATAAATAATAACAATAATCGATTCGGTCGGCCTACTGATGGAATCCACTTCGCCGCAACCAATCTATTGCAAGGGAGCAAAACAACTCTAAAAATCATCTCCAACACTCAAATCCCGAACAGGCTACAAACGATCAATCCCTTGCATATAATATCGACACAACCATCAAAAACCCTCTACTGTCCAGCCCGATATAACGCTCATCCCTACCTGCTGTGGAAAGCCTAGAGATCCCTCAAACTTGCTGTGTATATGAGTTCAAAAGAGCTGGAAGAAGTACTAGAAACTACTGCGAAAACAAGATGAAACAAAAGGAAAAGAAAACACAGACTTAATCAAGTGGAAGAAGAGGGTTCTAAGAGGTGCCTTATGTTCGGAGGCCTGATGTTGGCGTAGGAGGCGACGATGAACTATGGTGAGACGCCCCTTTTCTTTCCTTCCGTGGAGACCTCCATCCTCTTCCTTTTCTTCCGCCAAAACCCCTCACCTCTCTCTTTTTTTTTTTTTTTTACCGCCCACCCCTTATAAGAATCAATCCCTAGGGTTAGGTCCATTCCTTACTAATTGGGCTAAGCCCATGTGTCCATTAATTGGTTATTAGCAATTTAGCCCCCTTTAAGAAAAATAAAGAGTCTATTTCCATGTCCCCCCTTGGATTTATGTTTTTTTTTAGAAACATTGGACTCTACAAGAATCATATGCAATTTTGACCTTTTTATTCCCTGCGCTTGGTGTATATGAAGAGAAATATTGCAAAATACTAGTCATATGATCAGTGACACCTGGATCTAAGAGCCATAAGCCATTAGATTTGGTACATACAATGGTACCGACGGGAACAATATCTGACTGAGCAAGGGCACATGAAGAGTTAGAATTTCCTAAGAATTGGGACTAGAATAGTTTTTGTAAGTGCTCCATTTATTCCTTAGTGAAGGGAAAAAATTCTGAGGAAGATTGCTGCTTTGGATCTGAATGGTTCACATGAAGGGCACTACTTTCTCCCCCTAATTTGTTATCGCTTCCATTTGCTAGTTTTCCATGTAGCTTCCAACAGTTTTCACGAGTGTGCCACGATTTTCTGCAATAATCACACCAAGGCCTTTGCTTTCCTTGTCTATTTCCTTAAAATTCTGCACCACGAACTGCAAAAGCGGGCCCCTCCATTTCCAGTTTTGATTCAGGAATGTTTTTAGCATCACATGGCTTCTTGCTTCTTCTCTGCGTACTTCTGAAAAAACTTCTCTTAGAGGGGGCAAGGGCTTTCATCCCAAGATATGCCCTCGAACCTCATCAAGTTCTTTGTTCAAACCAGCCAGAAACACAAATACCCGACCTCTTTCTATCTTCTTCTTATAGCGAGCACAATCGCTTGGATTGTCCTAATCTATTAGCTTCCCACACATCTCGAGCTGTGGGTAGGAATATAAATGGCTTTCCAATCACAGGATCCATAGAGTTGATTAACCAAGCAGTAACCATAGAATTTTGAGACCGCCAATGCTTGAATCTTGGATCCTTTGTGGTTAAGGGATTGATTTCACCATTCAGATATCTAGTTTTCCTTTGTCCTCTATTGCCGACCGCATTGTCTAAGACCACTCAAGGTAATTTTTATCATTCAGTTTATGAAGGCTAATCTGGAGAGAGCCAATAGAGTTGTCAGGAAGAAAACCAGCCATCGGTTATGCATTTGCCTCCAAAGGCATCACCTCACTCCGAGCATCCGAAGATGTTGAGCCAGAGCCCACCATGGTTGCCTTAAAATTCATCCTTACGTCTTATTGCTCTGATACCATGTAGAATTGTATGAAGAGAACAAGAACATACATATTTATTCATCTCTACATAATTTACAAAGAGTCCAACTAAAATAGGAGGATGCAGGAGACACTAGAAAAGGAAGATCACAAACAAAAGAAAAATAAAAATATCTCTCAATCACAGATTGACCTCTCCTTTCCTTCTATGTTACTTTCCTAATCTATCAAATCATATCAAATCAAATCAAATTAGAATATTCTTTAATACCGTCAACACTAGAAGGCAAAGTTGACTAGTTTTTTTGTTTTACATAGTTACTTTGTTTGGCAAGGGTATGCAAACTCTGACTCAAATTGTTTTAGGCATCATTTTTTTAATCACAGCATCACATATGTAGTCATATTACTTTTATCTCAAATTGGTTCAAAATGGCTCACCAATACTAAATTGGGTTTACTCCATTTGACTAGACATTTTAAGAATATACTAGACATGAAGAAGATGACTAATATTATTAAAGTTTAAATTAATGCAAATAAAATGTATTGACAAAATAAGAAAGTAATAGATGATACAACTTGTCAAAGAATGTTATTTGCTGGATTATGATATAAAATAAGTCAATTGTAAAGCTTTGAGGGGTAATGAATTGTCTTAACCAATGAGTCGCCTAATAATTGTAACTCATGCATCATGACTTAGACAAAGAGATGAGAATGTGATTGCTATCAGGAATTCAATCATGATTAAACTTAAGATTGAAGACACCAATTGTGCATAATAAATCTTGAAGCTTCCATAAGCACTACATGTTTTTCATATTGCTAATATTATTTTCATTTTGTTATTTATTACCTACTATATACAAAGAATGCACTTAAAAAAATATACTTTTGATGCAATTTATTAATATGTTTAATAATCATTATATATGTGATTGCATAGTCATCTATCTTCACATCATAAAAGAAGTGGGCACTCCTACCACCATTGTTTCCTTACTCAACTCTCGCAATTAAACAAATTGAGCAAGTTCAAATTGAGGTAACATGAAATATATTAGCCCGAAAAGCACCATGAAGATAAACAAAAGTCCACATGCCACTGGATTAGCACCAATGAATAAAATCTCTTTGTGCTTCAGGCCTATAGTAGCAAAAAAAGAAATGTGCTAAATTATCGACAGAAGTGGAAATTGTAACAGTTAAGAAATTTGTAACCTTCTAAATATTTTTTTTATTTTCTTTCTCCTATATTCTGATTCTGGTCCTTTATTACCTCATAGATTATTATTATCAACACGAGTCATAACTTTTCTATATTTGTGATAACTACCAATATCGAAATGTCATTTGCATTTACTTTCTTCTTAATCTTGCGGTGTTAGTTTTTTTCAAAAATTTAAACACTCTTCACATACTTAAGCTTAGGATATGATTTGCTCCTGTCTCATATCAGTGAGGTGACATGTTTGAATCGGAAGCTAGTGATTTTGGTTTTGAAATCCCCTTGTTACATGGTAATAAGACAGTACTTGCTCATTCTAAAAAAGACAATACTTTTACACTTCTTGGAACAGGCAATACACAACTTTTTTACTTTTATGTTTCTGATAGGTGGTATGATTTAGTAACTAATTGATCCAATAATGGAACTACTTTTGATTTGAGATTTTGAATAATGTCCATGCTAAAATGGTTTATGGATTTCTGTAAACTGTATTGGGAGATAATTTATTACATGAATCTTTTTCTTGGATGAAAATATGCACCAAGTAATGGTGATACTGAGGTGAATCCTTCACCATCAGATCTTGCATTATTTGGGGAGGATTGGATGATTCAACTTGTGATGATATGCTCTAGACAATGATAAAATTGTGGTGGATCTGCCAATCCGATCTAATATCATCTGTGGTTTATGGTGTGGTCCAATATGTGATCATAATCTTTGACTCATAAGTTTGAATGAGGGAGATTATTATGATCCAACCATCTGGTCTTATTGGGTTTTTAATGATATAGGCGACAAACATATCTAATTTATGAATATTCTTTTCCTTTGGGGGATCATCCATATTCTCTTGGGCTTACCACGACAAATCGTGAAGTTTTGATTGTGTGGTCCTATTTAGTTTTTGATCATGCAATTTGTTTTTAACCCAAACTTTATATATATATATATATATATATATAATTTGTATGATAGTTGAAATGAAAAATGTTCTTATGTGTAGGGAAATGATTGAAGTGAATGGGTGTCTCAAACTTGATAGTGACTATAGTGGAGTGCATGTTCAACTGAGTGGAAATTGTAGGGAATGGAGAAAGGAGCGAACTTGTGAAGGTGGGGGAGATTTGTCAGCTGATGTATTTGTAAATATTCTTGAGCAAAATTGGAATGCAAATTTGAAGATCATAAGTCTCTTTGCCCTAGTAAGTAGTTTCTATGTTTCTGAAACTTTGAAGCAGAGAATTGGTTTGGTCAAATTTCCATTCTATTTAACACAATGATTCCTTTATGTGATTCTTGGACTAAGGTAGCTGTTTGAGCAGATTTTAGAACTTCCCTTGACATGGTCGAAGGGTAGAGCCACTGGTGAGGTGCTTGTCTGATTCCCTTTAGAAACTTATTTGAATGGGCTATATTTCTTGATTTTGCTAGAATTCATATTTTAGCTATTAAATTTCTATTATTTTGGAGATAAGATTCCCAACAATTATCAATTGTATAATCTATTACTTTATATGTTTTTCTGAGAATTCTTCTTATGTCTTGTATCTTTTAGCATATATATTGGCATGATAATCTAATCTAACAAGGGTGAATTGCTTAATTTAGTTTAGATTTTTTCCCTAAGTTTCAATAAACAGCAATTTCATCCAAAGTTAGAATTTGATAAGAAATCTAGGTAATTGTTTATTCCCTCTTGATTTCGTCATTAGTTTTCTGTCTCCATGTCACAATTACAATTTTGAATTTTGCTTAATCAACAAGCTCCACAATATCCCAGTTAAACTTATTGAATTTAGCTCTCTACTGTGGCATGAGGTTTGGTGACCTAGTATAGGTTTTGTGTTTGGTTAAACTTTATTAGTTTTTAAATTAACTTAGTTGGGTTATTGATTTGTGATGATTGAACACATTGACTAAAGAAAAGTGTACATGTACCTTTGCTAGCTAATTTTACTGACTATTGGAGTAACAGAGACTTAATAGTCTGCAAGCTACGTTGAAAAATATGTTCTAGCTAGATTAGAATGTCTAAAGTTAGGGCTAGGTTTTAGTAATCAATTCTTCTAACAATATACTAGCAACTGCATAATATATTGTGGTATCCATCTCTACCTTCAGTGTTTGAAGTATTAGGATTGTTAAAGCACAGTGTGCATTATTTGTCAAAAAGTATTTTGAAGGCTGAAGTTCTGAATCCATCTAATTATTTTAGTTCAAAGTTCTTTCAAAGAAATATATATGCAAGAATCATAGAAGTGAATTATATTTTACTCAAAGAGGTTTAACTACTGAATTCAACTTTTACTCTTGACCTAATCATGTAAGATTGACATACTTTAGAGGTTGTATAGATTGTTTAGAATATATAATAATCCTCTTTTCTACTGAACTACTTTATTGGTTAAATTCATTAAATAAGTTAAAGTTCTTTACCTGTACAAGAGATGCTGTTGGTGTTGGTTCAAGGCTGATGACAATGGAGAATAAATGCTTATGATAATGGAGATTGAATACTGAAGATAATGGAGATTAAATGAATTTTAATGGTCTAGAATTAATGGTGTCCTTTCATTTGTCTTGTTGTCTTTTCATTTCTTTTTGTTTTGTCTATTTAAGGTTCGTGATGTAATGGTTTCAAAGATAGATCAATTGAAAATCCAGAAAAGAGCATTTGGTCAAAGATTGTTCGAGTGTTCTTAAGTTTTAGTTCGTTTCGTCCTGTAGAAGGTTGCGCTACAGAAGCTAGTGTCTGTAGAAGGTTCTGTTGTTCTCTGTCTTGCTTCTGTTATAGTTTCTGAAATTGATGCAGGTTTGTTTCCGCAATGTGAAAACCTACAAGTGGTATCAGAGCACTTAGTGATCTTTCGGGAGTTGTGGAAGTCTTGTGAAGTTTTTGGAAGGTTGTTTCTGTCCTACAGAAGGAGATGGAAGCAAGCGGAAGTGGTTTTTCTTCTACGACGCCTCCTGTGTTTGATGGGGAGAACTATCAAGCGTGGGCGGTGAAGATGAGCGCTTTCATGGAGGGTAGTGACTTGTGGGAAGTAGTGAAGGATGATTATGAAGTGACCCCACTCACTGACAATCCTACAATCAATCATATACAATTTCACAAGGAAAGTATCACAAGGAAGGCGAAGGCGAAGTCGTGCCTTTATGCTGCAGTGTCACCTTTTATATTCAACAGGATCATGAAGTTTCCAACCGCGAAGGATATTTGGAATTTTCTGAAGATTGAGTACGAAGGTGATGAGAAGATAAGTGGTATGAAGGCTTTGAATTTGATGCGGGAGTTCAAGAGACAACAAATGAAGGATAATGAGGTTGTGAAGGATTTTTCAGATAGATTGATCAATCTGGCTAACAGAATCAGAGTTCTGGGCACAGATATGAAGGACGACCGAATCGTGCAGAAGATTTTAGTGTCATTGCTAGAAAGGTTTGAAGCTACGATTGCCTCTTTGGAGAACACCAAGGATATGTCCGATATAAGGTTGGCGGAGTTGTTGAGTGCATTAGAAGCTCAAGAACAAAGAAGGTTGATGAGAAGGGAAGTTCCCGTAGAAGCCATGGAAGGAGCCTTACCAGCAAGGTCTCAGATGAGAGCTTCTGGAAGAGAAAAGAAGTCTTGGAACCAACAGAAAGGGAATGCAGAAGGTTCAAGCAGTAACAAAGGTCATGCTGAACAAAGGCATCCTTCTGAGAGTGGTTCTGCTTATCAGAGAGAAAGGTTTGATTCTTGCAAACATTGTGGAGGCACAAATCATCCACATTACCAGTGTTGGAGGAGGCTAGACGTGAAGTGCAATAATTGTCATGGGTTTGGGCATATTGCAAGGTTTTGTCAGGAGAAAGATTCTCTGTAAGATGCTACAAAAGGTGCTGCAAATAACGAGGTAGTGTTGATGTTTACAGCATCTTGTTTTGCTATAGGTGTGGCTCATAGAAGTTGGTTGGTGGAACGGAATTCTGAGGAGCAGGATGCTGAGGGACCAGAGATGCCTGTTTTGGTGGAACGAAATTCTGAGGAGCAGAATGCTGAGGGATAGAACATCGAGCAGCAACTCAGTTCTGATTAAAATGTTGATGATACTCCAATAAGAGGTACAAGATCATTAACTGATGTTTATGAAAGATGTAATATTACAGTAATGGAACCTGCTAGTTTTGAGGGTGCAAAGGAGGACAGAAGGTGGCTAGCTGCAATGCAGGAGGAGCTAGCTATGTTTGAAAAGAATGAAACTTGGGAACTTGTGGATAGACCACATGACAGAAAGGTCATTGGAGTAAAATGGGTTTACAGAACGAAGCTAAACCCAGATGGTTCTGTGAACAAGAATAAAGCTAGGCTTGTTGTGAAGGTCTACTCTCAAGTTTAGGGAGTAGATTATTCAGAGACCTTTGCTCCTGTGGCGAGACTAGATACAATCAGGATGATACTAGCAATTGCAGCTGAAAAAGAATAGAAGGTATTCCAACTTAATGTAAAATCTGCATTTCTTAATGGTATTCTGCAGGAGGATATTTATGTTGAGCAGCCAGAAGGGTTTTGTGTTACAAAGCCTGAACAAAAGGTGTACAGGTTGAAGAAGGCTCTGTATGGCTTAAAGCAAGCTCCTAGAGCTTGGTATAGTAAGATTGATGATTATTTTACTGAGTCAGGGTTTGAAAGAAGTTGAAGTGAGCATACTCTGTATGTTAGGAAGGTTGATCTGAGTGTAATTATTATTTCCTTGTATGTAGATGATCTTTTGGTTACAGGAAATGATCAGAAGCTCATACAGAAGATGAAGCAGAGTCTAATGCAGATGTTTGAGATGACAGATTTAGGAGAGATGACATTTTTTCTTGGCATGGAGGTGAATCAAATTCCAGGAGAGATCTTTATTTGTCAGAAGAAGTATGTGAGAGAGATTCTAAAGAGATTCTGGATGGAGGAGTGCAAGAGTGTAGCAACTCCTATGGCACAGAAGGATAAACTGAGCAAAAGTGATGGTTCTGCACCTGCAGACAATGCATTCTACAGAAGTTTGGTCGGATGTCTGATGTACTTGACAGCAACTCGGTCGGATATCCTTTTTCCAATAAGTATACATTCAAGATTTATGCATTGTGATAGTGAAGCGCACATGATAGCAGCGAAGAGGGGACTTAGATATCTTAACGGGACGAGTTCCTATGGAATGAGATACAGAAGGTCCAACAAGTTTGAGCTCTATGGATTTTCTGATAGTGATTGGGTAGGTTCTGTAAATGGTATGAAGAGTACTTCGGGGTATTGTTTTTCAGTAGGATCAGCTTGTTTCTCATGGTGTTCGAAGAAACAAAAAATTGTAACTCAATCGACTGCAGAAGCTGAGTTTGTTGCGGCAACAAGTGTTGTGAATCAAGCTATTTGGTTGAGGAAGCTTCTGAATGATATGGGTCACATAATGGAGAAGGAAACGAAAGTTTCTGTTGATAACCAAGCTACACTAGCGATCTCAAAGAATCCAATTTTTCATGGTAAAACAAAACACTTAATGTGAAGTATTATTATTTTAGAGAAGTGCAGCAGATGGGAGAAGTAGAATTGATCTACTGTACTACAGAAGATCAGTTAGCCGATATCTTCACCAAGTCTTTTCACCAGAGCATATTTGTGTGGTTTCGAGAGAAGATTGGAGTGTCTATCACCACTTGATCCAAGGAGGAGTTTGTTGGTGTTGGTTCAAGGCTGATGACAATGGAGAATAAAGGCTGATGATAATGGAGATTGAATATTGAAGATAATGGAGATTAAATGAGTTTTAATGATCTAGAGTTAATGGTGTCCTTTCATTTGTCTTGTTGTCTTTTCATTTCTTTTTGTTTTGTCTATTTAAGGTTCATGATGTAATGGTTTCAAAGATAGATCAATTGAAAATCCAGAAAAGAGCATTTGGTCAAAGATTGTTCTAGTGTTCTTAAGTTTTGGTTCGTTTCGTCCTGCAGAAGGTTGCGCTACAGAAGCTAGCGTCTGTAGAAGGTTTTGTTGTTCTCTGTCTTGCTTCTGTCGTAGTTTCTGATATTGATGCAGGTTTGTTTCCGCAACGTGAAAACCTACAGATGCTAACATTAAGATATAGTTTATGGACTTGATTGTTGGATTTTATATCCATTGACTAATGAGGTTGGCTTAAGTATAGTATTTTGATTTTTTTGGGGGTTGAGTTTATTTTTAAGTATAATACTTTTTTTTTCATGGACTTAATTTCCCTCATTGGTAGTGAATTGTCTTGCAGGTCGTCCATGGTTCTAGAAGTTATTCTAGAAACAATAACGTCGACTAGCATGAATCTACTTTGATGATTATTCTCAGTCTCATTTGCTTTTTAAAATTAATGATGCTCTGTGAAGCTTCATTACTGCGTTTAGGACAAATGGATATGTTTTGGCATCTTTTTTAATTTGAACGATGGATTTCATGTAAATTATATGCCTTTGTTTTTCTTGTTTTTGTCAACCTCACATCTACATGTCTCGAGGGGATAGCTTTCCAAGTCTCCATGGCCAGCTTGATGTTAATGGACTGTCTTTTCATCTCCTAGATTCTCCTTCTGCCTGTTCAGTATGTCCAATATCCATAGTTAGTTTTACTGGAAAACAACATTTTTTAAATCTTCGTGGATATTGGTGGGGTTGATCATAATAGCTTCCCTCCTTAAATTTCCAAACAATTTTTGAGATAACCCTATCTTAACCTAAACCCAAAATCTGTCACTGTCCATGGAGATGGCCTGATAAACTTATAAACTTGGTGTTTAGAAAGGATATATTATTGCTTGTAGGAATTGACAACAACATTGTGTTTTCGTGGTCAAAGGATCTTTCTCCCTAATGCAAGTGGCTAGTTCGGTGATGCCCCTCTTGAAGCTTCTAGTGATTTTGGAATAAATCCAGAGAATGGTGAATTTCATCTCATGTGTCAGGTAATATTTATGTTGGATACTGACTTGGAGATACAAAGCAAATTTAAAACATAAAATACAACTAATAGATTGATACTTCCTCTGATGCAATTTTTTAAATTAACTTTTTCAGTATTGGAGTTGGTAGCTTATAGATATCATGTGGGAGCTTTGTGATTACTTTGATACATTCTTCTTGTTAAAAAGGAAAACTAAACCTCATGTATTGGATACCATGGGTTAGGCTTTTTATAGGAAAGATGTATGCTACATAATTACAGAAATGCCCCTATAAATATATTACATATTCTAACACTCCCCCTCAAGCTGAAGAATATAGATTATATGCACCCAGTTTTTTACATATGTAGTCAATTCGGGGACCTCTGAGTGACTTAGTGAATATATCTGCTAGCTGATCATGTGAATTGACAAAACTAGTAGATATTTCTCCAGATATGACTTTCTCTCTGACAAAGTGACAGTCAACTTCAATATGTTTTGTTCTCTCATGGAAGACTGGATTTGAGGCAATATGCATGGCGGCCTGGTTGTCGCATATGAGTGACATTTGTGTAACCTCTCAAAATCTTAGTTCCTGAAGCAACTGTTTTAACCATATAAGTTCTTGACTGGCTATAGCCATAGCTCGATATTCTGCCTCTGCACTGGATCTTGCCACAACATTCTACTTTTTTCTTTTCCAAGAAATAAGGTTACCGCCGACAAATATACAGAACCCAGAAGTAGATCTTCTATCAGCATGAGATCCTGCCCAATCTGCATCAGAATACCCCACAACTTGAGTATGTCCTTTGTCTTTATATAGAAGGCCCTTTCCTGGTGCACCCCTGATATATCGAATAATACAAGTCACAACATCCCAATGTTCTTTGCACGGAGAGTTGAGAAACTGACTTACTACACTTACTGCAAATGAGATATCCGGACAAGTGATAGTAAGGTAGCATAGTTTCCCTACTAATCGCCTGTACCGTTCAGGATCTGAAAGAGGCTCCCCCTGATTTGGCATGAGCTTGACATTAGGATTCATGGGATTGTCGACTGTCTTTGAGTTTAACATTCCTGTTTCTTCCAGAATATCCATTGCATACTTCCTATGAGATATAATGATCCCATCTTTAGACTGTGCCACTTCTATCCCTAGGAAATATTTGAGTTTACCGAGATCCTTTGTTTGGAAATGTTTGAAAAGATGTTGTTTTACTTATGAAATCCCAAGATGATCATTACCTGTGATGACAATATCATCAACATAAACCACTACATAGATACAACCAGTAGATGAGTGGCGATAAAAGATAGAATGATCAGCCTCGCTTCGAGTCATGCCAAACTGTTGAATTACGGTACTAAATCTACTGAACCATGCTCTAGGTGACTGCTTGAGACCATATAAAGATTTCCACAAGCGACATACAAGACCACAAGACTCCCCCTGAGCAACAAAACATGGAGGTTGCTCCATGTAGACTTCCTCGAGCAGGTCACCATGTAAGAATGCATTTTTGATGTCCAATTGATGAAGGGGCCAATGGCAAATTGCAGTAATAGATAAGAAAAGGCGCACATAAGACATCTTAGCAACAGGAGAAAAAGTGTCTCCATAATCTAATCCAAATACTTGAGTATAGCCTTTAGCGACGAGACGAGCCTTAAGCCGATCAATCGTGCCGTCTACACCAACTTTCACGGTAAACACCCATCAACAACCAACCACTAATTTTCCAAGAGGTAGAGGAACGAGGTCCCAAGCTCACTGCTCTGTAAGGCACTCATTTCATCAAGCATAGCCTGTTTCCATCCTAGATGGGCAAAGACATCACCTACTGTCTTTGGAAGAGAAACAGACGACAAGGAAGACAGACAATAATAATAGGATGGAGAAAGACGATGATAGCTCAAAGAAACATAGTGAGGATAAGGAATACGAGTGGAACGCATACCCTTTCGAAGTGCAATAGGAACATCAGAGTTAGGAGATGGGACCGGAGGAAACGGCGAAGGACTTGGCTCCAAAGATGTGCCCACGGCAGTGTTAGTGTTGGTCGGCGGCAAAGTAGAATGTGGATGACGCTGATAAACCTGCAAAGGAGGAGACGAGGTTGGAGATGATAGAGGCGCCTCCGGAGGACAAAAGATAGTTACTGGTGGAGAAGGAGAAACCTCGGCCTGTGAAGCGAAAGGACTGAAAAAAGAAACCGAGTCAAAGAATGTGACATCAGCAGAGATGAAGTACCGACGAAGAGTAGGGGAATAACACTTGTACCCTTTCTGAGACCGTGGGTACCCAAGGAAGACACACTTATGAGACCGGGGAGAGAGTTTGCCAATGCCGAGATCAAGAGCATGAGCAAAACATAATGGACCAAAGACCCGAGGTGGTAAAGGATGAAGAGACTGAAGCGGATAAAGTACCTGATGAGGTATTTTACCCTGGAGAGTGGATGAAAGCATGCGATTGATGAGATAACACGCAGTAAGTATTGCATCACCCCAAAACTGAGGAGGGACATGAGAATGGAGAAGAAGAGTCTAAGTGGTCTCAAGGAGATGACGATTCTTGCATTCTGCAACCCATTCTGTTGAGTGGTATGAGAGCAAGACATGCGATGCAACACACCATGAGATATCAAGAAGGTACGAAACTGAGTAGATAAATACTCGCATGCATTATTACTTTGTAAAGTTTGAAGGGAAGTACCAAATTGAGTTTTTATTTCAAGGAAAAAAGATTCAAAAATAGAACACAATTCTAAACGATCCTTCATCAGATATAACCATGTACAATGGGAAAAATCGTCTATAAAGGTAACAAAATATCGTGATCCAAATGTAGAAGAAACACGACTCAGACCCCAAACATCAGAATGAACCAAGGCAAAGGGGGACGTAGCCCGACTCACAGTGCGAGGAGAAAAAGAACTATGAACACGCTTACCTAACTGACACGACTCACAAGATAAAGACTCTAAGTGAGAAAGACTAGGATGTAATTTTTTTAACTTATCAAGACCTGGATGCCCCAACTGAGCATGAATAAGAAGTGGAGATGCCGCCGCCGAACCAACAAGAGAGGGTTGTTGAAGTCGATAAAGGTCATGAGACTCACATCCGAAGCCAATTATCCTCCCCATACTTCGATCCTGTAAGGAAACAGATGTTTTAGTAAAAGAAATGACACAATCAAGAGACCGAGTAAGTTGACTTATTGATAATAAATTAAATGGAGCTCCGGGAACATAAAGAACATTTTGAATGGAAAGAGACGGAGAAGGATGAACAATACCAATACCCTGGGACTGAGTTTGGGAACCATTCGCCATGGTGACCATTGGTAAGTAACCGGAAGTAGTAAGAGAAGAAAATAGGGAATCATTACCAGTGATATGATCGGTGGCCCCTGAATCAAGAACCCAAGTATCTGAAGAACGAGATATGCTAGCAAAGGAATTACCAGCGTGTGCAACAGTGGCAGTGGAATCAGAATGATCCTCAAACCATTTTAGAAAGTCATTATAGAAAAGCAGTGGGATCGGCTCCGGTGGTAACTGTGAAGCAGAAGCTGAGGAAGTAACAGAACTCTGAACAATCTGAGCAGCGCGAGGAGGTCGACCATGTAGACTCCAGCACTTATCAATCATGTGTCCCGGTCGATGGCAATGATCACACCAAGGACACCCTTTGCCACCCTTGCGAGGTGGAGGTCTGTCGTTGTGTCGAGAGACCAAAGCCGACGAATCAACGGGCACTGAAGGAGGCATTGTCAAGACTTTGGCCGGGACATGGAGGAGAGTCGCCCATGTATTGTCCATGGTAGCTTCTGTGGGACTGCCCAGGATTTGATCACGAACATGAGAATAATCTGTGGGCAGACCATATAAAGCCAAAGACATAAAAAATTTCTTCCGATTTTCAAGCTCTTCAACAGGAGTGGCCGCAGGTGGTAGCAATTCATTGAAGTCACAAAGAAGGCTAGAGACCGAACCCAGATAAGTTGACATTGAATCCTTAATCTGATGGTCACTGAGGATGGTCATGAGATCTTCACAAACCTGATAGAGTCGACGAGAGGTGTTTGTAAAGAGTTGTTGAGCCTATGTCCAAACGATCTTGCAGGTTTTATGAGTACGGAAGACATTCCTAAGAGATGAATGGATGGTAGCTCGGATAATACAACACAATTGAGAGTCAACCTTCTTCCATAGAGGGTGATCGGCGACTGGAACATCTTCTTCAGTTTGAGTGAGATGCGTCTCATATCCCTGTCCAATCAGGCAAAGCTCAATGTGAGATGCCCAAGAGGCATAATTCTTACCATCCAACTGCTCGGAAGAGAGGGGTGCAGTGATGTGGTTGGTAAAGATTGAGGTATCCAGCTTTGGAACACCGGATGTAGCCATTAAAATAGATTGGAAAGAACTGTGGCGCCGTTGGCAATCGGCTGGACAAACTGGGCGAGAGATATATGCAGGAAGGAAGACAATCGAGGGGATCCTGCGACGGCAAGAGATGTGAGGATAAACCCTAATCCGACGGCCAGGGATTATGGTGTTGTGCTTTCGTCGGCAATGCTTGCGGCAGCCGTAGAAGAACGCCAAAGAAGAGGTGCGGCAGCAGAAGCAGCGGAGATCGGTGCTCGGGAGGGTTAGTGATGCAACGAGATGATAAAGAACGAAAGCACATACCAATCACCAGACCAAGGAGTTCTCCGTCCTTTATGGCGGCGGCTGCAGCGGAAACCCCAAGTGAAGCCCTGTCACGGCGTTGGGCGTGTGGATGTGGCGACCGCGGCCCGAGACAGGGAAGGCACTAGAGACGGAGACCAAGAGGCGATCTGGTCCAGATGGGAAAGGTGCGAGTCGCGGCGGCTTCTTGTGGTGCCAGCGAGCGCAGAAAGGAGAAGAGGAAACCTCGGCGTCGGTGAGGCAGACGCGGCGTCGAGCTAGTGCGGCGTCGGCGAGGTAGGCGTGGCGTGGTGTCGGCGGAAATCGCAAGGGAGAAGGTCGGCGGAAACTTTAGGTTTTCTTAAGAAATTAGGGTTTGCTGGTGGCTCTGATACCATGTTAAAAAGGAAAACTAAACCTCATGTATTGGATACCATGGGTTAGGCTTTTTATAGGAAAGATGTATGCTACATAATTACAGAAATACCCCTATAAATATATTACATATTCTAACACTTCTGTAACAAAGTGTTTCTGTTTTTCGATGGACTACTCAACTGAAGACCATTTATGATTATGTTAGATAATAATTCAAAATTTTTTTGCAGTTGACATCACATTGAATTTTTCTTGATGTTTTACTTGTCACTTGTGCATATGCTGTCTGTTTACACACAAACAAGCCTTATGAGCTGTCAAATTAAGTTCTTGAAAGCGTAGACATTTGCTTAACCTTTGTTTTCATCTTTCTGATGCTTCCGTTCTGAGTGTTGACGTGAATGCACTTATGAAGACATTGCAAATGAGACCATTGTTATTCCCGGTACACATCTCGGTTAAATTTGTTTTTTAAGCATTTCTTTTTTATATCCTTTTTAAGTGCATTTGCTGGCATTTTTACAAGTATACTTCTAAATCCTTTAATTAGATATTATGCTTCTTGTTTCTGCTAAGCAATTCCTCACAAACTTTTCTTTCCTACTTACCCTTGTGCTTTTAGAAATGACAGCATTCAATTTTCTGTTAATTTTGGACTTTAAAAGACTTTCTTGAGTATCAAGCGATAGCTTTTTCTGTGTATATGCAAATTTTCTGAATGCTTCTTGTTCTCAATATTTAGTAAAATGCTCTCTGTAAATTACCAAACTTTTGGTGGCCAGGACAGGATTCTTTGTCCTACTATAAAGATGGCCTCTCATATTTTAGTGAAATTTATCATCTATAAATGGCTCATTCCAAACTTACTTTTTGATGTTCTATTGTATATTGATCCTTTTGACCTATATGCTAAGCTATTAGCAGTTTTCTATTTGGTCCATCATCATCTACTTAATCTGCTCTACCATTGTGAACCTTTTCATCTTATTGTTGATTTGTACCTTATATTCAGGTTCTTAATCATTCCTTTTATGGGATGGCTACTGAATAACAGCTTTACATACTAAGACAATATCTACTGCCCAGGAATTGAAACTATAATTTGCTTTCTCCATGATGTGTGGTAGTCTCAGAGGTAAGAGGTAAATGTGTTTTTTACTTAACTACATCATAATTGCTTTTGCAAATGCTTTGTGTCTTTATATTGTGACTATTGACGTACATCTTGGTTCCATGCCTTCACTTTAAAGGTAACCTGTCCAACAATTTCTCATGCTATTTTCTGTGTATTCTTCAGAGAGCTATGCTAACTCATGCTAATTTAGGATGAAAAGCTCACAATTGTTAGTTACCCTCAACAATTATCCCAGGTTAATCTCGTTAACCAATGTAGGTGGCTGGATCTGTTACAGCTATATTCGATTGTCAAGGTCCATTAGATGCCTCCTATTTTGGTCGGAAGTGGAATTATATTTAGGAAGTGTTCTAAGACAATATATGTTTTTCCTCCATCTCATTTGGTGATGCACGAGGGGGCATCATTATAACTCATGATAACATCATAGTCACTTCATCATTCAGTCGCCTTTGATTTGTATACTAAGGTTCAAACATCATATCATGGTGACTATTTGCCAGATAGAGAAACTATGGATTATAAGAGAAGAATGGCACTAATTGCTGGGGGAGTCGGGTAAACTTGCGTTTACGGGACTTTAAGCTGGCCAATTTTATTTCTTCCAATACTTTTGATTCACCTAGGTCCCTGCACTCGAAAGCAACTGGAAAGGTCAAATTTCAAGAGTTGTTAAAACCGAAGAAACCATGGTTGAAATTGCACTTGGGAGCAAGGGAAATAGTTCTGGGTTACAAAGTTGACAGTGATGTAGAGAGAAACACTTGTTGAAGATGTCTCTTTATCTGGGATTAGTGTCAACTAACTTATGCTAGCTCCCCAACTAATGAGGTCCCTCTCAATTTCATGCAAGGTTGTCAAGGTAAAATGGGCAAAGATAACAACACTAATTAATATAATTGTGTCTCTTCTATTTTTATATGCACTTTTATGCTTTATTTGTAAACATATAATAGTTTTGACCAGTATTCAGGGGTATATGCCATTTAAAATGTCTGTAGCTTTTAAATAGGATAAAGATTAGCCAAGATCTATCCCCAAAGATTTGGTTGCAATATCATTTGGGTATTTATGAATTTTAGATAATTGTCATTTGATTTATGTCCTGAGTTGTGTTATTTGAATTGGTTCGAGTTTTAGGCTAAAGCCCCATTTGCCCAAATTTTAACAAAAAGAAAAAGCCCTGGCCTAGAAACCAAAAAAGTTGGAACATAGGGCTTGCAATTTGTTAATAGCCCTATATGACTACCTCTTATTGTTTGCCAGATTTCCACGAGTAGTGGTGGTGTGGCAATCATGTCGGCTTGAGAAATAATTTGAGTCATGCCTCGCTTGACCAACTAGAGGATGAGTTGTGCCATGCCGACATGGCCTTGTCCATGAGTTAGACTGAGCACGGGTCCGCAGAAACAGTCGGAAGGCAATAGAATGCGTAGTCAGAAGCTCAAAGATAGACAAACTTTCTAGAGTAATAGCAGGAAGCAAATGCAGTCGGAAGCTCAATCGAATGCGTAGTAGCTCGTATGTGTGTTTTATGTTGAAGCTTTGAGTGAGCAGGCTTATAAAGAGCATGGAAGGCGCCTTCCATAGTCATTGAAGGCACCTCCAACTTGAAAAACTTGATCTTGAATAGCCCGACACTTATCCACGACAAAGTCCAAATTTCATCCTACGGAAGGCACCTTCCATAGTCATGGAAGGTGCCTTCTATGACAGTACGAAGGCGCTTTCCAACATGGTTGAACGTGCCTTTGGACACTGTTCACCCGAAGGTAATTTTGCTCCTTTGTCCTACAAAACCACATTAGTCCAATAAACAAATAATAAACTGCAAGACAAATGTAACCACAATAATAATGAGCAGTATGAATTTTTTCCTATCCTCCCAAGACCAAAAACTAGTCAAGATCTCAGATTAGAGATCCAAAATGGACTTAACCTAGACCGACGCCTACTATCCCTCAATCGGAATGCGTCCTCACAAAGTCACTCTCCTCCAGTGACTTACCTTAACTTATCAACTTGTTAGTTGTCAATCCACAAACCCAACTAGACTTCCTTACCAGATATCAAGTCAGTCCGTCGACCTATTTGGATTTCGCACCAGCTATCCCGTCGGCCCGTCGACCTAGCTAAACTTTGCACCAGCTATCCGATCGGTCCGTTGACCTATCTGGACTTTGTACCAGATATCAGGTCTGCCACCTATCTGTTGGTGCGGGAAGCATCCGACGATCAAACCTATGTGTTGATTATGTCAAAGGGTTCAAAGTTAAGGTGTTTTGTTTACTAATATGTTGAATGAGCGTTGCAAGAAAAGTCCTAAGTATAGTTAGGCAAAAGTCCTACCTGCGGTTAGGCAAGTGAAAACCCCTAGGGGGCGGTAACCCTAGGTCATAGGGGGTGATAACCCTATGTGGAAAGCCTTGGCGAGTCGAGGTCTTTGGGCAAAAATCCTAGGGGGCAGTAACCCTAGGTTGAAATCCTGATGTCGCGAACCGGGTGGAAGACTGGACGGGTCGTGGACCGGACGTCCAGTATGAAGACCAGAAGACTCGAGCGCCGAGCAAAAGTCCAGTCGGTCTAGAGGACCAAACTGGCAAAAGGTAAACTCTCCTGAGTGGAGTAGGTGAGGACGCCTTCCCAGGAAGAGGGAACAGTAGGCGTCGTTTCGACCTAGAGTTTCTGGTTGGAAATCCGAATTCAGAATCGGACAGTCTGGAGACTGTCGAACAATTCATTTAATAAATTTATATGTGCTAACTTTATTTTGCAGTATATGTTTGTGTTTTGGGGCTAACATGTCTTGCAGGTACAAAAGAACAAGGTTTTCGCTCGAATGACAGTATCCGAGGCGCCTCAGGTGCAAAGGGGTAAGCAGGCTGCAAAGTGGAGCTGGAGGTGCCTCAAGGGAGTCTAAGGCGCCTTGGACACTGCCTTTGAGGCAACTCAGATGGTTGATTGAGGCGCCTCTAGGCTGGATAAGCAGCAGGCAGTGAAGGCTTATCGCAGCGCAGGAAGAGGGATAAACTTTTGTGTTTGAGGCACCTCCATGGGGCATTGGAGGCACCTCCAACAGCCTATTTAAGGCTTCTTCGACCAGCAGCTAGAGACAACAATTCTCAAGTGATCCTACTACAACGTGCTGCTAACGAGACGCTCCAACTAAGCTACGACAAGTCTCCAACAACCTGGAGCTTCATTTCTATAAATTCTGTTGTCGGTATAGCTTTATTATTTCAGTTTTGTAATACTTAATCTGTACTTTACGATTTGATAGTGAATTGCTCAAAGTAAATGCTCAACGAGCGTGGGCCTTGGAGTAGGAGTCGCCCAAGGCTTCGAACAAAGTAAAAATACTTGGGTCATTTTGTATGTTTGTCTCTAATTTATTCCGCTTCTTAACTCTCGTCAAGTTTTCCGATTACGAAAGCGTGAAAGCCACGAGCGCTATTCACCCCCCTCTAGCACGATCTCGATCCAACAATTGGTATCAGAGCGGGGTTGCTCTGAATTGGTACAACTACCATTCGAGCATTTTTTCGTCGCTTTCTCATTCGTTTAGGGTAAAAATAAAACCTTACGCCTTTTATTTTTTTCCTTCCAAAACTATTTTTAAAAAATTCATTTTCATCACTTCACCGCTTATTAGTATTGATAAAATATCGCATTTAGTAAAATTTGAAATAATATTTTTGTAATATTTTTAATAATATTTTATTTTATTATTTTTTCTCAAAATTCGTGAATTCCCATTTCTATCTTTTTTCCGCACTACTAGTCCAGGATTAAGTCCTGGGACATTCCCTTCCATTGTTTTTCTTTGTGTGCAAGATTCTGCTTTCATGACTCTCCAAGAAGGCTACAGTACAACCCGACCCCCGCTTTTCACCAGAGACGATTTTGGCTATTGGAAGAACCGGATGGAATACCACCTCAAGACGCAAGTCGAGATGTGGATCATTATCCAGACCAGTCTCGAGCTTCCACGTGACGGCACCGGAGAACTAGTTTCATGCATCAACTGGGACACCAGCATAAAGAAGAAGGTTGAAGCCAATGCCAAAGCAACCTGCATGCTACAATGTGGGCTGACAAAGGAGGAACTCAACAGAGTAGGACCCTTCTCAAGTGCCAAAGAGCTATGGGAAAAGTTGATCGAGCTGCACGAGGGCACTCCCGATGCTAAGGTAAGCAAACACGACTTAATTTTAAATAAATTATATAACATCAAAATGCAGGAAAGTGAGACGGCGAGCCAGCTCCATGCACGCATCCAGGACCTTCTTAACTGCCTCCACGCAATTAGCCAAAGAATAGAAAATCGCGACGTCATAAGGTATGCGCTTAACGCTTTTCCGACGATCACTTTATGGGCATCCATGGTTGATGCTTACAAAGTATCCAAGGACTTATCTTCAATTAAATTAGATGAACTGTTCTCTGAATTTGAATTACATGAATAGTCTAATGCACGCTCAACAGAGAAGGGTATTGCCTTAATTGCAGGTACAAGCAGAACCCGGGAAACTAAACCAAAGCGTAAAACCAAACTCAAGTCCAAAGACGAATCAGACACAGAAGACGACGACAAGGCTATTTCCGAACTGGTAAAGCTCGTACGAAAGATATGCAAATTGAAAAAGGTGACTCAAACAAACACGAAGGACGAGACTGGAGTCACCTGCTACGGCTGTAACCAGAAGGGGCACTATAAGCCGGACTGTCCAAATAAGAAGCAACAAAGAAAGAAAGCATTAAATGCAACTTGGTCCGAGTCGTCAAATAAATCCGAGACAAACAAAGAAGAACCGGCAAGCTTCCTCGCGTTACCAGTGCAAGCAAACATCGTCGAAATCGAGTCCGAGTTCGAGTCTGAAAGCGAGAGCGAGTCAGAAACCGAGTCCGAGCGAAGCCACGGATCCGCATCCGTTTCTGAATGACCGAACCCCACTGTAAGTTCTCTACTCGCCGAAACTCAATTAGATGATTTAAAGAATTTAGTTCCTTATTTATTAAAAAAAGTTGGTTAAATCCAATGTCTGGGTCAAGTCACTCCAAAAGGAGGTAACATCTCTTAAGGAAGCGACTGACTCGAGTTCTTTAACTGAGCTAGTTCAAATTGGAAGTTCAACTCAAGTCCAACAACTTGAGGAAGAAAATTCTAATTTGAAAACTCAAATTAAAGAACTCAAGGAAACGTTGGAACGGTTCACCCTGGATTCCAAGAATCTTGATCTGATTCTTGGAAAACAACGAGCTGTTTTCAACAAATCCGGACTTGGATTTAAAACCAAAAGAAAATACAAAACATATCTATCCTTAGTTAATAGAAAAAATAGAAACATAGTCCAAGCATGGGTCCCCAAGTCGAACTTGGTTAATCAAGTTGGACTTGGACTATATTGGGTCCCTAAGGATCAGATCTACTACCTTGATAGACCATATCGAGGCTATGATCCAGGGGGAGCCAGTAGAAAGGCCATTTTTATAAATAGATAGAATTGTCTGATTTTTTTTATACATGTTTAGTTTTAGGAAAGTTTAAGGACTTAGGCGTAATTTACACTTGTTTAGTTAAACCTAGGGGTTTCAAAAAGAAAACTAAATATATAATTTCCTTAAGCGGTTCTATCTAGGAAGTGGTGGATGATCTCATACCCAAGAAGGCCAAGTGCCTCGCCATGACCTAGGAACCAATTTTTGAAATACATATTTAATTGACTAATTAGAAAACCTAAGTTTAATTCAAATGTAAATTAATCCTTAGAAATAACTTAAATTAAATATAATCATCTCACAAAATTATTTAAGATTACCTGATTGATAATTTATAATAGGGTGAGATGGATCAATAATATTAATCAAGTAAATTCAATTTAAAACAAATTAATTCAAATTTAATCAAATTGAAATTAACTAAAATTATTTAAAAATTCCTTTAAAATCCTTTAGAAATTATTTAAAAAATTCTTTAAAATTATTAAAAAATCCTTTAAAAATTATTTGAAAAATTATTAAAAAATATTTTAAAAATTATTTTTAAAATCCTTTAAAAAATTATTTGAAAAATTTATTTAAAAATCCTTTAAAAATTATTTAAAGATCCTTTAAAAAATATTTGAAAAATCAGTTTAAAACATTTGAAAAATGTTTGAAAATTTTGAAAAATTTGAAAAATTATTTTCTTAAAATATATATATATATATTGCTAAAAAGAATTTTTAAAAAAACTTCGCTAAGTCTTTTTCAAATTTTACTAAAAAGTTTTCAAATTTAGCTAAATATTTTTCAAAGCAATTATTTAAAGAAGCTAAGTTTTTGTTGAAAGAACTAAGTCTTTTCAAAGCACTTTCAAATTAGCTAAGTGTTTTTTAAAAAAAAACATTTGTTGTTAAAATTTTAGCTACCCTTCAGGGGGAGCTTAAAACTAAACGAAGTTAATATTTTTTTAACAAACCTCTCTCTACTTGGGTTCTTTTTTATTTATGTCAAAGGGGGAGAGAAAAGTCAAAGTTAATTTAAACATATTTACATATATAACCTTTGATGTAGGGGGAGCTTTGGAGTAAGTGTTTGTAATTTAAAATTTTTTTGCTTACTTATGCTCCTATTTCTTGTTAGAAATTTTCATAATTACTGTTATATTTTACTTAACTTTGAACTGTGTTGAAAAGAAAAGTCAAAGTTAATTTAAACATATTTAAATATATAACCTTCGATCTGGGGGGAGCTTTGGAGTAAGTGTTTGTAATTTTAATTTTTTTTTGCTTACTTATGCTCCTATTTCTTGTTAGAAATTTTCATAATTACTGTCATGTTTTACTTAACTTTTAACTGTGTTACCATAATCAAAAAGGGGGAGATTGTGCGGGAAGCATCCGACGATCAAACCTATGTGTTGATTATGTCAAAGGGTTCAAAATTAAGGTGTTTTATTTACTAATATGTTGAATGAGCGTTGCAGGAAAAGTCCTAAGTGTACTTAGGCAAAAATCCTACTTGCGGTTAGGCAAGTGGGAAACCCTAAGGGGTGGTAACCCTAGGTCATAGGGGGTGGTAGTTAGTTAGAGCCCTAGAGCCAATTACTTGATGATTGTATTATGGACTTATTGTATCATATTCTTATATATAAAATAAAGGCATTTGTTTTGGTTATTATACTTACTTATATTTGTGCCAAATAAACTAAGTATAATAGTGTCATTGAGTAGAAGGTTCTCACCTATATCAAACGATTAGTTGAACCGATAGTGAGATGATATAGGGAACACTACTCTTAATCATTCCTAGTCGAGTATTAACATTCAGGGACAATGTTAAGGCGACGAGACTAGCATATAGGTCAACTCGATGACTTGATCTCACAAGTCATGGATATGGAGATATCAAGTTGACACATGGGTATGCATTGGAGAATGTATACTGAATGCTCCGCCATGAGAAAGTATCATGGATCGTTATATGAGTGTCATATACTTTCTCATGTGGCTATTAGTATGACTACTAGTCCTTAGACCTGAAGTCACCATGGATCCCTACATAAGGAGTTATGTACTTTGGTTTCGTCAAATGTCACCCGTAACTGGGTGGACTATAAAGGCGATTACTGGGTATGTAACAAATTATGCAGAGGGATGTGAGTGATGTAGATGGCATCTATCCCTCCTATATGACGGGAGCGACATCAATATTCTTGATAGAGTGAGACCACGAAGTGCATGACCATGCCCACATGAGTCAATATGAGATATTGAGCTCATTTGATTTAGTGAGTCTACTTGGAGATCAAGATTTAGATTGATTAGAGGATGACACCGTCTATGCCTCACATTGATCAATCTAGATGTCTTGGATAGAAGGACACTTGTCATATATTGTGAGGAGTCACAACTAGTAGTCACAAGGTGATGTTGGATCTCAACATTCTTGTAACTTGGGTAGTAATGATGTGTTGCTAGATACCGCTCATTACTTATGCTCCTAAATGGGTTTAGGGGCATTGCCAACGTTACGAGAACCTATAGGGTCACACACTAAGGATAATTAGATGGAGATTAGGTTCATATGATGAACCAAGAGGATTAGATTCATTTGATGAATCAATTGGATTAAGAGTAATCCTAATTGGGCTAATTGAGTTAGACTCAAGTTGATTCATGTGTTCAATGAATCTAATTTAGATTATGACTCATTGAATCAATTTAATTAAATGAATTAGATTCGTTATATTAAATTGGTTTGAATTAAATGGTTGGATTAGATCAACCATGAGAGAGATTAAGTCAAGTTTGACTTGACTTGAGAGGAAAATGAAGAGTCAAGTTTGACTTGACTTTATGCCACATCATTTGTGACTTGGCATTAAGTGGCCAATGATGAGGTGCCACATTATCATGTTTAGCACATGTGTGTGCCACCTCATGGAGGTTACAAATCTCTTTAATGGCCACAATTAATGCAAAATGGGGGGTTACACTTTGTGAAAGTGGCCGGCCACTTTTGTGGTGAATGTGAATTCATTTTTCATTCAAGGCAATTCACATCTTCTTCTTCCTCAAGCTCTCTCCTCAAGCTCTCCCTCTCCTCCTATCTTGGCCGAACACCCTAGGTGCTAGCACACCTTGTTTGGTCCTTCTCCATCTAGTGTGTTCGTGTGGATACGTGTAGAGGATTGTCTACGTTGACAATCTTGAGATCCGGCAAGCCGTTGGACTAGCGGGATAGCGAAGGGCATCGCATCGAGGGTAATACTCTTATCTAGTGTAGATCTAGAGTTTGTAAACTCGTACTCGTATTTTATTTTCTTTTTCTTTGCACGGATCCGGTGGCTGGGGCTTTCGGGGTTTCCGCGACGCGAAAACGCGGTTTTCGCGGCCCGAAAAATCCAACAGTGGTATCAGAGCCACGTGCAAAGACTTGAACGAGTTTATTTTTGTTTTTTATGAAAAATATAGCTTGTGTGATTTTCTGTAAATTTATGTTTTTTATGGTTTTTATGGGTAATTTTCTCGTAGAAGCGAAGCACAAGTGTTTCGGCACTTGTAGGCTTCGGCTACCGGGAAGATTTTTCCAAAATTGCTTGGTTTCGCCCCAAAAATTTTTGGGACAGCGGACTAAGGCGCTATAGGATCGCTAAGGAACCCTCGCGATGGTTAGATCGCGGGTAGGGGCACTGTCCTGGCCCCGCAAGGGGATTTGTTCCGCGATTGTGCCCGAAAATCGCTAAACAGGACCGCCGGGAATTTTTACTCGTAAAAAATTGTAAAAATTGGTATTAAAATTACAGAAAATTATATAAAAATACATGATTTAGAATTATGTATAATTTGTGATAGTCATGGCCCAAAAGACCCAATTGGATTGGAATAAATATGTTGTAATTCATAATACGGCTTGCGTGTCGTGATGTGATGTGCGTGTTGTATTTTTATTCGCGACCTGCGCGTCATGCCTTTCTCTATTTTATATTCTTGTTGTAAATTAGTTTAGACTCGAATGTAACTCGAGTTTCAAAATTGTAATGTACAAAATTGGAGCGGTGGAAGGTCCACTCGAGACGGAGTTACGAGGAGGGCGCGAGCAACACAAGGTGGTCAAAGTGAGGAACTTGAGAAGCTGTTGACCCTAGGTTGACCATCCGATCTTTCCATTGGCTTGAGAAGATCGTAGTAGGGCCATGACTAATCACGAATTAATTTAATTAATTGCTTGTGTATATGTGATGCATGATTAAGTAATTAATTAGTGTCTAACGATTAGATTAGATCTAAGTCGTGCACATGATGCACCCTTCGATTAGATTAGATCTATCGAGTATATGATACGCATCATTGTTTAAATTAGATCTAAATCACGTCAACTCTAATGCCTACCGTGCCGTGATACCTATCACTACCTCGATCACATGTGTTGTTAAATTTGCCAAAGCAGAGCAACACATATTATCTTGGTAGGGTACGGAGGGACAATCTTGGTCTCGCTTATCAACGCATGGGCGAATACAAACTCAATTAGATTGAGTATTCCTAGTTAACTCGGTTGGATCGAGTACAACTATAGGCATTCTTCCAATGGTTGGAAAGATAGGACATAAATCACATTTATATTAATTCTTGGGTGTATTAGCCAAAGCTAACTCAAGTTTTAATATAACTGCGGATAATGATCGAATAAACAAGAGTTTCATAGAGATGTAATTAGTAAATCGTTATCTACCGATCATACTAAATCTTGGGCGTATTAGCCAAAGTTAACTCAAGGGTTAGTATGATGTGGATCTTGTCCCACATGAATTATAGAATTCAGTGGGAGTATCATTTAATTAAAGGCCTAATTAAATGATTTAAAAGAATATGATATTTATTTTCTGCATTTTTCTGTTGTAGATAACCATGACGTCGAATACGAACACCTTCTCTCTGCGTTCTGTCCTTGAGAAGGACAAGCTCAACGGAACAAATTTCCTGGACTGGTACAGGAATTTGAGAATAGTTCTCACCCAGGAACGTAAACTGTACGTTCTGGAGCAGCCCATTGATAACCATGATTTTGGCTATATTATCTTGATTCATAATGCACATTTTTAATGGTCATTTTACAGCATAATATCACATTTAGATTCCATTTCATAATTTGCATGTGATCTTGGACTTAATTGCAAATTAGCTTATTTTCATGGTATTTTGGTGCTAATATTTGTTTATTATTTTGTAGGCATCAAAAGGGTCATGGACCTGATCAAATCAGACCGCATTTGGGCTTAAATCAAGGGCTTAATGAGGCGATTACACCTTGGAGCTGTTTGGACCGTTCATCTACAATCAAGCAGATCTGAGCCATCCGTCAAGCATTTGGTCTATCCGACCTAATGAGGAGCAGATCCAGTCCATTGATGAAGATCCGGAAGTTTTAATTCAGATCCGAGATGATCCAACCGTTGATCGAGCCCAAATCAATCTTAACCGTCCGATCAGATGAGGAGAGGTTTAAAATGTTTGAGAAGCTACAGTGCTTCCTTGAGCTCGGCATCGCGATTTTCTCCACAGTGCCATCTTCTTCCCCGCTGCGACGCCGGTGTTCCCTATCCTCTTCCAGATCTACTTCTCAGTGAGTCTCATTGGCGTTGGAACTTCCATCCGTTGGCTTCCAAATCTTGATCCTCTGCACGCGCCGGCGATTTCCTCTCCGGAGCTCAGATTTGTTCGATTCCTCTGTTTCAGCCATCAGCGGAGGTGTTTCTCTGTTGATAGTGGCTCGCTCTCAATCTGAGAGTATCGATCCAGAGAATTCAGATTTCAGATCTGCAGAATTTCGAGTTTGGCATATTCATTCTTCACCAGCTTTTCCGGGAAGATTGTCTTTGGTCCTGGAGAATACTGAACTGAGTTCAGTGGTCGATAGCTCCTTCTCCAAATTCGAAGTGAGGTTACATTAAGGATTCTTGTGTGACAGCAAGGAAAGGCTCATTAGAAGAGTGGATTTGAATAGAGATGGTTTAGATTTCGATTTTGCAGTTTATTGATTTTGTTAGTCTGTTCTCTTTAAATTTTGCTCTTTAATTCATTGTTTCTTCAAATCTGAATTGAGTAGTTGTAGTTCTGTCCCTTTAGATTTCAATTCTGCAAATAGAATCTATTTCATTTAATTTTCTAGCTGGGAATTTGCACTTTTGTTTTTGAACTTTCAATTTCAGCAATTGTAGTTTGTGACAAGTTCTTGCACATGTAATTTCTGCAATTTTAATTCTGTTATATCTCCTTTAGCTTCTAAATCATAGAGTATGTTAGTTTTCTTTAGCTAGAATTTAAACATTGCTTAGGATTAGATTTATTAGCTTCATTTCAATTCTTAATTCAGGATTTGAACTAAAACTAAACATTCCAATTTTATCAGGAGAAACCCTCAAAAGAAAAAAAATAATTCTAGTCTAAAATCATACATTCTACTATTAGTTTCCTTGTGAAATTCGACTTGGGTCTCGTACTACATCATTGTTTTTATGAATAGAATTAAATGTTAATTTGATAAGCCTAATAGTGACACGTAGTAAATTACATGCTTATCACCCATTCCGGAGGCTCCTCCTGCCAATGCCCCGTGAGTTGACAAAGATGCTTACAAGAAGCATCAAGATGACGCATTAGATGTGTCCTGTCTAATGCTCGCGACCATGAACTCTGAGCTTCAGAAGCAACATGAGTTAATGGGCGCTTACGATATGGTTGAACATCTTCGTCAACTATATCAAGGAAAAGCGAGGCATGAGAGATTTGAGATCTCAAGGGCACTGTTTCAGTGCAAGATGTCAGATGGGGCTCCCGTAGGCCCATATGTACTCAAAATGATTGGGTACATAGAAAACCTATAGAGGTTGGGATTCCCGCTTGGCCAAGAGCTGGCCACTGACCTGATCTTGCAATCCTTGCCGGATAGCTATAGTCAGTTCGTTCTAAACTACAATATGAACGAAATTGACAAGCCACTGCCCGAGCTGCTTAGCATGTTAAGAACTGCTGAGCTGAACCTTAAGAAGGCAAAGCCCCACTCTGTTCTGATGGTTCAGAAACACAAGGGCAAGGGCAAACCCAAAGGCAAAGGAAAGTCCCAAGCCAAGGGCAAAGGCAAGGCACTGAAGCCTAAAGGAGGGGTCGCCAAGGATGCTACCTGCTTCCACTGCGGTCAGACAGGGCACTGGAAGAGGAACTGCAAGGTGTACCTGGAAGATCTTAAGAAGAAGCGAAGTGAGACTTCCACTTCAGGTATATACGTTATAGAAGTCAATCTATCTATTTCTTCATCATGGGTATTAGATACCGGATGTGCATCTCACATTTGTACTAATGTGCAGGCGCTGAGAAATAGCAGGGCATTGACGAAGGGCGAGGTGGACATACGCGTAGGCAATGGAGCACGGGTTGCTGCTGTTGCTGTAGGGACTTATTTTCTATCTCTGCCCTCTGGGCTTGTATTAGAGTTGGATGATTGTTGTTATGTGCCTGCATTAACTAAGAACATAATTTCAGTTTCTTGTTTGGACAAGAATGGTTTCTCTTTTATTATAAAGGACAAATGTTGTTCTGTTTATTTAAAAGATATGTTCTATTGTAGTACACCTCTGATGAACGGACTCTACATTCTAGATCTTGAAAGCCCTATCTATAACATAAATACCAAGAGGTTCAAGTCAAATGACCTGAACCAAACCTATCTCTGGCACTGTCGCTTAGGTCATATAAATGACAAGCGCTTATCCCAACTCCATAAGGATGGTTTGCTAGACTCATTTGATTTTGAATCTTATGAGACGTGCGAGTCATGCCTGCTAGGCAAGATGACCAAGACTCCCTTTAGTGGGCATAGCGAAAGGGAGACTGATTTGTTAGGACTCATACATAGTGATGTATGTGGCCCTTTCAATGTCGCTGCTAGAGGCGGTTATAGGTACTTCATCACATTTACTAATGACTTCAGTAGATATGGTTATGTGTACTTGATGACACATAAGTCAGAATCTTTTGAAAAGTTCAAAGAATTCAAGAATGAAGTACAGAACCAGCTTGGCAACAGTATTAAGATACTTCGATCAGATCGAGGTGGAGAATAGCTTAGCCATGTGTTTCGTGACTACCTAGCTGAGTGTGGGATTCTATCCCAACTCACTCCTCCTGGAACACCACAGTGGAATGGTGTATCCAAAAGGAGAAATCGTACCCTATTAGATATGGTACGATCTATGATGAGTCACACAGATCTTCCGACATACCTTTGGGGCTATGCTCTAGACACGGCAGCTTTTATACTCAACCGAGTTCCATCCAAGGCCGTTATAAAGACACCATATAGGATATGGACTGGAAGAGATGATCAGGTGTCTTTCATGAGGATTTGGGGTTGTGAGGCTTACGTTCGACGTCAAGTCTCAGACAAGTTAGGACCCAAATCTGACATGTGCTACTTTATTGGATATCCCAAGGAAACTAAGGGATATTACTTCTACATTCCCAGTCAGCACAAGGTAGTTGTGGCAAGACTGAGGTCTTTCTAGAAAGGGACTTTATTTCTAGAAAGACTAGTGGGAGTACGTTCGATCTTGAAGAAGTTCAAGATGCGAACAATAGCACTGAAGCCTCGATGGAAGTTGAACTGGAACCACAAAGTGTTGTGGATGATGTTGTTCCACAAGGAGTTTAGGAACAACAACCAGTTCAAGTAGACATACCTCTTCGCAGGTCTGATAGGGTACGTCGTCAGCCTGAGAGATACTCATTTCTCTTGTCTGACCATGATGACGTTATGCTCATAGATGATGAGCCTACCACCTATCAGGAAGCTGTGATGAGACCAGATTCCGAGAAATGGCTAGAGGCCATGAGATCCGAGATGAAATCCATGTACACCAACCAAGTATGGACTTTGGTTGATCCACCTGAAGGGGTAAAACTCATTGGGTGTAAGTGGGTCTTTAAGAGAAAGACTGACATGGATGGACTTATCTATAAGGGTCGCTTGGTAGCTAAAGGTTTCAAGCAGATTCATGGTATTGACTATGATGAAACATTTTCTCCAGTAGCGATGTTTAATTCCATTCGGATCATGCTTGCTATTGCAGCTTACCATGACTATGAGATATGGCAGATGGATGTCAAAACCGCGTTTCTGAATAGAAACCTGCTCGAGGATGTGTACATGACACAACCTGAGGGTTTTGTGGATCCACAGCATACTAGTAGAGTATGCAAACTGCATAGGTCCATTTATGGATTAAAGCAAGCTTCTCGGAGCTGGAATCTTCGATTCGATGATGCGATCAAACAGTTTGGTTTCATCAAGAACGAAGATGAGCCTTGTGTCTACAAGAAGGTTGTAGGGGGCATAGTTGTCTTCCTCATATTGTATGTGGATGACATACTACTCATTGGGAAGGACATCCCTATGCTTCAGTCTGTCAAGACCTGGCTAGGGAGTTGCTTCTCAATGAAGGACTTAGGTGAGACATCCCGCATTCTAGGGATTCAGATCTATAGAGATTGATCTAAGAGATTGCTTGGCCTAAGTCAGAGTACATACATTGACAAGGTACTCCTTCGGTTTGCCATGCAGAACTCCAAGAAGGGATTTCTGCCGATGTCACATGGCGTGAGTCTTTTGAAGACTCAAAGTCCCTCTTCTAGAGAGGAGAGAGACCGCATGGATCAGATCCCTTATGCCTCAGCCATAGGATCGATCATGTACGCCATGCTATGTACTCGACCTGATGTCTCGTATGCTTTGAGCATGACGAGATAGATCCAGGTGAAAGTCACTGGATAGCGGTCAAGAATATTCTTAAGTACTTAAGAAGGACTAAAGAATATTTCTTGATATATGGAGGCAATGATGAGCTAGCTGTAAAGGGTTACAGTGATGCTAGCTTCCAGACCGACCAGGATGACTATAGATCGCAGTCGGGGTTCGTATTTTGCATTAATGGTGGTGTTGTCAGCTGGAAGAGTTCGAAGATACAGTAGCTGATTCTACAACAGAAGCCGAGTACATTGCTGCATCAGAGGCAGCAAAGGAGGCAGTTTGGATCCGCAAGTTCATCACTGAACTTGGGGTGGTTCCTAGCATCGCTGATCCAGTTGAGCTCTATTGTGACAACAATGGAGCTATAGCACAGGCGAAGGAACCTCGCTCACACCAGCGGACCAAGCACATACTACGGCGCTTCCATCTCATTCGAGAGATTATCGATAGAGGAGATGTGAAGATTTGCAGAGTACCTACAGAGGCTAACATCGCAGATCCCTTGACCAAGGCTTTGGCACAGAGAAAGCATGATGGTCACACTAGGTCATTGGGGCTTAGAGCCTACAATAATTGACGATAGTGCTAGTGGGAGATTGTTAGTTAGAGCCCTAGAGCCAATCATTTGATGATTGTATTATGGACTTATTATATCATATTCTTATATATAAAATAAAGGCATTTGTTTTGGTTATTATACTTACTTGTATTGGTGCCAAATAAATTAAGTATAATAGCGTCCTTGAGTAGAAGGTTCTCACCTATATCAATCGGTTAGTTGAACCGATAGTGAGATAATATAGGGAACACTACTCTTAATCATTCCTAGTCGAGTATTAACATTCAGGGACAATGTTAATGCGACGAGACTAGCATGTAGGTCAACTCGATGACTTGATCTCACAAGTCATGGATATGGAGATATCAAGTTGACACATAGGTATGCATTGGAGAATGTATACTGAATGCCCCGCCATGAGAAAGTATCATGGATCGTTATATGAGTGTCATATACTTTCTCATGTGGCTATTAGTATGACTACTAGTCCTTAGACCTGAAGTCACCATGGATCCCTACATAAGGAGTTATGTACTTTGGTTTCATCAAACGTCACTCGTAACTGGGTGGACTATAAAGGTGATTACTGGATATGTAACGAATTATGCAGAGGGATGTGAGTGATGTAGATGGGATCTATCCCTCCTATATGACGAGAGCGACATCAATATTCTTGATAGAGTGAGACCACGAAGTGCATGACCATGTCCAAATGAGTTAATATGAGATATTGAGCTCATTTGATTTAGTGAGTCTACTTGGAGATCAAGATTTAGATTGATTAGAGGATGACATGGTCTATTCCTCACATTGATCAATCTAGATGTCTTGGATAGAAGGACACTTGTCATATATTGTGAGGAGTCACAACTAGTAGTCACAAGGTGATGTTGGATCTCAACATTCTTGTAACTTGGGTAGTAATGATGTGTTGCTAGATACCGCTCATTACTTATGCTCCTAAATGGGGTTAGGGGCATTGCCAACGTTACGAGAACCTATAGGGTCACACACTAAGGACAATTAGATGGAGATTAGGTTCATATGATGAACCAAGAGGATTAGATTCATTTGATGAATCAAATTAGATTAAGAGTAATCCTAATTGGGCTAATTGAGTTGGACTCAAGTTGATTCATGTGTTCAATGAGTCTAATTTAGATTATGACTCATTGAATCAATTTAATTAAATGAATTAGATTCATTATATTAAATTGGCTTGAATTAAATGGTTGGATTAGATCAACCATGAGAGAGATCAAGTCAAGTTTGACTTGACTTGAGAGGAAGATGAAGAGTTAAATTTGACTTGACTTTATGCCACATCATTTGTGACTTGGCATTAAGTGGCCAATGATGAGGTGCCACATCATCATGTTTAGCACATGTGTGTGCCACCTCATGGAGGTTACAAATCTCTTTAATGGCCACACTTAATGCAAAATGGGGGTTACACTTTGTGAAAGTGGCCGGCCACTTTTGTGGTGAATGTGAATTCATTTTTTCATTCAAGGCAATTCACATCTTCTTCTTCCTCAAGCTCTCCCTCTCCTCCTATCTTGGCCGAGCACCCTAGGTGCTAGCACACCTTGTTTGGTCCTTCTCCATCTTGTGTGTTCGTGTGGATACGTGTAGAGGATTGTCTACGTTGACAATCTTGAGATCCGGTAAGCCGTTGGACTAGCGCGATAGCGAAGGGCATCGCATCGAGGGTAATACTCTTATCTAGAGAAGATCTAGAGTTTGTAAACTCGTACTCGTATTTTATTTTATTTTTCTTTGCACGGATCCGGTGGCTGGGGCTTTCGAGGTTTCCGCGACGCGAAAACGCGGTTTTCGCTGTCCGAAAAACCCAATAGTGGTAACCCTATGCGGAAAGCCTTGGCGGGTCGATGTCTTCGGGCTAAAATCCTAGGGGGCAGTAACCCTAGGTTGAAATCCTGGTGTCGCGAACCGGGTGGAAGACTGTACGGGTCGTGGACCGGACGTCCAGCATGAAGACCAGTAGACTCAAGCGCCGAGAAAAAGTCTAGTCGGTCTAGAGGACCAAACTGGCAAAAGGTAAACTCTCCTGAGTGGAGTAGGTGAGGACGCCTTTCCCGGAAGAGAGAACAGTAGGCGTCGTTTCGACCTAGGGTTTTCGGTTGGAAATCCGAAGTCAGAACCGGACAGTCTGGAGACTGTCGAACAATTCATTTAATAAATTTATATGTGCTAACTTTGTTTTGTAGGATATGTTTGTGTTTTGGGGCTAACATGTCTTGCAGGTACAAAAGAACAAGATTTTCCCTTGGATGAACAGTATCCGAGGCGCCTCCATAGAGCTTGGAGGCACCTCGGGTGCAAAGGGGTAAGCAGGCTGCGAAATGAAGATGGAGGCGCCTCAAGGGAGTCTGAGGCGCCTTGGACACTGCCTTTGAGGCGACTCAGATGGTTGATTGAGGCGCCTCCAGGCTGGATAAGCAGCAGGTAGTGAAGGCTTATCGCAGCGCAGGAAGAGGGATAAACTTTTGTGTTTGACGCACCTCTATAGGGCATTGGAGGCGCCTCCAACAGCCTATTTAAGGCTTCTTCGACCATCAGGTAGAGACAACAATTCTCAAGTGATCCTACTACAACATGCTATTAACGAGACGCTCCGACTAAGTTACAACAAGTCTCCAACAACCCGGAGCTTCATTTCTCTAAATTTTGTTGCCGGTATAGCTTTATTATTTCAATTTTATAATACTGAATCTGTACTTTGCTATTTGATAGTGAATTGCCCAAAGTAAATGCTCAACGAGCGTGAGTCTTCGAGTAGGAGTCGCCCAAGGCTCCGAACCAAGTTAAAATTTGGGTTGTTTTGTGTGTTTGTCTCTAATTTATTCCGCTGCTTCACTCTCGTCAAGTTTTCCGATTATGAAACGCGTGAAAGCCACGAGCGTTATTCACCCCCCCCTCCCTTCTAGCGCGATCTCGATCCAACACTATCTAGTTAATCTCCTGCACACTTGGTAAGATGGTTAGATCACAACAATATCTAACTTAACTTACTTGTCATTCATCAAAACCTGAGTTAGACCGTTAGTGCAAACTGCACCAACAGTAGCAATCGATTACCTCTCAGTTCACCACGGGCAATTAGAGCTTGGATATGTACGTGGTTCTGCTATTGTATTCTAGGAAAAAAACATCCATCATAACCTCAAAGTACAGCTAGAGGATGAAGAATCTATTTTAAGGAAATGTTAGCACGCATGTCTCAATGACTTGGGAGTCGACACTCGATGACTCGGCGCTCGGTAGTCAATGACTCAGCACTCAATAGTCGACACTCGACAGTAGGTGACTCAACACTTGACAGTCAGTGACTCAGCACTCAATCACTCTGCAGTCGACACTCGACAGTCAATCACATAGGGCAACCCAATTTTTCAATCAACTCAGTTATCTCAAGTAGTTCTTTCTTATCTACTTGGCAGTTTGAGATTATCAACTTATGTCACTCAACAGATAAGTCTAAATTTTGTATTGTAAATTCAGAATATTTCGTTCTTTCTTCGACAAGATTATCTAAATTTTGTATTGTAAATTCAGAATATTTCCTTCTTTCTCTGACAAGATTATCCAACACATTTTTCTACTTCCAAAACATGATTAACTTGAAAGGGTAGAAGAATATTGAAATATACTACTTGGAAGATAACAAGAGTTTCTACCTTATATAAAATTTATAAATTAGAAGAATTAAACTTTTTTAAAAAAAAAAATCCTCCATTGATCTAATTTTAAATCATTTTGATGATTTAATCTTAAAAGACTTCACTAATGACCTCATTATTGAAGATCCTTTAGTGATGATTTTTAAAGGGCCTTCTTATAAATTAATTAAGAGCAATCGGTTCAACCTCAATGCCATAATTTTTGTAGCATTTAGTGACCTCTTTCCCAAGATGGATGAACTTTTAATTGTATCCTATAAGGAATCCCTTGATGATCTTTAACTCGAGTCGTCCACTAGACGTCTTGACGATCCTTTACTTGAGCCTCTTAAAAAGCTGATAGTGACCCTAATTACTCAAAGCTGTTAAAGAACCTCGATCTTATAAACTTAAAAGAATTAATTTGCTAATTTGTCCCCTTCATTAATGTCATCTCGCTTTCTACTAATTAAAACTTAGCATTAGAAATTAAAAAATGTGTTATCGTATCTTAAAGAACCAAAATACGAAACAAGACAAATAAAAAATAATGAGACAAGAATGAATGATGCCAATTCTAAAATTGATAAATCAATGAGGACTTCAATTAGTAATTATCTTTTTATAATTATTCATGACTCTAAAGAATTAATTTCTTTTCCAATTGTATCCCCTAGACTTAGAGCATTTGAGTGCACATGGCATGCCCATACTAACATAGAAATTATATATATAATACAAAGTAGTTAATTAGAGATAAGATTGATTATTCTCTTGCATGTATGCATAAACCTAAGTAGGTCTCGTGCGGCCGATAAGATGGGAATGAATTATCCTGAAAAAAAAACAAAAATAACTTTTCTCGAAACTTCTAACTTAAGTAAGATAAACACTTTAAAAAGATGAAACTAAATTGCATAAAAAAGAGTACGAGACACGAAGGATTTACTTGGTTTGTAATCATGGAAGTTATTAATTCAAGGTAAATGAAGCTCAACTAATCAATTCCTTCTTCAACATAAGTCGGAGGTGGAGAAGCCTTGTACAGAACGTTGAACACATAGACAAATGAAGAATAGAGTGAAATAATTCGAATACAGAAAGTGTTGTTCGAAATGAAGAAGACCAAGGCTCTATTTATAGCCCACTGGTTGAATCTGACTGTTTGCTGACATGGCACGATCCGGGCGCCCGGATCCTCTCCGGGCGCCCCCAACGTGGCAAACTTTATCAACACGCAACGGTCTTCGCAATGACTTTGTGATTGATTTTTCATCTTCGGGCACTTGGACCATATTCGAGCGCCGAACCGGTGCTGAAGTTGACCCAAAAGTTGATCCACAGCGACGAGGCATGCTTCTGGCACCTTGGTGGTTCGGGCACCTGAACCATCTTGTCCAAGCACCTAGACCAACTTGTTCAGGAGCCCAAACAGTTCGAGCGCCCAGACTTGTCTACTTCATGTTGACCGTCCGACGCCTTCTCCGATCACTGGCTTTGTCTTCGATCGCTTAGGTGATGCTCCGACCCTCCACAGTTGAGCTCACCCAAACCCAACTTCGGCATTCTCCTCGAGCAGGCTTCCTCTCCGGCTTCTCGTCCCTCGGAAGCATCGCGTGCGTCCTTCTTTCTCCACTGGTGCACTCTTACACAGCTTCCCGTCCCTCGAATGCACTGAGCCCGTCGACTCTATTCCCGTGCCATCGTTCTCGTCCGCCGCGTCTTCCACTCGACTTCGTGCGTTCGTAAGTCTCTCCACACTCAGATGCAAGACATCAAATAACACAGAGTCTAACTTGACTTGGTTGATTGCATTAAAACTGACACGAGGTACTTAAAATCTCCCCCTTTTTGATATGATCAACCCAAGTTAAGTTGGGGTTAAAAAGAATAGTATAATAATTGCAATTAATAAACATTTAATGCAATTAAAACAATTAATATGCAAAAAAAAAATAAATGTACCTCTCCCTAGACTTAATCTAATATTCTCCTCTTTTGATTACATCAAAAATAGGGGTACTTATATAAAAAATCTGTGAAAAATTCTAAGGGCTACTAAAATAATGATCAATACTTAGAAAAATTTTGAGATTTTTTTTAAAAAAACTGAATTTTTGTGATTTAAAAGTTTGATTTAGAAAAACAAATTTTAAAATTATTTTAATCATTGAAAAATTCTATATTTTTTAACAGTTAAATATATTTATCTAAAATTGTGATAAAATTTTCATGAATTAACAAAATTAAATTAAGTAGATAATTTAATTATTCTATTCATAGAGATTTGTTATTGAAAAAATATTTAAAAATAGATTTTGAGCTTGAAAATTTTTAAAAAATTTTGCTGTGAATGTAAAAATCAAAAGTATTTCTGAAAAAAATAAAGTTTTGAAAACTAAATGTTTGAGAATTTATAATATTAAAAATTAGTATTTTGACAAAAAAAATTAGTAGAAAATTAAATAAGAAGAAATTTTAACAAAATCTTATTTTATAGAAAACATGATGTTTTTCACAAAAAAAAAATCAAATTTTTAAAAATTATTTTGTGAAATAATTTTAATTTTAAAATTATAATTTCTGTTGAAAAACTCATAAAAAATAATACAGTAGTAAAAAAAATTATAAATTTTCCTAAATATAAGTAATAAAATCCTTTATCTCAGAAAAATTCCGATCTAATTAATTTCAAAGAGAAATGATGTGAAAGAATTTATTTGAATAGTTAGATAATAAAATATATTAAATCAAATTAAAATTAACACATGCATGAAAATTTAATATAAACATAATTTTGAAACTCAATATAGATTCCGACATACTAAATTAATTAATTACTTTCTAGGAATAAATTTTTTTATAATTTTTTTAATTTGATTCTTGTGATATTTGAAATATCAATTTAGCCCTGAATAATTCCTAGAACTATGAACCTGATTCTTTTCAGGTTGTTCTATTTAATCCCTTAATTTTTCATTTTTAATTTTTAACTTATCAAAATCTTCTAATCGACACGATGTTGCTAAAGTTAATTTTAATTCTTCATTTTCCTTTTTAAATTGTTCATTTTCCATTTCTAATTTACAAAAATTTTTAGGTAGCATATTTATAAATTTATATAATTTGCTAGGAGGTAGAGATCGTACATGACTTACCTTGTCGATCTCGTTATCTGACACTCCCTCTATATTGCTATTTTGTTCCGAAGTGGCTCCTCCTTCGTCGATGATCTCCAAACTCATTTCAAATGAACTCGCTTTGTCATCATCTTGGTGAGTTGCCATCAGCACAAGTCCGGCGTAGGCTTCAATCTCCGACTCTGATGACGACGTTTTGTCCCATGTCACCTTTAGATTCTTGTGCTTTTTCTGGGTCGATTTTTTATTCTTGTCTTTGTCCTTCAGTTTTGGGCAGTTATCCTTGATGTGCCCTTCTTCTTTGCAATTATAGCATTGCACCTTTCATTTGTTTCCTGACATTTTCTTGGCTTACGACTTGTTAGACTTAAAATTTACTAAATTTTCTTACCATGAAAGTAGCTTCGTTTTCGTCAAGCGATGTATCTGAATCTAGTTCGCCTTTCTAGTTAGCCTTCAGTGCTAGGTTTTGAGCCTTCTTTTCTTTATTCTTTATGTCTACACATCTTGATTCGAGAAGTTCAAAAGTAGAAAATAAATTTTCTAAGATACTCATCTCGAGGTCCTTAGAGATGTAGAACGAGTCAACTATCGAAGTCCACTCAGGTGTTCTCGGAAATGCATTTAAAGCGTACCTTAACGAATCTTAGTTTGTTACCATTTCTCTTATATTCGTGAGTCTGGTGATTAACTCCTTGATCCTCGAGTGTAGATGTGCGACTGTTTCGCCTTCTTCCATCTGGAGGTTGATGATTTGGTTCCGAAGTAGGTCCCATCTTGCGAGTTTCGCCTCTGAGGTACCTTCGTGCAGTTCCAGGAATTTCTCCCAAAGCTCTTTGGCTGACTCATAGTCTCCAATCTGGTTGACTTCTTGTTGTGGTAAAATACTTAGCAGATGGAATTCTGCCTTTCCATTTACCACGAAGTCAGCTTGCACCTGCTTCGTCCACAAAATATTCTTTTTTACCAGTTCCTTGCTGATCCTTAGGTGTTACAAAACTATATTTTATAATTAAAACTAAATCAAAATCAGTTTTGAAGAATACCTCCATCTTCTTTTTCAAGTGACGAACTCTCCCTCGAACTTAGGCGGGTAGATGCTTGGTCCGATCATTCTTGTGTGCTTTGGTTGGCGATTAGTCCTTCTGAAGTGTCCTCGCTCTAATACTAATTGTAGGTCCCGTACGGTCGATAAGAGGGGGTGAATTGCCCTAAAAAAATAAAAACAACCTTTCATAGAACTTCTAACTTAAGTAAGATAAACAGTAAAAAGATGAAACTAAATTGCATAAAAAACAAAGGGTTTACTTGGTTTGCAACAGGGGAGGTTGCTAATCCAAGGCAAATGAAGCTCAACTAATCTACTCCTTTGACACAAATCGGAGGTGGAGAAGCCTCGTACACAACATTAATGCATAGACAGATGAATAATCGAGTGAAATAATTTGAATACAGAAAGTGTTGTTTGAAATGAAGAAGATCAGTGCTCTATTTATAGTCCACTGGTCAAATATGATCGTTTACTAACGTGGCCCGATCCGAACGTCCGGACCCTCTCCAGGCACCCCAGCGTGGCAAACTTTATCGTCATGCAACGATCTTTGCAATGGCTTTAAGATTGATTTTTCATTTTCGGGCGCCTGGACTATGTCCGGCCACCCGAATCGGTGCTAACATGGGCCCAAAAGTTGATCCGCAGCGACAAGGAGCCCTTCGAGCACCCTGGTGGTCCGGGCGGCTAGACCATCTTGTCCAGGTACCCAGACGGTCTGAGCACTCAGACCATTTGGTCCAGGAACCCGGAGAGGTCAACTTCGTGCTAGCCATCCAACGCCTTCTCTGATCGCTGGCTTCATCTCCGGTCTCTTGGATGATACACTGACCTTTTTCTCGAGCAGGCTTCCACTCCTGTTTCTTGTCCCTAGAAAGCCCCACTCGTGTCCTTCTGGCTCCACCGGTGTACTCTTCCGCTGCTTCCTATTCCTCGGATGCACCGAGCCTATCGACTCTATTCCCGTGTCATCCTTCTCGTCAGCCGCATCTTCCGCTTGACTTCTTGCATTCCAAAGTCTTTGCACACTCAGACGCAAGGCATCAAATAACGTAGAGTCTAAATTGACTTGGTTGATTACATCAAAATCGACACGGGGTACTTACAGAATATATATAGCAGTTGAATCTTTAACAATGTGTGGTCAAGGGATATTCTAGGACATATGGCCAACAGAGATGATAAGAAGGCTTATTATACATCCAAGGATTTGATGACATACTAATCAAATCCCTCCGAGCTGCTAATTTATGTATAAATATTAAGGAGACATGCCAGACCCTGAGGAAATACGAAGTCAAGCTCAACCCCAACAAATGCTTATTGGGGGCTAAGAGGGGACACTTCTTGGTTACTTTGTGACTGATCGGAGAATCGAAGACAACCCAAGCAATGTGAAGGCCCTCCAAGATATGCCCCACCACACAATCTAAAGGAATTAAGCTCAACGTCTAACTGGATGCATTATGGCTCTCTCCCGGTTCATCTCAAAGTCATTCAATCAGAGTTTAGAAAGTACTTCATCGAGCCATAAAATTACAATGGGGCATTGAATGTGATAAAGCGCTGGCGGAGCTTAATAATTACTTATCTTCTTTACCTATACTCAAGAAGCTCTTCGTCGGTGAGCCACTATGGATATACTTGTCTTCCAACAAAATGGCTATCAGGTCAGCATTGGTCAATGAATAGTAGCTGGTGTATTTTTTAAGTCATTTATTGAAGATGCTGAATACTGCTACACTGCTCTCAAGAAATTGACATACGGGTTGATTTTAGCCGTTCGAAGGTTACACCCTTACTTTCTCTCTCACCCCATAATTTTTTTAACTAATAGCACACTAGGCCGAGTACTCATCAATCCAGAGGCGTTCGAAAGATTAATCAAGTGGACTACAGAGTTAAGTGAATACGACATACAATACCAACCCTGAGTGACCATCAAAGCTGAGGTTGTAGCTAATGTTGTGACAGAGATGCAAAATCCTGAGCTAGAGAAAATTTGGAAAATTTATATGGACGGATTGTCCACTCTACATGGTAGTGGAGTTCGAATCCTTTTGATACCACAGCATGAAGATAGAATGCAACTGTTTGTTTGACTAGACTATTGATCCACTAATAATGAAGTAGAGCAAGAGGCAGTGATAGCTATTCTGTAGGCAGTGAGACATGTAGGAGCTGCCCGGGTCCTAATTTACTTGGATTCTCAATTAGCATCTCAACAACTCTCGGGTAATTTCGGGATAAATAATGAACGATTAAAGTCATATGCTTCTACATTTGAAAATTTGAAGTTGGGGTTTCAAGAGGTGGTGTTACAGGAAATTCCTCGAGCAGAGAATATGCAGATGAGATACCTAAGTTGGCTAGTTCCTTGAGCCCTTGGTCGATGGATAAACCAATCAAGCAAACACTATTGGTAGCTCATATCGAATGACCAGTTGTAGCAAAAATCTAAAGTGATTGGCGAGCACCATTGATTACCTTCCTCCGACAGGGAAGTTTACTAGCCGACCAAGAGCAAGCATGTATGATAAAAAAGTGAGTCAATTAGTTCACATTTATTGGAGATCATTTATATAAGAGAGCATTTTCATGCCCGCTGCTTAAATGTATCAAATCGGATAATGTCTAGTACATTTTGCAAGAAGTACATCAGGGTTCATGTGGAAGCCATCTGGGTAGCCAGTCACTCGCACGGAAGATTTTGTTAGCTAGATATTTTGGTCCACTTTGCAAGCGGACTCGACTCAACTTGTATCACTTGTTTATCATGTCAAAACATCAAAACATATCGCATTGACCCACGGAATTATTGAAGACATCAATATCGCTTGCCCATGTTGGATCTCATAGTTGTTTTGATGTGATCAACCAAGTTAGGTTAAGTACTGTTTGGCTTTGATCCCTGTGTCTAAGTGTACAAGAGCTTAGGAGCACAAGAAGTTGAGCAGAAGACGCAGCTAGCAAAAAGAATGGCACGGGAAGGGAGCTGACGGGCTTGGTGCATCTGAGGGACAAAAGGGTTGTGGAAGAGCATACCGGTGGACTAGAAGAATGTATGCGACGTACGAGGGATAAGAAGCCGAAGCGGAAGCATGCTCGAGGAGAAGGCTGGAAATTGGGTTTAGGTGAGCCCTATTTTGTTTGGCCACAATCACCCAGGCGATCGGAGCAGCAATGGAGCAGAGAGAGACTGTAAAGGCTGCTGAAGACGCCTTCTATGGGAATAGAAGGCACCTTCGAGGCGTGCTAGCGCCTCCACCACTTTCAGGCGGAAGGTGCCTTCCATAAGCATGGAAGGCACCCTCCATACGCAAGGAAGGCACCCTCCATGAGTATGGAAGGCGCCTTCGGCTAGTCAAACTAGACATTGGCAGTGGATAAAGCTTTATCCACTGTGCCTCGCTGGAGGCCCTCGGCCTGCGGATAAGATTTTCCAAGGGCTATAAAAAGACTCCTGGACCTAGGAAATTGATAACAACTTCTGTAATCAATTTCTTAGTCTTTTCTGAGCTTTTCATAGATTGTAAGAGGCTTCTCCGCCTACACAAAGGAGATATTTCTAGTGGAGTTTTGCAACCGGATTAGCAACCACCTAGGTTGTAACCAAGTTAAATCTGTTAGCCTCTTTTAATTATATTAGTTGTTCATTTTTGAGTTTATAATTATTATGATAGTACTACTAATCTTAGTTGGAACAAGGAAAGGTTTTGTTTTTTTTTAACAGATGTTGCGCCCTCTAGCTGGCCCTGCCACTGTGCCAACAGCCCATTCACTAGTGGGAATGGATATCGTAGGGTCTTTCCCAATAGCATCCAGCCAGAGGAAATTCCTCCTCATAGTAGTGGATTACTTCTCCAAGTGGGTGAAGCTGAGCCACTAGCTAGAATAACAGAGTAGATGATCATCAAGTTTCTATGGAAAAACATCGTGAGTCAGTTCGGTATTCCTTACAAGATTATCTTTGATAATGGAAGGCAGTTCTTAGGGCGGAGGATAAGAGAATGGTGCATGAGTTATGGCACTCTGCAAGTTTTAACTTTCATGGCATATCCCCAAAGCAACGACCAGGCAGAAGTTACCAACAGAGAAATTATCAAAGCATTCAAAACCCGGCTTGACCATCTCGGAGGAAGTTGGGTCGAGGAACTTCCAGTGTATTATGGACTTATCGCACTATACCTCGGGAGGCCACAGGCATAACCCATTTTCATTTAATGTACGAAGGAGAGGCAGTTATACCAGTGGAAATTGATGTTGAGTCTTATAGGAGACAATTATATGATGAAGATAATTCTGATCGTTGTCTTATGGAGCTAGATCTTATAGAGAAATCAGAGACAAAGCAATAGCTCGACTGATGGCCTACCGACAGCGTATAAAGCAAAACTATAATCGAAGGTCATCCCGAGATTTTTTCAGATCGACGACCTAGTATGGAAAAGAATAAAGTCAATCGGCGAGGTCAACAAATTGAAACCACAGTCAGGTGGGCCATATAAGGTGGTGTTGCAACTCAACTTGGGTTCCTATTACCTGCAAGATACAAATGGGAAAAACTTATATTGACCGTGGAGTGCAAACCATCTACAGGCCTATCAAGCTTAAAAGTACATTTGTACTAAATTTAAGTAGTTTGTAAAAGCTTATATGCTCAATGAATGTAGGCGAGTTCAAATTGATATATCCAAGTCCCAGACTCTCGCATCGATCGACCAAGTGATAAGTGAGCTTGCTCTCACGACTAAGTCCTAGACTCTCGCACTGATCGACCGAGTTATAAATGTAAAATACCGAAAACAGGAGGATATGAATAAAGGAATTTTCCGGAATTTTTGGAAATTTTTTGGGAATTTTTCAGAGGTCGTACGGACGAGTTGACGGGGATAAAAACGGGATCCGGAAAAGCCTGTTTAGGCGACCCGTTTAAGCGAGGAAATGTTTATATTTACATTTCCTTTTCTTAATTTCTTTTTATTCCCGTTTCTTTTTCCTCTTCCGCGAGCCCGAGCCCTTCTCCCCGACGCCGCCGATTCTCCTCCTCTCTGCCCTAACCGCCGGTCGGCGGTTTCTCTCTTCCGAGCGCCGACCGCCGTCGCCTGTGACTTAACATCCCCGGGTGTTGCTCTTCAACCCTCGCGTCGGCCTTCCCTCTCCTTTCCGAGGCAGCGCCGGCCACGGGAAACCTAGCGCCGGCTATCTTCTTCTTCCTCTTTCGAGCGCCGGAGCCGAACCCTAGCACTGATCTCTGAGCAGTGTCGGCCGACCAGTTTCTCCTCAGCCCTAGCAGTTGAGCCTTCCTTTCTTCCTCTACCTTCTGCCCCAACGTTCACTGCCGACGCCAAGGTCCAGCAACCATCTGCCATGTTTCAGACTCCACTGGCGGGTCTTCCTTCTTCGCACCAGTCGCCGGCAGAGAGGAAACAAGGGGGGGTATTGAGTAGGTAAGGCATGTTAGGTATTTAGATTGTTGATTTGGGATCCTATGTTGGACTTGTTGGCTGATTACAGTGGTATTTGTCACTGATTTCTCGCAGCAGCTTCTCTGGATCTCGGCAGTAAGTTCTCCAGGATTTGAGTAATGTTGAGCCATCGGAAAATTTGGGTAAGGTTTGTGTTAAGTTAATTACTGCATAAGGTGAGGTGTAGGAGTTGATATATTTTGGTAATTCGATTTCTAAACTGTATTAGCAATAATTGTTAACCTAGTTATCAGTGAAAGGTAAGGTTTATGCTATTGTGTTAATTAGGGTTTTGTCCCTAAATTTGTGTATGAGATTTTTATTTAGCTATTTATAGGAATTAGCTGAATAAAAATGTATATGTATTGGTGATACAGGACTTTGACGCGAGACGGGTATCTCGACGTCGTGTTCGGACCGGATTGGACCATTCTATTTTCGGAGGCGGGTACTTTTGACTTATGTCATTTGATATGCTTAGTAATTAAATTAACATGTTGTATTGATTATGTTTCTTATCTGTTTCGGTTAATCACTACCCAAATCTTACATGCTTGATTGATTGATTGGTTTTGCATCTCAGGTATATTTTACCTGTTTATATATGCTTATAGGGGTAGTGATATACCATGTTTCACCATGTTCAGGACCTAGGTTTTATACCTTCTGTATACCTTTGGATTGTTTTGGATTCGTTGACCTTTGATGCATTTTTATATATATGTGGATTAGGTCAGGATATTCTTGTGGTTAGTGCCATGCACCATTTGCATGATTGCATGCTGTGCGATAGTCCGCTCCATTATTGTTGAGCACATCGCCAGTTACATGGATCTGCACACACCACCACTCATGGGTTAGTGGTCGATTCAGGCAGTGTGTGTTGCAGTAGGGACTTTGTTTGGCTCCGTTGGTCCGCTCATGGGTAGGGTGATGCAATGTGTTAGCCAGCAGAGATTCCTCCCCGTCATCGTGTACCGGGAGTTGAGAGCATTGCGCTCCCCTATTTATGATTTGGGGTAGGAGGATAGGTGTACCCCGACAGCATCCCGTCCACTCGGTCACTCATCAGGAGTAGTGACGATAGAGTGCACGGTTGTCACAGCCCTACCCACTCGGCCTCACTTTTGTATGAGATGATCGACTGGCGTCAGGGGTGACCAGGACGCATCATTGGCATCATATGCATGATGCATTTATTGTTTGTGTTTGTGTTTGCTGCATTTATATGCTGCATATTGTTTGGATACCTATGTTTGACATGCACAGGATTTCTTATCTCTGACCGCTTGACCTTATACTCAGACTGGTTAGTACAAGATTCTCCTGCTTATTTCAGATGCATTCTTATCTTTCTTATCGAGACTGTACGCATGATTAGTGCTAGGTGTTGCTTTACTTTGCATATCAACTGCACTCGCCGAGTGTTGACTCACCCCGCCCATTGTTGATATTTTCAAGTTGATGTGTCAGAAGGAGTTCCAACGCTAGTCCTCATCGCACGAGTGCTGGTCCCGCACCTCCGTGGTATGTTTAGTTTTCGGTTTCTTTCTGCTTTAGACCGCTTGAACTCGTTATGTTCGATTTATTTGCTTATGGACATGATATAGATTTTATTATATCGATGGATTTGGATTTGGTTTTATTCTACTACATGCCTGCCTGGATGGCGGAAGAGGTGAGTTCGTCGGTTTGAGCTTTACGAGTGTAGTTGAGTAGGGTGGTTTTTGAGTCAGAGTATTATTACTGCGTGGTTGTGTCAGCCAGAGGCTGAATATATATATAAACTGCGTGGTGATTAATTTTTATTATTGTTATGATTCCAGCCGCATGTGGCTGAGTATCTAGTGCTTGTAGAAATTTTTTGATTGTCCGCCGTACGGATATTTTTTCTAGGGACTCTTCGGGGCGTGACAATTTAGTGGTATCGAGCAGGTTTACGATCTTTTTTGTATTTTGGATTTTCGAGATTTATCCGATACCAATTTATTTGTATCGAGCAGTTATGATACCGCTGTGTTCGAGATTTATCGGACACCGTTGTTGGTATTCGATATTTGGTTAGCAGTTCATGAGTCAAACCGGCATTATCGGATTTTCGATATGGTTATGTTTCGATTTCCGTTTCGATTTATTTGGATTTATGTACGGAATTTTGAGGTCAAATTGGGGACTGGACAACGGAACATCTCCAGACAGCAAATAGGTATGTTGTTATTTTATGTTGGTTATATTGGTATTGATATCTGTAATATAATTTAACGGATATGGGACGATCTACTCATATTGATTACGAAGCCGGCGACCATAGATGACGATCTCCGAGATTTTGTGAGCAAGATTCCGGTGGGGTGCAAGATCACGATTGTTTCTGATTCTTGCCACAGTGGGGGCCTCATCGATGAAACCAAAGAGCAAATTGGCGATAGCACCAAGCAGGACGAGGACAGTTCTGATTCTAACTTCAGCTTCAGATCCTTCTTGAAACAAACAGTTCAAGATGCATTCAAAGGCCACCACCATGCCGATGATGATACTGACCGAGGGTATGATGCAAATGATTACATCAAGAGTCGGTCGCTGCCTCTTTCCACATTGATCGACATGTTGAAGCAAAAGACTGGGAAGGAAGACATTGATGTTGGGAAAATCAGGCCAACCTTGTTTGATGTATTAGCTGATGATGCGAGCCCAAAGGTGAACTAGCTCATGAATGTCATCATGAGCTAACTGCAGCAAGATAGTCGAGAAGCTCGCTTCATGAGATCTCGATCCGGTATGGCTCTCGTCATGGATAGAGACTATGGAGCGCACTTTCTTCTATATGGCTTGCTTCGAGTGGGAGAAAGCAGAGCCGGCTGCTATTTACGGGATGAAGCTAATGCCGGTGGGTTACTCAGCGTTCTATTATTGGTGAGCGCAACGTCACATGGACCAGTTCGAGAGGCTTTGAGAGCCGCTTTTCCACTATCCTATCGATGTCTCACGGCAGGATTTTATGAGTCCGAGGCGTAATAATCGCCAAAGGACCGAGTATAATATCAATTCCTCCTGGCTCCGCTTTTGTCCAGAGTTAGTCATGAGGACGGAACTCGATGATGCGCTTTATACAGGATCGATGGTTATTCCGCATGTACAGCGGATTAGGATTTCATCTTACTCGATGCATTGAATCGAGCTTGATGATAGAGTTAGCTCTGCAGACAAGACATCCGACAGAAAAGGAAGCATACGGGTCGACATCTGGCAGTCCAAGAGACTCAAAGCACAGTGACCCGTAGTAGTCGCAGACATCAGTCGAGTTCTTCCGGGCGCCTCGTAGGCCTCGTAAATCGTATGGTCTTCAGACGCTCCCTTTCTCAACAGAATCGCAACCACCTTCCGTGATACTCATTGTTTCGATGTGGATCCGAGATCACCTCACCCCGCCTGTTTTCGGGATGCACTCTTGCTTTATTGCAACCGCCGGGCACCAGAGCCGAGATTGTCACCAAGGCTCAGACATGGCTTCTGGAGGGTCAGAGGGGACAGTCTAGTCAGTCAGGGCATATCGAGGAGGGCGTAAGCCCAATCTTCACAACAGCAGGAGCAGCCCTCCGCAGAAAGATTTGGCATGCTTGGACAGAGTACTCTAGTGCTTCCGTAGCACCCGCAGTTTGCTCCATGACCTTATTATCCACCTCAAAGTGACGACTCACATACCACCGACAAGACGCCACCATCCTCTCGCCTTATCCGCACATAGTCCAAACCGCGGCGTCATTCGCCACCATACCGGCAAGATTACCACCTCCTCCTCCGCCAGACCGGTCGTGTTCATGCTATTACCGAGAGGATGCTCAGCGACGGATCCGTTTTCCGCGGTACGATTTCCATTTATGCATTTACCGATATTTTGATTGACACGGTAGTTCGCACTTTATATCCTGCACTTTATGCGAGATGGTAGATTACCATCGTTAGGTTGCGGCGATTGATCGTCTCCTACCGTCCTGATACTTTAGACGCCACCCAGAGATCGAGGTTGCCCGCTAGACTTTGGCAACATGATACTTACTGTAGATCTTCTAGTATCGAGATGGTCGAGTTTGATATCATTCTTGGTATGGATTGGCTATCGATATCATGCTACCGTTGATTGCCGACGAGGGTGGTCACCTTCGCCTCGAACCAACCTCGTGGAGTTTCACCGCATCATAGACGACCAGATCTCGATTATTTCGCGATTCAGCGCAGGTCGCTGCCTCACGACCGCCATGGTTTTCTCGCTGTCGCTGATCAAGATCGAGGATGAGTAGTTCGCAGCCCGACGCTCCTCTGTCCCGGAATACCGGATGTATTTCCAGGAGCTGCCAGTTTGCCTCCCAAGGCCGGAGTTCGCTATTGAGCCGATTCCGAACCGCTACCGACATCGAAAGTCCGTGATCGTATGGCACCAAAAGAGTTGAACGAGCTGAAGGTTCAACCCGTGAGCTTTTAGACAGGGATTTATTCACCCTAGTGTTTCACCCGGTTTTGTTTGTCAAGAAAAGAATGGTACTATGAGGTTGTGTATTGACTACAGCAATTGAATGCAGTTACCATCAAATAAATATCCATTACCACGGATCGAGGATTTTTTTGATCAAGGTACATAGGTGTATTCTAAGATTGATCCGCGATCCGGATATCATCACTGAGAGTCGAGATTCTCGATATCCGTAGACGCTTTCCGCACTCGTATACGGCCATTATGAGTTTTGGTAATGTCATTTGGGCTTACCAATGATTTGATGAACCGCATCTTTCTGGAGTATCTGGATCAGTTTGTTATCGTTTTCATTGATGACATATTGGTCTACTCTCGTTCCGAGGAGGAGCATGCACAGCATCTTCGCACAGTCTTGGAGATTCTTCGACGACATCAGCTGTACGCGAAGTTCAGCAAGTGTGCATTCTGTTTATCCTCAGTCGGTTTTCTGGGACACATGGTTTCTAGCAGAGGTATTTCAGTTGATCCTCAGAAGATCGAGACTGTCACCAGTTGGGAGCAGCCGAAGTCAGTTCAGGAGATCCGCAGTTTTCTGGGATTGGCCGGATATTACCGACGTTTTGTCGAGGGCTTCTCGTGATATTGCTATGCGCGTGAAGTTCATATGGTCCGAGGATTGCGAGACCAGCTTTCAGAGCTAACGGAGATTAGTGTCGGCTCCAGCTTTGGTTTTACCTTCCGGAGAGGATGGATTTGTACTTTACACCGACGCTCTCTACAAGGTTTGGGTGTTCGATGCAGACGGCAGAGTAGTCTCTTATGCTTCTCGCCGGTTAAAGGAGCATGAGAAGAACTACCCATTCATGACTTGGAGTTAGCCGCCATCATCTTTGCTCTAAAGCTTTAGCGCCATCATTTATATGGTATCACATTTGAGATTCTCACCGATCATAAGAGTCTCAAATACATTTTCACTCGAAGGAGCTTAATCTCCGACTGAGGAGATGGATGGAGTTCCCAAGGACTACGATTGTACCATTAGCTACCACCCGGGGAAAGCTAATGTGGTTGCAGATGCCGGAAGTCCAGAGGACTTTAGCTTGCCACCGGATTTCGGTTACGGATTTGATTCAGAGTTTCTCGGAGTTAGATCTTGAGGAGCAGGGACCGGCAGAGCAGGGTATTCTTGTTACCATGGTTGCTCAGTCGTCGATCAGGACGAGGATCCGAGAGGCACAGGCTGGTGATCAGCATTTGCAGTTCATCAGCAGTCAGATAGCTTCCGGGCAGCGGACCGAGTTTACACGAGACGAGGAGGGTGTTATATACTTCCGAGGCATTACGCACTCTCGCCTCATCCGGTCTTACAGAGCTACTTCAGAGGCACATCGTTTCGATTATGCGATCCATCCAAAGGGACCGTATGTATCGAGACTTGAGACGTTCCTATTGGTGAACGATGAAGAAAGACATCGCGGATTTCGTAGCTAGATGTCTTGTTTGTCGACAGGTGAAGGCCGAGAGACCTGCAGGATTACTTCAGCGGATTCCTATTCCCGAGTGGAAGTGGGATCACATTACCATGGACTTTGTGGTAGGGTTGCCGAGGACACGACGATGACGCGATTTGGGTAATCGTTGATCGATTAACCAAATCCGCACTTCTTAGCGATTCGGAGGACCGATTCCCTGGATCGATTGGCGATCTGTATTGCCGAGAGATTATCCGACTACATGGTGTTCCATTGAGTATCATTTCGGATAGAGATCCACGGTTCACGCCTCGCTTCCGCAGTCTACAGCAGCCTTGGGCACACATTCCGCTTCAAGATACTTTTCCATCCATGCATGATGGACAATGAGCGGACCATCTGACTTTAGAGGATCCTGCCGAGGTCATGTGTTATGGATTTGGAGGCGCTGGGAGGACCATCTGCCGTTAGTAGAGTTTGCCACAACAAGCAGCTCTTCCATTCGCTATCCAGATGGCACCGCTTGAGGCGCTATATGGTAGACCTTGCTGACACCCGTCCTCCGGGATGAGGTTGAGAGGCTCATTGTTGGGACCTCAGAGAGTTCAGCAGGATGCAGAGTTGGTCCGTACTATCAGACGGAGGATGTCAGAGGCGCAGGACCGTCAGAAGAGTTACGCTGATCGGAGACGTAGGCCACTAGAGTTCTCTGTTGGTGACCATGTATTTCTACGAGTTTCACCCACGAAAGGGTTGAAGAGATTTGGCCTCAGAGGTAAGCTAGCTCCGCGGTATATTGGTCCTTTCGAGATCTTGGAGAGGATCGGAGCAGTAGCTTATCGATTGGCACTACCACCGTCCCTGTCAGGCGTCCACGATGTATTTCACGTGTCTATGCTGAGGAGATACGTACCTGACCCGACGCATGTGCTGGCAGATATTCCAGTTCCAGTTCAGCCTGACATTACATATGAGGAGGTTCCAGTACGGATTCTCGACCGGAAAGAGCGTCAGTTGCGGAACAAGACTATCCGACTGGTTAAAGTCGGATGGCAGCATCATTCAGACGAGGAGGCTACTTGGGAGCTCGAGGATACTATCCGAGCTCGATATCCCCATCTTTTCACTTGAGGTATGTGATTTATTTACCGTTCAGCATTTATACTCTATATCTGTTGTTAGTACTTGCTGATGGTAGATAACGAAATTTGGGGACCAAATTTTTTATTAGTGGGGGAGAATGTAAAATACCGGAAATAGGCGGATCTGAATACAGGAATTTTCCGGAATTTTTGGCAATTTTTCGGAATTTTTCAGAGCTCGTGCGGACGAGTTGACGAGGATAAAAACGGATCCGGAAAAGCCTGTTTAGGCGACCGTTTAAGCGAGGAAATGTTTATATTTACATTTCCTTTCTTAATCTTCTTTTTCATTCTCCTTCCTAGTCTTGCTCTAAAAATGCCTCCTGCTCAAATTTACCACCCGACATCTCCCGATGGTGTTGCTCTTCAGCCCTCGCGTCGGCCTTCCCTCTCCTTTCCGAGGCAGCGCCGGCCACGGGAAACCTTGCGCCGGCTATCTTCTTCTTCCTCTTTCGAGCGCCGGAGCCGAACCCTAGCACTGATCTCTGAGCAGTGTCGGCCGACCAGTTTCTCCTCAGCCCTAGCAGTTGAGCCTTCCTTTCTTCCTCTACCTTCTGCCCCAACGTTCACTGCCGACGCCAAGGTCCAGCAACCATCTGCCGTGTTTCAGACTCCACTGGCGGGTCTTCCTTCTTCGCACCAGTCGTCGGCAGAGAGGAAACAAGGGGGGGTATTGAGTAGGTAAGGCATGTTAGGTATTTAGATTGTTGATTTGGGATCCTATGTTGGACTTGTTGGCTGATTACAGTGGTATTTGTCACTGATTTCTCGCAGCAGCTTCTCCGGATCTTGGCAGTAAGTTCTCCAGGATTTGAGTAGTGTTGAGCCATCGGAAAATTTGGGTAAGGTTTGTGTTAAGTTAATTACTGCATAAGGTGAGGTGTAGGAGTTGATATATTTTGGTAATTCGATTTCTAAACTGTATTAGCAATAATTGTTAACCTAGTTATCAGTGAAAGGTAAGGTTTATGCTATTGTGTTAATTAGGGTTTTGTCCCTAAATTTGTGTATGAGATTTTTATTTAGCTATTTATAGGAATTAGCTGAATAAAAATGTATATGTATTGGTGATACAGGACTTTGACGCGAGACGGGTATCTCGACGTCGTGTTCGGACCGGATTGGACCATTCTATTTTCGGAGGCGGGTACTTTTGACTTATGTCATTTGATATGCTTAGTAATTAAATTAACATGTTGTATTGATTGTGTTTCTTATCTGTTTCGGTTAATCACTACCCAAATCTTACATGCTTGATTGATTGATTGGTTTTGCATCTCAGGTATATTTTACCTGTTTATATATGCTTATAGGGGTAGTGATATACCATGTTTCACCATGTTCAGGACCTAGGTTTTATACCTTCTGTATACCTTTGGATTGTTTTGGATTCGTTGACCTTTGATGCATTTTTATATATATGTGGATTATGTCAAGATATTCTTGTGGTTAGTGCCATGCACCATTTGCATGATTGCATGCTGTGCGATAGTCCGCTCCATTATTGTTGAGCACATCGCCAGTTACATGGATCTGCACACACCACCACTCATGGGTTAGTGGTCTATTCAGGCTGAGTGTGTTGGACTGTTAGGCACCGTTGGTCCGCTCATGGGTAGTGTGACACAACGTGTTATCCGGTAGGATTCCTCCCGTCTTTGAGTACCGGGAGTTGAGAGCATTGCGCTCCCCATCTATGATTTGGGGTAGGAGGATAGGTGTATCGCGACAGCATCCCGTCCACTCGGTCACTCATCGGGAGTAGTGACGACAGAGTGCACGGTTGTCACAGCCCTACCCACTCGGCCTCACCTTTGTATGAGATGATCGATGGCGTCGGGTGACCAGGACGCATCATTGGCATCATATGCATGATGCATTTATTGCTTGTGTTTGTGTTTGCATGCATATGCCGCATATTGTTTGGATACCTATGTTTGACATGCATGTGATTTCCTTATCCCTGATCGTTTGACCTTATACTCAGACTGGTTAGTACAAGATTCTCCGCTTATTTCAGATGCATTCTTATCTTTCTTATCGGAGACCGCATTTATGATTAGTGCTAGGTGTTGTTTCTTTACTTTGCATATCAACTGTACCTGCTGAGTGTTGGACTCACCCTGCCTCCATTGTTGATATTTTCAGGTTGATGCTGTCAGGAAGGAGTTCCAGTCGCTAGTCCTCACTGCACGTAGTGCTGGTCCTGCAGACCTCCAGGGTATGTTTAGTTTTCTTTGGTTTCTTTCTGTTTTAGACTGTTTGAACTCGTTATGTTCTGGATTTATTTGCTTATGGACATGATATAGATTTTATTATATCGATGGATTTGGATTTGGTTTTTATTCTACTACATGCCTGCCTGGATGGCAGAAGAGGTGAGTTCGTCGGTTTTGAGCTTTACGAGTGTAGTTGAGTAGGGTGGTTTTTGAGTCAGAGTATTATTACTGCGTGGTTGTGTCAGCCAGAGACTGAATATATATATAAACTGCGTGGTGATTGATTTTTATTATTGTTATGATTCCAGCCGCATGTGGCTGAGTATTTAGTGCTTGTAGAAATTTTTTGATTGTTCGCCGTACAGGGGAGATGCTGCCGAAATTTTCTCGGACAGGGACTCTTCTGGGGGCGTGACAATAAGTAAGCTTGTTCTCACAACCAAGTCCCATACTCTTGGACCGTTCAGTCGAGTTATAAGTGAGCTTGCTCTCACGACCAAATCTCAAACTCTCGAATTATTCGACCAAGTTATAAGTGATCTTGCTCTTACTACTAGGTCTCAGACTCTTAGACCATTTGACCGAGTTATTAGTGATCTTACTCTCACGATCAAGTCCCAAACTCTCGCACCGAATGATCGAATTATAAATGAGTTTTCTCTCATGACCAAGTCATAGACTTTCAGACCTTTCGATTGAGTTATAAGTGAGTTTGCTCTCACGACCAAGTCCTAGACTCTTAACGGCTGAGTTATAAGTGTGTGTACTCTTACGAGCAAGTCTTAAACTCTTGTGTCGAATGACCGAGTTATAAATGAGCCTACTCTCACGACTAAATCCTAGACTCTCTCGCCGAACGACCGAGTTATAAATGAGTCTGCTCTCATGACTAAGTCTCAGACTCTCAGATCATTTGGTCGAGTTATAAGTCAGCTTGCTTCATGACCAAGCGCCAGACTCTCGCGCCGAATGGCCGAGTTATAAGTGAGCTTGTTCTCACGACTAAGTCCCAGACTCTGGCCTCAAATGGTTGAGTTATAAGTGAGCTTACTCTCACAACCAAGTCCCAGATTCTCGTGCCGAATAGTCGAGTTATAAGTGATATTGCTCTCATGACCAAGTCCCAACCTCTCGCATTGAATTACTTAGTTATAAGTGAGCTGGCTCCTACAACTGAGTCTCAAATTCTTAGCATTCAAATGAACTTGACAAGTAAAAGGAAGTAAGGAGCATTGCAAAATGCTAAGGCATAAAAATGTTGAATACCCATAAAGGAGAATATACTAGCTGTTGAAGTCTGTATAGAACCACATAAGAACTTGAAAAGAGCATTAAGTAAGGTCGGCAAAAGTGTCGTCGGGAATGATCTCCAAGATCTTTTGATGCTTAATGAAATTTTTGGGAACATCTATACTTAGATAGCCTCCGTCCTTTAACTACTTGATGGTCCCCTTAGCGCCATAGACAAACAATTTATTGGTCTGATCGGCCAACATTTGATTGAAGTTTCAGGAACGCAGATACTCCACTCTGAAAGCTTCACGTTGATCGGGCTCTCCCTCTTTATATTTAGCAAACTTTGCTTTTGATGCCTCTAGCTCAGCCTTTAGCGCCTCCAGCTCAGCATCTTTTTGTAGCGAGGAGTTGTTGATGTTCCTCGACCTGAAGCTTTCTAGCCACTTTCTCAGCCACTTGCCTAGATTGTTCTGTGAGAAGATTGGCCTCAGTTTCTTCTAACTTCTTGGCCAAAGCTCGAGCCTCCTTGTTCTTGAGGTCTAAGTCGTCTATGGCTCTAAGCTTCTGAGCGTTGGCCGACTGGAAATGGGAATCATAAGTTTGAGCATGTTTCTTCTGTAGCCTCTCATGCTGGATGGCATGATCATGATTTTTATCTTTTTCTACTGAGAGCGCTCGCTCGGCCGTCGGTAATATCTCCACCTGGCTCTCTAATTCTTTCTTTAACTGGGTTACCTCTGTGGATAGCCGCTCGGCCGCGCTGTGTGAAGTGCTGGCTTCACCGACCGAGCCTTGGAGAGCTTTATGTTCGTGGCTCAATGTAGCCAATTTCTAGCAAAGCACTAAGCCCTCCACCGAGAACTATCAAAGTAAGAAGAAGGTTAAATGAAGCTTACCCCAGTGATGCCTTGAAAAAAGCGGTCAACTAGTTCCTCGTTGGAATTGGTGGCCGCTCAGGCTCATGCATCCATCCAAGTTTGGGCCAAGGGTGGGTGGCACATGGGCTGATGGACATAGATCGATAAAAACATCATAAGTTGGTTAGATTGAATTTCTCCAGCTGATTAGGTAGGTTGAACTCTAAGTTGGATCCGACTCATCTGAAATTATCTATATTGAAGGGCATTGCCCCTGAACCTCCAGCAAAGGTGTGCTGCTCCTTGCAACCCCCTTGGCGAGCTCACAACGAAGTTTGACCATACTGAAAGGATGTTATTTTTAAGCCTAAAGGTGAAATTGTTGGATAATTAATTAATTATCTTTGAAGTAATTTCTAATTCTTACCAATAATTTATACACAAGTTCCGAGTCCTTTTAGATTGACAACTGGATCATTTACTCTCTCACACGTCACATCTTTACATAAATCAGAAGCTAATTGTTTTTCTTAAACTGTTATAACTTGAAAGCCAGAGTGCTATAATTATAAATATTGACTGAAGAATGTGAGCTAGATTGCTTTGTCATTGTTTTTTTGTAGGTCCCAATCGGGACACAATGATGAAAGTAATCGTCACGAATGAAGTGTCGGCCCAAAACATCATGATGGGCTGAGAGGCATGGTCAAAGTAACAACAAATACCAGAGCTAGGGGCATAGTAGTAACTGTGATGATGTGAACATGGAAATGTCCAATTCGTCTGTGATAACAAACCTTATCTATGTGGTCGAGACGATATTACTAATTTTGGAGAAAATGGGGATGGCCTAGGATACATTTTTCACGAGTTATTCTATCTTAGGTGCGCCTTACCCCTTGAAATAAAACGAGTTCTTTCTATAATTGATGGTTCAGTTATTAATTTGTTCCCATCACTAAACTGTAGCCCATATGTGGCTTCTTATTTATGTAGTTTGAAGGGAAAGTAAGACACCTACTTTAAAGCAAAAAAGTAATTGCATTATTTCACTCTCCACTTTTGCCCATCTTAATTAGAAAAAGAAGCAAGTAATGCCATAATTGTTATGTTTATGAGAAATTTAAATCAAAATTGATGGATTTTGAGCTGAGTTAAATTTATTTCTTTTTCTTTTCTTCCTAGTTGTGATAGCATATGCCTCTATGTTTGAAGTAATTTCTAATTCTCATTAACAATTTATCCCTGACTTCCTAGTTCGTTTAGAATTGCTAATGGAGTTTTACTCTCGCATACAAACTCACACCTTTACGTTTTTTTTGAGAAGCTCAAGTGTTTTGGAAATACTGATGGAAGAAAAGGAGATCTTTTGTCATTTATTTTCTGGTCAAAGGGGAACACTAGAAGGTTGGTATAATCACAAGTATTCTCAATAAGAGTTCAAAACATAGTGCTGAATTAAGTTCAATAGGGTTTCTAGGAAGCATATAAGCACAAAATCTGAATCATTTTGATGGTAAATGATCCTGTCCAAAAATGGTGAAGGTGGATGGCTAGGAAGGTAGCTCTGATATTGACTAAACGAATACTCCTCGCTATTTTGCGTGTCAAAAGGAGCGTTAGCAACTGGGCCAAGGAAGAGATCTCTGGCGCAGGTTCTCCGACGCTCAAGTCAATGATCGGTTTGAAGATAGTGAATAGTGGAATGAACAGTAGCAAATGAGCGTATGTAATCGCGTAGCATCGGAAGGCCTGCATCGGGTTCTCTTCCCTAGCTTGGTTGCAAATGCTCCCTTTGACAGGCAGGACATCGAGGAGTCTCCATTTAGTCAACATCAGAGTTACCTTCCCAGCCAGCCACCTTCATTGTTTTTGGACAGGATCATATTTAGCGTTGCCTGTGGAAACTTTACCTGCATTAGAAATGTGAAGATAGACGAGACTGGACGACTCACCACTATGACTCTGACGCAAGAAGATTTACACCTATTGATCACCACCCGAGCGACAAGGATGATACAACAACATCAAGTGGTAATCAAGTGCCCTTTGCTGAACGACCCCGTAGTATCTGTGACTAGCCAGTAGGTTGACTGAGGGATCTGAGTGGAAGGCTCAACGGGGTTCCAACTGATCCATCCTCCCCTTGTCGCCTTCCTTCAAGTACCTGTGCAGCCAAATGGGCGTCCACTCATGCCCCCATCACCAATTGCATATCACTGAGCGTTGTTCCGAATGCCTCTTGATAATATGAGTCGAGCGGAAAGGCCCCAAGGTTCTTCTTTTGAAGATGTGCCCGACTAGGACCGTTGTAAAGGCCAGTTGCCAATGACCAGCAACTCCCCTAAGTGGGCGAGCATGTCATTCTCCCAAGAAATCTTAGAAGATAAACCGTCGGCTCATTTCTGACTCCTGTCGATCGGGGAATACGGAGGCGCAACCGACCTCGAGGACCACTTCCTTAAATTTGAAAATGTTATCCTCCACCAATATACAAACGGAGTTAAGTGTCGAGTGTTTCTCACCACTCTGTCCAGCTCGGCGCAGTGATGATTCAACCGACTCCTAGCTGAGTCCATATGTTATTTCAAAGACTTTTGTCGGGCGTTCATCCATCATTTTGCAAGTAGCCATCTTTATCACAAGAAGACAATAAGTCTGTTTTCGCTCAAGCAAGGGACCAAGGAGATATTGAGGGCCTACATCAAGAAATTCAATCAGGTGGTCATGAACGTCCCCTCGACCACCCAGGAGATTTTAGTGAATGCCTTCTCTTAGGGACTCATTGATAGTGATTTTTTTCGATTCCTTACCAAGAAGTCTTCGAGGGATTTTGATCATCTCCTCGGACGAGCCACCAAATACATCAATGTTGAAGAAACTCAGTCCACTCGGAAAAAAGAGGTGGCTCCTACTGCTCCCGTCACTGCTCCCGATCGCCGAGCGACCCCCAATGCCCTACCTCCAAAAGGGCCCCGACTGAGCCCTCCTCCCACATCATCATGAATCAAGGCCGCACGTAGTTCAACATGTAGAGGTCGATCGCATGCGCTTCCTCGAGCCCCGACGACGGACTCCTATGTTTTGTACTTACCACCACTCGGGAACTTATAATATAGAAGATTGCTACTATTATAATCAAGAGTTGCACTGACCGGCTAATCAGGGATTTTGCAAACTATCCCCTTCTTCTAACCGCCAATGTCACTACCAACCGAACGGACCCCCAGGTCGGAACCCTGCAAGAGCTGACAAAAACCAGTAGCGACCCCAACAAAGAAATAACCAAGCATTGGCTCGGGCATCCATCGAGCGGTCTCTGCGATGACCCGCCCAGGAGAAAGAAAATCATAACAATGTCGCTCAAGGTGACATTGGTATGATAATAGGTGGCCCGACCGACGGTGATTCCAATCATGCCAAAAAATCACATGTATGCAGGCTGGAGATCTACACGGTCGAGTGTAGCCAAGAGAAAGCGCAAGGACTAGAGATCAGTTTTGTCCCTAAAGACTTAGAGAGGGCGGAGATACCCCACGATGATGCGTTAATTATTAAAATTGTGATCGCCAATTATAATATTCATCGTACTTTTGTTAACATAGGCAACTCGGTCAACATTAATTTCAAGAAGGCATTCGAGCAACTTCAGATAGACAAAAGCGAGCTCCAGCCAATGACTACACTTTTGTACGGGTTCACAGGTAATAAGGTGCAGTCGATCGGACAAATCTAGTTGTTTATCTCTCTGGGAGAAGAGCCAGCTACTCATGAGAACTCGCTGGTTGAACTTCATTGTGGTGGATGCACCATCGACATATAACGCAATCTTAGGCCAATTGTTGCTAAATGAATTCAGAGATGTCGTCTCCATATTCTATCAGGAATAAAATTCCCAGTGGATATCTCGGTTGGCGAGGTTAAAGGAGATCAGCTGGTAGCACGTAAGTGCTACATAGAGGTAGTAAAGACCGAGGCTCGCGCCGCTCGAGAGATTCAACGAGTGGAGGTTAATGAAATTCAAGAAACTCCTACGACCTTAGTTTATGAAGAGAATGAGGAAGTACAAATCCACCCTAGCCTACCGGAGGCAATCACACAAATAGCTGTTGATTTTAGAGATATGAACAAGGTGTACCCAACAAGCTATTACCTATTGTTATGCATTTGATCAAGTGGTAGATTCGATTGTTGGCTGTAAGTTGATATGCATGCTGGATGCATATCAAGGTTACCACCAGGTCTCATTCGCCAAAGAAGATCAAGAGAAAGTTAGCTTCATCACCACAGAGGGAACATACTGTTATAATGTCATGCCATTCAGACTGAATAACGCAGGAGCAACATACCAGCGACTTATGAACAAAGTGTTTCAAAAATAGATCGGTAGAAATATGGAAGTATATGTTGATGATATACTAATTAAATCCCTCTGAGCTGCTAATTTATGTGCAAATATTGAAGAGACGTGCCAGACCCTGAGGAAATACGAAGTCAAGCTCAACCCCAACAAATGCTTATTGGGGGCTAACAGTGGACACTTCTCGGTTACATTATGACTGAGTCGAGAATCAAAGCCATCCCAAGCAACGTGAAGGCCCTCCAAGATATCCCCGCCACACAATCTAAAGGATGCTCAACATCTAACTAGACGGATTACGGCTCTCTCCCTGTTCATCTCGAAGTCATTCAATCGGCGTTGACATTTCTTCAAAGTACTTTGCCGAGCCATAAAATTCCAATGGGACGTTGAATGTGATAAAGCACTAGAGGAGCTTAATAATTACTTATCTTCTTTATCTGTACTCAAGAAGCTCTTCACCGGTGAGCCATTGTGGATATACTTGTCTTCCACCAAAATGGTTGTCGGGTCGGCATTGGTGTTGCAGGACAGCAATGAACAATAGCCGGTGTATTTTTTAAGTCATTTATTAAAGGTGTTGAATACTACTACACTACTCTCAAGAAATTGGCATATGGGCTGATCTTAGTTGCTCGAAGGTTATGCCCTTACTTTCTCTCTCACCCCATAATTATTTTAACTAACAGCACACTAAGTCGAGTATTCATCAATCCAGAGGTATCTGAAAGATTAATCAAGTGGACCACAGAGTTAAGGGAATATGACATACAATACCAATCCCGAGCAGCCATCAAAGCTCAGGTCGTAGGTAATTTTGTGATGGAGATGCAAAATCTTGAACCTGAGAAAATTTGAAAAATTTATGTGGACGGATCATCCATTCGACAGGTTAGTATAGTTCGAATCCTTTTGATATCACAGCATGAAGATAGAATGCAATTGTTTGTTCGACTGGATTATCGATTCACAGCAGAGCATGAGACATTAATAGTCGATCTGTAGGCGGTGAGACATATGGGAGCCGCCCAAATCCTAATTTACTCGGATTCTCAACTAGCAGCTCAACAACTCTCGGGTAATTTCGAGATAAATAATGAGTGGTTAAAGTCGTATGCTTCTACATTTGAAAAATTGAAGTTGGGGTTTCAAGAGGTGGTGTTATAGAATATTTCTATAACAGAGAATCAATATGCGAATGAGCTAGCTAAGTTGACTAGTTCCTTAAGCCCTTAGTCAATGGATAAACCAATCGAGCAAACACTATTGGTAACTCATATCGAACGACCAGTTATAGCAGAAATATAAAGTGATTAGCGAGCACCATTGATTACGTTCCTCCAACAGGGAAGTTTACCAGTCGACCGGGAGCAATCATGTATGATAAAAAAGAGTCGATCAGTTCACATTTATTGAGATCATTTATATAAGAGAGCATTTTCAAGACCGCTACTTAAGTGTATCGAATCGGACGATATCCAGTACATTTTGCAAGAAGTACATAAGAATTCATGTGGAAGCCATCTGAGCGGCCGGTCACTCGCCCAGAAGATTTTGTTAGCTAGATATTTTTGGCCAACTCTACAAACGAACTCGACTCCACTTCTATCACTTGTTTATCATGTCAAAAGCATCAAAACGTACCGCACTAACCCACTGAATTATTGAAGACATCAATTGTCTCTTGCCCATTCGCTAGTGGGGCATGGACATCGTAAGGTCTTTCCCAATGACATTCGGTCAGAGGAAATTCCTCCTCATAGTAGTGGATTACTTCTCCAAGTGGGTAAAAGTTGAGCCGTTAGCTAAAATAACAGAGTAGATGATCATCAAGTTTCTATGGTAAAACATCTTGTGTCGGTTTAGTATTCCTTACAAGATTATCTCTGATAATGGAAGGCAGTTCTAAGGTAGAGGATAAAAGAATAGTGCGCAAGTTATGTCACTCTGCAAGCTTCAACTTCTGTGGCTTATCCATAAAGCAATGGTCAAGCGAAAGGCACTAATAGAGAAATTATCAGAGCACTCAAAACTCGACTTGACTATCTCGGAGGAAGTTGGGTTGAGGAACTTCCAGTGTATTATAGACTTATTGCACTACACCTCGGGAGGCCACGGGCATGACCCATTTTCATTTAGTGTATGGAGGAGAGGCAGTTGTACCAGTGGAAATTGACGTTGAGTTTTATATGGAGACAATTATATAATGAAGACAATTCTGATCGTCGTCTTATGGAGCTGGATCTTATAGAAAAAATCAGAGACAAGGCAGTCGCTCTGCTGATGGCCTACTGACAGCGTATGAAGCAAAACAATAGTGGGATGGGTCATATAAGGTGGTGCAGAAGCTCAACTTGGGTTCCTATTACCTGCAAGATACAAACAGGAAAAACTTAGACCGACCTTGGAGTGGAAATCATCTACAACCCTATCAGGCTTAAAGGTACATTTGTACTAAATTTAAGTAGTTTGTAAAAGCTTATATGCTCAATGAATGTAAGTGGGTTCAAATTGATATATCTAAGTCTCAGACTCTCGCATCGATCGACCAAGTGATAAGTGAGCTTGCTCTCACGACTAAGTCCTAGACTCTCGCGCTGATCGACCGAGTTATAAGTAAGCTTGTTCTCACAACCAAGTCTCAAACTCTTGGACCATTCAGTCGAGTTATAAATGAGCTTGCTCTCACGACCAAATCTCAGACTCTCGAACTATTCGATCAAGTTATAAATGAGCTTGCTCTTACTACTAAGTCCTAAACTCTCAGACCATTCGACCGAGTTATAAGTGAGTTTACTCTCACGATCAAGTCCAAAACTCTCGCACTGAACGATTGAGTTATGAATGAGCTTGCTCTCACAACCAAGTCCCAGACTCTCAGACCGTTAGGCCAAGTTATAAGTGAGTTTGCTCTCGCGACAAAGTCTCAGACTCTCAGACCATTTGGCAGAGTTATAAGTGAGCTTTCTCTCACGACCAAGTCCCAGATTCTTGCGTCGAACGGTCGAATTATAAGTGCGCGTGCTCTTACGACCTAGTCTTAGACTCTTGCGTTGAAGGACCAAGTTATAAGTGAGCCTACTCTCGCGACTAAATCCCAGACTCTCTTGCCAAACGACCAAGTTATAAATGAGTCTGCTCTCGTGACTAAGTCGCAGATTCTCGGACTATTCAGCCGAGTTATAAGTGAGGTTGTTCTCACGACCAAGTCCCAGACTCTTGCGTCGAATGACCGAGTTATAAGTGAGCTTGCTCTCATGACCAAGTCCTGGACTCTCGCACCGAACGGATGAGTTATAAATGAGCTTGCTCTCACAACCAAGTCTCAGACTCTTTTGCCGAAGAGTTGAGTTATAAGTAAGCTTACTTTCACGACCAAGTCCTAGACTCTCACATTGAATTACTGAGTTATAAGTAAGTTGACTCCCACAACTAAGTCTCAAATTCTGAGCATACAAATGAACTTGACAAGTAAAAGGAAGTAAGGAGCATTGCAAAATGCTAAGGCATAAAAATGTTGAATACCCCAAAACAAAGGGGAATATATACTAACTGTTGAAGTCTTTATAGAACCATAGAAGAACTTGAAAAGAGCATTAAGCAAGGTTGGCAAAAGCGTCGTCAGGAATGATCTCCAAAATCTTTTAACGCTTAATGAAATTTTTGGGAACATCTATACTTAGATAGCCTCCATCCTTCAGCTGCTTGATGGTCCCCTTAGCGCCATAGCCGAACATTTTATTGGTCCGATTGGCCAACATTTGATTGAAGTTCCGTGAATGCAGATACTCCTCTCTAAAAGCTTCACGCTAATCGGGCTCTCCCTCTTTGTATTTAGCAAACTTTCCTTTTAAGGCCTCTATCTCGGCCTTTAGCGCCTCCAACTCAGCATCTTTTGCAGCGAGGAGTTGTTGATGCTCCTCGGCCTGAAGCTCCCTAGCCACTTGCTCAGCTTCTTGGCTAGCTTGTTCTGTGAGAAGATTGGCCTCAGTTTCTTCTAACTTCTTGGCCAAAGCTCGAGCCTCCTTGTTCTTGAGGTCTAAGTCATCTATGTCTCTAAGCTTCCGAGCGTTGGCCGACTGGAGACGGGAATCATAAGTTTGAGCTTGCTTCTGTAGCCTCTCGAGCTGGATGGTCTGATCATGATTTTTATCTTTTTTCTACTGAAAGCGCTTGCTCGGCCGTTGGTAATATCTTCGCCTGACTCTCTAATTCTTTCTTTAACTAGGTTACCTCTTTGGATAGCCGCTCGACCGCGCCATGTGAAGTGTCGGCTTCACCGACTGAAGCCTGGAGAGCTTTATGTTCATGGCTCAATCTAGACAATTTCTAGCAATGCACTAAGCCCTCCACCTAGTACTATCAAAGTAAGAAGAAGGTTAAATGAAGCGCGTGAGATAAACAAATATACGGGGATAAAATAAGCTTACCCTAGTGACTCCTTGACAAAAGTAGTCAACTAGTTCCTCGGAGGAATTGGTGGCCGCTCGGGCTCGTGCATCCGCCCAAGTTTGGGCCAAGGGACCTTGTATAGTTATTTTGTGCGCCGGGATCAGGGACTCGGCTGAGTGCGTAGATAGAAGATCATGATTGGGCAGCCAAATGATCGCCCGAACTCGTCTCTGCTTGCGTGGCTCACTCGGGTTGGTGGAATTGGACTTAGATTTGCACTTGGACTTGGAGAGGGAGGCAGAATGTATGGTTGAGAGGGGTCGCACCGACTCGATCGACGACGACATCAGAAAAGATATTGGCCATGTGGGGATAATGTCGGACGGTAACTCAAATAGTGAAGGAATTTGTTCGAACGAAGTTGGAGTAGGCCAATCGGCTGCGACCTCAGGGACCGCGGAGGTAGAGCTTTCTCCCCGTTTAGATGGCGGTCGTACACCAGGCACAGCAACGGATGTTTGTGGAGCCGGGGTCGCCGATCTGACAGTGGTTGTCGACCGGTGTCTCTTGCGTCATTAGTGATGGAGTAGATTGAGCGGATGTTGTGGACTCGGAGGGAACTACGACGGGGAGCAAGGAGGGCTGCGCTGGGGGGCTCTTTAGTGTTTGTGGCTGCATCACTTTCAACGACTTGGCTTGCTTCCCCTTCGCCGATCAGCTCCTCAGACGGGCCGATCGATGGCATCCCATGACTCTCCAGCTCGGCCTCCCCCCGAGCTTTAATCTCTTCATCGGTCAATTTGGTGGACTCACTTAGCAGGGCTTTCCACATTGTTTTAGCTACAAAATAGAAAAAAAAAAATCAATTAGATCCAACAATAGAGGAAAGAATTTCTCACCAAAGGAGTCGGGCGGTCAAGCACGAATGAGACTCAACCCAAACATATACAGCATGCCCTTGAGCAATATCTTGTGAATGTGGTATTTTTAACCAATTAGCTGAGCAGAGGCTTCGAGGTAGACCCACTCCCATTGATGTTTTCCTCACACTGGAGGATTGGGCAATTTCATTTGCCACTCGGTCGGGAATGTTACCGGATGGGGCAATCAGAGATGAAAGTAGTGGAATTTCCAACCCTTATTTGAACTAAGTCTACTTGCTTGGAATTTTTCTTGAGGAAACTTTTTTTGAAATTCTGGTTAACTGGCATTTATAATTGTGTTATGGTGTTGAAGCTTGAATTATGTATCCGAAGGACTTTTTATTTTAATTTGTTGCTACTGTAATGAATGAATTACTGTTAGTGGAAACTTGTGGGCTCTTTATGAAATTGGTATGATGTGTTGTTTAGAGCAAGATTTTGGTATGGTGTTTCTCTGGATTTGGTTCTGGTGGCTATGGTTTGTTTCTCGTGTATATAAAGTTCGATTGTTGGCATTTTTGGTCATTGGATTTTTCTTTATATGTTGCACTTTGGTTGTATTCTAGCAAGTTTTTTTAAGGTTGATGACTTAAATTTGGCCTGAAATTTGAATTCTGTGTCCTGATACCTACAAGCCATATCTATATATATATATATATCTAATGTACCTTACTCTTCAATCCAGAAGTTGTTTCTTAACTCTATTCTCTGTACATTATGATAATATGACTAGTATATGTCGCACAAGGGATGAGAAGCAACATTTGAATGTGACATTATTAAGTATTTACTCTTCTTTGCAAGGTGTAATGTCATGCTTGCCTGATATGCACCCTTCTTGCAAAAATAGAGAAGCCAAAGTAGTTGATTTTGATAGTTTTGTATTACTGGGGCTGTTGGACCAAATATTGGTAGTGCAGAAATGAGGGAGAGGGCTGCTATACATGCAGCATGCAGGTTTGCCCATATCTATCTGTGTATCTATCTTGGCCTAATTTTCTGTTGTTGATAGAAATTTTCTTAAAGAACGGTCCAAAGATAGTCTACTTCTGATACTTATCATTAATATATATAGACTCTTTAGGAAATTTTGGTAAGTGGTCAACACTATAGATAGATATCTAACAATTCATTAATGAGAATGATATCCTATTGATATAAATGGTTTGCCATTTGTTGTCGTTTTCTTTTCATAATGCAGGAAGCTTGGAATATGACAAATGGTCAAGTCACAATCAGGAATGGAATTGGAGTCAACTGCTACAATTGAGCCTCCATGTAACTTCATTATATCTTCTCACACTAGAAGGAAAAAATGGTACTTGCTCTTATGTATTCTTATCTTTTTGGAATATTGAAGTCAATATTATTGAGACTTGTTCTATAGCATTCTTGTAGGCCAAGATGGACACATATTGACAAGGCATGCATGAATAACACATGCAGATCATCGCAATCATCATATAATCGGTTTTGCACGGATGACATATATCTCCATCCAAGTACTTGCTATTAATTAAAAAATCTTTTTTATATTTTTTATCTTCACCTAAACTTAATACTTTGTGTACTTATAATTGTTGACAAATTAAAAAAAAATGAAAATAAAGTGAGAGAATCACTCTAACAACCTATATGTCAGAATAATCATGACAATGATATTGATGGTTAGAAATTGACCGTTGATAGAGTTGGAACCGTTTAGTTTTTATTAACAGTCAAGGAGTGTGAAATTATTATCATTGAGCTTACCACCCGGTGGCTATGTTACTTGGACTCAGGTACTAGTGTTTGATACAAACGTGGATCCAATAGCTCTACACAATTATTTCTTAAAATTCTTAAACATGATCAATAGTGATATCAAGTATCCACTTGGAGTCTTTGTTTGAGTGTTGGCATTGAACACGAGTATGATAGTGGGTAGATGAAGAAGAGGACAATGTAAAGTAAACCCTTACTAGTTGAAGTGCTTAAGTTTATTAGTTCATTAATTTCTGTTCAGACTATTTTATTTGTTGTGTTTTGGCACTTCAAAAATTTAGCAGGAGAATGTGATTTCTTATTTTTCTGACAATCTTGTTGATGTTAAGATAAAACAAACAAGTCAACTAATTTTTTCATTGTTTTCTAATCTTTAGTCTTGCATGAAGATCTCTTTAAAAAATGTAGAAGCGATGGTCGTCATTTGTTTCCAAGTGTGTCCTCACTCCGAGTGCAAAATTGCAGGATTCAAAAGATCCAAAACATTCAGTTCTTTCAATTAAAATTGTTTCCCGCCATTCTTCTATTATCTTGTTTTTGTTGTTTTTCTTAAATACATTGCTTAGGGTGCAGTTTCGTTCACAACATTTATCATTGGTCTTCTAACTAAATGAGATTTTAATATTATATCTTCCCCATGTTATGACTTTAACTTCTTCAGTATTTGAATCTCACCTACAATGATTGGCAACTCATAAGTTAATGCATTTATATTTTCTCTCAAATTCAAGTTTTGCATTCTATCAGTTGTTAAATACAACAATCAGTTCTATGGAATATTGAGAAGTTTTTTTATGGCTTCAGGTGTTGAATCAGATGAGTTAGAAATTATTAAGTTAATATCCCAATCCATTCCTTGGGCTTTGAGAACCTAGGCTTGCATTGGAGGTAATGGCTATGTTTCTTTACAAATTTATTTGATGAGCAATTTTTGTGCTATGAATTATGATTGCGATGGTTTTGTTGCCTCAAAAATTGTGTTTTGATTTGATTACTCGTGTTGTCATTTATTTCTTAGAAAATCTTGATCATATTCTCATTTTCTTTTCATTGCTGTATGTATGCTAAATGTTTCAAGTATACAGAGCATTGCTTATGCTTGCTTTATCTTCTAGTGGTGATTGACATCTACTTTTAAAAATTTTAGGGGGAATTGCAAGTTAGTAATTGGAAACTTAGTTTGCTAAAATTGATATGGTACCCTCATGAATATTATTTACTTAGTATAATTTGAACACATGTGCCTGATATATTTTGCACTTGAAATTCACTACAGGTCATTTTCTCATAAATTTGAAAAGTAAACTTCCTCAGTCAAGAATACTTGGAGTATCTGCCTTAAACACTATATTGCAAGTCCAACCTCAGAAAATCCCAAGTTTTAAGAGCTGCTACGAACTAATGGGGGAGTATTGACTGAAATACTAATGGAGGATGGATTTTTCCATGACATAATTAGCAACCTTTCTCATGCCCATATAGATTCTGATGAGATGATGAACAGAGGGAGCAAAGGATAGTCATCCTTTCAAAGCATTGTTGATAAAGATATCAATGTTTTCTATTTTGATTTCATAGCACCATTTCCCCATGAACCCCAAATTGGATATCATTTGATTGAGGAGATAGTTTCTATTCAACGATACAGGAGTGTGGGATGCTAGCTCTGAAGGCCTTCTAACAAACTTTAGATGAATTTTCTAGTGCAAAAGAGAGACCAAAGCAGTGTGTCGCTGCTGAAGTGATGGCTGGTATTCTTCATTCTGATGTTAATACCTTTCAGAGGCATGGAATGAGTGGCTGATGGATCAACTTCACAACATTATAGTGGCCCCCTCTGTAGAGACAATACCTGATTGGGAAGCTTATATATGCTATGTGGAAAAGAGGGCATGTCAAAAGAATTCCCCTATTGAGAAAGCAAATATCAGACTGTCTAATAGCACCTTTATCCCAAACGACATCTACTAGTGTAGTTTCAAAAAGGTATGCTTTGCAGTTGCTGAAATATCTCCACCCACAATGCCTATTGGTGAATTTCACTTCCATTGTCAACTTTTGGAATAATTATTGGAGAATATGAGCCATCCATCTGCCCAAGTATGTTATAGTTAACAGTAATACAGGGTTTTGCTCCATTAATTTGTTTTTATGTGATTTTAGCAATGGTTGTGTTTTTAATAAATGTTACCTGGTTATCTTTATTTGTTTTTCTAGCAAAACATCAATTTTTATTGTATTTTTCTAGTCGCACTATTTCTTAATATTACTAATAATATGTCATTGCATGGATTCAATGGAAAAATAAGATCTGTAGAGCTGACCACAAATGTGGCTTGATGATGTTTATCAATGGAGAAACAGATGCGTTTATATAAAAACAAACATGCTTTTTTCAAATCTATTAATATAGATATCTTCTTTCCTAATGTTTTTCAAGGATCTTGGCGACATTTTTGCATGCATCTTTCCAATTATCATAAGACTAGCATCTGTGTTGTCCAGGTTAGTACAAAGTTGACACCGCATGTGTTGGTAACAGGCTATTCTATATACACCTATGTTATTCTTTATACAAGGACAAATTAAACTAAACCTAAATAGTTGTTCCAAAAAATATGCTTTAAGATCTATGTCATACCTCTTTTTCTGCCATGCCATCATGCCATCTTTCAGAAGTTGGAGCATCCACATCTAGTATTGAGTAGACGGAGTTACCAAAATTCTAATAAAAAATTAATAATGCTACTTAGCATGGGGCATGTTTTACTGTTAGTTGTTTGTCAGTATTTTCTAGCTTGATACAAGTTAATTTTACTAATACAAAGATTCTTAATTGAGCTAGAATGATTTATAATGATGTTTCTTTTTGAGATGTTAATTGTTGTAAGATTATCTTTTGTTTTGGCATAACTAATCTAAATTAATATTTCATCTTTGAATATCTCCTAAAGACGGTTAATTTTCTTTTAGATAGTATAGTTGTTGAGAATAATCTTATAAATTATATGACTGAGGTCGATGAGGAAAGCTGTAGGTGTAACACTTTCAGTCTTGTGTTCATAATTAAGGCTAAATGCAACCTCAATGGATCCTTTCTTTAATAAGGTTGGCTATGTAGGGGCGATTGAATTACCACAAAAAGAAGCTTGGATAAATGTTCTAATTGAAGGGGTTTCTGAGTTGGCTGTGAATATCCTAAGCATTAATCATTTGGAAAGCATTGAGATCAATGGAGAAGAAACTTTTGAGAATGCCTCAATTAGAACTTTTGAGATCAATGGAGACGGTATGTAAATTTATTTTATTTTTAGAATTGTTGTTAATCTGCTTTGTTTATGCAAGTTATTTTCTTTGGAACTTTGTGGGTGTTCCATTTTCTTATGTCATCTTTGAAATCTGAAAGATCATCTTATATGTTAGACATAATTCTCAAGCTCCTCTACACAGTTATTTCATTACAGGTATGAGATTGAATGTGTCACATCCATGGATTCAATTGTCATCCCATTGCTTTAAGATTTCAGAACTCTCTTTAGAATTTCAAGATCCTATTGAATAGGATTATGTTAGACAAATTATTATCCTGTTATAATCTAGGATGCTTCTAGTTATATTCATTTGAAAAATTTTAATTGATTCGGCCAATGGGTCTCGGGGAAGAATTGAATGTACTCGCCTTACCCAGCTTTGCAAGAGGCTTTTTCTAGGACTCAAACCCGCGACCTCTAGGCAACACATCAACAACTTTACCATTGTGTCATGACTCCCTTTCAAATATTAACCAAAATCATTTTTAAATTAATATATACTTATATTTAAAAAGAATAAAGTATCAAAATAGTATCAACACAACATAATACGATATTAAAGACATATTGTGTTTGGGAACAAAAATAAGGGCATTGCTTTAAATTTTAAACTTGGGATGTTAGTTCACTCTTCTAATGTTATTGATGTATACTATTGGTGGAATGACATGTGAAGTAGTGCACGAATCTCACACATTGCCCCTTCATACTAAATCAACTAAAAAGCAAATATTGGAGCTAATTTTCTGCTAATTGTAGGCAACCTTCACTACGACATCCTAATGTGGGTAGTCAAGTACTTTGGTAGAATTCGAGACAAGAATTAAAGTTGCAGCCCTTGACTTGTAGAGGGTTATAACCAAAAGAGAAAGAAGTTACTCAATTATCTTGACTACAAAATCTCTACTGCTAAGTGGAGTGATGAAGATTCTAGTGTTGTGGCTTTCTTGGTGTTGTAATAGATGTAATACTTGAGTTGGTTTTAGCAATGTTTTTTGAGTTTCCCTGTGTAACTTCTCTTTAAGGACTAGATGAGTTGACACAAGTGATGATTCTTCCTTTATGTTTTAGCTAGTTTCTCATTGCTCATTTAGAAATCTTTTAGTAGTCTAAAATGATGTTTATAACATTTCTACATACCATGCCCCATCACAAAATTATCCATTTTATTCAACAAAATAAATCATCATTTGACCCCCTTTGTGGCGGTTAATTGAAGATCCTTGATGGTTTTTACTCTACTTAGCAGAACAATTACATTAGTTTTCAACATTGATTTAACTATAGAGATATTGGTATTGATTCTAGTGGATGCATACATGGAGCTGTCTTCATGATGCTATTGGAGCTTTTAGGTGTAATTTCCTGCCTGACCTTTCTTGATTTGGGAGCTTGTTTTTTTTTAAATCTAAGATTTTTAGTATTAATTTAGGTAACAATTTAATTGATATATGTGATGGTACTCCTCTTTGGGCTTCACTTAAATGGTTTTAAGGATACATTGGATTTTCTTTTGTATTTTGGATCGTATTCCATAGGAAGCTCCAAATCTTGATTGACTAGGTAGAATCTGTATTGTTTCAACCTGCTATTGTGCATTTTGTGTTCTAGAACCAGCCACTTTCACTATTTTTTTATAGAATTTGAGAAATGATGAATTAGCAAATTCAACGGTATTGTGATATTCACTCCTTTATATCTTTTGTAATGCTCATATTCCGGAATTGCAAGCTCAGCACTGAATTAATATGTCACACAAAGCTAGTTTTTCATGTTGATTTCTATATATTCTGCTTAGCTTTCTTGGGTGTTGTAGTTTGCTTAAGTTGGTTTTTTTGCAAAGTTTTTGAGTTTTCCTTGGCTGTTGAATTGTAAGAGATGAAAACTCTGTGCTGAATATTGATGTAGTGTATCTAATTGTGGTACTCTTGGAATGTGATCATCTAGTGGATGCATGCATGGAGTTGTTTTTATGCTGTGATGAGAATTTTTAACTCCGTCATTGCTTGCAGGCCTTATGACTAGGCCTTTTATTTTTGGAAAATTTCTTTTGGTATCTTAGTTTTTTGTAACTGTTGGAGGTAACAATTTGATTGATATTTGTGATATGATTTTTCTGGATATGCACTAGATTTCTTTTGCTTGGAATTGAACTCAGTCTACTTGCTTGGAATTTTTCTGGAGGAAACGTTTTTTGAAATTTTGGTTAACTGGCATTTTAACTCATCCTACTATGCTCAATTGTTATGGTGTCGAAGTTTGAGTTCTGTATCTGAAAGACTTTTTATTTTAATTTTTTACTTCCGTAATGGATGAATTACTGTTTGGTTAATGGAAACTGGTGGGCTCTCTATGAAATTGGTATGATGTGTTGTTTAGAGCAAGATTTTGGTATGGTGTTTCTCTGGATTTGGTTCTGGTGGCTGCGGTCTGTTTCTCGTGTATATAAAGTTCGATTGTTGGCATTTTGGTCATTGGAATTTGCTTTATATGTTGCATTTTGACCATATTCGCGCAAGTTTTTTTAAGGTTGATGACTTAAATTTGGCCTTAAATTTGAATTCCGTATCCTGATCCCTACAAGCCATATATATATATCTAATGTACCTTACTCTTCAGTCCGGAAGTTGTTTCTTGACTCTATTCTTTGAACATTATAATAATATGGCTAGTATATGTTGCAAGGGGATGAGAAGAAACATTTGAATGTGACATTATTACGTATTTACTCCTTTGCAAGGTGTAATGATGTCATGCTTGCCTGATATGCACCCTTCTTGCGAAAATAGAGAAGCCAAAGTAGTTGATTGTGATAGTTTTGTATTACTGGGTTGTCGGACAAAATATTGGTAGTGTTGAAGTGAGGGAGAAGGCTGTAGCAGATATGTGTATCTATCTTGATCTAATTTTCTGCTGTAATTTTGACAGTTATTTTATGAAAGAACGGTATGAAGATAGTGTACTTCTAATACTTATCATTAATATAATAGACTCTTTAGGAAATTTTGGTAAATGGTCAACACTATAGATAGATATCTAACAATTCCTTAATGAGAATGATATCCTATTGATATATATAAATAGTTGACCATTTGTTGTCGTTTCCTTTTCATAATAGTAGGAAGCTTGGAATATGACAAATGGTCAAGTTACAATTAGGCATAGAAATTGGAGTCAACTGCTACAATTTAACCTCCATGTAACTTCATTATATCTTCTCATGCTAGAAGGAAAAAAACCATTTAACATGAGTATGATAGTGGGTAGATGAAGAGTACAATGTAAATTAAACCCTTATTAGTTGAAGTGCTTATGTTTATTAGTTCATTAATTTCTCTTCAGAGTATTTTATTTGTTGTGTCTTGGCACTTCTAAAATTTAGCAGGAGAATATGATTTTCTCATTTGACTGATGATCTAATTTTTTCATTGTTTTCTAATTTTTAGGCTTGCTAGAAGACCTCTTTCAAAAATGTTGAAGCGATGGCCATCATTAGTTTCCAAGCTTGTCCTCACTCCGACTGCAAACTTGCAGGATTCAAAAGATCCAAAACATTTAGTACTAGGTTGTTGCTCAGTTCTTTCAACTGAAACTGTTTCCAGGCATTTGGCAGTGATTGTGTATTCTTCTATTATCTTGTTTATGTTGTTTGTCTTAAATACATTGCTTTAACCATGCACATTCATTACTTCACTTATGTTTGTATATTCAATTTCATTCACAACATTTATCATTGGTCTGCTAACTAGGTTAGTTTTTAATATTATATCTTCCCCAAGTTATGACTTTAACTGCTGCAGTATTTGAATCTCACCTACACTGCATATCTATGCAGCTCCCACCACGAGTCATTAAAAGCTCAAAAAGCTATTATTGAGGTATAGGCCGATTGGGCATCTCATAAATTAATGCATTTATATTTTCCCCCAAATTCAAGTTTTGCATTCTTTCAGTTGTTTGCTAAATACAACAATCATTCTCTGGAATATCGAGAAGTTTTGTCAAGGCTTCAGGTGCTGAATCATGCGAGTTAGAAATTATTAAGTTAATATCCCAAATCCATTCCTTGGGCTTTGAGAACACAGGCTTGCATTGGAGGTAATGGCTATGTTTCTCTTTACAAATTTATTTGATGAGCATTTTTTGTGCTATGAATTATGATTGTCTCAAAAATTATGATTTTGTTACCTCAAAAATTGTGTTTTCATGTTGCCATTTATTTCTTAGAAAATCTTAATCATATTCTCATTTCCTTTTCATTGCTGTATCTATGCTAAATGTTTCAAGTATACAGAGTATTCCTTATGTCTGCTTTGTCTTCTAGAAGTGATTTACATCTACTTTTAAAAATCTTAGGGGAAATTGCAGGTCAGTAATTGGAAACTTTGTTTGCTAAAATTGATATGGTAGCCTGATGAATATTATTTACTTGGTATAATTTGAACATCTGTGCCTAATATATTTTGCACTTGAAATCTGTGTATATGTAAAATATCGTCACTACAAGTTATTTTCTCAGAAATTTGAAAAGTCAAAACTTCCTCAATTAAGAATACTTGGAGTATCTGCCTTAAAACACTTTATTGCAAGGCTCACCTCAAAAAATCCCAATTCATGAGCTGCTATGAACTACTGGAGGAGTATTGACTGAAATACTAATGGAGGATGGATTTTGATGAGATGATGAACACAGAGAGCCCAAGAGAGTCACCCTTTCAAAGCATTGTTGATAAAGATATCACTGTTTTCTATTTTGATTTCTTAGCATCATGGCAACGAACAACAAATTGGATATCATCTTATGCAGGAGATAGTTTTTACTCATACTTTGCAATAATTTTTAAACGGCTGATACAGGAGTGTGGGATGAGGGCCTTCTAACAAACTTTAGATGAATTTTCTAATGCAAAAGAGAGACCAAAGTAGTGTGTTGCTGCTGAAGTGATGGCTGGTATTCTTCATTCTGAAGTTAATGGCCTTTCCGAGGAATGGAATGAGTGGCTGATGGATCAACTTCACAAGATTATGGTGGCCTCCTATAGAGACAATACCCGATTGGGAAGCTTAAATATGCTATGTGGAAAAGGGGACATGGCAAAAGAATTCTGTAACGACCCGACCCTCTTGGCCCATTTGGCGGCCCATTTGGCGACCTCTCATGTCGTCGACCGTCAGTCCTTATGTCGTCGGCCCATTTTTATTGATCTCACTTGGTTACCAGGATTCATAAACTCTACTACTTAGCCTGGAGGTCTAGAGTACGAATCCTGGGGGAGGCAAAAATCCACTGACCAGGGGTGGAAAGTCCTAGTGAGTAACGACACGGCCAAGGGTCGTCGGTCGACGACATTAGAGGTCGTCAAATGGGCCGACGACATAAGGGCCGACGGTCGACGACATGAGAGGTCGCCAAATGGGCCGCCAAATGGGCCAAGAGGGTCAGGTCGTTACAATAAAAAAAAAATATAATCCTTGAACTACTCGTAAACCTAAAACAAGATTTAATAGAATACCTAACCATTCCACTACTTGTCTATTCTTGTTCATTAAGTAAACAATAAAACTAACTAATGCTTGATGCAAAAGAGTTGTCCATGCTCGTACCTCTCAGGGAATCCTACACTGAATTGCTATATTACAATCATTTCATACTCAATACAGTAAGAAAGGAACTAAGACTGCCACTTAACAGAAATCCGTTCATGGTTATTGAAGTGGCCAGAAACTAAAACTTTCAGTGCTAAATGCAAGGGCTGTTTACACTCTTTGTATAGCAAGGAGATTAAAACCGAATCCATCAAGATCATAAACCTCAAAACATCTGAAAGAAACCGGACAAGAGAAAACTCTCAATCAAAATCCGAAAACCTCTCCTACTGCAGGTGAGTAGCAACTCACCGGGATTTGCTTGGACTTACAACCGAAGGAGAGGAAGAAGATCTAGGGCTCGGAGGCTTGAAATACTCGGCTTCTTCTTGTGCTCGCGCCTCTCCTTGACGAGAGGAGCTCGGTGGTGTGATGACCTCTCGGAGAAGAGTGCTCGCCGGCCACCGCAATGCCCTAGCTTTGCTCGCTGCGGTTTCCCCCGTGGAGAGATGCGCCGTCGCGTGAGAAGAGGAGAAGAGAAGATTTTTGTCACGGGGAAAAACCTAAGTTCTCTTCTTATAACTTTAATATTCTGTTAACTAACTATTGCTTAAATACAACTTGATTCGGGTTTTATTAACAAACCCGCGGCTGGTCTGTTGGTGGGCTGCGTTCTGCTTAAAGCCCAACTTGAGGGATCGATTCCCAGCTGCAACCATTTTATTTCCTATTATTTTACTGTTCCTAACTATTACTTAAATATATATCGCTCCATATATGATTAACAAAACGAGCGTAGCTCAGCTGGTTGTGTCGGTTTTGCTTGGGTCAGTCCGACCCGAGGTCGTGGGTTCGAATCTCACCTTCAACGTTTTTTATCAAAACTTCTTTCTTTTTGTAACCCTACTAAACGACCTCCAAAAATTACATAAAAATACTCTAAAAATTCCTAAAAATCTCTAGAATATTTTAAAAGTATTTCCAAATATTTTTACGGACATTTGGAACTTGAAATAAGGAAAATTGGGTCGTTACAATTCTTCCTCCCTTATAAAAAGTTCGTCCTCGAACTTAGAATAATTCTGGATATATTTCGGTCTCATGCTGTCTCCACGCTCCCCTAGTAACTTTCTCGTGCTTCTGGTTCTACCAGATGACTTTTACTAATGACACTTCTCTGTTTCCTAGTATCTTGTCTGCTCTGTCCACTATCTGTGTCTGCTCTCATAGCTAAGATCCTCTTGGATCTACACTGTCTGAGGCTGAATCACTTGGCTAAGGTCGTGAATACACTTCTTTAGCATGGAGACATGAAATACATTGTGTATTGCTGACATATCTTGAGGTAAGTCTAGCTTGTAAGCTACCTTCCCAATTCTCTCTATGATCGGGGTAGGGTCCTACGTATCGAGGACTTAACTTGCCCTTTTTCTCTTGGGTTCTCCGATGTACTCGAGCTGTGCTTCTGCTTCAGGTTGGAATATGACTTTCTGTTTACGGCACTCTACTACTTGGTTACCAGGATTCATAAACTCTACTACTTAGCCTGGAGGTCTAGAGTTCGAATCCTGGGGGAGGCAAAAATCCACTGACCAGGGGTGGAAAGTCCTAGTGAGTAACGACACGGCCAAGGGTCATCGGTCGACGACGTTAGAGGTCGCCAAATGGGCCAAGAGGATCGGGTCGTTACAAATTCCCCTATTGAGAAAGCAAATATTAGACTGCCTAATAGCACCTTTACCCCAAACGACATCTACTAGTGTAGTTTCAAAAAGGTATGCTTTGCAGTTGCTGAAATATCTCCACCCACAATGCCCATTGGTGAATTTCACTTCCATTGCTAACTTTTGGAATAATTATTGGATCATATGAGCCATCCATCTGCCCAAGTATGCTATAGTAGGTTTTGCTCCATTAATTTGTTTTTTATGTGCTTTTTAGCAAAAGTTGTGTTGTTAATAAACTGTCACCTGGTTATCTTTATTTTTTTTCCTAGCAAAGCATCAACTTTTATTGTATCCTTCTAGTCGCACTATTTCTGAATATGACAAATACTATGTCAATTCATGGAGTTCAATGGAGAAATAAGATCTGTAGAGCTGACCACAAATGTGGCTTGATGATGTTTATCAATGGAGAAACAGATGTGTTTATCTAAAAACAATCCCTTTTTTCAAATCTATTAATATAGATATCTACTTTCCTATTGTTTTTCAAGGATCTTGGCGACAACATTTCCAATTATCATAAGACTAGCATCTGTGTTGTCCAGCTCAGTACAAAGTTGACACTATATGTGTTGACCAGGCTATTCTTTATACACCTATGTTATTCTTTATACAAGGGCAAATTAGACTAAACCTAAATAGTTGTTCCAAAAAATATACTTTAAGATCTATTCATATGCCATACATCTTTTACTGCCATGCCTATGCCATCTTTCAGAAGTTGGAGCATCCACATCTAGTAGTTCCAGTCAAAAATTAATAATGCTACTTAAGGCATGGGGCATGTTTTACTGTTAGTTGTTTGTCAGTATTTTCTAGCTTGATACAAGTTAATTTTACTGATATAAAGATTCTTAATTATGCTAGAATGATATAATGATGGTTCTTTTTGAGATGTTATCTGTTGTAAGATTATCTATTGTTTTGACATAATTAATCTAACTTAATATTTCATCTTTAAATGTCTCCTAAAGACAGTTAATTTTCTTTTAGATAGTAAAGTTGCTGAGAATAATCTTATAAATGATATGACCGAGGTCGGTGAGGAAAGTCGTAGGTGCAACACTTTCAGTCCTGTGTTCATATTTAAGGCTTAATGCAACCTTAATGGATCCTTTCTTTAATAAGGTTGGCTATGTAGGGGTGATTAATTACCACAAAAAGAAGCTTGGGTAAAGGTTGGCTAACTGAAGGGGTTTTTGAGTTGGCTGTGAATATCCTAAACATAAATCATTTGGAAAGCATTGAGATCAATGGAGAAGAAACTTGTGAGAATGCCTCAATTAGTAAGGAAGCTAAGGAAGATGTCAGACAAATGGAGACAGTATGTAAATTTATTTTATTTTTGAACTGTTGCTAATCTGCTTTGTTTGTGCAAGTTATTTTCTTTGGAACTTTGCAGGTGTTTCATTTTCTTATTTCATCTTTGAAATCTGAAAGATAATCTTTATATGTTAGACATAATTGTCAAGCTCCTCTAACCAGTTATTTCATCTTTGAAATCTGAATGATAATCTATAAGTTAGACATAATTGTCAAGCTCCTCTAACCAGTTATTTCATTACAGGTATAAGGTTGAATGTGTCACAATCCATGGATTCAATTGTCGTCTTGTTACTTCAAGATTTAGAACTCTCTCTTTATTTCAAAGGATTGAAGGGGAGTCTTGGCGCAACGATAAAGTTATTGCTTTGTGACCTAAAGGTCACGGGTTCGAATTCTGGAAACGGTCTCTTATAAAAAGCAGTGTAAGGCTATGTACAATGAATCCTTCCCTGAGACCCCGCATGACAGGAACTTCGTGCACTTGGCTACCCTTTATCATATTTCAAAGGATTATGTTAGACAAATGATTATGCTGTTATAATCTAGGATTCTTCTAATTATATATTCATTTGAAAAAATTTAATTGCACCCGTCTATGCGGGCCTCAAGGAAGGGAATCTATTATACACAACCTTATCCAACTTTGCAAGAGGCTATTTCTGGGACTCAAACCCACGACCTCTAGGTCACACAACAACTTTACCATTATGCCATGACTCCCTTTTCAAATATTAACCAAAATATTTTTTAAATTAATATATACTTATATTTAAAAAGAAAAAAGTATCAAAATAGTATTGACACAACATAATACGATATTGAAGCCATATTGTTCAAGTTCAGGACCAAAATAACGGTATGACTTTAAATTTTAAACTTGGGTTGTTAGTTCTCTCTTCTAATGTCATAGATGTCTACTATTGGTGGAATGATTTGTGAGGCAATACTTGAAGCTCCCATTAATGCGGGCCCCAGGGAATTGTCGAACAACTTTACTATTGCCCCTTCATACTAAAAATTCAACTAAAAAGAAAATATTGGAGCTAATTTTCTGCTAACCGTAGGCAACCTTTCACTACAACATCCAATGTGGGTAGTCAAGTAGTTTGGTAGGATTCGAGACCAGAATTAAAGTTGTAACCCTTGACTACAAAATCTCGACTGCGAAGTGGAGTGATGAGGATTCTTGTGTTGTGGCTTTCTTGGTGTTGTAATAGATGTAATGCTTGAGTTGGTTTTAGCAATGTTTCTGGAGTTGCCCTGTGTGGCTTTTCTTTAAGGACTAGATGAGTTGACACAAGTGATGATTCTTCCAATATATTTTAGCTAGTTTCTCATAGTTCATTTAGAAATCTTTTAATAGTTGAAAATGATGTTTATAACATTTCTAAATACCATGCCCCATCACAAAATTATCAATTTTATTCAACAAAATAAATCATCATTTGACCCCCTTTGTGGTGGTGGTTGATTGAAGATCCTTGATGGTTTTTACTCTACTCAGCATAACAATTACATTAGTTTTCAACATTGATTAACTATAGAGATATTTTTAGGGCTGGAAATTATGGTATTGATTCTAGTGGATGCATACATGGAGCTATTGGAGCTTTTAGGTGTAATTTCATGCCTGACCTTTTGTGATTTGGGAGCTTGCTTTTTTTGAAATCTAAGATTTTTAGAATTGCTTTAGGTAACAATTTAATCGATATATGTGATGGTACTCCTCTTTGGGCTTCACTTAAATGGTTTTAAGGATACATATCTGGATTTTCTTTTGTATTTTGGATCGTATTCCATCGGAAGCTCCAAATCATGATTGACTAGGTAGAATTGGTATTCTGTGTAACAATTTGGTGCTTCAATAAATGCCTTGCTAGGAAAGAAGAATTATGGAGGAGTAAATTTTGATTTCTAATTAAATAAATTATCCAAAATAAAGGACAGGTTCCTCATATAAGGGATCTAATAATCCCATATCCTGAGACATAGCGCAACATAAACTAAATTATCTGGAAACAATAAAATAAAATTAACAATTTAAAATTTATTTTATGGGACCCGTGTACTTCAATTGGTCTATATTTATTTGCATTATCCTTCTTTACCTAGGTGAACTTGGCTCTTAAACAAGTTGTTGTCATCTTCACTTTAGTTGTTTTATCCTGAGAAACAATTTCATCTTCATCTTCATGTTCTTTGTGTGCGTCTTTTGTTTTTCTTTGTTCTCTTGAATTCCCCAATGAAACTTTCAGTTAGGTTGAGATTAAATTAGAAAAATTAGTATTTAGATTGACAAACTTTAGACTCATAACTAACTACAAGGTTAATTTGTTATAGGAAATGAGTTTTTTTCTTTCTAGTACTCTTTCACTATAGTAAGCCTGAGTCTCAGCATGAAAGTATGCCCATACCTAGTTACACGTATCTATGTTGACCTAATTTTTTGCTATAATTTTGACAGATATTTACTAAAAGAATGGTTTGAAGATAGTGTACTTCTAATACTCATCATTAATATAATAGAAGCTTTAAGAAATTTTGGTAAGTGGTCAGCACTATAGATAGATATTTCCTTAATGTGAATGATATCCTACTATATAAATGGTTTGTCATTTGTCATCCTTTCCTTTTCATAATGTAGGAAGCTTGGAATATGACAAATGATCAAGTCACAATCAGGCATGGAAATTGGAGTCAACTACTACAATTGAGCCTCTATATCTTCTCATACTAGAAGGGATAAAGAAAGGTCCTTGCTCTTATGTATCTTGTCTTTTTGGAATAGTGAACTCAGTATTATTGCATTCTTGTAGGCTAAGGATGGGCAGTTATTGACAAGGCATGCATGCATAACACGTGGAGATCATCGCAATCATCATGTCAACGGTTTTGCATAGATGACAATATATCGTCATCAGAGTACTTGCTCCTATTATGGAGGATCTTCTAGATCCCCCTTTGCACAACTATGAAACTATTCTCGTAAATTGTCTCATAGATTTTCTGTCGGTTATAATTTCTCTATCTATAAAGATTTGAATGTATATTTCCGTCACTAGATACCATAATCATTTCTCTATTTATAAAGTTTCATTGACTCCACCTGTACCATTGTCTCACTATTGCTAGCTTCCATCATACACTAATGAAGGGGATAATAACAAAGGTAGTTTGCTTCATCCATGTACTTCCTTGGTTATATGAGTAGATATATAGAAAGATACTATACAATGTTGGATATCATAGTGCATTTATATTTCTCAGCCATTGGTTTTTTTTTTGTTAGTCATTGTTCTTATTTTTTGTAATTTCTTATAATTTCTTTAATGAAGGGAGTCTCAGCGCAATGATAAAATTCCTATCGTGTGATCTGGATGTCATGAGTTTGAGTCTCGAAAATTCTCTCTTACAAACACTAAAACGATTGCTCGCAAATCTTCATTAAAACTAAAATGAGTGCTCACAAAATCTGCATTAAACTAAGATGATTGCACATGAAAACTGCATAAAAAAACCAAGATGATTGCCAACAAAATCTGCATTTAAAACTAAAACGATTACTTACAAAATCTACATTAAAACTAAAGAGTGCTCATAAGAAAAATCTGCATTAAAACCAAAACGATTGCTCACAAAATCTGCATTAAAACAAAACGAGTGCTTACACATCTGCATTAACTAAGATAACTGCACATAAAAACTGCATTAAAAACCAAGATAATTGCTCACAAAACTTGCATTAAAAACTAAAACGATTGCTTACAAATCTACATTAAAACATAGATGACTGCACATGAAAACTGCATTAAAACTAAAACGAGTGCTCACAAGAAAAATCTGGAATTTAACCCCATAGTATCTGAAATCTACACCAAACCATAGAACTAACTAAAGCAAATTCACAAGTAGAGAACATGCACATGAAATATAGAAACCTAAATTTGTTCTACATGAAAACTTAAATAAAACTTATTTCATTCAATCCCATTTGTGTGTCCTTTAAATTACTGAGTAGATCGCCTAGGATGTTACCTATACTTAACCCATAGTTCTACATGTCATAGGAAGAATTAAAGCATCAAGAAAGTAAGGAACATGCCTTCGACTCCTTGCTACTATACCTCTTTTCTTCTTCTCCCCTTATAGCTTGGAATGGTGGTGGCCGGAGTGAAGGTAGAGCGGCAACGATCGGCTATACTGGCCACGGGGCGGAGGCATTAGGGTGATGGCCCCTCAGTCCGGAATAGGGACTCCAAGGGTGGGTGGTGTGGCAGCGTGATGGTGAGGGGTCGACGCTAGGGCACGGATCCAGCGTCGCGTGGAAAGAAAGGGAGACGACGCTCGCTCTAGTTGCTTGCAAGGAGGGGGCGATATCCATGTCGGTCCGACAGCGTAGGGGGATCGACGTGGTAGTGTCGATCGATCGAGAGAAGCAAGGGCCGACGACGATCTTGAGACAACGACTTCAGCGAATCGGGTGGCGACATAAGTCGGGAGCAGAGGGGAAGAACTAGGAGACATGGGGATGACTCGAGCGGTTGACGGCCGGCAGCCGACTAGCGCCGATATGCTGCGTCGAGTGGTGCTGCGAAGAGGTGAAGAGGAAGAGAGTCGGCGTTCGGTGGAGGCGGAGGAGAGGGATTAGGGAAAATGATATTATAAACTTAGCCTCTGTTTGGATGGGGTGAGGTAAGGTTCATTAAGGCTATGTTTACTCTAGAGTGTGGATGAGGAAAAGAAAGGAATCAACGATAGAAAGTTATCTTTGGAGGAAGAGAAAAGAAAGGGTGAAGAAATCTTTTCCTTTGCACACTTGTTTACCTTGATAGAGGAAAGTGAATACTTGTGATGTAATTTTGTAAATAAAAAAAGATGTATGCGTCATTTTTTTGGTACATAGTGTAATTGTTGAATTTTGTTTTAAAATTCAAAGCATTTTTTGGAGTATTTTTAGTCCCACATTGCTAAGTGGAGAAGCTTGGAAGGGCTTATATAGGAAGCCCTTCCTTCCTTGCTTAGCAATGATAAGAGGACCTACACGCATGCGCGGGCTAAGCCCAAATCGAGTGGATTTGGGGGGTTCGAGCCGGAAATCCATAAATCAGACGTCACGTGCGCGATTAACGCGTGCAGGGGGGGTGCAAATCCCCAGCCCGTGGGCCTTGTGCTCACGGGCGGCCCGGTCTGTTTTTGCTGGTTTGGTTCAGTCTGAACCAAACCAGTTTGGTTTCCGGTTCTGATTCGGACTTCGGTTTTGGTCCGCGTGAGGAAGCGAAACAGCGCTTCGGTTCTGTCCGCGTTGCGTGAGGATGCGAAACAACGCATCCGCGTGGGAGAAGAGGTAGCAGAAGCAAAGTGTGCGTCCCTCCTCTGCACTGCTTCAAGTGTATAAATACACTTCCTCACTTCCTTCTCAATTCACTCCAGAAAGCATAGCATTCCTTCTCCCTTGCTTTCTACTTCTTCTTCTTCTTTCTTTCTGAGTTCTGAGGCTTGGTTCGCGATCTGAGGTTGAGTCCGAGTGTGGCGCTCGTTTTAGAGTGCACCTACGAGCGACGCGAGCGGTTGTCGGATCTTGGGAGGATTTTGCCGGAGAGCTTCTGCACCGTGGGCGGCAATCAATTCTCTAAAGACAGTTAGCACGTCCGACGCTTCGACCGGAGATACACAATTTCTTAACCCTTACTGTTATTAACGTTTATTGCATGCTCGTCATTTATTGGTGCAATTATAGATTACTGTATTAGCATAATTAGTTCTATTACAGTTATTACAATTTTAGAGAATTGAGGTTCGAACCCGCGACCTCGGGTCGGACTGACCCAAGCAAAACCGGTTGTGAGTTTAAAAGGCTACATGCGTCATTTTTTTTTGGTATATAATGTAATTTTGTGAATGCAAAAGGGGTACATGCGTCATTTTTTTTCCATCCGCTGCTTTCCGTCCGATTTTGAGGTGATCAGTTTTGGCTCCAAAATTATCCGCTGATGGATTGCGTTACTTTTCCTTCGGAAAATTTTAATGAAGTAAACGACGGAAACTTTTCCACCGTGGAAACTTTTCCTTAATTTTGCTTTCCACTCTCGCAAGTAAACAGAGCCTAATGGAAGGGGATGGAAGGGGAAGGGAGGGAAAGGAAGGGAAAGTAATATATTTATCTTGCCCTTGTTTGGAAGGGAGGGAAAGTTTATGTGAGAGGAAAGGGATGGAATGAAGGTTAAATATACAAATTTACAAAAATATCCTCTTATTTTTTTAATAAATCTGCATGTGAAAAAATAAATAAGGATATAATTGTAATAATTTCTCATTACCCTTCCTTACACCCCAATTTGGGGTGTAAGGAATTTCGCTTATTCCCGAGCATGCGGAAGCTTTACCCTTCTCTCCCCTTCCCCTTCATAGCTCACTCTCTCCCAAACAAGGGTAAAAATTCATTTTACCCATGTTTACCTTTCCCTCCCCTTTACTCATCTCCTCCCAAACAGAGGGTTAGGGTGCGTTTGGTGAATAAAATATAATCAAATTGTTTGATTTAATATAGGTAATATAATAAAAAAAATTTGTTTGAAGATTTTAATGAATAACCTAATTTAATATTTTACTATATTAACCTTAGTTACAAAACTAACTATAAATAATAATAATAATAAATATAATAATAATAATAAATATGATAATAATAATAATAATAATATTATTATTATTATTATTTTATTTTATTTTTTTATTTTTTTTAATATTATTATTGATAGTGATATATATAAATAAATAAAATTGGATAAAATTTTAATTTATTATTATTATTTTAGAAAATTTTATATAATTTGATTAGATTTTAATTAAATCTATTTAATTATCTTAATTTAATAAGATTTTAATTAAAATAATAAAGTTGGAAAAAAAAATCTCCGCATCTCTCTCTTCCTCCAAATTTGCTCGCACCGCCTCTCCCTCTTCCTCCAGATTTGCTCGCGCCGCCTACTCTAACTCACGGTGCCTGCTCTCACTCCCACCGCATGCTACAGCTCTAGCCGCCTGCCACCACCCCCCACTCTCACCCCCTGCTGCCACCTCCGATCGTCATGCCTGCTCCGTCGGCTGCTCTCGCTCCCACCGCCTGCTCCCGTTCCCGCTCCCGTCACGCGCTCCCGCCGCCCGCTCCTGCTCCCACCGCCTGCTCCCCCTCCTGCTCCTCGACACTGCCCCGCTACCTATTCTTTATTTGAGTCTATGCTATGTAGTTCATGCAACCTAAGCATTTCATGTGGCCAAGAATACATCTTAACACTCCAGAAGGGTGGCTCAAGCACTCTAGATGTTATGACCATGTAATTTACTACCATGCCTATATTAAGAAACTAGGATCACTTAACAGACTTATTAATGTGGAAGGAACTAGGTAAGATTCACTTAACTCCATGGTCATGCAATTCTAGTGAAAAGCAACACAAAGATTAGCTAATACCTTGGGCATGCAGTGTTAATACCATACCTAAATTAAGACGCTAGAATCACTTAACAGTCCTACAAATATAAAAGAAACAAGCAAGATTCACTTAATACTACAGTCATGCTGTTTTAGTAATGGGCAGAATAAGGATTAAATTATACCATGGCCATGCAAAAACTACTCCCTTTCCCTCGTCACTGCTCGAGGAAAATCAAAAACTTCACCAGCGATCACCCAAATCCATTACTCTCCACTCATTCTGACCAATAACTGAGACCCACCACATTTCCAGAACACAACATTGATACCCTCCATCCAACCCTGCCACCCTGAGCAGAAAACACTCACTATAACATCTAACCCAGTCCATTCCCGGCACCCAGAATTTGTCCACCACAAAGCAACTAGCTTGAGGAAATCCTGAACCTCACCCTCCCAAGCCAATCAATTTTCAAAAATTCCCTAGAAGGGCAAAGCAAGAAAATAAATAATAACAATAATCGATTCAGTCAGCCTACTGATGGAATCCACTTCGCCGCAACCAATCTATTGCAAGGGAGCAAAACAACTCTAAAAATCATCTCCAACACTCAAATCTCGGAACAGGCTACAAACGATCAATCCCTTGCATATAACACCGACACAACCATCAAAAACCCTCTGCTGTCCAACCCGATATAACGCTCATCCCTACCTGCTGTGGAAAGCCTAGAGATCCCTCAAACTTGCTGCGTATATGAGTTCAATAGAGCTGGAAGAAGTACTGGAAACTACTGCGAAAACAAGATGAAACAAAAGGAAAAGAAACACACAGACTTAATCAAGTGGAAGAAGAGGGTTCTAAGAGGTGCCTTATGTTCGGAGGCCTGATGTTGGCACAGGAGGCGACGACGAACAATGGTGAGACGCCCCTTTTCTTTCCTTCCGTGGAGACCTCCCTCCTCTTCCTTTTCTTCCGCCGAAACCCCTCACCTCTCTCTTTTTCTTTTTTCTTTTACCGCCCACCCTTTATAAGAATCAATCCCTAGGGTTAGGCCCATTCCTTACCAATTGGGCTAAGCCCATGTGTCCATTAATTGGTTATTAGCAATTTTGCTCCCCTCAAGGAAAATAAAGAGTCTATTTCCATGTCCCCCCCTTGGATTTATGTTTTTTTTAGAAACATTGGACTCTACAAGAATCATATGCAATTTTGACCTTTTTATTTCCTGCGCTTGGTGTATATGAAGAGAAATATTGCAAAATACCAGTCATATGATCAGTGACACCTGAATCTAAGATCCATAAGCCATTAGATTTGGTACATACAATGGTACCGACGGGAACAATATCTGACTGAGCAAGGGCGCATGAAGAGTTAGAATTTCCTAAGAATTGGGACTAGAATAGTTTTTGTAAGTGCTCCATTTATTCCTTAGTGAAGGGAAAAAATTCTGAGAAAGATTGCTGCTTTGGATCTGAATGGTTCACATGAAGGGCACGACTTTCTCCCCTAATTTGTTATCGCTTCCATTTGCTGGTTTTCCATGTAGCTTCCAACAGTTTTCACCTGTGTGCCATGATTTTCTGCAATAATCACACCAAGGCCTTTGCTTTCCTTGTCTATTTCCTTAAAATTCTACACCACGAACTGTAAGAGTGGGCCCCTCCATTTCCAATTTTGATTCAGGAATGTTTTTGTTGGGTTCTTCGAGCCGCGAAAACCGCTTTTTCACGTCGCGGAAACCCCGAAGGACCCAAAGCCGTAGATCCGTGCAAAGATTCGTATAAAAATTCGAAAAACTATTTCTTGTACGAGTTCAAAAAACTGATCTACTACTTAGATCTATGAAGAAAAAGTGTGTACCCTTGATGCGATGCCCTTCGCGTTCCCGCTCATCCAAATGATGCCGGATCTCAAGACCGTCAAGCGCCGGTCCTCTAGAAGTATCCACACGGACACACTAGATGGAGATGACCAAAAACCAAGGTGTGCTAGCACCTATGTGGTTCGGCCAAGGGAGGAGAGGGAGAGGGAGAGCTTGAGAGGGAGAAGGAGGAAGATGCACACATGAATGAAAAATCAAATTCTCCACCCAAAACCAAGTGGCCGGCCACATTTCAAAAATTCACATTAATTGCATTAATTGCAATTAATATGAAACCATAAAATCACATTAATTGCATTAATTGCAATTAATATGAAATCATTAAGAGAGTGGCTTTGTTACTTCCATGAGGTGGCACCCATGATGATGTGGAACATCATTATTGGTCCACCTAATGCCAACTCACCAATGAGGTGGCAAAAAGGTCAAGTCAAAATTGACCTTTGGTCTTCCTTCTCAAGTCAAGTCAAACTTGACTCAATCTCTACCATGGTGGATCTAATCCAACCATTTGATTCGAGCCAACTTAATATAATGAATCTAATTCATTAAATTAAATTGATTCAATGAGTCAAAATCTAAATTAGACTCATTTAACACATGAATCAACTTGAGTCGAACTCAAGTTAGCCCAATTATGATTACTCTTAATCCAATTTGATTAATCAAATGAATCTAATCCTCTTGGTTCATCATATGAACCTAATCTCCACCTAATTGTCCTAAGTGTGTGACCCTATAGGTTCTTGTAACGTTGGCAATGCCCTAAACCCATTTAGGAGCATAAGTAATGAGCGGTATCTAGCAACACATCATTACTACCCAAGTTACAAGAATGTCGAGATCCGACATCACCTTGTGACTACCAATTGTGACTACTCACAAAATAATGATAAGTGTCCTTCTATCCTAGACATCTAGATTGATCAATATGAGGCATAGACCGTGTCATCCTCTAATCAATCTAAATCTTGAACTCCAAGTTAGACTCACTCGATCAAATGAGCTCAACATCTAATGTTGACTCATTTGGGCATGGCCATGCACTTAGTGGTCTCACTCTATCAAGAATACCGATGTCGCTCCCGTTATATGGGAGGGATAGATTCCATCTACATCACTCACATCCCTCTACATAATTCATTATATACCCAGTAATCGCCTTTATAGTCCACCCAGTTACGGGTGACGTTTGACGAAACTAAAATACATAACTCCTTATGTAGGGATCCATGGTGACTTCAGGTCTAAGGACTAATAGTCATACTAATAGCCACATGAGAAAGTATATGACACTCATATAACGATCCATGATACTTTCTCATGGCGGGTCATTCAGTATACATTCTCTAATGCATACCCATGTGTCAGCTTGATATCTCTATATCCATGACTTGTGAGATCAAGTCATCGAGCTGACCTACATGCTAGTCTTATTGTATTAACATTGTCCCTGAATGCTAATACTCGACTAGGAATGATTTAGAGTAGTGTTCCCTATATCATCTCACTATCGATTCAACTAATCGATTGATATAGGTATGAACCTTCTACTCAAGGACGCTATTATACTTAGTCTATTTGGCACTAATATAAATAAGTATAATAACCAAACAAATGCCTTTATTGATATACAAGAATATGATATACATGAGTCCATACAATCATCAAATGATTGGCTCTAGGGCTCTAACTAACAGTTTTTAGCATCACATGGCTTCTTGCATCTTCTCTGCGTACTTCTGAAAAAACTTCTCTTAGAGGGGGCAAGGGCTTTCATCCCAAGATATGCCCTCGAACCTCATCAAGTTTTTTGTTCAAACCAGCCAGAAACACAAATACCCGACCTCTTTCTATCTCCTTCTTATAGCGAGCACTATCGCTTGGATTGTCCTAATCTAATAGCTTCCCACACATCTCGAGTTGTGGGTAGGAATATAAATGGCTTTCCAATCACAGGATCCATAGAGTTGATTAACCAGGTAGTGACCATAGAATTTTGAGACCGCCAATGCTTGAATCATGGATCCTTTGTGGTTAGGGGATTGATTTCACCATTCAGATATCCAATTTTCCTTTGTCCTCTATTGCAGACCGCACTGTATGAGACCACTCAAGGTAATTTTTGTCATTCAGTTTATGAAGGCTAATCTGGAGAGAGCCAATAGAGTTGTCAGGAAGAAAACCAGCCATCGGTTGTGCATTTGCCTCCAAAGGCATCACCTCACTCCTAGCATCCGAAGATGTTGAGCCAGAGCCCACCAGGGCTGTCTTAAAATTCATCCTTATGTCTTATTGCTCTGATGCCATGTAGAATTGTATGAAGAGAACAAGAACATACATATATATTCATCTCTACATAATTTACAAAGAGTCCAACTAAAATAGGAGGATGCAGGAGACACTAGAAAAGGAAGATCACAAACAAAAGGAAAATAAAAATCTCTCTCAATCACAGATTGACCTCTCCTTTCCTTCTATGTTACTTTCCTAATCTATTAAATCATATCAAATCAAATCAAATTAGAATATTCTTTAATACCATCAACACTAGAAGGCAAAGTTGACTAGTTTATTTGTTTTACATAGTTACTTTGTTTGGCAAGGGTATGCAAACTCTGACTCAAACTGATTTAGGCATCATTTTTTTAATCACAACATCACATATGTAGTCATATTACTTTTATCTCAGATTGGTTCAAAATGGCTCACCAATACTAAATTGGGTTTACTCCATTTGACTAGACATTTTAAAAATATACTAGACATGAAGAAGATGACTAATATTATTAAAGTTTAAATTAATGCAAATAAAATGTATTGACAAAATAAGAAAGTAAGAGATGATACAACTTTTCAAAGAATGTTATTTGCTGGATTATGATATAAAATAAAACAATTGTAAAGCTTTGAGGGGTAATGAATTGTCTTAACCAATGAGTCGCCTAATAATTGTAACTCATGCATCATGACTTAGACAAAGAGATGCGAATGTGATTGCTATCAGGAATTCAATCACGATTAAACTGAAGATTGAAGATACCAATTGTGCATAATAAATCTTGAAGCTTCCATAAGCACTACATGTTTTTCATATAGCTAATATTATTTTCATTTTGTTATTTATTACCTACTATATACAAAAGAATGCACTTAAAAAATATACTTTCGATGCAATTTATTAATATGTTTAATAATCATTATATATGTGATTGCATAGTCATCTATCTTCACATCATAAAAGAAGTGGGCACTCCTTCTACCACCATTGTTTCCTTACTCAACTCTCGCAATTAAACAAATTGAGCAAGTTCAAATTGAGGTAACATGAAATATATTAGCCCGAAAGCACCATGAAGATAAACAAAAGTCCACATGCCACTAGATTAGCACCAATGAATAAAATCTCTTTGTGCTTCAGGCCTGTAGTAGCGAAAAAAGAAATGTGCTAAATTATCGATAGAAGTGGAAATTGTAACAGTTAAGAAATTTGCAACTTTCTAAATATTTTTTTTTATTTTATTTCTCCTATATTCTGATTCTGGTGCTTTATTACCTCATAGATTATTATTATCAACACGAGTCATAACTTTTCTATATTTGTGATAACTACCAATATCGAAATGTCATTTGCATTTACTTTCTTCTTAATCTTGCGGTGTTAGTTTTTTTCAACAATTTAAACACTCTTCACATTCTTAAGCTTAGGATATGATTTGCTCCTGTCTCATATCAGTGAGGTGACATGTTTGAATCGGAAGCTAGTGATTTTGGTTTTGAAATCCCCTTGTTACATGGTAATAGACAATACTTTTACACTTCTTGGAACAGGCAATACACAACTTTTTTACTTTTATGTTTCTGATAGGTGTTATGATTTAGTAACTAATTGATCCAATAATGGAACTACTTTTGATTTGAGATTTTGAATAATGTCCATGCTAAAATGGTTTATGGATTTCTACAAACTGTATTAGGAGATAATTTATTACATGAATTTTTTTCTTGGATGAAAATATGCACCAAGTAATGGTGACACTGAGGTGAATCCTTCACCATCAGATCTCACATTATTTGGGGAGGATTGGATGATTCAACTTGTGATGAGCTCTAGACAATGTTAAAATTGTGGCGGGCCTGCCAATCAGATCTAATATCATCTGTGGTTTATGGTGTGGTCCAATATGTGATCATAGACTTTGACTCACATAAGTTTGAATGAGGGAGATTATTATGATCCAACCATCTGGTCTTATTGGGTTTTGAATGGTATAGGCAACAAACATATCTAATTTATGAATATTCTTTTCCTTTAGGGGATCATCCATATTGTCTTGGGCTTATCAAGACAAATCATGAAGTTTTGATTATGTGGCATCTATTTAGTTTTTGATTATGCAATTTGTTTTTAACCCCAACTTTATATATATATATATATATATATATATATATATATATATATATATATATATATATATATATACGATTCTGATATCCTGCGCGCCCGCACAGTGCGCGACTGTGCGCGCGCGCAGGATATCAGGTTTTAGTTTTTTTTTAAATTTTTGAATTAAAACAAATAATTAAATTATTTTTTTAAAATTTTATTTTTAGGGTTCAAGTTTTGGGTTATAGTATCAAAGTTATTTTTTTTAGATTTTACCTCTAGGGTTTATACTTTGGGTTATAGTATCAAAGCTATTTAGGGTTCAAGCTTTCGGTTATAGTATCAAAGCTATTTTTTTTTTTAGATTTTACCTCTAAGGTTCAGGATTTGGGTTATAGTATCAAAACTATTTTTTTTTTTTTAGATTTTACCTCTAGGGTTCAGGCTTTGGGTTATAGTATCAAAGCTATTTTTTTTTTTTAGATTTTACCTTTGGGGTTCAGGCTTCCCAATTAGGTTATAGTGTTTGGTTTTTTAAAAAAATTAAAATAAAATTAATTTAAGTATTTATTGAGTATTGTAATATGTTGAGGGGATATATTAATGTATTAGAAATTTATATAAAGAAATGTTAATTTTTTAATTGATTTTTTAAATTTAAAATATTAAAAAAATAAAAAAAATGAAAAAAAAACAAAGCTGTTGATATCCTGCGGATGCACACAGTTGCGCACTGTGCGCGTCGTGCAGGATATCACTGTTCTATATATATATATATATATATATATATATATATATATATATATATGATAGTTGAAATGAAAAATGTTCTTATGTGTAGGGAAATGATTGAAGTGAATGGGTGTCTCAAACTTGATAGTGACTATAGTGGAGTGCATGTTCAACTGAGTGGAAATTGTAGGGAATGGAGAAAGGAGCGGACTTGTGAAGGTGGGGGAGATTTGTCAGCTGCTGATGTATTTGTAACTATTCTTGAGCAAAATTGACATGCAAATTTGAAGATCATAAGTCTTTTTGCCCTAGTAAGTAGTTTCTATGTTTCTAAAACTTTGAAGCAGAGAATTGGTTTGGTCAAATTTCCATTCTATTTAACACATTGATTCCTTTATGTGATTTTTGGACTAATGTAGCTGTTTGAGCAGATTTTAGAACTTCCCTTGACATGGTCGAAGGGTAGAGCCACTGGTAAGGTGCTTGTCTGATTCCCTTTAGAAACCTATTTGAATTGGATATATTTCTTGATTTTGCTATAATTCATATTTTAACTATTAAATTTCTATTATCTTGGAGATAAGATTCCCAACAATGATCAATTGTATAATCTATTACTTTCTATGTTTTTCTGAGAATTCTTCTTATGTCTTGTATCTTTTGGCATATATATTGGCATGATAATCTAACAAGAGTGAATTGCTTAATTTAGTTTAGATTTTTTCCCTAAGTTTCAATAAACATCAATTTCATCCAAAGTTAGAATTTGATAACAAATCTAGGCAATTGTTTATTCCCTCTTAATTTCGTCATTAGTTTTCTGTCTCCATGTTACAATTGCAATTTTGAATTTTACTTAATCAACAAGCTCATTCACAATGTCCCAGTTAAACTTATTGAATTTAGCTCTTTACTGTGGCATGAGGTTTGGTGACCTAGTATCAGTTTTGTGTTTGGTTAAACTTTATTAGTTTTTAAATTAATTTAGTTGGGTTATTGATTGGTGATGATTGAACACATTGACTAAAGAGAAGTGTACATGTACCTTTGCTAGCTAATTTTACTGACTATTGGAGTAACCGAGACTTAATAGTCTGCAGGCTGTGTTGAAAAATATGTTCTAGCTAGATCAAAATGTCTAAAGTTAGGGCTAGGTTTTAGTAATTAATTCTTCTAACAATATACTAGCAACTGCATAATATATTGTGGTATCCATCTCTACCTTCAGTGTTTGAAGTATTAGGATTGTTAAAACACAGTGTGCATTATTTGTCAAAAAGTATTTTGAAGGCTGAAGTTCTGAATCCATCTAATTATTTTAGTTCAAAGTTCTTTCAAAGAAATATATATGCCAAGAATCGTAGAAGTGAATTATATTTTACTCAAAGAGGTTTAACTACTGAATTCAATCGTTACTCTTGACCTAATCATGTAAGATTGACATACTTGAGAGGCTGTATAGATTGTTTAGAATATATAATAATCCTCTTTTCTACTGAACTACTTTATTGGTTAAATTCATTACATAAGTTAAAGTTCTTTACCCGTACAAGAGATGCTAACATTAAGGTATAGTTTATGGACTTGATCGTTGGATTTTATATCCATTGCCTAATGAGGTTGGCTTAAGTATAGTATTTTGATTTTTTTTGGGTTTGAGTTTATTTTTAAGTATAATACTTTTTTTTCATAGACTTAATTTCCCTCATTACTAGTGAATTGTCTTGCAGGTCGTCCATGGTTCTAGAAGTTATTCTAGAAATAATAACGTCGACTAGCATGAATCTACTTTGATGATTGTTCTCAGTCTCAATTTGCTTTTTAAAATTAATGATGCTCTGTGAAGCTTCATTACTGCGTTTAGGACAAATGGATATGTTTTGGCATATTTTTTTTAATTTGAACGATGGATTTCATGTAAATTATATGCCTTTGTTTTTCTTGTTTATGTCAGCCTCACATCTACATGTATCGAGGGGATAGCTTTCCAAGTCTCCATGGCCAGCTTGATGTTAATGGACTGTCTTTTCATATCCTAGATTCTCCTTCTGCCTGTTCAGTATGTCCAATATCCACAGTTCGTTTTATTGGAAAACAACATTTTTTAAATCTTCGTGGATATTGGTGGGGTTGATCATGATAGCTTCCCTCCTTAAATTTCCAAACAATTTTTGAGATAACCCTATCTTAAACTAAACCCAAAATTTGTCACTGTCCATGGAGATGGCCCGATAAACTTATAAACTTGGTGTTTAGAAAGGATATGTTATTGCTTGCAGGAATTGACAACAACATTATGTTTTTGTGGTCAAAGGATCTTTCTGCGCAATGCAAGTGGCTGGTTCGGTGATGCCCCTCTTGAAGCTTCTAGTGATTTTGGCATAAATCCAGAGAATGGTGAATTTCATCTCATGTGTCAGGTAATATTTATGTTGGATACTGACTTGGAGATACGAAGCAAATTTAAAACATAAAATACAACTAATAGATTGATACTTCATCTGATGCAATTTTTTAAATTAACTTTTTCAGTATTGGAGTTGGTAGCTTATAGATATCATGTGGGAGCTTTGTGATTACTTTGATTCCGTAACAAAGTGTTTCTGTTTTTAGATGGACTACTCAACTGAAGACCATTTATGATTATGTTAGATAATAATTCAAAATTTCTTTGCAGTTGACATCACATTGAATTTTTCTTGATGTTTTACTTGTCACTTGTGCATATGTTGTCTGTTTACACACAAACAAGCCTTATGAGCTGTCAAATTAAGTTCTTGAAAGCTTAGACATTTGCTGAACCTTTGTTTTCATCTTTCTGATGCTTCCGTTCTGAGTGTTGACGTGAATGCACTTATGAAGACATTGCGAATGAGACCATTGTTATTCCCGGTACACATCTCGGTTAAATTTGTTTTTTAAGCATTTCTTTTTTATATCCTTTTTAAGTGCATTTGCTGGCATTTTTACAAGCATACTTCTAAATCCTTTAATTAGATATTATGCTTCTTGTTTCTGCTAAGCTATTCCTCACAAACTTTTCTTTCCTACTTACCCTTGTGCTTTTAGAAATGGCAGCATTCAATTTTCTATTAATTTTGGACTTTAAAAGACTTTCTTGTGTATTTCACAACTACATAATTCCGAGTGTATCAAGCGATAGCTTTTTTTGTGTATATGCAAATTTTCTGAATGCTTCTTGTTCTCAATATTTAGTAAAATGCTCTCTGTAAATTACCAAACTTTTGGTGGCCAGGACAGGATTCTTTGTCCTACTATAAAGATGGCCTCTCATATTTTAGTGAAATTTATCATCTATAAATGGTTCATTCCAAACTTACTTTTTGATGTTCTATTGTATATCGATCCTTTTGACCTATATGCTAAGCTATTAGCAGTTTTCTATTTGGTCCATCATCATCTACTTAATCTGCTCTACCATTGTGAACCTTTTCATCTTATTGTTGATTTGTACCTTATATTCAGGTTCTTAATCATTCCTTTTATGGGATGGCTACTGAATAACTGCTTTACATACTAAGACAATATCTACTGCCCAGGAATTGAAACTATAATTTGCTTTCTCAATGATGTGTGGTAGTATAGTAAGAGGTAAATGTGTTTTTTACTTAACTACATCATAATTGCTTTTGCAAATGCTTTGTGTCTTTATATTGTGACTATTGACGAACATCTTGGTTCCATGCCTTCACTTTAAAGGTAACCTGTCCAACAATTTCTCATGCTATTTTCTGTGTATTCTTCGTAGAGTGATCCTGTCCGAAAGTCGAAAAGATGAAAAAGTTAGGGATGTAACATTCACGCTGATCTCCTGTGAACTCTGTGTGGACCTACAACACAGACTACGTCAGTACCGAGCAAGGGAAAGAGTCCCCGGTGTTAGTCCTTCGACGCTCAAGTCAGTCACCAACGATGGAATGCAAAGTGGAGCAATAAGAAGATTGTAGCACAAACAGTGAATATCGCATTCCTCCGCCGATGCTTGGACCCCCCTTTATATAGAGCTTCGGTAGTGCGCGTGCACGCTTCCTAAGATGAGCACGCTTCTCAAAGATTTTCCTGAAAAGATTTGTCAGTAAAGTGTCCCCGACTCAGTACCTTAACAGACCGAACATATCTCTAAAGTAACAGTAGAACCTTTCGCAGTACGATCTTCTGGCAGCTCATGCCTGATATCGACGATACCAACTCCCAAAAGGATATCACCGGATATCGTCAGGAGTGTACTGCTAGGCTGAGCTGTACTGCTACGCTGAGCGAGTTGGTCGCTCGGCCGGAATTCTGTCATCCTAGTGCCCTGTCTGGTCGGCCAGGACCTCGCGGTTCCTCAATGTGCGTCTGCTCGACCGAAGGTCCACTCTGTTATTGTGAAGCCTGCTGCTAGGCCAAGCGGGGTAGCCGCTCGACCGAAATTGAACTTCGCACACATCAAGCTCTGCTGTACGGCCGAGCGAGGTAGCCGCTCGGCTTGACTTCTACACATTGTCTTCCTTGAGCGTCGGTTGTTTGATTGTGCCTTATGTCGAAGGCGACGGCTGGTCGGAGACCTCTCTCAGGTTAGGGCATGCTTTGCCCGACCGGCCGATGCCATCCACACGTTGACCGTCTTGACTTTGACCTCCTTTGACCTCCACCGTGGCAACGAGGTGGGGCCCTTCATCATCACCTCATCACAAGTCTCTCCCTCAAGTCTAGTCGAAGGAGGCTATAAGTCCGACTGACTGGACAATTGTCTGAGCAGATTTCCTCCCAATCGGCCTTCTTGAGCATCATCTTGCCTTCTTGCCGATCGGCCTATTGAAGCTTGTCATTGGTCGTAGGCATGCTCCCTCAATCCGATCGCCGCGACGAAGGTTTGCACTTGTGAAACTTTTCTTGGGCTATTTTGGGCGAGCGTGAGGCAGACTTACGTCACCCAGATTTTTGGAAAATCATGCAAATCTCTGCGCATTAAGGCTAAGCGCGCTCCCATACCATCATTAAATGTCGACTCGTGGTGATGCGTCACGTGTCCTGCCCATTGTCGCCGCATGCCCGACGTGATAGACGGATATCCAGACGAGATCTCCGACCTGGAAGGACCTCAGGATCACTCTCCGGTTGTAGTTCTATTTCATCCGTTGCTGGTACACTATTAGCCGAATCAATGTTTTTGCCCACGTTTTGTCGACCAAGTTGAGCTCCGTAAGCTTCCATTTGGCGTTTCTTTTGTCATAGCACTACACCCGATCGGATTCTACTCCGACCTCCATGGGGGCGACTGTCTCTCCGCCGTATACCAAATAAAAGGGGGTCATGTCGGTCGCCTCCTTCGGGGTCGTGCGGAGGGCTCATAGCATACTGGGGAGTTCGTTGACTCAGCTGCCTCCAACGTGGTCAAGTCGAGCGCGTAAAACTCTGAGGATCTCCCGATTAGCAACTTCGGCTTGCCTGTTGCCCTGGGAGTAGGCCACAGAGGTGAAGGCTTGTTAGATGTCATATCCCCCACACCACTCTCTGAGCCTCCAACTGGCGAACTACCTTCCATTGTTAGATATGAGTCGGCGTGGGATGCCGAACCAGCAAGTGATGTTTTGCCAAACAAATTTGATGAGCATCTGCTCGGTGATTCTTGCAAGCGACTTGGCTTCCACCCACTTAGAGAAGTAGTCGACTGCGACGAGCAGAAACTTCCGCTGACTGGTCATCATTGGGAATGGTCCAACAATATTCATGCCTAATTGGTCGAACGAGCAAGATACTGTAGACATTTTCATTTCTTCGGTTGGTCAGTGCGGCAGGTTGTAATACTTCTGACTGAACAAGCAAGTGGCCACCATCGGAGTGGCATCCTCTTGGAGGGTCGGCCAAAAATATCCGGCCAGGAGTATCTTTCAGGCTAATGCATGTCCGCCCGGATGACCTCTGCAAGAGCCTTGGTGCACCTCTCATAGAATGTAATCGACGTCTTCTGATCCAACACACTTGAGAAGAGGTCGGGAGAAGGCTCTCTTGTAAAGCTGGTCCCCGATCAAGGTGAACCGCCCGACACTCTTCTTCAATAAGTGGACTTCTTCAAGATCGGCAGGTGTAGCTCCAAACCGCAAGAACTCTGTTAGGATCGTCCTCCAGTCGTTCAGGAAGGCTATTCTCTCCATCCGGTCGATGTGCGCCACGAGCAAGACTTTCTTGATCGACAGCCCTATGACGATCAGGGGCAGCGAACTGGCTCACTTTTTCAAATCATTCGCTACCTGGTTCTTCAATCGGGGGATCTTTTGTATAATGACCTCCTGGAAGTTGATCTTTAGCTTTTCGAAGGCCTTCGCATAAAGCCTTAGTCGGGCATTGCTTATCTCAAATGTTCCAGATAGTTGCTGAGCGGCAAGCTGGAGTCTGAGTTGCTGAGCTATCTATAGGCCGACTATCATTGCCTCATACTCTGCTTCGTTATTAGTTGCTCTATAGTTCAGCCGAACGGAGAGCTGTATCTGGTCTTCCCGTGGTGAGATAAGCAGTATATCGATTCCGCTGCCTTGTCGAGTGGATGAACTATCCACATATATCTTCCATGTTGCCGTCGGCTTGCCATTCTGGACTTCTATGATGAAATCTGCCAAGGCTTGAGCCTTGATTGCCGTTCGGGGTTGATATTGAATGTCGAATTTGCTTAGCTTGGTCGTCTATTTGATTAGCCTTCCTGATGCTTTCGGGTTGATAAAGACTCGTCCCAGGGTATTGTTAGTTAGCGTGATGATTGTGAGCTAGGAAGTACGGACGAAGTCTCCGAGCGGTAAGAATCAAAGCATACGTTAGTTTTTCAAGATCGGTGTAGCCAGATTCGGCATCCTTCAATAAATAACTTAAAAAAATATACAGGCTGCTGCTCTTGACCGTTCTGCCTAACTAGAAACGATACCACGATATGTTCCTTGGATGATAGATAAATCCAAAGTGGCTCACCAATAACTGGCTTAACTAATACATGCAGAGAGTTAAGATATTCCTTCAGCTCTTCCAGCGCCCGGTCGCACTCGGAGTCCCATTGGAATTTCGTGGCTGGGTGAAGCACTTTGAAGAACGGCAGGTTCCGATCGGACGATTTGGATATGAACCTGGATAGTGTCGTGATCTGATCGGTCAGCCTTTGAGCTTACTTCAAGTTCCAAGGTGGCGACATGCCTTGCAAAGCTTTGACCTTGCTCAGATTGACTTCAATGCCCCGCTTGGGGACTATATAGCCCAGGAAACGACCACTCTTCGCGCCAAACAGACACTTGTCGGGGTTCAATTTTATCTCACAAGTCCTCAGCGTTTGGCAAGTCTCGTTGATATCTGCGCATAAGTCAGCAGCTCGGAGGGATTTAATTACTATGTTGTCGACGTATACCTCCATATTACGACCGATCTATCGTCGGAACACCTTGTTCATCAGCATCTGGTAAGTGGCTCCGGCGTTCTTGAGTCCAAACGACATGACGTTGTAGCAATACGTTCCGTTGACCGTAATGAAGTTAATCTTCTCTGTTGGTTAGTCCTAGGAAGATCATACCGGTTCTACTGTACAAAAATTTTGTACAAGTGTCGAACATTTCCTAAACAACCTATTGTGTTCTTTAGAAGTTAAATTAGGAATCACAAATGGAACTTAACATTATTGATTCCAAATTTAACTTATCTGTTCTTAATGGTTTAGACTTGATCGCAAGCGAAACTTAACACTATTGATCCAAATCCACCTATATTATAAATTCAATTAAATATTAATTTTCAAAATTGGCTTCCAAGACTGCATGGCGAGGCACATGACCTTCTTGGGTATGAGAGCATCTACTACCGCCTAGACAAAACCTTTTAAGGAAAGCTAATATTTAATTTCTTTATATAACTCTAGGTTTAACAAAAAAGAACAATCAAATCACAAATTCGAAAAATAAAAAAACATAAACTCGAATAACAAATCCGAAAAATTAGAATATATTGCCTCTTGTGTTTGGAATTCATACAAAGAAAAATAACTAGCATGATGCGAAAAACAATTGCTAATTATACCTTCTCTTTGTATGCTAATAACCTTGAGATCTTCTACCGTATTCCTCGCCTCCTCTTGGACGTCGTGTGGGCGACGATCCTCCAAGATGAACACCACCCAAAGAGCTTCTCCTCCTTCTCTAAGTTTCAGCCACCACCACCACCACCACCAAGGAGCAAAAGAGAGCAAAGGTAAAAGATAAGGAGAGAGGGTTCGTGAAGCCATACAGCGGGGTCGTCATGGGAAGCAACTCACTTTGATCAATTTGTCACTGATCGAACGCCTTCTTGAAAATAATGTTTACCGAACTCCCTATATCAACAAAAGTTTGATGAATTGTGTAATTAGCGATTATCGTTCGAATAATCAGCGCATCATCGTGGGGGATCTGCACCCCCTCTAAGTCGCTGGGGCCGAAGCTGATTTGGGGCCCTTCGACCTTCTCCTTGCAGCATCCCACGACGTGGATCTTCAACCGCCGAGCGTATGACTTCCTGGCTCTGTTGGAGTCGCGGCCAGTCGACCCTCCAGCGATCATGCCTATATCTCCTCGGGAAGCGTTGTTCCTTTTTTCTTCTTTCCCAGCGGATGGTCTATTTCGCTCGGCCGGGACACGAGAGGGATCAGTGTCATCCCTCCGTTGATGTTGGTGATGGCGCTCGGGCTCCCATCTTTCTTCCTCTCGTCGCCCTGTCGATCGATGCCTTTTATCGTCGATCGGGAGAAGGAGATCAGCGGCGAGAGGAAGAAGAAAGAAGAACATTGAAAAACAACTCGAGTAGTATTATACCAATTTTAAGCAACTAAAAACTAAAAGATTTATCAGAAGAGGTGGTTGTACCAATTTTACTCAAAAGGTGGTTGCACCAATTCAGAGTGTCTCTACTATGATACCAATTATAGGATCGAAGAAGCGCTAGAGAGAGTGAATAGTGTGTTTCTCTTTTTCATGTTTTTCAGAAACTCGAAAGATAGTAGCGGAAATAGAAATTAAACACAACACTAATACAATTGAGGGTAGATCCCCCATCCATTGGGATGAAGTGGGAGAGAGGGCAGAAGTGGGTCCAGAAATCGTGAGGCATACAACAGGCCTAGTAGCTAGGATCAAGGAGAGAATGAAGACTGCTCAAAGTCGGCAAAAGAGCTTTGCTGATAAGAGGAGAAGGGACTTGGAATTTGCAGTTGGTGATCATGTTTTTGTGAAAATAGCACCGATGAAAGGTGTTATTAGATTTGGCAAGACGGGTAAGCTCAGCCCGAGGTTCATTGGGCCTTTTGAGATCCTAGATAGGGTGGGAACATTGGCATATCAGGTGGCCTTGCCACCTAATCTTGCAGGAGTGCATAACATGTTCCATGTCTCAATGCTGTGCAAGTACATGTCGAATCCCTCCCACGTGCTGAATTTTGAACCGTTGCAACTTACCCTGGATCTGTCCTATCAGGAGAGACTCATACAGATACTGGACCAGCAAGAGAGGAAGCTACGGAACCGGACGGTCAGGATGGTCAAGGTCAAATAGTTGAACCACGCTGATGAAGAGGCCTCTTGGGAGACAGAAGCTGACATGAGAGCCCGCTATCCCGAATTAATTAGTAAGTTTAAAATTTCGAGGACGAAATTCACTCAAGGGGGAGAGGGTGTAGAGTCCAATGTTTCTAAAAAAAACATAAATCCAAGGGGGGACATGGAAATAGACTCTTTATTTTACTTAAGGGGGGCTAAATTGCTAATAACCAATTAATGGACACATGGGCTTAGCCCAATTGGTAAGGAATGGGCCTAACCCTAGGGATTGATTCTTATAAGGGGTGGGCGGTAAAAAAAAAAAAGAAAAAGAGAGAGGTGAGGGGTTTCTGCGGAAGAAAAGGAAGAGGAGGGAGGTCTCCACGGAAGGAAAGAAAAGGGGCGTCTCACCATTGTTCGTCGTCGCCTCCTGCGCCAACATCAGGCCTTCGAACATAAGGCACCTCTTAGAACCCTCTTCTTCCACTTGATTACGTCTGTGTTTTCTTTTCCTTTTGTTTCATCTTATTTTCGCAGTAGTTTCCAGTACTTCTTCCATCTCTTTTGAACTCATATACGCAACAAGTTTGAGGGATCTCTAGGCTTTCCACAGCAGGTAGGGATGAGTGTTATATCGGGCTGGACAGTAGAGGGTTTTTGATGGTTGTGTCGGTGTTATATGCAAGGGATTGATTGTTTGTAGCCTGTTTCGGGATTTGAGTGTTGGAGATTATTTCTAGAGTTGTTTTGCTCCCTTGCAATAGATTGGTTGCGGCGAAGTGGATTCCATCAGTAGGCCGACTGAATTGATTATTGTTATTATTTATTTTCTTGCTTTGCTCTTCTAGGGAATTTTTGAAAATTGATTGGCTTGGGAGGGTGAGGTTCAAGATTTCCTCAAGCTAGTTGCTTTGTGGTGGACAAATTCTGGGTGTCGGGAATGGACTGGGTTAGATGTTATAGTGCTGAGGTGTTTTCTGCTCAGGGTGGCAGGGTTGGATGGAGGGTATCAGTGTTGTGTTCTGGAAATGTGGTGGGTCTCAGTTATTGGTCAGAATGAGTGGAAAGTAATGGATTTGGGTGATCGCTGGTGAAGTTTTTGATTTTCCTCGAGCAGTGACGAGGGAAAGGGAGTAGTTTTTGCATGGCCATGGTATAATTTAATCCTTGTTCTGCCCATTACTAAAACTGCATGACCGTAGTATTAAGTGAATCTTGCTTGTTTCTTTTATATTTGTAGGACTGTTAAGTGATTCTAGTTTCTTAATTTAGGTATGGTATTAACACTGCATGCGCAAGGTTTTAGCTAATCTTTGTGTTGCTTTTCACTAGAATTGCATGACCATGGAGTTAAGTGAATCTTGCCTGGTTCCTTCCAGATTAATAAGTTTGTTAAGTGATCCAAGTTTCTTAATATAGGCATGGTAGTAAATTGCATGGTCATAACGTCTAGAGTGCTTGAGCCACCCTTCTGGAGTGTTAAGATGTATTCTTGGCCACATGAAATCCTTAGGTTGCATGAACTACATAGCATAGACTCAAATAAAGAATTGGTAGCGGGGCAGGTTGCTTCACCTAATAGATTCAACCATGGAAATTGACAAGAGTGTAGTGAATTCTAGTAATGACGGAGCTATGAGGGTGGAACCAAATCTAGTTTTAAATGACCTTCAAACAGGAAACTCGCTATACCTCGGTCCGGATTTTGTTAGTGTTTGTCACTCTATGATGTCTCATAACATTCAGGTTGTTCATGAATCTTGTGGAGTTCAAGTAGCCCTTCTTAAGGAGTTAGGCTTAACTACTATGGATGTAAGTTGTGAAGTCTGGTATTGATAAAACTATGGCCGCATGTGGATTCTGTATGTTGCTTAAGTAGTTGATTGTAATGGTAATTTTGCTAAAAAAAAACTATGATGATGAGGATTAATGGAAATTTCTGGAAGGGCCAAGGCCCCAGAGGGACCCCAATATCGGATTTCTGTATTTGGTCATGGCCCAGTGATGAGAGTTGCTGATGCCCCGCCACCTGGTACCATGGTTAAACAGATTGATCAATCGAACAAAGGATAAAAGATGGTTAACGCGTCTTCACCTAAAAATGATTTATGATAAATGCTAAAGGGAAATGCCTATAACGTAATGTACGAAGGATACTTATAATAATGTTGATGATACCCATAGTATAATGTTTTATGAAAATATGCTTATATGCCTGTTTGCTTGAATGTTTAACAACAATTCCAAATAAAGGTAGATTTAATGATATATGCAATTAGATAAGAAGATTTTTCTGCCATGGTTTGGAGATGCTGAGTTAAACTCACAAGGTTTTGGGTTTGTGGCAGGTTTAGCTATGAACGGCGTTGGAGGCTTGGACCCTTGACTAGACTGGGCTGGACAGTACACTCCCGAGGACCCTCTGATTCCGCATTAAGAATAAATAAACAACATTTATGTTTTAGAGAGAATAAAATAGTTTCTATCTAGATTCTCAGAATGTATGACTGGTTTATCAATAACGAAAGCTTTCTTATTATTTGAAATGTTTTATGATGCAAAAAAAAAAACTTAGGGTCTTTTCAATTCCTTTGCTACTGTTGTAGGAAATGGACCAGTACCTATTTCTCAAACTATAACATTGAAAAATGTTTTACATGTTCCTAACCTTTCATACAATCTTCTATCCATCAGTAAATTCACCCATGATCACAATTGTTGAGCTAATTTTTGTTCCTCAAGTTATGAATTTAAGGATTTAACCTCAGGGAAGATGATTGGGGATACTAAACAGGATGATGGGCTTTATCTCCTTAATGAAGGGTCTAGTTTTCAATAATAGTGAAATTTTGTTATGACATTATAGACTGGGTGTTGGGACCCCAAGGTTATTTTTGGTGTGATCAATCAAGTTAGGTTAGGTCCTGTTATGTTCTGATCCATGTGTCTAAGTGTGCAGGAGCTTAGGAGCACAGAAAGTCGAGTGGAAGACGCGACTAGCGAGAAGGACGATACGGGAGAGAGCCGACGGGCTCGGTGCGTTCGGGGTACGAGATGCTACGGAAGAGTAGGCCGATGGACGAGAAGGATGTGCGCGACGTCCGAGGGACGAGAAGTCAGAGCGGAAGCTTGCTCGAGAGAAGGCTGAAAATTGGGTTCGGGTGAGCCCTATTCCGTTGGCCGAAATCACCGAGGCGATCGGAGCAGCGGAAGAGCTAGAGTGGGGCTATGGACCTGCTAGAGGCACCTTCAACAGGAGTTGAAGGCGCCTCCGCGACCTTCAGGCAGAAGCTGCCTTAAATGGCTGAAGGCGCCTTCAACCAGCTATGGAAGGTGCCTTCCATGGCTATCGAAGGTACCTTCGACCGGGCAATCTGGCTGTTGGCGGAAAGGATAAAGTTTTATCCTTTGCCACGCTGGAGGTGCCTTCTAGCCCTATGAAAGGCGCCTTCATTATGAGGATAAGTTTTTCCAGGGGCTATAAAAAGACCCCTGAACCTAAGAAAGATGGAACAACTTCTGTATTGCTTTCCTAGCAATAGTCTGAGCTATTAAAAGAGTGTAAAAGGTTTCTCCGCCTTCAGTGAAGGAGATTCTTAAGAGCTGTCATTTGTCTTGGATTAACAACTAGCTAGGTTGTAACCAAGTAAATTCCGGTGCCTTTTACTGTTTTATTTAAAGTTGCTATTTCTGTTTAATTTTATTTGCCATTGCTGCTAACCTGAGTCCAAAGATCGAGAAAGGTATTGTTTTAAGTGTTTTAGGTAACTCAACCCTCTCCAGCCGGCCCACCCGGACCAACACTGGGGTATCCTAGTTTTCAATATTTAAAGCAGTTGTTTCCTAAGCTATTGATGCTGTAAGTTTTTCAATGTGAGTTATGTGAATTAGCAAAATATCATCGATCTATTTTTCAATCCCAGCCGTACAAAAAATCAGCACCTTTTACTATGATTCATAGTGATATTTGGGATCCTTCTAGAGTGACCACCGTTTTTGGAAAACGTTGGTACATTACTTTCATTGATGATCATACTAGGGTCACATGGGTTTTTTTGCAAAAAGAAAAATCTGAGGCTGCAATGATGTTTAAAATTTTCTATAACATGGTTCAAACTCAATTTCATACTCAGATTAAAATTTTATGAAGTGATAATGGAATGAAATTCTTTAACAATGTGTTGGGTTTTTTTTTTTTGCTGAGAAAGGAATTGTGCACCAAAGTTCATGTAATTATACACCCCAATAAAATGAGGTTGCTGAAAGAAAAAATAAACATCTCCTTGAAGTTGCTAGAGCCTTGAGTTTTACAACTAAGGTCCCTAAGTATCTTTGGAGGGGAAGTTGTTCTAACAACAATCTATTTGATTAATCGAATGCCAACCCGATATTTGGCATTTAGAACTCCAATTCAGGTTTTCACAGAATGTTTTCTCGATTCTTGGTTATTGACAAACATCCCTTTGAAAATCTTTAGAATTGTTGCATTTGCTCATAATTTTGATAGTAGAAAATCAAAACTTGATTCAAAAGCACATAAATGCATATTTGCAGGATACCCCACCAATCAAAAAGGTTACAAATGCTTTGATCCAATTTCGAAAAAGATATTTGTCTCTATGGATGTCACCTTCCTTGAAGGAACTTCATACCAAAACTCTCATCTTCAAGGGGAGAACAAAACTAATGAAGATGAATGTGTTGATAAATCTAACTTAACCTTTGCACTTGTTTCTAATGATGCCCGATCACTAAAAGTAAAAGAGGTAGAAAATATTGAATCTACTAACAAACAAGAACACTTTGTGATAATTCCATCTCAAAATGAACAAGCTCAGAAATAGATGTGAAACAATATAAAGGTATTGCCTATTTAAAGAAAAAGGAAGGCCCTAGTCCCCAGCATCCTCAAGAATCCAATCAGAGGTTCAATCATGAAATTCATGATTCACAAGGCCTTGATCTTCCAGATAACTTTGAGTCTAACTCTTCTAGTCAACTTGATCTTCCTATTGCTCTTAGGAAAGGTGTTAGATCTTGTTCAAAATATCCACTGTCAAATTTTGTGGCTTATGAAAATATTTCACCTTCCTGTTGTACATTTATTTCACAATTGTCTATCCATTCCTAAGAGCATCCAGGAAGCTCTGAATGTTCCTAAGTGGAGAGAAGCTATTCTTGAGGAGATGAGAGCTTTGAGAAGAACTACTTGGGAGAAAGTGGACCTACTTAATGGGAAAACAATTGTTGGTTGTAAGTGGGTATTTACTGTGAAATACAACTCAGATGGATCCTTGGAGAGGTACAAGACCCGCCTGGTCCTCAGACTTATGGAGCAGACTACTCCGAGATTTCTTCTTCAATTGCTAAGTTAAACACAGTACGAATACTTCTATCTATAGCTGCTAACCTTGATTGGCCATTAAATCAACTAGATGTGAAGAATGCATTCATAAATGGAAACCTAGAAGAGGAGGTTTATATGGAACCTCCACCCGGATTCATTGAGAAATTTGGAAGTAAAGTGTGCAAGCTAAGAAGGCCTATATATGAACTCAAACAGTCCCAGAGCTTGGTTTGACAAGTTTATAAGGTTTGTTAAAGGTCAAGGATATACTCAGGGCCAATCTGATCATACTCTATTTACTAAAAAATCCACTAAGAATAAGATTCCAGTGTTGATTGTCTACATAGATGACATAATATTGACCGATGATAATGCTGAAGAAATGAGCAAATTGAAGCAAAGCTTAGCCAAAGAGTTTGAAATTAAAGACTTGGGCTAGCTAAAATATTTTCTAGGAATAGAAGTTGTCAGATCCAAGAAGGGTAATGTGATTTAACAATGGAAGTATATTCTAGATCTTTTAAAAGAAACTAGAATGAGTGGCTGCAAACTATCAGAAACTCCAATAGATATTAATGTTAAGCTTGGAGAAATCAAACAAGGAACTCCTGCAGATGCAGGAAGGTACCAAAGACTGGTTAGAAGGTTGATTTCCTTGTCACACACATGACTTGATATTGCTTTTGCTGTGAGTATGGTGAGTCAATTTATGCACTCTCCATTTAAAGAGCACCTTGAAGCTGCATATCGAATTCTCTGATATTTGAAAGGGACTCCAAGAAAAGGACTCTTCTTTAGAAAAAAATGACAAGAGAGGGATTGAGGTGTATACTGATGCTGATTTGACAGGATTAATCACTGATAGGAGGTCAACTTTAGGCACTGTACATTTCTTTGGGGCGATTTAATTTCTTGGAGAAGCAAGAAACAAAGTGTAATTGCTAGAAGCAATGCCCAGGCATAGTTTAGATCTATGGCTCAAGGTGTCTGTAAGGTTCTTTGAATTAAGAAGGTCCTAGGAGATCTTACTAAGGCAATTAACCTTCCTATGAAGCTATACTATGATAACAAGGCAGTGATCAACATTGTTCAAAATCTAGTTCAACATGACAGAACAAAGCATGTTGAGATTGACCGACACTTTATAAAGGAAAAACTCGATAAGGGAATAATTTGTACTCCATTTTTTCCAACTTTACAGCAAGTGGCAAATGTGTTGACCAAGGGCTTGTTGAAATCAACATTTGAATTTCTAGTCAACAAATTGGGCACGATAGATACCTTTTGCACCAACTTGAGGAGGAGTGTTGACAGTATTAAAGAATATTCTAATTTGATTTGATAGATAAGGGAAGTAACATAGAAGGAAAAGAAAGGTCAATCTGTGATTGAGAGAGATTTTTATTTTCCTTTTGTTTGTGATCCTCCTTTTCTAGTGTCTCCTGCATCCTCCTATTTTAGTTGGATTCTTTGTAATTATGTAGAGATGAATATATGTATTTTATTTTTCTCTTCATACAATTCTACATCTAGTAACATAAGCATTTTGTTATAAATGCATCTACAAGGCATAAAATCATACAAAAGGAAAAGATTAAATTTCCACAAGAAATTTTAGGTCCCTTTCTAGGTGATTCATATCAACATTGCATCAATGAGAATAGACATATTATAGCTGATTCATATGAAAAGCTCAGAAAAAAGAGTCAGAACAGTGAAGTGCCAAGATATACGTGTATCTTAGTTTGTTGTATAAAATTGAGCAAAGGCATATTAAAAAAATTGTAAACCAATGCCAAATAACAAGTGGGGATGAAACATGTGAAGAATTATACATCAACAAAATGAAGCATACAACAACATCCAAGCATTATCCCACTAGGTGGGTCCGCTATATGAATGCTTTTACACCATGGGGATCTATCTCCTACTATATTATCGTATATATTTAAATAAATTTTATCTTATTTTATCGTAGCTAATGAAGTCTTCTTTGGTCTACCTTTTTCTTGTTTGATTTGCATATGAAGCATAGGAATGAAAAATTGCAATGTATAAGTCAGAGAGATCGATTCTAGTAAAATTGTCTGGGATCAATGTCACCAAAGCCCAGAAGCATTAGTATTCCTCCTGCATAATGAACAGAAGCTAGTGTAACTAGAAGAGCTTTCTTGATGGAAGTAGTCTTAGTTACATCTTCAAAGAATGAAGGAGAAATGTCCTAGTAACTTATACTGAGGAATTAATTAAAACATATTTATATTAATATTTGATTATTATAGAAACTTACTATTAGATTATATTTGAGATGTTGAATGTTAAATTTAAATTTAGATAATCAGTAAGCATCATACATACAAAACTTTGAAGGATTTAGTATAGAATGAAGAAAAACAATTCCATCCCCATTAGATCATAAGTAAAGAAGAGCATCATTACAGAAGGAATAAATAAAAAATTAATAGACTCGCTTATATTAGAGTAAGAATATCTAAAAAATTTTAATGACTAAATAACGTCTTCATCAGAAGACAACCATAGTTATCCACGAAAAGTCTAAGATAATTTCATACATGACTTTTTCCAAAAATTCATGTAAGTGCTAAAGAATACTTGTCCATACAGCTTGAGTATTAGATCTAGAAGTTTTAGAAGCAGGATTATGCTCATGATAACATCTTAAAGTGAACTTGCTTTTCTTCATATGGGTTTTCAGAATAACATTAAGAGCAATTTGGAAACTACAATATAAATGAAAATTAGAAATATAATTCTCAGTTGTTATTCTTGTTGTTCATATGAAGATCCTAGAATAATTCTGTAACATTTCCTAAGAACCAATACACTGCATTTGGTTAGAAATAAATCTTTCTCATGTTCAGGTGGAGAAGGAAATTGACTATTTGGGTGCATGATAAAAAAAATTCAATTGATTATGGCATCAGGAGACCATGTTGTCAGCTAACCATATGGGCACAAGTACCAAACCATTTTGAGCTAAGAATGAAATGGATCTCAACACCAGAACTTTAAACTTAGAGCAAATCTATTGTATCAGTTGCTGTATTACTATGGTATTTTCAGTGATCAACCATAATCCAGACTATTATAATACATATAACATATTAATAAAAAGGAGGCATGGGAGGGTTGCCGCCGCCTTCCCTTCCTTGAGCCACAATGTGGGCGCTGCCCACAACGGCTACTACTGCCCTTCCTCACCAAATTGAAGCCGCCACTATCACCAAGTTGCCACCCACCACCACCCGGCACTGCCCCTTATCTAATCACAACAGCCCCTCACGACCCTTCTATATGAAAGGCGCATTACTACCCTTCTCTATCAAAGGCGCATCCCTGCCCTTTACCACCATCTTCCAACAATCATCTCCCTCCCCTCTCAACGTATCATTCGATCAACACTTCCTTCTCACAAAAATAACATTTCTTTCCCCTTCCTGAAGAACCCGAGTAGTTTCTACCTTAGACCATGATGAATCCATTATCCTCAAGCATCAGAAAACTACAATATTTAAGTGGTATTAGATGCAAACTGGAGTGTTGCAATAAAGGTTGGTGGACGTTTAGTCAAAATTTTGTGGCAATCTTCACTTGGGGCAGAAAAACATTATTGAAACTATTTTCACATTACAAGATTCTTTGCAGATAGATAGTACATATATGATCAATGTGAGACCAGAAATATCAGGAAAGAAAATGTTATAAACGTAATATGGAACCATGTATAGGACCATGGTACATTGTATAGAACCATGTATCCTTTTGTATCAACCATATAATGAGATGATATTAGTTCATGCGAAATGTACATGTTGTCATTGTAAATCTGGAGCACTGTTGCACCAAAGAAGGCAGTTTAAATTTTCAAGATCAAAGCATATGTTCAAAGTATCATTTCATGCTAGATAAAGGTTGGTGTTAGGTTGATACAGTATGTACTGACACTAAATTGGTAGTTATGCCAATTCAACACCAAAGGAATAAAAGATGGATGAGGAGGGAGATACACAAAAATTAGAGAGAGTAAGACACAAGACAAAAAGAAGAAAGCATGTCCTAAGAAAACAAAACAACATAAAAGACAAAAATAAAAATAAAACCCCAAACAACATTTAATTAATTGCTTCAATTGGAATACTCTAGTCATGTACCGAATCAATCAGACTTGGACATAAGACATAATGCTCAGCAAGTGCATTATACTTACAGCCATACTACTCTGTACAAACATTGATACTGGCCATGCTTAAAACTATGCTTGAAACTGAAAACATTTATAAAAACAACTATTTAATCAGGAATTTAGCACATTATAGAACATAAAGTTAACATATCATGTTACTATATATACTTAGTGCAAGGACATAGAGAGCTATGTTGTTCCATCTTGACATGTTAGGACAAAGCCCTTTAGGATAGCAGCTAATCCAACCTTCAAAAATAAAGCAACATCATTAGTTGGATCAAATACTTACAAAAATATAAAAGTAACTTAGTAATTACAAGTCGTGAGTATTATAAACATAATAGTCAGAGCAAAAGTTGATTTCATCAAATTATTTATAGAGCCTTAGATTTATCTTGAAATCTGAGACTTGTTTTCTATCCTTAGCATTTAAAGTTAAGGTAAACCTCCTTGCAATATTATTTTCAGTAGTTACTTGGTAAAACAAAGTCCTGCACTAGGCTACTTCAAAAATCTAGTAGTTTTTTTTTTAGAATTACTTACAACCTAATTGAGAAAAGGTTGTTGGTATAGTATAAGTTACAGGATCTATGAGGTTAATTGTTATATAAATAATAGTTTGTTGTTATAGGCCATGGTGGGTCTACTGTGTACCTTGATAAACCTTTGTCATTTCTTAAGAAACAGGATATCAGAACCAGTGACAACTCTTTAAAGGATGCAACCTTGGAACAAAACATGAACCATAAAAAAACCTTAGAAGAAAACAAGGAGTCCCTTCACATAGAAATACAAGGATGTCAGCATCTAGGCTACCCTTCAAGTTTGGCATTATCCTTCTCATCCTATTATTTATTGCATTGCATAGTTCCCAAGTTAGTCCTACCCAAGTATCAACCTCAAGCAATGAAAGGTTGGAAGGAACAAGGAAGCCTACTAAAAGTGAGATTTCAAACACATACGATATCAATAAATAAAGAAGGAAACTATGTGATCTGTAGAAGATGACCGCATATCATCCGAGATAGATTTGTCACCATGGTCACATCCATTAGGCTTAAAAGGGAAAAAAATAATATCATATTTGTACAACATGTATATGCTTAAGGCAAAAAATAAATGGAGGTTTCAAGATAGAAACTATCCATATAGTTTATAATTAACATTTTTTCATGGATTAACCTTGTGATATTACTCTTCAATTGAACTTCTCAAACAACACCTACTGATACATTCGTTACTTTGTACCAAAGTTCAAAGGTACAAAACAATAGTAGTATTTAGTATTTACTAATTAAGGTAAAGTGAAAACTCAAAAATATATTTGATCCGGTGATAAGGACGGGGGACCCTCGTCGGCGGGGGGGTCAACGGCACGTGGAGGTCAAAGGTCAAGATAGTCAACCCGGAGACCGACCGACTGGACGAAGCAGGCCTACCGACAGGGCCCCGCAGGCCGACCGGCCGTGAATCCTCCGAACAGAATGAAAGACAACCCGACTAGGGGTCGGGTTTTCGATGCTCAAAGTAAAAAGGTTTCAAGGGTCGAGCGGGCTGTCCGTTCGGCCGGTGCACAAGGCAACACAGGCAGGAGCAGTCTCATCCGAGCATTTGACCGATGCAGAAGTAATATGCCTGCCGAGCGGCCGATCCGCTCGGCCCTGGAACAGACAAGGAACCCAAGAGAACAAAGGAGACAGGGGATGACATCATCCTCGAGACACCTGCCGCTGACAAGCAGCAGAGTTGGCGGCCGAGCCGTACACAGAATCATATGGTGGAAGCTTCCACCGTCACGTCCGGGATATGCTCGGACGATTGCGGAATGGTGCCAGAGGTACTTTTCTGACACAGGCTCGTTAAGGTATGTTTGGGGAAGCGTGCACGCATCGGGGAAGTGTGCCCGCGCTCCCCCGGGGTCCTATATAAAGACCCCCAGACGTCGACGAAGGTATGCACACATCTCTACTGTAGCCTCGTTACTCTGCCTCTCTCGTTGCCTGACTTGAGCGTCGGAGGGTCGTCGTCGGGAAACCCCTCCAGGCTCGGCTTCCTTGCAGGTTCGTCGGAGGGCTGCACCACCAGTCGAAGACACCGGAGCGTGCCACGTCCCCAGCGTCCGTCGACTCAGCGCTCGAACAGGATCAAATTGGCACCGTCTGTGGGAACGTACCTGAATCCGAGCCGAGGAGATGGAAGAAGCTGGACGTCAACTTCTGGTAACGCTCTCTCCCGAGGAGCTCGAAGCACTTGTCCAAGCGAGAGCCGCAAAAATCGTGGAGCAGCAACAGAAAGGAGCGCCACCCGAAGATAGGCAGGAGCAACTCTCAATATGGGGGCAGAACAAGGGGTCGGCCGGCACTCAGATGGGGGCGCCGCCCGCCCCAATACCTTTTCATCGGGCTCTGTTCCATACGCCCTCAGAAGTAGCACAGGCTAACCAAGACAAGGGATCTTCTTCGGACGAAGCACCCATCCGGGACGTCAAAAAAGGAAAGACGCCCCGATCGGAAGCGTCTCCTGAGTGGACCAACCGACAGTTCTTAGACGCCATCCTTCGCGATCCACTGCCGAGGCATTATGTGCCCCCTGTGATCGGGGAGTACAACGGGACAACCGACCCAGACGACCACCTGGGTAAATTCGACAGCACTGCCACTCTGCATCAGTACACAGATGGTGTGAAATGCCGAGTGTTCCTCACCACGCTTTCGGGATCGGCGCATCGGTGGTTTCGAAGACTGCCGGACGGCTCCATCACAAGTTTCAAGGAATTCCGAACGGCGTTCCTCCATCATTTTTCAAACAGTAGGCGCCACCAGAAGACGAGCATCAGCTTGTTTGCCATCAAGCAAGGCGCAAGGGAGCCGCTCCGAGCGTACATTCAGCGCTTCAACCAGGTGGCCATGGACATTCCAACGGTCACCTCGGAAACAATGGTGAATGCGTTCACGCAAGGGCTCGTGGACGGTGACTTCTTTTGCTCGCTCATCCGGAAGCCGCCCCGGGACTACGACCACATGCTGCATAAAGCCAACGAATACATCAATGTGGAGGAAGCTCAGGCCGCGAGAAGAAAAGAAGCCCAGAGCGACCAACCAGCTCTCGCCGAGCGGAAGCAGCCCATCAGTCATCAACCACCCAGAGGACCGCGAGCCGAAGCCGCCCGCCCTCATCAGCATACTCGGTCGCACGCCGTCCAGCAAGTCGCAGCTGATCGGCCCAAGCACAAGGGGAAGGTATGGACCCCGATGTTTTTTTTACTCCATCAGTCGGCCACTCACAATACCCGCGACTGTCGGAGCCTACCCCCCATCGCTCATCCCGCGCCGAGGAGTTACCGCCGTCGATCACCTTCACCAGACCGGCAACATCGACAGTGGAGCCCCGTTCAAAGGATAGAACGGAGATCCCCCGAGCGGCATCATCGTCAGCAGCACGGAGCCCACCACCGATCGTCAAATGAACGGCCTCGACCTTCCGCTCGGGAGGAGGAGAATGTTGGCGCGGTTAGCACTAACGATTTAACCCAGGTTTTGCAAATCAGGTTAAGTTAGTCTGTTGTTGTCTAACACTCTGATCGAGTGTGCAGGAGAAGTCCAGACAGGTCGACGGGCTGACCGGATGTCTAGCACGAAGCCCAGCTAGGTCGACGGGCTGACCGGATAGCTGGCAAGAAGTCCAAGCAGGTTGACGGGCTGACCGGACGCTTGGCGAGAAGTCCAGCTAGGTCGACGGGCTGACCGGATAGCTGGCGAGAAGTCCAGACGAGTCGAAGGGCTGACCGGACGTCTGGCAGGTAAGTGAGGTAAGCGAGGACGCCTTCCCGGGAAGGGAACATTAGGCGTCGATCCGGCTTAGATCCATTTCGGATATCTAAGTCGAGATCGTGACTAGATTCCGGTCTCGGAAAGACGGAATCTAAGTCATACTTCTTATACTAAACTCATAAAACTAAACTAACACTTTATTTTGCAGGATCTGCTTGTCTCGGACTAACCTTGTTTTGCAGGAAAGTTGTTCGCTGGAAAAAGGTGGTCCGGGCGCCCGGAGGGGATCCAGGCGCCCGGAGGTCCAGGCGCCCGGAAGGGATCCGGGCGCCCTGGAGACAAAAATTATCCTGATCGCGCATCGCCACTTGGAGCTCACTGGTTGGACTTGTCACGTCTCACCAGGGCGCCCGGAAGGCATCCAGGGCACCCCGAGCATCATATAAAAGAAGGGTCAGAGGGGAGCTTCAGAATAACAACGAAAAAGAAAAGTCTTCTACTACTCTGCGCTTCTGCGACGCTAACAAAGCTCCGACAATACGCTCCTGTCTTTTTCTTTCTTGTCGGTATTTGTTTTAATTTTTATTAGCATTTATTGTACTGTTTTTGTAATCATTATTTCGAATTGCTAGTGAATTGTCCAACGAATGTACTCACGGAGTACGGGCCTTCGAGTAGGAGTCGTCACAGGCTCCGAACGAAGTAAAAAACACTGTGTTCAGTTTGTCTCAGTCTTTATTATTCCGCTGCACTTAACTCTTATTAATGCTGGTTTTTCGAATCGATATTCACCCCCCCTCCTCTATCGACGTTTCACGATCCAACAAGTGGTATCAGAGCAGGTACCGCTCTGATTTGGTGCAATCACCAATCAGACAGGGGGTGAATTTTTTTTTTTTACGCTCAATTCTAAAGTTGATATTATTATTAATTTAGAAAATTTTTTTCTCGTTGCAATTAAGTCTAAATTGGTGCAATACCAATTTAGATACAGCTATTATTTTTTCCCGCACTACTAATCCAAGACCAAATCTTGGAATATTTTTTTTGTTTACTTGTGTGCAGGATGTCTCAACTAGAAGGCTATAGCACAGTACATCCTCCCCTATTCAACGGGGATGACTTCTCGTACTGGAAGAAAAGAATGGAGGTGTACCTAAAGACAGACTACGATCAATGGTTCAGCGTTATAAAGGCGTACCGAACTCCAGTCGACAACTCCGGAAATCCACTAGACCCGGAACAGTGGACTCCGGATATGAGGAAAAAGGCATCAACAGAAAACAAGGCAATCAACACGGTGCATTGCGGCCTAACACGAGAAGAGCTGAATCGTGTCGGACCACATCAGAATGCTAAAGAATTGTGGGACAAACTGGTCGAGTTGCACGAAGGAACAAGCGACGCGAAGGTAACAAAAAGAGACCTACTTTTAAATAAAATATTTAATATAAAAATGCAGGAAGTGGAAACGGCAAGTCAACTGCATGCAAGAATCAAGGACGTCCTCAACGGACTCCACGCGATAGGCCACCTGATGGAAAACAGAGATTTAATAAGGTACGCACTAAATGCCTTTCCTCGTAATAGCTTGTGGGCATCAATCGTAGATGCCTACAAAATTTTGAAAAATTTATCTAAGTTAAAATTAGACGAGCTTTTTTGTGAGTTAGAATTACATGAACAAACTAATACTGGAGCCGAGAAAGGTATTGCTTTAGTTGCAGGCTCATCCAAAGAAAAGAAGAACAAGCCTGAATCTGAAGAAGATTCTGATCAAGATACCGAAGACGAAGAACACCTGGTGAACCTGGTAAGAAAAATGTTCACCAAGAGAAAAAGAAGCTTCAGCAAGAAGGACCTTCAAAAGATCAGTTCTCCCTCGGAACAAATAAACGTAACGTGCTTCGGATGCAATAAAAAGGGGCACTACAAGAACGAATGCCCAAGACTGAAGTTCGACAAACCGAAGCCAACCAAAAAGAAGGCCCTCAAAGCAACATGGGACGACTCCTCGGACGAATCGTAGGCAGAAGAGCAGAAACACCAGAGCCATCTCGCGCTGATGGCCCGCGAAGCTGAAACGGAAGACGAGTCGGAAGATGAAGACAGGTCTGAACCCGAATCAAGCCACGAGTCCAGACTCGTTTCCGAAGGCCCGGATGAGGTACATTTTAATTTAAACAAAAAGTTTTTTAAAATTATTTCCTGCTTAAATAGTAAGTTAATTAAAATAGAAAATGAAAACAAATCACTCCTTGAGGAAAATCAAGACCTCAAGGAACAAATAAGAAATTCAAATCCAACTCAAGATCTAATACTTGAAGAGAATTCATCATTAAAATCAGAAATTAATAACTTAAAAGAAATACTAGAAAAATTCACTACAAGATCAAAAAATCTATACTTAATCTTGAACAATCAAAAAGCATGTTATAATAAAACCGGACTTGGATACAAGTCGAACTCAAATAAAACCTTTAAGTCATTAATAACCCAATACAAATCAACCAATCAAGCTTGGGTTCCGAAAGCGTGTTTGGCCACGCAAGTAGGAATTAATCAATATTATATACCTAAAGAAAAAATATATTATATAAACTCGAATAAACTAAATCAAAAACCAAAACACAAATCAAAGAAATCAAAACTTAAAAATATTAAAACTCAACAAAATTATCACCAAGTTAATTATAACTATAAAAGGAATCGACACAAACCTAAAACGAAAATTTAAGTTAAAGGCCAATAATTCAGGGGGAGGCTTCAGAATAACTGGCACCTCCAAAACTAACTTACCCGACAGGGTAACCTAAACAAACTAACCCGGCAGGGTAATTAGGCTTAGTTAAAAAGAGACCAAGTTTAACTTGAATCATGGTACCGGTGAAGTTTTTGGATGATAGTACGTTAGGGAAGCTTGGGCATCGCATGTCTAGACAGATATGGTTTCGATCTGGTGCATTTGGCCAAGTGGAACTGACCGAAGCTACCCTTAAATGAATCCTAACTAGTTAGACCAAGGTTTAGTACTAATCTCCGTGGATAGGACTATTCGGAAAACCTCGAAAGGTTGGTTACTTCTAATGACGTCCATGTGACTCACCAAGCTTAAAGGTTTATCTGAAGAATGCCTGTTTGTAGAGACCAAAACTAAACCTGAATCTAACACAAGTTAAACCAAACTCCACAATTAAAATCCAACCCATCTCACAAAATTATAGGATTCCCTGATTGAAAACTTAGATCGGGTGAGATGACTAAGGATCAAAATTAAATTTCGAATTTAAAATTAAATTTCAAATTTCAAAAGAATTAAAATTAAATTGTGAATTTCAAATTAAATTAAATTAAAACTAAATTTCGAATTTCAAATTTAAACTAATTTTTTTTAAATTCATTTTAAACCTTAAAAATTTACTTTAATAATTAAATTAACTTTAAAAATATTTTAAAAATTATTTTAAAATTAAAAAACTATTTTAAAAATTATTTTAAAATTAAAAAACTATTTAAAAAATTATTTTAAAATTAAAAAACTATTTTAAAAAATTAACTTTAAAAACTATTTTAAAAATTATTTTAAAATTAAAAAAACTATTTTAAAATTTATTTTAAAATTAAATTAACTTTAAAAACTATTTTAAAAATTATTTTAAAATTAAAAAACTATTTTAAAATTAAATTAACTTTAAAAACTATTTTAAAAATTATTTTAAAATTAAAAAAGTACTATTTTTAAAATTATTTTAAAATTAAATTTAAAAACTATTTTAAAAATTATTTTAAAATTAAAAAACTATTTTAAAAATTATTTTAAAATTAAAAAACTATTTTAAAAATTATTTTAAAATTAAATTAACTTTAAAAACTATTTTAAAAATTATTTTAAAATTAAAAAAACTATTTTAAACTTAAATTAACTTTAAAAACTATTTTAAAAATTAAATTAACTTTAAAAACTATTTTAAAAATTAGTTTAAAATTAAATTAACTTTAAAAACTAGTTTTTTTAAAAAATAATAATTTAAATTAACTCTGAAAAACTATTTTTAAGACTAACCCTAAATCCTACTCATTGTAGGAAACCAAGTGGATTTTGGACAGTGGTTGCTTCAAACACATGACTGGAGATCACACCAAGTTCACTCAACTCACCTACAAAAGCTTAGGAACAGTTACTTTTGGAAACAATGACAAACTCAAGGTGATCGGAATAGTAATATTGAATTAAAAATAGATTTCATAATTACAAATGTTCTACTTGTCGAGAATTTTAAATACAATCTCCTGAGTATAAGTCAATTGTGTGATACTAGGTATAAGGTTAAATTTCTATCCACAGAGTGTTTAATCAAACATCTAGATAACCCTACTATAAGCCTAAAAGGTTTTAGAAAAGACAATATCTATGCTATCAACTTAACCACCTCTTCAATTAAGTGTTATTTAACACAAAAAGAAGAGACTTGGTTATGGCATAGGAGAATGTCTCACACAAACTTTAGAAATATAAGCAAATTAAATGGACTAGTGAGAGACTTACCGAAATTACCTAACCTAGATTCAACCATATGTAATGCTTGTCAACAAGGTAAACAAACAAAATCCACTCACAAACCAACCAATCAACCACAAACCAACTCGATATTAGAACTTCTACATTTAGACCTTTTTGACTCCCATGGAGTCAAATCCATAAATGGAAACTTATACTGTTTAGTAATAATAGATGACTATTCTAGGTTTACTTGGGTTAAATTTTTAAAACATAAAGACGAAACTTTTGAAATCTTTGCAAACTTTTGCAAATAAATTGAAAACGAAAAAGATATTAAAATTAAAAGAATTAGAAGTGACAACGGGGGAGAATTTAAAAATCATAATTTCAACAAGTTCTGTCTTGAGAATGGCTATCATCACGAATTTTCGTGTCCTAAAACCCCCCAACAAAATGGAATTGTAGAAAGAAAAAATAGAACTTTACTAGAAGCCTCTAGAACTATGTTAAATGAATATAACCTACCTAAATATTTTTGGGCAGAAGCTGTAAGTACAGCCTGCTATGTACAAAATAGAACAACATTAAATAAAAGATATAATAAAACTTTCTTTGAATTATTTTATAACAAACAACCCAACATAAAATATTTTAAAGTATTTGAGTGTCCAGCCTATATCTTAAATACTAGAGAACACTTAGGAAAATTTACCTCTAAAGTAGAAAATGGAATTTTTGTAGGATATTCTCTAAACAGTAGGGGTTACAGAATATATAATAAAATTACGCTAAAAATCGAGGAAACCACAAATGTAAAATTTGAAGAAACCCAAGAACAAACTCAACTTCAACCTATTGAAAATAATAATTCTGAAGAAACCAATCAATCCCTAGATCATGAAGAAGATGAACACACTCAAGCAAATCAACCTCCTAGAACTATAAGAATCAACCCTAACTATCCAACTGATCAAATAATTGGTGACCTAGACCTAAGGGTTCAGACCATATCATCCTTTAGGAACCTAAGTCAAATTTCCCTGATTTCAAAAATTGAACCCAAAACTGTAGCTGAATCCCTACTTGATCCAGATTGGATCATCGCTATGCAAGAGGAACTAGCACAATTTGAGCGTAATGAAGTTTGGGATCTAGTACCACCACCTAAAGATAAGAAAATAATAGAAACAAAATGGGTATTTAGAAACAAATTATGTGAATCTAGGGAAATTACTAGGAATAAAGCTAGGCTAGTTGCCAAAGGGTTTAGTCAAGTTGAAGGAATTGACTACGATGAAACCTATGCCCCAGTAGCAAGACTAGAATCCATTAGAATGTTACTAAGTTATGCAGCCCATAAGAGATTCAAACTATATCAAATGGATGTTAAGTCAGCCTTTCTCAATGGATTGATAAAAGAAGAAGTTTATGTAGGTCAGCCTCCTGGATTTGAAAATCTAGAACATCCTGATTATGTTTTTAAATTAAAGAAAGCATTATATGGACTTAAACAAGCACCTAGGACATGGTATGAAAGGCTAACATCTTACTTAACATCCAAAGGATTCAACCAAGGTCAAATTGACCAACCTTGTTTGTTAAATTACTAAAAAATGACATATTTATAACACAGATATATGTAGATGATATAATATTTGGTTCAACTAACTCAGACTTTTTAGAAGAATTTATCAACCTAATGGAACACGAATTTGAAATGAGTTTAGTAGGAAAATTGACATATTTTCTAGGATTACAAATTAACAAACAAATGAAGGAAATTATATTTATCAACATAAATACACTAAAGAATTACTTAAAAAATTCGGAATGGAAAATACAAAAGAAATAAAAACACCCATGGCAGTAAACACAATCTTAGACAATGACCTAAATGGAAAACCAGTAGATCTAAAGTATTATAGAAGTGCAATAGGCAGTCTACTCTACTTAACTGCAAGTTAGTATGTGTGCTAGATACCAAACCTGTGCTAAAGAATCCCATTTGACTCAAGTCAAAAGGATTTTTAGATATCTTAAGGGAACAACAAACGTAGGAATTTGGTATCCTAGGACCAGTGACTTTGAATTAATAAGATATTCTGATTCAGATTATGCTGGATGCAAATTAGACCGTAAAAGTACAAGTGGTGGATGTCAACTACTAGGCCCATCACTTGTTAGCTGGTTTAGTAGAAAGCAACATTGTGTTGCACTATCTACAACTGAGTCAGAATACATAGCCATAGGAGAATGTGTAGCCCAATTATTATGGATGATGCACACCTTAAAAGATTTCAACTTAAAAATCACAAATGTAAAAGTTTTAATTGACAATATTAGCTCAATAAATTTAACAAAAAATCCAGTGCATCATTCAAGAACCAAACACATTGAAATCAGGCACCACTTTATCAGGGATCATGTTACTAAGGGTGACATTGAGCTCAAATACGTTGAGTCCAAGTCAAACTTAGCTGACATATTCACTAAACCACTCCCTGAAAATGAATTTAGCCATTTACGTAGAAAACTAGGAATGTGTCTAATAGACTAGGAGTTTCGAATTTCAAAAATATTTTCAAAAATGATTGTTTTCAACTCATAGGTTAAAACATGTTTCATTTTTAAAACCTTCATATTTTTTAGCCTTTTTGTCCAAAATGTTTTTAGCCTTAGACTAGTTCAAAATCCTTAGAGAACATGTACCCATAGGACTAGTTTTGAGCATCTCACCAAAATCCTAGGCTTACCTTGCTTGTGTTTGACGAACATAGAAAGGGGTGAGATGCATAGGCCACTTGCCTAAGACTTAAGATGCTTATTTCAGTGCATCGACATAAGTCTGGGCATTAAATATAAAATATATATTAATCAAGTTAAGGTTGAATTTAACTTGACTAACCAAGTGAAAGCTATTATCTTCTGATAAGTCAGTCAGTAACAAACTGGTTAGATATTTGATTTAATGTCAGGTTTAGGGGGAGAAATAAAACTACTTCAGTTTTTCAAATTAAACTTTAAAATTATTTTTGACTCAACTTGATTAAAAATGTGCAAATTTTTTTAAAAGTTGATTCTGAAAAAGAATTTTACAAAATTATTTTGAAAACTCCTTTGTCTACTTTGAATATTTTAAAACTATGTTTGCAAACTAACTCTTATACAATCAAATTGTTTTGGTTTCACTTTTTATTGAAAATTGATTTTGAATATTAGATTTAACTTAGTTTTGAAAATTAAAGTAAAAAATCTAGTTCTCAAAATTTGATTTTACTTAATTTTGACAATTTGAAAGTTAAATTTTAGTTTTCAAAATTGCTTTGAAAATTGTGGAAATTAGAGTTTTTCAAACCCTAAGTTTCTCAAAATCATTTTTCTTAATTGAATCTTTTACAAACTTAGTGTTGAAAAATAAATTTCTTAGCATTTCAAATTAAGTTTCAAAATTGAGTTTCAAAAACTTATTTGAAAAGCATTTCAAAATCGAAACTAGTTTTGAAAATTTAATCTTGAAATTTAGAACTTATACACTTATGTTTGAGATTTTGTCTAGTTAGACTTAGCTATTTTTCTAAAATCTAAAAGCTAATGCTTTAAACAAGTTTTTCAAAAGTTTAAACTCCCCCAGATTATCTTGACATTCTTTTTCTTCATCTGCTTATCTTGACATTTCAAAAAATCTATGCTTATTTAATCAATGCTTATTTTTGATGAATGCCAAAGGGCTCCGGTTAGGTGGTTAAGTTAGCTAAACCAGAGTTGAAAATACAAACTAACTTAAAAACCCCTTAAATGTTTGTCTTTTCGTGCATATGTTTTCACTAACTTAACCAGGTTGTCATTCCATCAAAAAGGGGGAGATTGTTGGTGCAGTTAGCACTAACGATTTAACCCAGGTTTTGATAAATGACAAATCAGGTTAAGTTAGTCTGTTGTTGTCTAACACTCTGATCGAGTGTGCAGGAGAAGTCCAGACAGGTCGACGGGCTGACCAGATGTCTGGCACGAAGCCAAGCTAGGTCGACGGGCTGACCGGATAGCTGGCGAGAAGTCCAAGCAGGTCGACGGGCTGACCGGACGCTTGGCGAGAAGTCCAGCTAGGTCGACGGGCTAACCGGATAGCTGGCGAGAAGTCCAAACGAGTCGAAGGGCTGACCGGACGTCTGGCAGGTAAGTGAGGTAAGTCACTGGAGGGGAGTGACTGCGAGGACGCGTTCCCGGGAAAGGAACATTAGGCGTCGATCCGGCTTAGATCCATTTCGGATATCTAAGTTGAGATCGTGACTAGATTCCGGTCTCGGAAAGACGGAATCTAAGTCATACTTCTTATACTAAACTCATAAAACTGAACTAACACTTTATTTTGCAGGATCTGCTTGTCTCGGACTAACCTTGTTTTGCAGGAAAGCTGTTCGCTGGAAAAAGGTGGTCCGGGCGCCCGGAGGGGATCTGGGCGCCCGGAGGTCCAGGCGCCCGGAAGGGATCCGGGCGCCCTGGAGACAAAAATTATCCTGATAGCGCGTCGCCACTTGGAGCTCACTGGTTGGACTTGCCACGTCTCACCAGGGCGCCCGGAAGGCATCCAGGGCGCCCCGAGCATCATATAAAAGAAGGGTCAGAGGGGAGCTTCAGAATAACAACAAAAAAGAAAAGTCTTCTACTGCTCTGCGCTTCTGCGACGCTAACAAAGCTCTGACAATACGCTCCTGTCTTTTTCTTTCTTGTCCGTATTTGTTTTAATTTTCATTAGCATTTATTGTACTATTTTTGTAATCATTATTTCGAATTGCTAGTGAATTGCCCAACGAAAGTACTCACGGAGTACGAGCCTTCGAGTAGGAGTCGTCACAGGCTCCGAACGAAGTAAAAAACACTGTGTTCAGTTTGTCTCAATCTTTATTATTCCGCTGCACTTAACTCTTATTAACGCTGGTTTTTCGAATCGATATTCACCCCCCCCTCTATCGACGTTTCACGATCCAACAGAGAATAGGGGAACGCATCTCAGGGAGAGATCAACATCATCGCCGGGGGCCCGACCGGCGGAGATTCTAATAGAGCCAGAAAGGCGCACGCGAGGCAGCTGAGGATCCATGCGGTTGGCTGCAGCCAGGAAAGGGCGAGCGGACCCGAGATCAGCTTCGGGCCCAGGGACCTTCAAGGAGTTGAAGTCCCTCATGATGACGCCCTGATCATCTGAGCGGTAATAGCCAATTATACTATTCACCACATTTTCATTGACACAGGCAGCTCGGTCAACATAATCTTCAAGAAGGCCTTCGACCAACTGCAAATTGGCCGAGCCGAACTACTGCCAATGACGACCCCCCTCTACGGATTCACGGGGAACGAAGTCTTGCCGGTCGGTCAAGTCCGACTAGCTATCTCGTTGGGCGAGGAGCCGCTCAGAAGGACAAGGACCACCACCTTCATCGTGGTTGATGCTCCTTCTGCATACAACATCATCTTGGTGCGATTGGCTCTCAACGAGTTCCGGGCGGTCGTCTCTACCTTCTGCCAGAAGATCAAATTCCCGGTGGAGGATCAAGTAGGGGAGGTGCGGGGAGACCAGCTGGCTGCTCGAAGATGCTACGTGGAGATGGTCCGAGCCGAAGCCAAGTCCGCTCGGAAAGTGCCGCAGGTCGAGGTACATGCTATTACTGAAAAGTCACCTTCTTTAATTTATGAAGAAAAGGAGGAGGTGTAGATTGACCCTTCCCGACTGGAGGCCACCACCTTCATAGCATCCGATCTGGAGGAGAAGCAGAAGGAGAAGTTGATCAAATGCTTGCGGCGAAATTGTGACGTCTTCGCCTAGTCGACCCATGAGCTGCCTGGGGTCTCGCCGAGCGTAGCGCAACATGAACTTCATGTCCGGCCGGATGCTCGTCCGGTGAAGCAAAGGAAGAGGGACTTCAGCACGGAGCAAAATGTAATCATCCGGGCGGAGATAGAGAAGCTTCTGGAAGCCGGCCACATAAGGGAAGTACAATTCCCGAGTTGGCTTGCAAATGTGGTCCTGGTTTCCAAGCCGGGCAACAAGTGGAGAGTCTGCATCGACTTCCGGGACTTGAACAAGGCGTTCCCGAAAGACTTCTACCCCCTTCCTCGGATCGATCAGCTGGTGTACTCCACGGTCGGGTGCGAGCTGATATGCATGCTGGATGCATACCAAGGCTACCATCAAGTGTCGCTCGCCCGAGAAGACCAAGAGAAGGTCAGCTTCATCACGACGGACTGTAAAATACCGAAAATAGGCGAATATTTAATAGAGAATTTTCCGGAATTTTTGGATAGTTTTTGGGAATTTTTCGGAACTCGTACAGACGAGTTAACGGGGATAAAAACGAGGCCCGGAAAAGCCTGTTTAGGCTACCCCATTTTAACAAGGAAAAGTTTCCTTTTCCTTTTTATTTATTTTTCTTCTTTTCCTTTTTTATTTCTTTTCTTTCTCTTCATCGCAGATTTTCCCCGCGCGCCTTCTCCCCCTTGCGCCCGACGTCGTGCCCTAACCGGCGGCAGTTCCCTTCTCCTCGCGATTTAAGACGCGCCCGACTATTTTCTCTCCTCTTCTCTTCTCCCGATCTTGTGCCCTAGCATCGCCGGAAATCTGATCTCTGCCCACTGACGCCGGCCATCTTCCTCTTCATCTTTTCTCCCGAGTCGCACACCGCCGGCCGCTTGTCCTCAGCAAAGCAGCCCCGCACCCCCTGTGCCATAGCCATTTCCGACAACGCTTTCTCTACCCGACAGCGACGCCACCGAGGACCCGGCTCTAGTCTCTGCCCCGATCTCCAGTAAAGCCGTCCTTCTGCCCTAGTGTTGGCTGCCATTTTTCCTCTTGCGCCGATCGCCGCCGTGCCCTAGCTAGTAGCCGGCGTTGCACGAAGCAGCACCTCTGCCCCTCACTATCGCCGGCCATCAAGTACAGCTGAGCCTTACTTGGTTTTGGAGGTAAGTTGTGTGGTGTGGAATTTGGGTTATGGCTTGATCTGTGTTAATGATCTCAGTTTTTGACCTTGCTTGGACTAGTCGGTGGATTTCTTCTCTCTGTGTTGCTGTTGTGCCCTAGTTCACCACTGTCGGTGCCACTCTCTTCTTTACAGCAGAGTGGTGATCTTAGAGGTAAGGGAGTTGCCCTAATTTGTGAATCGGGGTACTTGATTCTTGTGTGGTGACTGCTTGATCCTTTTTGTTGTTTTGAGCAGTGAAGTGTCCGACTTGTATAGTGTGCTGTGGTTTGTTCTAGACTTCCAACAGCAACCCCATCCTGTAGCCCTTGCTTCAGCAGCAACAGCAACGGTGGTTGAGGTATTGTGGAGAAATTTGATTTTCGTTGTAGATGATTGCTAGTTGGGTTAGCAATAATTGTTAACTTAGGTTTAGAATTTATTTAATTGTGTAATTAGGGTTAATGAAGTAAACCCTAATTGGTCTATGGTTTAGGATTTAGTTTAGTTAATGATGCATGATAGAGTTAGCTAAACTAAGTATTGTGACACAGGACTTTGACGAGAGACGAGTATCTCGATGTCGGATTTGGACATTCCTATTGGAGGCGGGTACTTTTGACTTTATGTCTTTGATATACATAGTAGTGAATTTAACAAGTAGCAATAATTATGTTCTCTTATTTATTTCGGTTAATCACTACCTGATACCCGTTACATGATTGATTGATTGCTTGTTTTGCATCTCATGTATTCCTTACTTGCTTATACATGCTTATAGGGGTAGTGATATACCATACTTCACCATGTTCAGGACCTAGGTTTTATACCTTCTGTGTACCTTTGATTTGATTCGTTGACCTATGATGCACTTTTATATATATATGGATTAGTTCAAGATATTTTGTGGTTAGTGCCATGCACCATTTGCATGATTGCATGCTGTGCGATAGTCCGCTCCATTATTGTTGAGCACATCGCCAATTACATGGATCTGCACACACCACCACTCATGAGTTAGTGGTCGATTCAGGTAGTGTGTGTTGCAGCAGGGATTTTGTTTGGCTTCGTTGGTCCGCTCATGGGAAGCGTGATGCAACGTGTTAGCCGGCAGGGATTCCTCCCCGTCATCGTGTACCGGGAGTTGAGAGCATTGCGCTCCCCCATTTATAATTTCGGGTAGGAGGATAGGTGTACTCCGACAGCATCCCGTCCACTCGGTCACTCATCAGGAGCAGTGACGACAGAGTGCACGGTTGTCACAGCCCTACCCACTCGGCCTCACTATTGTGTGTGAGATGATCGACTGGAGTCAGGGGTGACCAGGACTCATCATTGGCATCATATGCATGATGCATTTATTGCTTGTGTTTGTGTTTGCTGCATTTATATGCTGCATATTGTTTGGATACCTATGTTTGACATGCATACAGGATTTCTATACCACTCGGACTGTTTGCACTTATACTCAGGTCCTGGTTAGTACAGTTTCTCTCCTGTTTAGTTCAGATGCATTTTTATCTTTCTTATATCAGGAGACTGTACGCATGATTAGTGCTAGGTGTTATTTCCCTACTTTGCATATCAGTTGTACCTGCTGAGTGTTGGACTCACCCCGCCTCCATTGTTGTTTATTTTTTTTTCAGGTTGATGCTGTCAGGAGAGAGTTCTAGTTGCTAGTCCCTGCAGACCTCGAGGATATTATTGGTCTTTTGGTTTTCTTACATAGACTATGCTAAATTTGTTTTGTTTGATGGTATGGATATGGTATGGATTTTTGTGATGTCGATGGATTTGGTTTGGTTTTGCTTTTATTACATGTCTGCCTAGACGGCAGAAGAGGTAAATTGATCTTATCGTCGGATTTGTGTTTTATGAGTGTAGTTGAGTAGGGTGGATTTTGAGTCTTCTTATCATTGCTTATTAAATTGCGTGGAAATGTCTGTGTGTTGTATTTTATTTCTGTTATTATTCCAGCCGCATGTGGCTGATGTATATGGAGATGTAGAAAGTTTCAGATTGTCCGCCGTACAGGGGAGATGTTGCCGAAATTTTTCCGGACAAGGACTCCTCCGGGGCGTGACAATTTAGTAGTATCAGAGCCAAGTTTGCAAGTCAAACTGGGGATTTTCGGATTTTCGGATTTTCGTTATGGTTATGTTTCGGATTTCCATTTCGGATTTATATGGATTTCCGGTGATTTTCTCGTTCGAAATTTTGAGGTCAAATTTGGGACTGGACAGCGACGGAACACCTCTAGACGGCAAATAGGTATGATGTTATTTTATGATTGTTATACTGGTAGTAATATCTGTAATATAACTTAACAGATATGAGGAGATCTACGTGTATTGCGGCGAGACGTGGTGCTGGACGACCACGTACGAGGACCACAGGATCTCTGGATATGCCAGAGATGCCTACTGTTGATGAGCCCATCAGTCAGGGACAGACTCAGCATATTGCGGGCGCGTCGGGCTCTCAGACCCCGACGGCTCCTATAGAGGTACCTACCTCAGTTATGCCGAGTGTACCTATACCTACCGTATTCCTGGTACCACCAGGGGTACCATTGGCATACCCGACACTGGCTCCAGCCCAGCCTACGGCGTACTCGGCACCACCGCCACCCGTACCTACAGTGTATCCGACACCAGTGGCACCTGTGCCCCCAGTGCCTACAGTAGCAGCAGCTGCTCCACCTCCGGTATCACTACCTACTGTACCTCTAGTCGCGGCCACCTATGTTCACCCTACAGTACCACCGACGGCTTATGCTCCAGTTTATTCAGCAGCACCGGGAGTACCTCCTCCGGTTTATTCCGCGGTACCACCTATAGCACCAGTTCCAGTGGTTCCGCCAGTTCCTACAGCCGTCCCGACACACCTCACTGACATTGCCGCGACACGAGCTAGGATTCCAGTATTAGCAGAGTCGATGAAGACTCAATTCACACTCTTCCGAGGAGACCTTGATCTGAGTATGACTTTATCATGGATAGAGACTATGGAGCAGACCTTCTTCTATATGGCTTGCTCCGAGTGGGAGAAAGTAGAGCTAGCTGTTTTCCATTTATGGGATGAGGCTAACGCCTGGTGGATTACTCAGCGTTCCATCATCGGCGAGCGGAACGTTACTTGGGCCAGGTTCAGAGAGGCTTTTGAGAGCCGTTTCTTTCCACTAGCATATCAAATGGCTCGCAGGCAGGATTTCATGAGTCTGCGTTAGAACAATCGCACGGTGACAGAGTATAATACTGAATTCAACCGGTTGGCTAAGTTTTGTCCAGAGTTAGTTGCGGAGGACAGATCTCGCATGATGCAGTTTATACAGGGACTAGATGGTTATCTGCAAGTAAGGCTTGTCGGTTTAGGGATCGTATCTTACTCAGATGCACTGGATCGAGCTTTGATGATAGAGTTAGCTCAGCAGAGAGCATTTCCGGACAGGAAGAGGAAGCATACTGCATCCGGACGTAACCAGCGAACACCGCGATAGGACGCGTGAGAGTAGTCAGCATTGGTGGTCGGTACTTACAGGGTATCTCGAGGCCTCGAGTCGAGGCGGTCTTCTTCGGACGTTCGATTTTCGTGAGCAACCACCTTCCCGATACTCAGATGTGGGTCCAGAGATCACCTTACCCCAACTTGCTCTGGGACAGCCATTGCTTTTATTGCAAACCGCCGGCATCGAGCCAAGATTGTCACCAAGGCTCAAGACACGTGCCCGGAGGGTCGAGCCGAGGGACAGTCTAGTCGATCGAGGCATATCGAGGAGGGCGAGCCCAATCTTCACGTCGGGGATAGCTTCACCTATAGCAAGGCATTTGGCATGCTTGGACAGAGTACTCGGTGCTTCCATAGCACCCTGCAGTTCTCGCTCGGGACCTTATTATCAAGCGAAGGCGATGATCGAATGACCTCGGCCTCAGGCGATGCAGACTCGGTCGATTATCGGCAAGTATCGACCACCGTCCTCGGTCTTCTCAGCATTATCCACTCCGTCTCGATGGCGGCTTACGCCCTACCGGCCATTACCACTTCTTCCTCCGCCAGAGACTGGACGTGTTCATGCGATTACTAGAGAGGATGCGCAGCGAGCCGACGGATCCATTTTCCATGGTACGATTTCCATTTATGCATTTTCCGCTGATATATTGATTGATACTGGTAGCTCGCACTCTTTTATATCCTGTACCTTTATGCGGGAGATTGGTAGATTACCTACTTTTAGACTGCAGCGATTGACCATCTCCCTACCGTCCGGTGATACTTTAGATGTCACCCAGGAGGTCAGAGGTTGCCCGTTAGACTTTGGCAACATGATACTTATGGTAGATCTTCTAGTATTGGAGATAGTCGAGTTTGATATCATACTTGGCATGGATTGGCTGTCAGTATATCATGCTACCGTTAATTTCCAGACGAGGGTGGTCACCTTCCAACCTCCGAACCAACCCTCGTGGAGTTTCACTGGCATCAGAGACGACGGCATCTCGATTATTTCGGTGATCCAGGCGCAGAAGCTGTTGTCTCATGGCTATCACGGTTTCCTATTATCTCTTATTAGTACTGAAGACAACAGTAGTTTGCAGCTCTCCGACGTTCCTGTGGTCCGTGAGTACCCGGATGTGTTTCCAGAGGAGCTACCTGGTTTGCCTCTCAGAAGGCCAGTGGAGTTTGCTATTGAGCTGATTCCGGGAACCGCGCTGACATCGAAAGCTCCGTATCGTATGGCACCAAAAGAGTTGAACGAGCTGAATGTTCAACTCCAGGAGCTTTTAGACAGGGGATTCATTCGCCCTAGTGTTTCTCCATGGGGTTCACCGGTATTATTTGTCAAGAAAAAGGACGGCATTATGAGGTTATGTATTGACTACAGACAGCTGAATGCAGTTACCGTCAGAAATAAATATCCTTTACCACGGATCGAGGATTTGTTTGATCAACTCAGAGGTACATCAGTGTATTCTAAGATTGATATGCGATCCGAATATCATCGGTTGAGGGTCAGCGACTCAGATATCCAGAAGACAGCTTTCCGTACGAGATACAGTCATTATGAGTTTTTGGTAATGCCATTTGGGCTTACCAATGCTCCAGCGGTGTTTATGGACCTGATGAACCGTATTTTTCTGAAGTATTTGGATCAGTTTGTTATCGTTTTCATTGATGACATATTGGTCTACTCGCATTCCGAGGAGGAACATGCACAGCATCTTCGTATAGTCTTGGAGACTCTTAGATGACATCAGCTGTACGCGAAGTTCAGCAAGTGTGCATTCTGGTTATCCTCGGTCGGTTTTCTGGGACATGTGGTCTCGAGCAGAGGTATTTCAGTAGATCCTCAGAAGATCGAGGCTGTCACCAGTTGGGAGCAGTCGAAATCAGTACAGGAGATCCGTAATTTTCTGGGACTAGCAGGATATTACAGACGATTCGTCGAGGGTTTCTCGCGTATTGCTATGCCGTTGACACGTCTTACCAGGAAAGGCGTGAAGTTTACGTGGTCCGAGGATTGCGAAACCAGCTTTCAGGAGCTGAAGCGGAGATTAGTGTCGGCTCCAGTTTTGGTTTTACCTTCTGGAGAGGACGGACTTGTACTCTACACCGACGCGTCTCTTCAGGGTTTGGGCGCTGTTCTGATGCAGCACAGCAGAGTAGTCTCTTATGCTTCTCATCAGCTGAAGGAGCATGAGAAGAACTACCCAGTTCATGACTTGGAGTTAGCTGCCATCATCTTTGTTCTGAAGCTTTGGCGGCATCATTTATATGGTATTACATTTGAGATTCTCACTGATCATAAGAGTCTCAAATATATTTTCACTCAGAAGGAGCTTAATCTCCGACAGAGGAGATGGATGGAGTTCCTGAAGGACTACGATTGTACCATTAGCTACCACCTGGGGAAAGCTAATGTGGTTGCAGATGCACTCAGCAGGAAGTCCAGAGGGACTTTGGCTTGCCACCGAGTTTCAGTTACAAACTTAGTTCAGGGTTTCTCTGAGTTAGATCTTGAGGAGCAGGGACCGACAGAGCAGGGTATTCTGGTTATCATGGTTGCTTAGTCGTCGATCAGGACGAGGATCCGAGAGGGCCAGGCTGGTGATCAGTGTTTGCAGTTCATTAGCAGTCAGATAGCTTCTGGGCAACAGACCGAGTTTACACGCGACGAGGAGGGTATTATATACTTCCGAGGCAGATTATGCGTACCTTAGTCTCATCCGGTCTTACAGGAGCTACTCCAGGAGGCACACCGCTCTCGATTTGCGATCCATCCAGGCGGTACCCGTATGTATCAAGACTTGAGGCGTTCCTATTGGTGGAACGGCATGAAGAAAGATATCGCAGATTTCGTAGCTAGATGTCTTGTTTGTCAGCAGGTGAAGGCTGAGCACTAGAGACCTGCAGGATTACTTCAGCGGATTCCTATTCCTAAGTGGAAGTGGGATCACATTACCATGGACTTTGTGGTAGGGTTGCCGAGGACACGGCGAGGTCATGACGCGATTTGGGTAATCGTAGATCGATTAACCAAATCTGCGCACTTTTTAGCGATTCGGAGGATTGATCCCCTGGATCGATTGGCAGATCTGTATTATCAGGAGATTATCAGACTACATGGTGTTCTGTTGATTATCATTTCGGATAGAGATCCACGGTTCACGTCTCGTTTCAGCGGTATACGCAGCAGCCTTGGGCACACACCATTTCAAGATGACTTTCCATCCACAGACATATGGACAGTCAGAGCGGACCATTCAGACTTTAGAGGATCTGTTGAGGTCATGTGTTATGGATTTCGGAGGCAGTTGGGAGGGCCATCTGCCGTTAGTAGAGTTTGCTTACAACAACAGCTTTCATTCGGCTATCCAGATGACACCGTTTGAGGCGTTGTATGGTAGACCTTGTCGGACACCCGTCCTCTGGGATGAGGTTGGAGAGGCCCAGATGTTGGGACCTCATAGAGTTCAGCAGGATGCAGAGTTGGTCCGTACTATCAGACGAAGGATGTCAGAGGCGCAGGACCGCCAGAAGAGTTATGTTGATCGGAGACGCAGACCACTAGAGTTCTCTGTTAGCGACCATGTATTTCTGCGAGTTTCACCCATGAAAGGGGTGAAGAGATTTGGCCTCAGAGGTAAGTTAGCTCCGTGGTACATTGGTCCTTTCGAGATCTTGGAGAGGATCGGAGCGGTAGCTTACCGACTGGCACTACCATCGTCCCTGTCAGGCGTTCACGATGTATTCCACGTATCGATGCTGAGGAGATACGTACCTGACCCGACACATGTGCTGGCAGATATCCCAGTTCCAGTTCAGCCTGACATTACTTATGAGGAGGTTCCGGTACGGATTCTCGACCGGAAAGAGCGTCAGTTGCGGAACAAGACTATCCGGCTAGTTAAAGTCGAATGGCAGCATCATTCGGACGAGGAGGCTACATGGGAGCTCGAGGATACTATCCGAGCTCGATATCCCCATCTTTTCACTTGAGGTATGTGATTTAATATACCGTTCAGCATTCATACTTTCTATTTGTTGTTAGTACTTGCTGATGATAGATACGAAATTTGGGGACCAAATTTTTATTAGTGGGGGAGAATATAAAATACCGAAAATAGGTGAATATTTAATAGGGAATTTTCCAAAATTTTTGGATATTTTTCGGGAATTTTTCGGAGCTCGTACGGACGAGTTAACGGGGATAAAAACGGGGCCCGGAAAAGCTTGTTTAGGCTACCCCATTTTAACGAGAAAAATTTCCTTTTCCTTTTTATTTATTTTTCTTCTTTTCCTTTTTTATTTCTTTTCTTTCTCTTCCTCGCTGATTTTCCCCGCGCGCCTTCTCCCCCTTGCCCCCGACGCCGTGCCCTAACCGCCGGCAGTTCCCTTCTCCTCGCGATTTAAGACACGCCCGACTATTTTCTCTCCTCTTCTCTTCTCCCGATCTTGTGCCGTAGCATCGCCGGAAATCTGATCTCTGCCCACTGACGTCGGCCATCTTCCTCTTCATCTTTTCTCCCGAGCCGCACACCGCCGGCCGCTTGTCCTCAGCAAAGCAGCGCCGCACCCCCTGTGCCTTAGCCATTTCCGACAACACTTTCTCTACCCGACAGCGACGCCACCGAGGACCCGGCTCTAGTCTCTGCCCCGATCTCCAGTAACGTCGTCCTTCTGCCCTAGTGTTGGCTGCCATTTTTCCTCTTGCGCCGATCGCCGCCGTGCCCTAGCTAGTAGCCGGCGTTGCACGGAGCAGCACCTCTGCCCCTCACTATCGCCGGACATCAAGTACAGCCGAGCCTTAGTTGGTTTTGGAGGTAAGTTGTGTGGTGTGGAATTTGGGCTATGGCTTGATATGTGTTAATGATCTCAGTTTTTGACCTTGCTTGGACCAGTCGATGGATTTCTTCTCTCTGTGTTGCTGCTGTGTCCTAGTTCACCACTGTCGGTGTCACTCTCTTCTTTACAGCAGAGTGGTGATCTTAGAGGTAAGGGAGTTGCCCTAATTTGTGCATCGGGTACTTGATTCTTGTGTGGTGACTGCTTTATCCTTTTTGTTGTTTTGAGCAGTGAAGTGTCCGACTTGTATAGTGTACTGTGGTTTGTTCTAGACTTCCAACAGCAACCCCATCCAGTAGCCCTTGCTTCAGCAGCAACAGCAACGGTGGTTGAGGTATTGTGGAGAAATTTGATTTTCATTGTAGATGATTGATTGCTAGTTGGGTTAGCAATAATTGTTAACTTAGGTTTAGAATTTATTTAATTGTGTAATTAGGGTTAATGAAGTAAACCCTAATTGGTCTATGGTTTAGGATTTAGTTTAGTTAATGATGCATGATAGAGTTAGCTAAACTAAGTATTGTGACACAGGACTTTGACGCGAGACGAGTATCTCGATGTCGGATTTGGACATTCCTATTGGAGGCGGGTACTTTTGACTTTATGTCTTTGATATGCATAGTAGTGAATTTAACAAGTAGCAATAATTATGTTCTCTTAGTTATTTCGGTTAATCACTACCCGATACCCGTTACATGATTGATTGATTGCTTGTTTTGCATCTCATGTATTCCTTACTTGCTTATACATGCTTATAGGGGTAGTGATATACCATGCTTCACCATGTTCAGGACCTAGGTTTTATACCTTCTGTGTACCTTTGATTTGATTCGTTGACCTATGGTGCACTTTTATATATATATGGATTAGTTTAGGATATTTTGTGGTTAGTGCCATGCACCATTTGCATGATTGCATGCTATGCGATAGTCCGCTCCATTATTGTTGAGCACATTGCTAATTACATGGATCTGCACACACCACCACTCATGGGTTAGTGGTCGATTCAGGCAGTGTGTGTTGCAGCAGGGACTTTGTTTGGCTCCGTTGGTCCGCTCATGGGTAGCGTGATGCAACGTGGTAGCACCTCTCCCATCATCGTGTACTGGGAGTTGAGAGCATTGCGCTCCCCCATTTATGATTTGGGGTAGGAGGATAGGTGTACTCCGACAGCATCCCGTCCACTCGGTCACTCATCAGGAGCAGTAACGACAGAATGCACAGTTGTCACAGCCTTACCCACTCGGCCTCACTATTGTGTGTGAGATGATCGACTGGCGTCAGGGGTGACCAGGACGCATCATTGGCATCATATGCATGATGCATTTATTGCTTGTGTTTGTGTTTACTGCATTTATATGCTACTTATTGTTTGACATGCATACAGGATTTCTATACCACTCGGACTGTTTGTCCTTATACTCAGGTCCTGGTTAGTACAGTTTCTCTCCTGTTTACTTCAGATGCATTTTTATCTTTCTTATATCAGGAGACTGTACGCATGATTAGTGCTAGGTGTTATTTCTATACTTTGCATATCAGTTGTACCTGCTGAGTGTTGGAATCACCCCGCCTCCATTGTTGTTTATTTTTTTTTCAGATTGATTCTGTCAGGAGAGAGTTCCAGTTGCTAGTCCCTGCAGACCTCGAGGATATTATTGGTCTTTTGGTTTTCTTACATAGATTATGCTAAATTTATTTTGTTTGATGGTATGGGTATGGTATGGATTTTTGTGATGTCGATGGATTTGGTTTGGTTTTGCTTTTATTACATGTCTGCCTAGACGGCAGAAGAGGTAAATTGATTTTATCGTCGGATTTGTGTTTTATGAGTGTAGTTGAGTAGGGTGGATTTTGAGTCTTCTTATCATTGCTTATTAAATTGCGTGGAAATGTCTGTGTGTTGTATTTTATTTCTGTTACTATTCTGGCCGCATGTGGCTGAGGTATATGGAGATGTAGAAAGTTTCAGATTGTCCGCCGTACAGGGGAGATGCTGTCGAAATTTCTTCGGACAGGAACTCCTCCGGGGCGTGACACGGACGACACCTACTGCTACAATGTAATGTCGTTCGGGCTGAAGAACGCGGGAGCCACCTACCAGCGTCTGATGAACAAGGTCTTCCGGGAGTAGATCGAACGTAACTTGGAAGTGTACGTGGACGACATACATATCAAGTCCTTCCGGGCGGCCGATCTCTACACGGACATGGAGGAGACCTTCCAAACGTTAAGAAGGTATGGCGTCAAACTTAACCATCAGAAGTGCCTGTTCGGGGCAAAAGGCGGGCGCTTCCTGGACTACATTGTGACCGAGCGGGATATAGAGGCGAACCCCAGCAAGATAAAGGCATTGCAGGACATGCCGCCTCCCAGAAATCTCCGAGAGGTATAGCGTCTCACCGGTCGGATAACGGCGCTGTCAAGGTTCATTTCTAAGACCGCCGACCGGAGCTTGCCATTTTTCAAGATTCTCCGTAAAGCCACCAAGTTCCAATGGGACGAGGAGTGCGATCGGGCATTCGAGGAATTGAAGACTTATCTGAATTCCTTACCCGTGTTGGCGAAACCAGCCAAAGGTGAGCCGCTCTGCATATATTTATCTTCAACTGAGCATGCTGTGGGCTCAGCATTAGTAAGGCCGAGCGGTGAGGAACAGCCAGTGTACTTTTTAAGCCATATCTTAAAAGATGCTGAGTCTCGCTACACCGGTCTTGAGAAGTTGGCTTTCGCCTTGGTACTCGCCGCTCGGAGGTTGCGCCCTTACTTTTTGGCGCACACCATTATTGTGATGACAAATAGCCCGCTCGCAAGAGTACTCCTAAACCCTGAAGCATCCGGACGGCTCATCAAATGGACAACGGAACTTAGCGAATTCGACATCCAATACCAACCCCGCTCGGCGATCAAAGCGCAGTCCTTGGCAGATTTCGTGACCGAAGTACAAAAGCCCGAGGCCGAAGCTACATGGTGTTGGATCGAGACGCGCTAGAGGGGGGGTGAATAGCGCTCGTGGCTATAATCGTTCAATTATCGGAATCGTAAAACGTAAGAGTTAATGCAGCGGAATAAAATGACACAGAGAGACAAGGGATTTTTACTTCGTTCGGAACCTGTGACGACTCCTACTCGAAGGCCCGCGATCCTTGATCGCTTTCCGTGGGCAACAACTATAAGCTCGACAAGAGTACAAGTATTACAGTTAAGTATTAAAAAGAATACAGTTATACCGACGACAATATCGTAATCTGAAGATTCAGAGCTCCGGGTCGTCGATGTCTCGCAACAGCACTTCGGAATCGTCTCGTGAGCAGCTTGTAGCAGTAAGATCACTTGAAAGTTGTTGTGAGGAGCTGCTGGTCGAAATCCCTTATAAAGGGTGTTCAAGGCGCCTTCTTGTTCACCAAGGCGCCTTGAGCAGTAGTCCCGGGAGATGAGGAGCGAACGGTCGAATCTTATCATGCACTCAAGGCGCCTTCCACGCTCACCAGCGCCCACCTGGTCAAGGCGCCTTCCTTTGCTCATCAGGCGCCTTGAGCAGCCTTCGACCTAACTCAGCCTTGCATCCAAGGCGCCTCCAAGCTCCACGGAGGCGCCTTGGACACTGCTCATCCGAGGCTTTAAGTTGCTCCTTTGCACTGCAAGATACGTTAGTCCCAAACACTACCTGCAAAGACAAAGTTAGCACATAATACAATAGATATTATAAATGAAGTATTAACAGCCGGAGTCTGACTTCGTGTTTCCAACCGGAAACCCTAGGTCGACCCGACGCCATTGTTCCCTCTACGGGGAACGCGTCCTCACCTACTCCGCTCAGAGATTTACTGTTGCCAGATCCGATCGACTGGACTTTTGCTCGGCATTTGACGCTTCCGGACTTTCTGCTGGACATCCGCTTCCTGGCTAGTCCAGACTTTCACCTGGTTCGCGACACCAGGACTTTTCACCTAGGGTTACCACCCCCTAGGACTTTTGCCTGAAGCCACCGACCTGCCAAGACTTTCCGCATAGGGTTACCACCCCCTATGACCTAGGGTTACCACCCCCTAGGGTTTTCCTCTACCTAGGGTTACCACCCCCTAGGACCTAGGGTTACTGATAAGCCCGATTTTGTCGTGAAATGGGTATCAAAAGAATTATGTGACTGAATTCATTCTACACTAATGTAGCATAGAGATGACTCGGGTCGTCTCCCAACGAATGTAAACAGTAGGATGATAGTCTTAGGATCAATTATTGTTGGATTGGGGTTTTCTAGATAAATTGAAGATTTCAGAATTTACTTTTGAACAAAGAGAAGAAGTAAGGCCCTAAAACTATGCTACATTTGTAAATTCAACTCATGGAAATTAACAAACAAAGAAGCTAACTAATCTAAACTACTGCATTGAAAGAAATGACAAACAAGAATAACCTAATGCAACAATTAAGCAATTCTAAATTGTGTAGAATCAAGAATCAAGAACAGTGGCCTTAACCGAAGGTTTCAAAGCAATAGCAAGGAAATTTGAATCAACTATGCATTGATCAACTACAACAAAACAACAATTCAATCAAAGATAAGGAAACTAATCAAACTAGGAAACCCTAGCTTGGATCTGATGTGTATCGGAGGAAGAACTCAGTGATGAAGAACTTGGCGTTGAAAACAAACAAAGTAACGCAGCTGGAAATGGATCAAGATCAGAGAAAAGGAAAAATCAAACACTTAACAGAGCTTCGAGGAAGAAGGTCGCCGGTTGGAAGGATCAGGAAACCAGATCGAATCTGGTCGCTCTCTGCTTCTTCTTTGCACAGGAATCACGGCAGAAAAAGAAATCAGATGGGGGAAATGACGTCGCCGACTTGAAGATGGTCGATGATCGGAGGAAGGGAAACACCCTTGACCTCAGCAGCTCGCCGGCGGTGGAATGAATCGGAATCCCGGAGAAGGATCGCGCTCCTCTATTCTTGACGCGAGGAGGTACTGTAGAAGTTGACGAAGCCACTGTAGCTTCTCATCCCATTTAAATCTGATCAAGATTAGAACGGGTGGCTGTGATTTATCCAGATCGATCCAACGGTGGAACTTGCTCCAAATCTGATCCAAATCTTCAAATCTTGATCACTGGTTATGATCTACTTCCCCTTTGCTTGGATGGATCAGATTCTTCACGGATCTGTCAGATCTCTCTTAATCTTGAACGAACGGTTCATGTGGCTTCAAAGCTTGATCTTCCCATTCAAGCTCGGATTTGAGTTCAATCTAGTTTGATCAACCTCGGATCCATAATCCCTTGATGCCTACAAAGATTATATCCAAATATTAGCATCAAATACCACAAATATGATATAATTTGTAATTAAGTCCACAAATGACTCTAACTCATGAAACATGGTGTAAACATGACTTTAACATATGAGAAGATTAAAATGTATGCCTATATAGATCAAAATGTTATGATAAAATGATAGTTATCAAATTCCCCCACACTTATTCTTGCACGTCCCGGGCAAACAAACAAAACAAAGAAACAACTAGAATTCATCTCCCTAACATTTTCCTAGCAATACCTAGAAGATGGTAAAAGGAATTTAACTAAGACCATCTAAAGATCACAAACAATCATGAATTCGATCCAAACAATAATCAGTATGTATGGTAGTTTCAATCCAATTGAAAAATTAAGCAAATTGCAATCTCTCAAGGTATTCACCTATTCTAGCCCTCACACTCAAACATGCATATTAGTGGAGTTCAACTCAATGCAACTCACAACATTTCACTACCATAAGCTTGCTTATTTTCTAATTATCCACCACTATAAAACATAGCATACATGAATCAAAAGGATTTTATCAACAAGAATTGAAATGGAAACAAAAAGAAACAATGAAAGTAAATGAAATGGCAAAAGAAAAGAATTCAATGAAGAGAATGAGAGTATGAGAGTATTGGAGGAATATACTTGATGAGTTGACCAATTTGATGTATAAAAAGATGAATACCATTTGTTATTACCACTTCAAAGTATCAAGCTAACCTCTCCTTCAATTTGATGACCAACAAAGAATCTTGATACTCTTTCTTCACCTTTGATACACTCTTTTGATGTGCTAAAAATTTTTCTCTCACTGTTTCTACACTTAAATTCCAGCACTTTGAAACTTCAAAAATAATCTCAACTCATGAAGAATAACTCCCTCCCCCACACTTAAAGTATTGTCCGTCTCGGACAATAAAACACAACATGCATCCACTTACTTAACACACTAAAAGCCTCTTTCTTTTTCATTCTTAATTCTGCAGAATTTATTCTTCTTCTTTCTCTGTTTCTGTGTCAAAAATCTATAGCTCAAATTCAGAACTAAAACTTCAAAGAGATCCTAAATGGATACATGAAGATATAAGCTTGGAAACAACATCATTCAGCACAGCATCAATAAAGTCTACAACACATTTTCACAGCATTTCTTACAGCATTCCAAAACTGAATTTTCGAACCACCTAGTATTTGATGTACAGCAGCACCATGAACCCAGCATTCAAGTTCCTTCATGTTAAGAAAGCTTCACAAAGAAATAGGCATTCCACATCCATTATAATTGGTTAAACATTTCTGGATTAAATTCCATACTTCAAATTCTGCATTTCAGAAATTCACAACATCAAATTGACTTCTGAATTCTTCCTTTTATCAGAAATCTGCAGGTTTCTGATTTAATGAATTGGATCCTGATTCACATTCAGCTTGCAACTCAACCGAACTCACAATTCCTAGAATTCAGCTTCAAGCAGCACACATTGGCAGTGATACAAAATTTCCAGGCTTCTTGTTGCTGCAGAATTCTCTGCTGCACACTTGTTCCATATAAATCCCAAAATTTCAGAGATTCCAAATTCATACTCAGCAAGGAATTAAAGGCTTACAGCACAGATTTATATAAATCTGTCTATTCCTTTTACATAAGACATAGAAACACAAGGACACCATTTGTAACTGAAATTCAAGAGCTTCAATTGAGTTCATAATTATTTTGAAGTTCTTCCACAGATTTTTGATACTATCCTGATACAAATTCACATTTCATCCTTTACTATTCCTGCTCCCTTGTTTCTGCCTTCAGAATTGAATTCTGTTACTTGCTTACTGCTTTTTCCTTCTGCAAGCAAATTCATAAAATGTTTCTGTTTCTGCAATTGGAATCCAGACCCTAACATCTGCTGCTACAGATTTTGTATTCCCTGTAGTTTCAGTATCACAGCTCCTTTTAAGAATCCCTATACTATTTCATAATCATTCTTCTTACTTTTGTCAGTAATTAAATGCTTCACTTCAGTTCTTCAATAATCAAAGGCTACACAAAATGAATCCTTATTCAAGCTGTTCTCATTTGGATTCAGAATTGCAGAATTCAGCAAGTCAAATCTTCAGCAGCAACAAATTACAGCTTCTTAAGCTCTGTTCCAGAAACAGAATATGATTCATATCTAAAATTTTCCACAGTTGGATTGATGTAGAAGTTAGTGAACTCCTCAATTCAGCTTCCTCAAAATCAGGAACTTCAGAATCTCTGAATTCCAACTTCCTAAGCACTTTCAGCTGGAATTAAATTTCGAACAATCATTTTTGACTTCAAAAGATTATAAATTCTGACTTCAGAACAATACAGCAGCTTCCTGCTCATTGATCCAAAAGTTTGGAGTGGACTTAATAAAAACTGTGCATTATTAGAAATTAAATCCACTAAAACTACATGCCCTGTGCCATGGAAATCTTCATACAAAGAATTTCAGAAATGGTTGGCACATAACACATGTGAATTCTTGCTCCTGATCAGAACAGAATTCATGCTTTTCAAACTTCAGTCATTCAAGATGCAAGCTCAGCAACATCTTGCATCACAGAATTCAGCAACACTCAGCAAAGCTCCTACCACTTCAACTAATTCTACAACTTATGTTCCAGCAACAAAATCTAAAAGAATTTAAGCTGCCGGCTAATCAATTTCTGAAACAGAATTTCAGAACTCAGAACTCAGATTCAAAGTTCTGAAACAGCTCAAACAGTTTAGTGAAACCAGCATTTAAGCAGATACAACCTTCACTAATAGCTGGTTTTCTTAACAACAATGTTTGATTTTGTTCTTGTCTAAGAATAGGAAGTAGGTGACACCATATCCTTAGTCCAGAATCACCAGGAAATCAGCATGCAGATTGTTATTTGGCAGTGCATAGATCAAGAACTTCACTTGGACTTTTACTGCTTAGAAACCGCAAATGAGAACTTGGCACATACTATCAATGATACATTTTTCTCAGTTTCCTTACTGTTGAATAATCCAGCAAAATCTGACTTTCAAGATATCAATTATGCATTCACAGATTTGCAGAATTCAATTCTGTATTGCTGGCAAACTCCTTCCTCTTCCTTCTAACTTAGCTCTTACAAAAGTCAACAGGATTCCTTGATACCAACATGATACAAAGAAATGTAAATTTTCACCAATTATCTGAAATTCAGCAAGCTTATGAACTCCTTTTAACCACTCTATAGATCCAATTTTCCATCAGAAGCATTCTAAAATAACTGCACAACAGCACAAAATTCAGAATTGAAAACAAAACTGAATTTTAGTTTCCCTTCACATGTAGATCTTTCTTGCTTTCCAGTAACAGCAAATGTACACTGCTGCACCATACAAGAATCTCTTAATATTGTTTTTCTTTCATAGAGTTTCAACAATCAGAACAATATACTCAATCAAGGTAATTCAACTTAAATGACAGCTTTTCAATAGGTTTGCACAGAACATGTTACACAGATTTTGTAAGTTTCTGCATTTATTTCAGAAATCAGAATATCAATCAACACAGCTCCACATGCAGTATACAAATTTAAATATCAAACTGATTTCCTGAAGTTTTGTTCACTTCTCTCCTTTCAACTATAATTTCTGGATTTGTGGTTCAAGTGCAATCTATTTAAAATCAATCAGGATTAAGTTGTGAGGATTTCAGATCTCGAGTTTGTAGCTTGTTGCAGATTAGAAGCTTGCTCTTGCAACAGAATGGAAACAATTCAGCTACTCTTGAATTTCTGCATTTATCTTCAATCAATTCCAACTCTTAATTTTAATTCAGTTTCAATATGTCATGCTTCAAAAAAAAATCAAAGGTCAATTCTCATGAAGCCATCCAAAACCTTCAACATCTTCAAATATATACCAGTCCTCCCCCACACTAAAACCTTTGTCATCTAGTTGATCCAAATCATCAAGAATTCAACCAATACTCCCAATGGAATGAAGACAAGGCAAAGTGATCAAGGAAAAAAAATGTTGAATGAGAATGTTAAAGAAAATTTGTGGGGAAGAATTTAAAATTTATGGAGGAACAAGAATGAAAAATATCCTTCATCTCCATGCACACATATGCTATTGTGACTTTGAAAAGAAACTAAGCAAGTTCTAGAGTTTCAATTGTTATGAGTACATGCCACACAAAGATAAAATAGTGTTTAGGATTAAAGTGGTCCTCTCTAGGTATTTTATTGCAATCTACTCAATTAAGCAAGTTGGAATCCACCACCACACTAACCAATATCATGTAAGTAAAGTATTCAATCATGTCCATTGACCTAAAAATTGATGGTCAAACTTAAAAAAAAACTTTTACCATCTTAAAAGTATTACTAGAACAATTTCATGGAGAATTTTATTCAAAATAAAATGCTATGTAGACTAGACAAAGTGCAAAATATGAAATCAATGCAAATGTAAAGTATAAAAGTAAAAGAAAGTGGAAAACAAAAAGAAAAAAAAAAACAAGGAACGAACTCCCCTTTATTCCTGGCGGCTGAAGACGGTTCAGAAGTAGAATCCATGCCGGTAATGAAATGGTCTTTCCTGGTGGTTGGAGTCGGTTAAGGTGCAAAATCCACTTTGGAAATGGAATATTGTGTATTGAGGTCAAGTCCACTTCATCCAACATTTTTCCTTTGAAAATTCTTCCTGGAGGTCGGAGGCGGTTTAGATGGAACAACCATTTTGGAAGCCTACGACGACCTACAAAGCCAAAGGAAGACAACACCTCTTGCAAGTATGGGAAAATATTAGTGTTTACATTACATGGTCCAAAGAATATATCACATCCAACAAAATCAATTAATGGTACCTTTATAAAATCTTCTAATGAATTACAAGAAAGACTAACCTTGTCATGTTGGAAGGTACCTGGAGGTTCTAAAATGGTGACTGTGACCTCCTCATCATCAGATAATAGCTCAGACTCTGGCTCAGGTAGTGTATCTAAGGGAAGTGATTCTTGGGGCTCTGCTTTCACAGCATAAGTCCCTACACTCTCATCATCAACATCTGGTTCAGGTGATTCTTGGGGTATTGCTTCCAATATGCAATCCCCTACACTTACATCATCATCTACATCAGTACTTGCATCACCAATAACATCTACAAAAACAGTATCAGTAGAGTCAGAAATTCTTACAACTACAGAATCATAACAAGAAATATTAGAGGAGTCCTGTGAAGTAATAAAATCAAGATCAGGTCTGTCAAAAACACTACAATTCCTCTGCTCAGGCACCTCTACATCCGTAGGAATAATCTCATCAACTCTTATGGTAACTGGTTGTCCATTTCTAAATTGTTGAGGGTTGGTAGCCATGGTTTCCAAAAGTTTCATAGCTTCATCAGGAATCTTATCAATCAAGGGCCCTCCACTAGCTTTATCCACCATATACAAATCAATAGGTGACAACCCATCATAAAAATGAAGGACAAGCATTTGATCACTAATTTGATGTTGAGGACAACTGGAGCAAAGTTCCTTGAATCTTTTCCAATATTCATGCAATGTCTCCTCCTCGAATTGTTGAATACCATGAATCTTTTTCCGCATAGCTATATAATCATTTTGAACTCCCTGTGGTCTTTGATATAATGGATATGACTCAGTAGACTGACTATGTGCAACCTCAGACCTAAAATTTGCATAATCCACAGGTGGGTAGTACTGATGTTCAGATTGATAGAACCAAGTCTAAGGCTGATAGTACTGACAATATGGATCCATGGCCAAAGAAATTCCTGTTCTTATACTGAAACACTAGCAGATAAGATCAGAAGATACAGGAGCATATAAGATAAAACACATGGATATATGAACATGAAAGCAATTGCAACAATTTTTTTTCAAATTTTTATGTGAAAAGAAAAAGAAACAATCCTAAGGTATCAAACACCGCTACATTCCCCGACAACGGTGCCAATTTTGATAAGCCCGATTTTGTCGTGAAATGGGTATCAAAAGAATTAAGTGACCGAATTCATTCTACACTAATGTAGCATAGAGATGACTCGGGTCGTCTCCCAACGAATGTAAACAGTAGGATGATAGTCTTAGGATCAATTATTGTTGGCTTGGGGTTTTCTGGATAAATTGAAGATTTCAGAATTTACTTTTGAACAAAGAGAAGAAGTAAGGCCCTAAAACTATGCTACATTTGTAAATTCAACTCATGGAAATTAACAAACAAAGAAGCTAACTAATCTAAACTACTGCATTGAAAGAAATGACAAACAAGAATAACCTAATGCAACAATTAAGCAATTCTAAATTGTGTAGAATCAAGAATCAAGAACAGTGGCCTTAACCGAAGGTTTCAAAGCAATAGCAAGGAAATTTGAATCAACTATGCATTGATCAACTACAACAAAACAACAATTCAATCAAAGATAAGGAAACTAATCAAACTAGGAAACCCTAGCTTGGATCTGATGTGTATTGGAGGAAGAACTCAGTGATGAAGAACTTGGCGTTGAAAACAAACAAAGTAACACAGCTGGAAATGGATCAAGATCAGAGAAAAGGAAAAATCAAACACTTAACAGAGCTTCGAGGAAGAAGGTCGCCGGTTGGAAGGATCAGGAAACCAGATCGAATCTGGTCGCTCTCAGCTTCTTCTTTGCACATGAATCACGGCAGAAAAAGAAATCAGATGGGGGAAATGACGTCGCCGACTTGAAGATGGTCGATGATCGGAGGAAGGGAAACGCCCTTGACCTCAGCAGCTCGCCGACGGTGGAATGAATCGGAATCCCGGAGAAGGATCGCGCTCCTCTGTTCTTGACGCGAGGAGGTACTGTAGAAGTTGACGAAGCCACTGTAGCTTCTCATCCCATTTAAATCTGATCAAGATTAGAACGGGTGGCTGTGATTTATCCAGATCGATCCAACGGTGGAACTTGCTCCAAATCTGATCCAAATCTTCAAATCTTGATCACTGGTTATGATCTACTTCCCCTTTGCTTGGATGGATCAGATTCTTCACGGATCTGTCAGATCTCTCTTAATCTTGAACGAACGGTTCATGTGGCTTCAAAGCTTGATCTTCCCATTCAAGCTCGGATTTGAGTTCAATCTAGTTTGATCAACCTCGGATCCATGATCCCTTGATGCCTACAAAGATTATATCCAAATATTAGCATCAAATACCACAAATATGATATAATTTGTAATTAAGTCCACAAATGACTCTAACTCATGAAACATGGTGTAAACATGACTTTAACATATGAGAAGATTAAAATGTATGCCTATATAGATCAAAATGTTATGATAAAATGATAGTTATCAGTTACCACCCCCTAGGGTTTTCCATTTGCCTAACCGCAGCTAGGACTTATGCCTAAGTTCCACTTAGGACTTTCCTGCAAACTTGTTCAACATATTAGAAACCAAAACACCTTAACTTTGAACCCTTTGGCATAATCAAAACATAGGTTCGATCGTCGGATGCTTCCCGCACCAACACATGGAAAATATATGTGGACGGATCGTCCACTCGGCTCGGAAGCGGAATTGGGATCATGCTATTGTCGCCTCAGGGAGAGCGGATGTATTTATCCGTCCGGCTAGATTATCGGGCAACCAATAATGAGGCGGAATACGAAGCCCTCATAGCCAGATTGCAAACCGCACGGCATGTTGGAGCCAGTCGGGTCGTGATCCACTCGGATTCCCAGCTTGCCGCTCAGCAACTCATGGGCGCTTTTGAGATAAACAATGCAAGACTCAGATTGTACGCAGAGACCTTTGAGAAACTCAAGATCGACTTCATCGAGGTAGTGGTCCAGAAGATACCCCGAGCGGAGAACCAAGCGGCAGACGAATTAGCCAAGCTAGCAAGCTCGATATCGCCGGTCGTCATCCAGCAACCAGTCGAACAGGTATCCTTGGTAGCGCATATAGACCGGATGGAAGGCCTCACATTCCCAAGCGATTGGAGAATAGTCATCATGGAGTTTCTGCGCTCAGGGGTCTCACCGTCCGATCGGGATGAAGCTCAGCTACTAAGGAGGAGGGTCGGACGGTTCACTCTCATCGGAGATCAGCTTTACAAAAAGGCTTTCTCCCGACCGCTGATAAAATGCGTCAACTCAGAAGACGCAGAGTACATTCTCCAGGAGGTATACCAAGGATCTTGCGGAGGTCATCCGGGCGACCGATCTTTAGCTAGGAAGATCCTGCTGGCCGGATACTTTTGACCAACGCTACATGAGGACGCCGCTCGGGCCGTCGCAACGTGTCTCTCTTGTCAGAAGTACCATAATTTCTCGCATAAGCCGATGGAGGAAATGAAAGCGTCCACCGTGTCTTGCCCGTTCGACCAGTGGGGCATAGACATCGTAGGACCCTTCCCTATGGCGACCGGGCAAAGGAAGTTTCTATTGGTGGCAGTAGATTACTTCTCCAAGTGGGTAGAGGTTGAGCCATTGGCCAAGATAACCGAGCACATGGTCAAAAAATTCATCTTGCAAAACATCATCTGTTGGTTCGGCATTCCACGTCGGCTCGTGTCGGACAACGGGCGACAGTTCGTCGGAAATCATCTTGAGGAATGGTGCAAGGGATATGGCATTGAGCAGCACTTCACGTCGGTGGCGTATCCCCAAAGCAATGGTCAAGCCGAAGTAGCCAACCGAGAGATACTCCGAATTCTTCAGACTCGGCTCGACCACATGGGAGGGAGCTAGGTGGACGAGCTGCCGGGAGTCTTATGGGCCATCCGCACGACCCCTAAAGAGGGAACGGGAGTAACACCTTTCCATCTGGTGTATGGAGGCGAGGCGGTCGTCCCAGTCGAAGTTGGCGTAAAGTCCGCCCGGATCCAGAACTACGACGAAGATAATGCCGAGCGGAGGCAGCTAGAATTGGACTTGATCGACGAGGAGCGAGCCAAGGCATCCGTCCGGCTGATGGCCTACAGGCAGAGAATGAAGTAGAACTACAACCGTCGCGTGATTCCTCGAGCATTCCAGGTGGGCGACTTGGTCTGGAAGAAAGTCAAGTCGGTCGGGGACGTAGGCAAGTTGGAGGCTCCTTGGGCGGGACCGTTCAAAGTCATCGAGAAGTTCCGATCGGGAGCCTACTACTTGGAAGATGAGGATGGAAGAAGGCTAGAGAGGCCATGGAGCGCAAACCACCTCCAGCCCTATCGGGCTGGATGAAAGGTGCGCTGATGTAATATATTTTGAATATTTTGTTCGGATGTATTATTTGGTTGCAGGAATGAAAGCTATAAGAACAAAGCAAAGGCATGATTCGGGCGCACAAAGCGGGTAGCAGAATGATGCCGTGGTAGAGACCCCGTGCCGTTCGGCCAGAGGTATATTATCCGAGCCATAGGCTCGATGGCGAAGACCCCGTGCCGTTCGGCCGGAGGTATATTATCCGAGCCATAGACTCGATGGCGAAGACCCCCGTGCCGTTCGACCGAAGGTATATTATCCGAGCCATAGGCTCGATGGCGAAGACCCCGTGTCGTTCGCTGGAGGTATATTATCCGAGCCATAGGCTCGATGGCGAAGACCCCGTGCCGTTCGACCGGAGGTATATTATCCGAGTCATAGGCTCGATGGCGAAGACTGCCGTTCGGCCGGAGGTATATTATCCGAGCCATAGGCTCGATGGCGAAGACCCCGTGCCGTTCGGCCGGAGGTATATTATCTGAGCCATAAGCTCGATGGCGAAGACCTCGTGTCGTTCGGCCGGAGATATATTATCCGAGCCACAGGCTCGATGGCGAAGACCCCGTGTCGTTCGGCCGGGCGTATATTATCTGAACTAAAAGCTTCTTCCTGAAGACCGTCGAGCGGCGACGTTAAACTCTAGAGTCGGACCGGCGACTATAAATCCCCCGGCTTGAAGACCGTCGAGCGGCGACGTTAAACTCTAGAGTCGAACCGGCGACTATAAACCCTCCGGCTTGAAGACCGTCGAGCGGCGACGTTAAACTCTAGAGTCGAACCGGCGACTATAAACCCCCCCGGCTTGAAGACCGTCGAGCGGCGACGTTAAACTCTAGAGTGTAATCCAGATTATAAACCCCATTAAGACCGTCGAGCGGCGACCTTAAATTCTAGAGTCGAACCAGCGACTATAAACCCTCCGGCTTGAAGACCGTCGAGCGGCGACGTTAAACTCTAGAGTCGAACCGGCGACTATAAATTCCCCGGCTTGAAAACCGTCGAGCGGCGACGTTAAACTCTAGAGTCGAACCGGCGACTATAAACCCTCCGGCTTGAAGACCGTCGAGCGGCGACATTAAACTCTAGAGTCGAACCGGCGACTATAAATCCTCCGGCTTGAAGACCGTCGAGCGGTGACGTTAAACTCTAGAGTCGAACCGGCGACTATAAACCCCCTGGCTTGAAGACCGTCGAGCGGCGACGTTAAACTCTAGAGTCGAACCGGCGACTATAAACCCCCCGGCCGGAAGCGGGCCCCGGCTCAGCGATAAACACTAGCAATCGACAAACCTTGTCCATAGGGATAAAAAAGTAATAACGTACTTCTGTCCGAATACATCGGTGAGAAGATACTAAAGAGGTTGGCATGTGAACCGAGCGGCCGAGCGGCCGAGTTAACAAAGGTACTTCGCGACCATCTAACGAGAATTCCATTATAAGAAGTGGGGGTGTCCATCCGAGCGGCCTAGTTATAAAGAATACTTCGTTAAAAATTCCTTGGGAAGGTCGGGCAAGACGAGAAACGATTAACGAAAAGAAAGAGGGAGGAGACATGAACGATTGTAGTTCGCGGTCTGATCAGAGGACACAAGTATTGACAAAGTAAGTTAATAACAAGACGGGATATATCCATTAAAAGTCTGGCCCTTAGAGCCGGTCGAAAGAGTTACAAAAAATACTACAAGAAAATCATAAACGCTCCTCACTCCAGGGGCTCGAAGATGGGCTCCGAAACGGATTCCAGCAGGTCGGCCATGTCTCCGGAGGGGGGGGGGGGGGGAGGGGGGGATGGAGGTATCCTCTGGGAGATGGCCCTTGACCTTCAAGTAAGCAGTGGTCGCTCGGATAGCCTCTTCAAAGGACAGAACTAATCGATCGCTAAACTTTTCACCAAATGCGTCCGATCGAAGGTAGTTCTGTCTCATCACCTTGAAGCGGTCAGCTTCTCCGTCCTGGTATTCCTTGAGCGCCGCTCGGGAGGCGTCAAGAGCTCCTTGGAGATCTTGCTTATCTACCTACAGTTTAGCTTCAGCGGCGGATCGGCTCTCTTTCTCAGCAGATAGCAGGTCAGTCAATTCTGTAACACGTTGATCCAGCGCTCGGACCTGCACCTTCATCGCGTCCAGATCAGCAACGGCCCTATTTTTTTCTGTTGGTGGCCACAGTGATCTGGTGGTCATGGGACTTGACTTGGTTTTTGAGTCCAACCACCCTGGTTTCCAGGCCGGAAGACTTGTGCCGCTCGGCCGCTAGCAATTTTTCTGTCTAGGTCAGCTTGGACCTAAGCATAGCATACGAGGGCCCTTCAGCCGGCGCCCCTCCAGAAATTTGGAGTTTCTTCAACTCCTCCTCCAGTTCGGCCAAACGATTACTGACCGCAATGTTCTCCACCCATTGCTGCGTTCGGATGGGATAATGTCAGGAACCTGGTGAAGTCGCCATAATAGCGTGTTAAGAAACATACCCCGGTGGCTTGCTGCATATGGTTGTCGGCTAGCTAACCGGGAGTCATCAGGGCGACCCGACCCCTCGCATCTTCCCACGTCTTGGCAAGCGACCCTCGAATAGTAACTTGGTGCTCGGGAGCAGTGGGCTGATCCGTCGCCAAAAGGAACTCCTCGGTGGGAAGACGAAGGACGAATTGGATCACTCGACGACCGCTCGGATCCTATTGGGAAGAAACGGCTTGGCTGGATGATTCGCCGATTGGCGCAGAAATAATGTCCAAGCGCTTGAGCCGAAGGCGGACCCGGGGCACAGAACTAACGGGTGGCGCTCCAGTCAAAGCTGCTGGCTGGTCGAGCTGGGAGGGAGTCCGATCAGAAGAAATGGCCTCATGCACGGTGGGTAGCGGGTCGATTGTCTCTAAGGGGGCGTCGACTGGCCCAATCACCGGCTCTGCGTGCGCAATGGCCGTCCGGCGCGCTTGCGTACTATCAGTGGGGAATCGCCTGCCGACCACTCCGCGTCCTCAGACGTAGGCTGCTGTTGACCGGCCGAAGAGATAGCATCCCCTGCAGCTCCAGTTGCGGCAACTTGAGCGGCAGATTCTCGGGCCTCAGTTGGAGTGCCTTCGCTTTCGTCTTCGTGCGAGCCGACCAGCGCGACGCCTCGATCGGCCATCTCCTTGGCTGCCACCGCCTCAATCTCGGCGGCCTTCAACTTCAGCCGATCAGCAACCTTGGCGCGCCACATGATGTCAGCTGCATAACAGAAGAATAAATCAGTTAGACCAAAAGGAAAAAGGACAAGGAAAGTGCTTACCCAGGCTGTTCGGAAGCTTTGTGCGGAACAGGCTCAAGTCAAATACATACAACACCCCCTCATGAAGTAGTTTATCGATACTGAACCTCTGGCCGGCCAGTAGATGGGCCGCATGAAGATACTCCGGCTGGTTCTTGTATTTACCGAGGTTAGGCGAGTCCGGCACGGTGGTATGCCACTTGGTGCGAAAGGATGGCAGCTCGGGAAAGCGAAGGTAAAAATAATTTTCCTTCCAGTGCTTGTTCGAGGTCGGCATCTTATCAAAGAAGACGAGGCTGATCCGCGACTGGAAGATGAAAGTACCCCACTCGGACTGTTTGGGATAGTAAAAGTAATGGAAAATTCTGGGGACTAAGGGAATGCCATGCAGCTTGAAAAGGATTACTACGCCGCACAACAACCTAAAAGAATTGGGGACAATTGGCCGAGCGGAAGGCGGAAATAATTACAAACCTCCCGGATGAAAGAGTGTAGAGGGAAGCGCAGACCGGCCATGAATTGGTCGCGGAAGAAGCAAACAGTATCGATCTGCGGATTATAGGGCCGATCGGAAGAGGTGGCTAAAACTAGTCTATGGTCAGGAGGCAGTTCGAATTCGTTAAGGAAGCGTCCCGCGTCGGTTTCGTCGAACCGGTTAACCATGGTCATATACCACAGGCCAGGAGAAAGACCAGAAGACTGCGAAGTGCTAGCCATCGACGGAACAGTAGCGAGGAAAGAAGAACCGATGAAAGGAAAATGAAAGGGTTGACAGAGAGGATCAAAACTATATTGAATGGGTATGGAGGCCACCAGAAAGGAAAAAACAGAAGAAAGCAAGGACAGGAGAAGGCTTACAGGGAGCGGAGCATGAAGGAGGGGGCGGAAGTTCGTCGGAGCACCGAGACAAGCAGACGCCCAGGAGCTAGACACGGGAGGAAGCACCGAAGACACGATGAAGGAGAAACCTGTGTCGGCGCTTCATAAACCCCAGTCTCGGTCCACCACAGTCGTCCGATCCAGGTCATCGAAAGAAGCGAGGACATCGGACCATCGGATTTGAACCGACGTATGTCCCATCGAAGCTTACGCCCCCACCGTATGATGACGGCAGATATGCCAAGTGGCGATCAACGATTGGACATCATTTAATGAGCACCATTACTCACGCGTGGTCGGCTTTACAAGGATGGGCACAAGCTCCGAGGAGACCCCCCGACAACTCCAACCCCCCCTAGCACGGTAGCACGACGGGCGACGAATAGAAATCAAAACACTAAGACATAGCCATCATCTCGCCGATCGGCCGAGGGGGCCTCCTAGAGCCGATCGGAAATACACTTTCGGGAGCGGCGAAGTGAATGTCGCTCGACCAAATTCATAGTCCAGTCAGTCGGACTTGGTGCCTCCTTCGACTAGACTTGAAGGGGAGGCATGTGATCCGACGATAAGGACGGGGGAACCTCGTCGGCGGGGGGTCAACGACACGTGGAGGTCAAAGGTCAAGATAGTCAACCCGGAGACCGGCCGACTGGACGGAGCAGGCCTACCGACAGGGCCCCGCAGGCCGACCGGCCATGAATCCTCCGAACCGAATGAAAGACAACCCGACTAGGGGTCGGGTTTCCGATGCTCAAGGTAAAAAGGTTTCAAGGGTCGAGCGGGTTGTCCGTTCGGCCGATGCACAAGGCAACACAGGCAGGAGCAGTCTCATCCGAGCATTTGACCGATGCAGAAGTAATATGCCTGCCGAGCGGTCGATCCGCTCGGCCCTGGAACAAACAAGGAACGCAAGAGGACAAAGGAGACAGAGGATGACATCATCCTCGAGACACCTGCCGCCGACAAGCAGTAGAGTTGGCGGTCGAGCCGTACATAGAATCATACGGTGGAAGCTTCCACAGTCACATCCGGGATATGCTCGGACGATTGCGCAGAGGTACTTTTCTGACACAGGCTCGTTAAGGTATGTTTGGGGAAGCGTGCACGCATCGGGAATCGTGTCCACGCTCCCCCGGGGTCCTATATAAAGACCCCCAGACGTCGACGAAGGTATACACACATCTCTACTGTAGCCTCGTTACTCTGCCTCTCTCGTTGCCTAACTTGAGCGTCGGAGGGCCGTCGCCGGGAAACCCCTCCCGGCTCGGCTTCCTTGCAGGTTCGTCGGAGGGCTGCACCACCATTCGGAGACACCGGAGCGTGTCACTTCCCCAGCGTCCATCGACTCAGCGCTCGGACAGGATCAATATTATTTCTCCAACTAACATATATTTGATATCTAGCTAAGAATAGGTAATAAGTCCAAATGGGTTCTTCAAGTTGATTAAAGTCAATATTGTCATGGTAGTCAATGCTAATTGGGTTTTTGAGGTTCCAATTCATTGAAATACTATTTTTCTCAATAAATCCAAACAAACTATTGTAGATTTAGGGATTATACTATGCAAGGAGAATAGATGATTAAAATGTTATTTTATTGAACTATTTCCTAATGAAGTTATTGCAATATGACCAAGAGGTCATGGGTTCAAGTCGCTAAAACAGCCTCTTGCAACGCAAGATAAGACTATGTACAATACATTCTTCCCTGAGACCGCCAATACCTCACATTGGCAAGAGCTTCGTGTATTAGGCTGCCCTTTTTCTTTCCTAATGAAGTGAAATTTCAATTAGTTAGTTCATGCTAACTAAGACAAATGAGGGGATTAACCCATTTCATGTTGACTAGAAGAAAATTCAAGAGCCTCATTAGGTGGCTACTTTGTTAAACTTCATTTGTTAACGATACCGAAGTTAAATGTAAAAATAATAAATTGAGAAGGAAATGCAAAGTTAAGCAAGAGCTACTTCCAATGATAAACCAATAACAAACCCTTGCTGAAGTGGATGATCAAATGGTGATCCACCTAAAACTGCATCACTTATTTTATCATTGAAACTAATGATTTAAAAAAAAAAAGAATCCAATAAAATGTGAGTAAATAATTTTTTTTTAAAAAAAAGAAATATTAGAATAGGCAACAAAACGGGGTAGGAATAATGATGCAAATGCATATAAGAAGAAAAGGTACAGTTTCATTCAAATCAAGAATTCAATTTTGGCTTATTAAAATAAACTTGTCAGTTTTAATGAATCTAAAAACTTCAAGCAAAGCTAAACAGATGAAGTAAATAGAAGTATTCATTTACCTCATATTACTATGCAATTGCAATTTAAGAGAGAGTACAATTATGTAAATGAAGATCTAGACAATATTTAGCAGTCAAAACACAAATTTTTTAATCATATATATCCTCCATCTTGGCTATACTATATGATGCCCAAGGACTACTTCAAGTCAATCTAATCAATAGCTGTGTCGAGATTTTCAGACTTTCGCTAGAACCATAATATTTCAGTATTGTGTTGATGTTTCAACCTACAACACTAATGGAGAATTGGAGGGGTACGATGAAGGAGATAAAAAAAAAAAAGAAGAAGAATATAACACAACTATATGCCAAATTTCGGATTTTATGTTCTACCTGCAACAGTACAATGTTGATATTAAAAGCTACAAAAAAAAATAATAAATATTATTTCAATTTATCTTAATAAGTTTTGTGGCATGTCAAGGGGTCTATAATGTACACACTCATTGACATTATTAATACAATTACATAGAATAGATTATCTATATTAAGTTTTAATAATTTATCCAAACGACATGTTGAATGATTTAGACTATTTGACTTTATTGAGCAAAACTAGGCAAATAAGATTGACATTGATACCAAATTGATGCAATCACACTCTGTTACTCAAAATTAAATTAAATTGATAAATTTAAATGCAACATCAAAATTTTGCCACGTAACACAAATTTTGCCATAGCAACCCACCGGCATCCTTGATGCTACGATAATCTTGTGTAACGACCCGCCTCCTACTAACTAGGCTATGAGGTCGATCGTCACATTATGCTGTGCTAACTAATCCATGACCATCATTAAATCTAGATGCGGAAGCTGTACTAATCAAAATTTTGCTAAACTATTGTCATTTCTTTATTCTACATGTGCTAAGGGGTGTAATCTAAGCTATGCATGACATATATTACATCCCCCAGTGGTCAAGGATCTTAACTAAGGGTTTCTAGCTAATATCAGGTCTCCCAATCGATCCACGGATCGATTGGAATAGTCGGATCGATCCAGTGATCGATTCAACCGGCTACTGTATGCGGGACATAGGTTGGATCGATCCAGTGATCGATCCAGCACGCTACTGTGCTCGGGACGATATTCTGGATCGATCGGCTGATTGATCCAAATTGGCCAATCAATCCAGTGATTGATTCCAGAGCCTTCTGTTCGCGACAGAAATTGCTGGATCGATCGGCTTATCGATCCAGAAGCCTACTGTTCGCGGAACAACTAGCTGATCGATTCGAGTTTCTGATTTCGACCAATTGTCTGATTTCAGCACTTGCTCGTGCCAAACTACTTATAACATTTCTAAACTAAATGCCAAACATTCTAACATCACTAAAATAGTATTCTAAACATGATAGGATGCTTGATTAACTAGTTCATAACATTTAACATGCTAAGGTGCAAAATAACAAAATGCTAAAAGGTTCTAGTGCTTAAACAAGCTTGCTGAAATTCCCTAAGATCTCTATTCCAAGTTCCATCCACACACATCTTCATCGCATTGTCCTCCAGCCTCCGCTAGTCCATCTTTCCTTTACCTTTATCTGTAGTATAAGGAAAAAGTATCTGTAAGCTTTCGCTTAGTAAGAAACCATCTACCTCACTAAAACATGCATACGATGCAATTCACGATTTTAAAACATGCTATTTGAAATACCAACTGAATATGTAAACATGGCATGGCATACAACACATAGAAAGCTAACTAATCATGGCAATAAGAGCTAATCATAAACTATAATGTTGTATGAACAGAGGACTAAACTGATAGAAAAGCTGAACTGAGCTAATTCTAGTTAATACTAAAGCTGTATTGAATTCACCTAGCTACTTGGTGAGAGTCTGAAAACTATATACATATAATAGGTAAAAAATACATAATCATGCTGCTGTTTGGGCCCGGCAACTGTGTTAGTTAGAGCCCTAGAGCCAATCATTTGATGATTGTATGGACTCATGTATATCATATTTTTGTATATTAATAAAGGCATTGGTTTTTGGTTATTATGCTTATTTGTATTAGTGTCAGATAAAATAAGTATAGTAACGTCCTTGAGTAGAACGTTCATACCTATATCAATTGATTAGTTGAATCGATAGTGAGATGATATAGGGAACACTACTCTAAATCATTCCTAGTCGAGTATTAACATTCAGGGACAATGTTAATGAATAAGACTAGCATGTAGGTCGACTCGATGACTTGATCTCATGAGTCGTGGATATAGATATCGGTGACACGTGGGTGTCGTTAGAGAATGTATCTTGAATGACCCGTGAAAGTATCGTGGATCGTTATATGGTGTCGTATACTTTCTCATGGCATTAGTATGACTATTAGTCCTTAGACACGAAGTCACCGTGGATCCCTCATGGGGTTATGTACTTTGGTTTAGTTGACGTCACCCGTGGCGGGTGGACTATAAAGCGATTACTGGGTATATAACAAATTATGCGAGAGGATGTGAGTGATGTAGATGGGATCTATCCCTCCTATATGAGGGGAGACATCGATATTCTTGATAGAGTGAGACCACGAGTGTATGGCACAAATGAGTCGATATGAGATATTGAGCTCGTTTGATTGAGTGAGTCTACTCGGAGTTCAAGATTTAGATTGGTCGGAGGATGACATGGTCTATGCCTCACATTGATCAATCTAGATGTCCAGGATAGAAGGACACTTGTCATATTGTGAGGAGTCACATTAGTAGTCACATGGTGATGTTGGATCTCAACATTTCTTGTAACTTGGGTATGATGATGTATTGCTAGATGTCGCTCATTGCTTATGTTTTAAAGGGTTTATAACATTGCCAGCGTTAGAACCTATTAGGTCACCTGAAAAGAACGTGTGCGTGGAGATTAGGTTCGTATGATGAACCATAGGATTAGATTCGTATGATGAATCGAAGATTGGATTAAATTAGACTTGAGTTAGACTCGATTAGATTGATTGTTGAATGAGTGCAATTTAAATTTGATTCATGAGTCAATTTACATTAATGAATTGAGATTCATTAAATTAAAATTGACTTGAATCAAAGGTTGGATTTAACTAGGAAGGGTCAAGTTTGACTTGACCGAATAGAGGTTGACACATCAAGTTTTGACTTGATGAATTGACACATCATGAGGATGACTCATCCTATGGCATGCCACATCATCCCTTATATAATGGTGTGCCACCTCGTGGAGTTACACCATTAATCCTCTTAATGTGGTAGGCCGCGATGTGGGGTTACTGCGGGTGGTGCGCCGCTAAGTGAGGAGAGGGTTTCGTTTGGTGGCGATTGAATGGTGTTGATGCTTCTTCTTCCTGGGTGCTTCTCCTCTCTACACTGGCGATGGTGGTGGCCGTGGTGGAGAAGAAGTGAGAGTTGATTCCAAGCAACTAGGTGGTGTGAAGGTCACAAAAGGAGAGTACCTAGAGGAGTGTATGAGTTCCTTTTCCCTTCTCTCCTTTCTCACCTTTTAGATCCAATCCGAGAGCCTAGAAAGTGCTAGCACACTTGTGGGTTCTCCTCTCCATCTTTGAGTGGTGAAGACCACTCCTTGTTCGTGTGGATACCGCCAGAGGACCGTTCGCTGACGGTCTCAAGATCCGGCTACCTTTGGACGTTGCGGGATTGCGAAGGGCACGCGTCAGGTAAATGTTTTTCCTCATAGATCTCGAGTCGATCGTATTTTAAACTCGTACTCGTATTTTTGGTTTTACCTTGCACGAGATCCGTGGCTTGGGCGATTCGGGGTTTTGGCCGAAAAACCCAACGATGGTATCGAGCCACGTGCGAGGCTTGTCTGAGTTGTTTTTATTTTTATGAAAATAAAAATCTTCTGTGATTTTCTGTAAAAATTAGTTTTTATGATTTTATGGGTAATTTTTCGTGAAGCGAAGCCTGAGTGTCTCGCCACTTGAAGCTTCGGAAAGATCTTTCAAACCGCCGTTTAGCCCCAATCCGTTTGGGACGGTGGGCTTGGGTGCCATTAGATCGAAGGAGCAACTCACAATAGTTAGATCGTGGGTAGAGGCGCTGCCCCTAACCCCGCAAGGGGCTCCGAAATCGCTTAAAACGAACCCGGGAAGATTTTTCCGAAACGGCAATGTCTCGCCCAAATCGTTTTGGGACAGCGGGTTTAAGCGCTGATCGCAAACGAACCCTCGCGATGGTTAGATCGCGGGTGGGGGCGCCCCGCAAGGGATCCGTTCATGATTGCACCCGAAATCGCTAAACGGGACCGCCGAAATTTTACTCGTAAAATTGTAAAATTATTTTTAAAATTATAGAAAATTATGAAAATATATAATTTTGAATTATATATTAATTTTGTGATAGTCATGGCCCAAAACCCAATATGATTGGTTGTGTTGTAATTCATAATACGACTGCGCGTGTTGTATGTGTTTTATTGTATTCGCGACCTGCGCGTCGTGCCTTCTCTTATATTCTTGTTGTAAATTAGATTTGGACTCGAATGTAACTCGAGTTTAAATGTAATGTACAAATTGGAGCGGTGGAGGGTCCACACGAGGCGGAGTTGAGGCGGGCACGAGCAACACACGGTGGTCAAGGGAGGAGCTTGGAGAAGTTGACCCTAGGTTGACCATTCGATCTTCTCGTTGGCTTGAGAAGATTGTAGTAGGCCGTGACTAAATCACAAATAGCTTAATTAGTTAATTGCTTATGTATATGATGCGTGTTTAATAAGTAATTAATTAATTGGTGCTCGATTAGATTAGATCTAAGTCGTGATGCACCCTGCGATTAGATTAGATATAAGTCGTGCACAAGATGCATCCTTTTCGATTAGATTAGATCTCGATCGAACCAACTCTAAATGCCTAACCGTGCGTGATACTATCACTACCTCGATCACATGTATTGTTGAATGCCAAAGCGGAGCAATACGTATTATCTTGGTAAGATGCGGAGGACAATCTTGGTCACTTCAACGCACGGGTGAATCTGAACTCAATTAGATTGGTATTCCTAGTTACTCGGTTGGATCGAGTCAACTATAGGCATTATTCCAACGGTTGGAAAGATAGATCAAAATCACATCTATATTAACTCTCGGGCGGCCGAAGCTAACTCGAGTTTTAATATAAATGCGGATATTGATTTTATAAACAAGAGTTGCGTAGAGATGTAATTGGTAATCGTTACCTCACCGATCATACTAAGCCTTGGGCGTATTAGCCAAAGCTAACTCAAGGGTTAGTATGATGTGGATCTTGTCCCACAAGAATTATAGAATTAGGTGGGAGCATCATTTAATTAAAGAACTAATTAAATGATTTTAAAGAATATGATATTTATTTAAATTTTACATTGTACATGACGTCGAATACGAACATTTTCTCTCTGCGATCCGTCCTTAAGAAGGACAAGCTCAACGGAGCATCTGGACGGTACAGGAACACGAGAATAGTTCTCACCCAAGAACGTGCATGCGTTGGGCGGCCATTCAGGAGGCTCCTCACCGCGCCAGCGAAGGCATCGAGATGCTTACAAGCATCGAGATGGCGATTAGATGTGTCTTGTCTTATGTTCATAACCATGAACTCTGAGCTTGAGAAGCAACATGGATGGGCGCTTACGATATGGTTGAACATCTTTGTCACCTATATCAAGGACAAGGAAGAAACTCGAAGAATACCTGGAAGATCTTAAGAAGAGAAATAAGATTTCTACTTGTATAAATGTTATAAGTCAACCTCTCTATTTCTTCATTGGGTATTAGATCTGGGATGTGCTTCGCATTTGTACTAATGTCTGTTGAATAGCGGGGCATTGACAAAGGGTGAGATAGACTACGGTAGGCAATGGAGCGAGTTCGCTGCTATTCTTTGTAGGAACTTATCATCTATCTCTTCCTCTCGCTTGTACTAGAATTAGATGATTGTTGTTATGTGCTGCCTTGACTAAGAACATAATTTCCGTTTCTTGTTTGGACAGAAAGGATTTTCGTTTATAATAAAGAACAAATGTTGTTAAAATCATTTAAACGATATGTTACATAGTACACCTCGATGAGCGGACTCTATATTCTAGATCTAGAGGCCTATCATAACGTAAATACAAGAGGTTGAGTCGAATGACATGAACGAACATACCTCTGCCGCTTGGGTCGTATAAATGACATCGACTCCATAAGGATGGTTCTTTGGACTCGTTTGATTTTGATTTATATGAGATATGCGAGTCATGCATACGAGGCAAGATGACCAAGACTCCCTTTAGTGGGCGCAGTGAGAGACCGATTTGTTGGGACTCATACGTAGTGATGTATGTGGCCCTTTCGATGTCTAGAGGCGGTTATAGATACTTCATCACATTTACTGATGACTTGAGAGATATGGTTATGTGTACTTGATGACGTAAGTGCAGATCCTTTGAAAGTTCGAAGAATTCGAGAATGAAATCAGAACCAGCTTGCAAGAGTATTAAGATACTTGATCGGATCGAGGTGGTGAATACTTAAGCCATGAGTTTCGTGACTATTTAGGTGAGTGTGGGATTCTCAACTCACTCCTCTGGAACACCACGGTGGAATGGTGTATCCTAAAGGAGGAATCGTACCTTATTAGATATAGTGCGATCTATGATGAGTCACACGGATCTTGCTATATCATGGGGATATGCTCTGAACACGGCAGCGTTCACACTTACCCTAAGGCCGTGATAAAGACACCGTATAGGATATGGGTGGGAGATGCCGGTGTCTTTATGAGGATTTGGGGTTGTGAGGCTTCGTTCGACGCGTCGAGTCTCGAACAATTAGGACCCAATCCGACAAGTGTTATTTCATGGATATCCCGAGGAACTAAGGGATATTACTTCTACATTCGATCGGCACAAGGTGGTTGTGGCAAGATCGGGTCTTTCTAGAAAGGGACTTTGTTTCTAGAAAGACTAGTGGGAGCACGTTCGATCTTGAAGAAGTTCGAGATGTGAGCACACTGATGACAGTGATGGAAAACGCCAGTGTTGTGGATGATGTTGTTCCACAAGGAGTTGAGGAACAACAACCGGTTCAAGTGGGCATACCTCTTCGCAGGTCCGATAGGGTACGTCGTCAGGCTGAGAGATACTCATTTCTCTTGTTCGACCACGTGATGTCGTTATGCTCATGAGGATGAGCCTACCACTATCGAAGTTGTGATGAGACAGATTAGAAATGGCTAGAGGCCGTGAGATCCGAAATGGAATCCATGTACACCAACCAGTATGGACTTTGGTTGATCCACCGAGGGGTAAAACCCATTGGGTGCAGTGGGTCTTTAAGAGAAAGCGTGGATGGACTTATCTATAAGGGTCGCTTGGTAGCTAAAGGTTTCAAGCGATTCGTGGTATTGACTATGATGAAACCTTTTCTCGATGCGATGTTTAAGTCCATTCGGATCATGCTTGCTATTGCAGCCTACCATGACTATGAGATATGGCGGATGGATGTCAAAACCGTGTTTACGAATGGAAACCTACTCGAGGATATGTACACGACACGAGGGTTTAGTAGATCCACACTAGTAGAGTATCGTTGCAGTCCATTTATGGATTAAAGACTTCTCGGTGGAATCTTCGATTCGATGATGCGATCAAACAGTTTGGTTTCAAAGAGCGAAGATGAGCCTTGTGTCTGAGAAGGTTGTAGGGGACGTAGTTGTCTTCCTCGTATTGTATGTGGATGACGTACTACTCATTGGGAAGGACATCCCATGCTTGATCTGTCGAGACACGGCTGGGAGTTGCTTCTCGATGAAGGACTTAGGTGAGGCATCCCGCGTTACAGGGATTCGAGATCATAGAGATGATCTGAGATTGCTTGACTGAAGTCGAGTGCATACGTTGACAGGTACTCCTTGGGTTTGCCGTGCGAACTCGAAGGATTTACTGCCGATGTCGCGTGTGAGTCTTCGAAGACTCAAGTCCCTCTTCAGAGAGGAGAGAGACCGCGTGGATCGGATCCTTATGCCTCGGCCGTAGGATCGATCGTATACGCCACGTCTTATGTACTCGGCACGATGTCCGTATGCTTTGGCGTGACGGATATCACGGTCGATCGGTGAAAGTCATTATGGCGGTCGAGAATATTCTAAAGTACTTAAGAAGGACTAAAGAATATTTCTTGATATATGGAAGCGATGATGAGCCGTAAAGGGTTACTGATGATCTAGCTTCGACCAGGATGACTATAGATCGCGATCGGGGTTTGTATTTTGCATTAATGGTGGTCTTGTCGTTGGAAGAGTTGAAGCGGGATCTGATGGCGATTCTACAACGAGCATCATTCTTTGCGTCGAGGCGTGAAAGGAGGCGATTTGGATCCAGTTCATCATTGAACTTGGGGTGGTTCTAGCATCGTCGATCCAGTTGAGCTCTGACAACAATGGAGCTATAACATGCGAAGGAACCTCGCTCACACGGCACATACTACGGCGCTTCCGTCATTCGAGAGATTATCGATGGAGGAGATGTGAAGAGTACTACAGAGGCTAACATCGCGGATCCCTTGACGAGGCTTTGGCGACGAGAAAGCGTGATGGTCGCACTAGTCGTTGGGCCTTGGAGCCTATCTTGATTGGCCTTAGTCTTGGTGGGAGATTGTTAGTTAGAGCCCAGAGCAATCGTTTGATGATTGTATGGACTCGTGTATATCGTATTTTGTATATTAATAAAGGCGTTGGTTTTGGTTATTATGCTTATTTGTATTAGTGTCGGATAAAATAAGTATAGTAACGCCCTGAGTAGAACGTTCATACCTATATCGATTGATTAGTTGAATCGATAGTGAGATGATATAGGAACACTACTCTAAATCGTTCTTAGTCAGTATTAACATTGGGAGAATGTTAATCTGATAAGACTAGCGTGTGAGTTAGCTCGATGACTTGATCTCACAAGTCGTGGATATAGAGATATCGGTGACACGTGGGTATCATTAGAGAATGTATCTTGAATGATCCGCCGTGAGAAAGTATCGTGGATCGTTATATGAGTGTCGTATACTTTCTCGTGTATTAGTATATTAGTCTTGGACACAAGTCACCGTGGATCCTACATAAGGAGTTATGTACTTTAGTTTCATCAAACGTCACCCGTAATGGACTATAAAGGCGTTACTGGGTATATAACAAATTATGAGAGGGATGTGAGTGATATAGATGGGATCATCCCTCGTATATGGGGGAGACATCGATATTCTTGATAGAGTGAGACCACGAAGTGTATGGCCAAATGAGTCGATATGAGATATTGAGCTCGTTTGATTGAGTGACCTAGAGTTCAAGATTTAGATTGGTCGGAGGATGACACGGTCTATGCCTCACGTTGATCAATCTAGATGTCAGGATAGAAGGACACTTGTCGCGTATTGGTCACGATTAGTAGTCACAGGTGATGTTGGATCTCGACATTTCTTGTAACTTGGGTATGATGATGTATTGCTAGATGCAGCTCATTGCTTATGTTTTTAAAGGAGTTTATAACATTGCGGCGTTAAGAACATTGGGTCATGAAGAACACGTGTGACGTGGAGATTAAGTTCGTATGATGAACGATAGGATTAGATTATATGATGAATCGAAGATTGGATTAATTAGACTTATTGAGTTAGACTCGATTAGATTCAATTGTTGAATAGTGCAATTTAAATTTGATTCGTGAGTCGATTTACATTAATGAATTGAGATTCATTAAATTAAAATTGACTTGAATCAACTTAGTTTAACTCAACTAGGAAGAGCGTTGGTCAGTTTGACTTGACGAATAGAGGATGACACATCAAGTTTGACTTGATGAATTGACACATCGTGAGGATGACTCGTCCTACGTGGCACGCCACATCATCCCCTTATATAATGGTGTGCCACCTCGTGGAGGTTACACACCATTAATCCTCTTAATGTGGCCGCATTAATGTGGGGTTACACGTGTGGTGGCCGGCACGCTAAGTGAGGAGAGGGTTTCGTTTGGTGGCGATTGAATGGTGTTCAATGCTTCTTCTTCCTTGGGTGCTTCTCCCTCTCTCTAGCTTGCTGATGGTCGTGGCTTCATGGTGGAGAAGAAGTGAGAGTTGATTCCAAGCAACTAGGTGGTGTGAAGGTCACAAAAGGAGAGTACCTAGAGGAGTGTATGAGTTCCTTTTTCCCTTCTCTCCTTTCTCACCTTTTAGATCCAATCCGAGAGCCCTAGAAAGTGCTAGCACACTTGTGGGTTCTCCTCTCCATCTTTGAGTGGTAGAAGACCACTCCTTGTTCGTGTGGATACCGCTAGAGGACCGTTCGCTTGACGGTCTCAAGATCCGGCTACCTTTGGACGTTGCGGGATTGCGAAGGGCACACATCAAGGGTAAATATTTTTCCCTCATAGATCTAAGAGTCGATCATATTTTAAACTCGTACTCGTATTTTTCGTTCGGTTTTACCTTGCACGAGATCCGTGGCTTGGGCGATTCGGGGTTTCCGCGACGCAAAAAGCGGTTTTCGCGGCCCGAAAAACCCAACAAACTGTACGTGCTATGCGCGCATCCCTAACTAAACCCGGGTTTGCAAGTCCCGAAGTTAGTAGGGTTACTAGGTTATCTGAACCTAGGGACGACTGTGAGAGCCCAACCCAATGGATATCTAATCCAGTACAGTGTCACTGAAAAGTAAAATACTGAACACTAGCTAATAAATACTGATCTTGCTTTTACTAGGTTGTCTAAACCCAGAACTAGGTTATCTAAACCTAGAGGCGACTGTGGGAGCCCACCCATTGGACATCTAGTCCGGTAAAAGCTGAAGCAAGACTAAATAAACTGTAAAGATGCTTCTATTGCATTTATCTAAGCTACTAAAATGCCTAAATTGCATTTTACTGAACTACACAATTTATCGAACACTTGGCATGCGCTAATTCGCATCCTTTGTGTCGGAAGTCGACGTACTATTAAACTAACACATGGAATTCACACGGAATCTACTTATACTGCAGGTGAGGGGTTTCTTACCTGTGTGCTAGATTTCTTACAAATCTAATCGCTAGAAATTCTGGTAGAGACGACTTCTCGACGATTCGCTCGCGTCCACGTGCTCTACTCGCGGAGGGGAACGTCCTTGTGCTGAAAACGTCGCCGGAAAGTGACCTTGGGACCCTAGGGATGGAACCCTAGTTCCTCTTATGGTTGGCGCCGAGAGAAGGAGGAGGAGAAGGGATCGGCGGAATTAGGGTGAGGGAGGAGAAAAGTCACGTTAACCCAATAACTCTTCACCTATTAATTCCCTATTTATATTAAGGAGTTAATTCGCCCCAATACCAATATAAATTTTATTGGTTCCCTTTCCTTTCAGCACGGCCCTGCTGGGTTCAACCGGTTACTAGCATTATCCCCAAGTCATAGGTCTCAGGTTCAATCCCCGCTTAGGCCGTTTTCGGTTTCTAATTATTTTTGCTACTTCCGTTACTCTAAAAATTCCGGAAAAATATCTAAAAATTCCAGAATAATTATAGAATATTTCTAATTTAGCTTTGAGAATTTTCGGGCGTTACATCTTGAGTAACCCAAATGTTGCATGTGGATGCTCTAAGTCTTTAGGCATGTCTTCAAAGGAGGTCGTCTCTTGACTAAAGCCGGACACCTTGTGATGTCGGCTTTGATACACTTTGCATGGAGATCTAGGAACATTTGCATCTTTGATGAGGGATAGTCAAAGAGTGAGAAATTTTTTAAAAATGCACAAATTCATGATTGTTGGAGTTTGGGAGTATTTTTTATCTAACATTATGTCAAAGATGAGCCGCTACTAATTTTTGGGTATTGTACCTTGGTCTTGCTTTGATATATATTTTTTTACTTATAAAAAAAATGCTTGGAACTTAAAAGTAACTTAACCAAAAGCACATTTGCGCCATGTATCAAATATATCTGTTGGAAGAGGAAACTGTGTGTAACCTGGGCAACAAAATATTACAAGAAAAATCATCAGAGATTTGGATACAATAATCATGTCAGAAGAAGTAGTAATGTTAATTGTCAGAAACACCCTTCTATAGATGTATCTGGGCATGAATGCACCTAAACAATACGTTTACTGTTACAAATATTATAAAAGTCTATGTATAGAGTCATAATCTTATCTAGTGAGGGGATGACCTATACTGTATCTACTTATGGCGACATAAGGATTATGCAACAAAGCTGGTCAAAGTCCAAATGATTGATTATTATCAAGTTATGTTAGACCCAACCATTATGGTTTAGCTACAACGCTGACTTATTTAGGATGTCATATCTGAGCATATTAATATTATCTCAATAATTTTTCTCTCATTTCAACATATCCAAATTACTACAGATTGATTCAATAAAATTGCAAAATAAAATCTAATGGCATGTGTATTTTTAGGAATTCATCTACATATCTTTTATGGATTTGCCAATTGATTAGCATTAATTGTTATGTATTATGTATCTAGTGTTATATATATTATCTATGCCCACATTGGTTCGAATCTATTGAATTCGAGCCGAACTTGAACATGTTTGAACTTTTTTTCGAGCCGAACACAAGCCCAAATTATATTGTTCGAGCCGCTCGCAAGTCTTAATATTTATTAATATAAGTTGAATATATATTAAATAAATAAATTTCAAGCCTTTCGAACCTATTTTCGAGCAATTATTCGAATAGTTCGCAAACATATTCGAATATTTTGAGCTGAACTCGAACCCGAGCCCTAATTCAAACCGAACTCGAACCAAATATTTTGAATTTTTCGAGCTTCGAATCGAGCTTGATACCTATTTCAAGCTGAATTTGAGCCTTAAATTTTTCTGCATATTCAGCTCGATTCGATTCGTTTACACCCCTAGTTATAACAGTACTATGACCCAATAGCTAGACACCACTGGGTTACTGGCTACTAGTCATTTTTGCCATTTTCTCTACGTAAACATTTATAAAACCCACAAATCATTCCTTTCCTCTTCTTCGCTAAGAACATATCTACTTGTGGTGAGGAAGGAAATAAGGAAAGGAAGAGTATTGCAAAGATAGTAAGGGTAACCCAATGCACAAAGCTCCTCCAAATAAGGGGTCCAGAGGAAGTGCCTATTGTATGCAGCCTTACCTTGCTTTGCAAGAGGCTATTTACGAGACTCAAACCCATGACCTCTAGGTCACACGATAGCAACTTCACCATTGCGCCAAGGCTCCCCTTCAAGAGTGCTGCAAAGATATGGATGGATTTACTCTTGTTTAAGAGGTCAAAGAACTAAAGTAGATCACAATGTCATATTACAATTTTAATTACTTCTTCAAATTTTTTAGCTTATAATATATAAATATATCCAATGTCAATAGGAATTTCTTATCAAACATTTTCTTCCATCACTAGGGTGGTCTTATGCAAGCTCCAATGTCAAAAGAATAAATAAAAATAACTTCATCTTTTGAGAAACAAACCTCCAGCTCCTACCTCCTCAAATTTAAATCTTCGAGGAATAAGTTTCTCCCTATCTTCTTGCAAAGTATTCAGAAAGAAAATTTTAAGCAATGAATACATGTTAGAATTATTAGCACAAATATAAATAATTTTTCCTTATTAAACTTTATTGGAGTCTCTAATGTTAAATAAAGGTTGTGACCGGACAACATCTTGTATAGAACAAAAGGGGTCAGGTTTGAAAGTCCTTGTCGGAACATTTCCTTAGCAAAACAATAATATCAAAAGTAAGCATTGTCTACTTTAAAGTTATCTTACAACTAGGGAGAAAATCACACCATTGATGTCATCTTACTACCAGGTCTACACTCATTGCCAACATTTGATACTAGCTTTCCAGTCTTCATGGTAGACTTGGAAGTCAGACCACTAGAGCAATCACTCCTGTAGAATTTGAAAATTCTTAAGGCAACAAAGTAGGATAGATCTCAAATAATATCAAAAGTAAGCATAGTCTGCTTTAAAGTTATCTTACAACTAGAGAGAAGAGCACACCATTGAAGTCATCTTATAGCTAGGTCTACACTCATTGCCAACATTTGATACTAGCTTTCCATTCTTCTAGTAGACTTAGAAGTCGAATCACCAACACAATCACTCTTGTAGAATCTGAAAATTCTGAAGGCAACAAAGTAGGATAGAAATCAAATAGAGTTGAGGTTGGGTTTTTAAGAGATATGAAGTCTGGAAAAATACCTTCAATCACTCTAGATGGCTTACACTCAAGTACAATTGTCAAAGTAGGTCCCTTCACATCATACATTTGGTAGTATGCAAAATTAGAAGGAAAAATGTGGTGATATTCCATGTCATCATTGTCATCAAGAAAATTAGAACAAACGTTTTTAAAAAGGTTCACATAATGCCTTGTGTCCATAGACTCTAAGAACTTCAACAATACATGACTCCACACCCTAACGAACATCAACTGACTTATCCTAAACAAATAAATGTATTTGATAAGTATTTCTATCCAAAGAAAATGCACCTTACTCAGACTTACACACATGGCAATAACATTTTAGCATATTACCCTGACAGTATACTCAAAAGTATCGGGTCTGATAGTAGTGGTCCACAATAAAACATTCTTGATCACTGGGGCCCGTTGTCAAATTACACTTGATCAGTTAGAATACTAAGTTGTCCTCCTTTTAGCATGCCACTGGGCAAAGTATCCCATGGGAAAAGTTAGTTCATTACATTAGATTGATGCAAGAGAAGTTCTCAATAATTTAAAATGCACATTCAATCACAAGAAACTTGTGCCAAGTGAAAGATCACTTAAATTTAAAAGAATTTGTGAACGAGTCGTGACAATCCATTTGTCTAGTGGTAGCATTTCGTACCTAGAAATGGGAAAAGATTGTACAACATTTAGAATGGCAAGTAAGAATCACACCAAACCAAATCTATGGCTAATTTGCAGCTCCAAATCAACAATTTTATCCACTCATTTCTATAAGGAACAGTTTGCTGCCTATAGAACATGGCATGTAACTCGGGCACTCAACACTACCCAATCAGAAACAACACAAACTCCTTCCTAATCCTATTTCCCAATCTCCAAGCTGTGTTGCTAAATAAGGCTCATCAAAATGTTATTTCCTTGTATATATTATACACTGCAATTGCTTTCTCATGGGTAATAAATAGCATTTACTCTTAAAACTTAATTTGATAAGAATAATTGGGTAACAAAATTGCTTTCCTACATGTTTCAAGAGATTTTTGTCAACCCTAATCATGTACGTTACTTGAATAGAAATCTGATCTGAAAGAAAATATTATCTATACATCAATCAAATAAATCTATACCTGAAAAATTATAGATTAACAAGCCATCATCAAAACACAGGAAAAAGGAACTTTGAGCAGCACTAATTTTGATATAAAAAGTAGCCATAGTTACCTAACATCTTTGAAACTAATTTACCAGTTATTCTCATCATAAGCATGAAGAAAAGAATCCTTACTAGGAAAGAAGCTCACAATCAACCATATTATCTGGATAGGACGATGTGCCTTTCCATTTGAATGGAACTACTGAAATGATTTTGGATTCAGGCCACATGTATGGGGAACATCTACTAGTTTTTTTTTTGCAGGGTTTGAAGTCTGCAGAATGGTTCATCCAATGGTGCAATACAACCAATGCTCACATCTAGTGTACTGAATAGAAGGGTGAACCAGTTGGTCTTGTCATAACCAGGAGTTATATTGGTTTGATCAGAAGAGATGGAGAGCATCTACAGCTTCAAGAATTTTGTCACATGGGCCCCAGCATGAAATTCAACTCTAGACAAAAGCTTCTGCCCTTTCCAACCCTAATGTTATTGGAGCATTATAGAATATCTGCAACAGAATATTAAAGCATTGAACAAGCTCAGGTGCTTGACTACAAGTTCTGTGAAAAATATACAACAAACACATGCATCATAGATGTCTTTGATAGGAGTCATATACCAGTGAACACGCTCGTAAGTATGTCTGACTAGCAGAATAGTAAAAAATTTAATTAGGAAATTATCATATACATGTTCAAATTGCACTTATGTTGCATTACAAACAAAAAAGCTATGGAAAAAGGGAAGTACCTAGTTAGTTAACAGTGTTAATCAAATATCCAACATACTACTAGCACTAGTTGAGCGAGCACCTTACCTGAATATTTTTTTTATCATCTGAAACTACAAGGCTCAATGTACTTCCATCTATCAGAAACTTAGTTGCATAACAATCAAGAGAAGCAAATCCTTGGCTAATAAGTTCAACTGAGCACCCTGCTCTTTCCAATTTAAAAATAGATGGTTTTTGTGAATATCTCCCACTAGATAAAATTTTTGACCTGCAAAATTCATATTTTTCATGAATCACAATGATCACATTTCTATAGCCCATGCAATAAAAATTAAAAGGGAGATGAATCCTGCGAGTTTTAATCAGTTCTTCAAAAATGGGTCATAATTCGAGGAATAATGATAGCAGATAGACATTGTAATAATCAGAAATAACAATAACCCAACTTAAATGATAGAGGTACAGAAAACTGAAGACAGAATACTAAATATAAAGTTTATATGACTCAAGCAATTTTGTACCAAAATTTTGGAACAGAAACAAATGCCTACGAGCTTTCTGATATAGTTAGGTTCAAGTCTTAAAAGAAAGCATACTTACAATGTTTTCTATTCCATTACATAAAGAGGAGCATCATAGAAAGTGATAACATTCAACTCAGTACCAGTCCATTTGTGCAAGGAGGTCTTAGGGCCAGATGAAACCAACAAATGACCTTGGAGAGAAGCTATGGCAGACACAACACCCTTTAACTCTTTCAAGTAAACCTCGAAAATCTGTTAGACAAAAAAACAGTAAAACTAAAAAAAAAATTACACCAAGTTCAGAAAGTAAAGTTTTATTTTGTTAATGAAAATTGACTTTCTATTTTAATTAATAATTCCACATTTTGAAAACTGTCAACATTGTTAACAAAAGTGTATAGTAACATTCTTCCTCTAGCGGCTACATCCTCGCCCTGTACATAAGCTGTTATGATGGCTAAAAGGGTTTCATTTTCCTTTGTCGTTGTGTTCTGCAGAGACAATACCAAAATTGTTAACAAGAAATTTACTTTAATAAAAATAAACCAGACTAAAAATCTTAGGATGAATGATGTTAGGACAAAACTTATTCTAGAACATGTCTAGTTAAATAAACTGCCAAAAATTCTCTGATTTCTTGTTCAACTTGCAAATAATGTGACCACTCTAATAGTAAGAGCATTTTTAGAGGTTTGCATCAGAATTGTAGCCCTAGTTTCCCATTGTCCTCTAGATTTCCTAGGTTCTAAAACTCAAACTCATCAATAGTATAGTGTTTTTAAAATCGTCGGAGTTAACATTATCATTGTCATTCATGTGAACAATATCTTGACCAGCAATAGAACAAAGGACTTGATTAAGAGGTCAAACAACCTGCATAACAAGAGTTGATGCTAAAACCATCAAAGCTAATTATGTGAACCAAAATAAATGCTTGCCAAAGAGTACCAAAATTATATGAGAATTGCAAGATGATATAAACAACATAATGGTGTCAAAGCACAAAACTAGTGAACAAAGAATAGAAATATTCAAACTATTGTAAACTTTCCAGATTAGCATCTTTTGTTATCTAAATCTAACATAGTATTTAAAGCAATGAGCATACAAGCTTTCATGAAATTGACGGGGTTTTTTCACTATAAATTTCATGACACATTTCTTCCAAATTCCAAAGTCTAAACCATTAAACTAACTGTCTGATTATACTTGGAAGAGAAGGCATTTGACAAGTAGGTTGTGAAATACTTCGCATAGTTGCATCAATAAGGAAATTGAAATAAAAAGAAATGTAGTAACTAAACGCTAGAATATTGCTATACGAGGAACTATGATATACTTTAACGAAAATTAAAATTTTTAGAAATTTAAATCCAATACAAAGGATAGCTTACTTGGAAAGATAATATCAGTGGATATAGGTTTCTCTCAGCTTAATAGGTGATTTGATGAGGGGTACCCCTCAAAGGAATCTGATAAAATAGCTAACAGATATGGTCAATTCTTTGAATGAAACACTTATCAAATCAATGTTGACTTAAAATGATCATATGGGCTAAACTAGGCAACTACAATCAGATGGAGATTTGATAAGTGCACTTGGGAAGTTGGTGAAAATGCTTCATATCTTCATTGTATAGCTCATAGTAATAATATTAAACCCTCTATTACCTAATTGCAAATTGAAGATCTAATGGAAACTGATCAAAGGTATATACTTGATGGTTCTACAAATCATTTTAAAAGAATTATATAAAGACAATTTAATCCCTTAGTTGTTTTACATACAGGAGATTGAAATATCATAAAAATGTTTCTTTTTTTTCATTGGTTGAGTCGTTCACTCATGCTGAGACTTAAACTACTATTCATGGACTTACTAAACTTACAGAAAATGTGGAGTGAAATCATACCCAATTGCAGTAGAAAATGTATTATTAAAGTCATCTCTAAAGTGTTGGCACTTAGACTTCAACAATTAATTAGTGATATAGTGCCTCCTAATTGCTTTGCTTTCCTTAAGGTGCAGAAGCATAGCTTTATGACTATAATTGAAATAATAAATTAGTGTCAAAAGAATAATAAAGAAGTTGTATTGAAGATAGATTTTTTTTTTTTAAAAAAAAAACCTTTATAATTGTTTTTTGGCACATTATGCACACAAACTCTTTTCTCTTCATTTATTCACATTGCCCACAATGAGTTTACAAAGATCCTTAAACATGGTAAACATAAGGAGCATCATTTAATTTTTATTTTATTTTATTTTTTGCTAGTTAGTAGCAACCGCCTTTGGTAAGTCGTTGACGATACATTGTTTCTTGTCAAGGTTAATACAACAACAACAATCAACTGTTATCCCACTAAGTGAGGTTGATTATATGGATCCTTCTATGTCATTGGACTCTATCCGCTCCTACTATATCATCATCTATATTTAAATAAATTTTATCTTATTTTATTATTGTTAACAAAGTTTTTTTTTATCTTCCTCGTTTGTCAAGGCTGATCCAAAAGAAATATTGTCCTAGTTGCATTCTCTTGTTTTAGTGGGCTAATGGATAAACTATAGAAAACCCACACTTGCCTACTTGGATAAAGGGACAAGTCATTAAGCACTTGTTTTAGATGTGTATACAACTCGAGTTCAAGAATTTCCTATAAAATATTTGTGCTTTTAGTAGATAATACAAGCAATCACGTATTTAAAGACTAGCAACAACATTACATCACTATCAAGGGAAGCAACTGTCAACAAGAAATAGAAGTATATTAACAATTATTAAAAGTGTCTTCAGCAGTTTAATTTTACATCAATCTAGCATATTTTTTACCTACTTAGGTGATGCATAAGGTTGATAGATGAGAAAAAGATTCTTATGGACACACAAACTCATGTTCATATTTCCAGAATTGGTTGTCTTAAGATGGAACTTGGTGACTCAACTAAAAAATCTTGGAAGTTTAAGAGTTCTTTATATTGAGTTACACATGTAACTAATCTTAGTCACTGGCGGTGAAGATTGGTTGATCCAAACGATTTAAAGAGTTTGATATTTAGTACTTAATTCCAATTAAGATTCAAAATCTTGAGTCGTGTTGAAGTTTTGATTTTTCACTAAAATAATATTGTTTTAGTATTGTGTCGATATTTTAATGCATTATGTCGATAATGGATTAGAATTGAAGAAGGAAGAAGATGAAGCATAGGAAGGAAACATTGTCTATGCAGAGCATGATTTAAAAAATTGTATCATGTTGGGCGAAATTGTCAAATCATATCATTCTATTAAATCATTGAAACTCAATATTGGAGCATTAGAGTATCGACTTGAGATTTTAAACCATGATGCTAAGTTGTATCGAGTTTCGGCGATTTTATCGGAATCATACATTTCAATCATTCACCCCAACATGGTATAAAATTTCAAACCATGTTTAGTCTTGCAAAACATATTAGAATGATTCTTGCCCAAACTAAAAAAGGTGCTATATCTAGAAGAGTTTACACAAAGTGAAATAATAGTTTTATTTCTTTCAGCAAAATATAAGTCAATAATCTGACAAATATCAGGCTTAGGAGGATACATGACATAAGAATCTACTACTAAAGCGTAAATCAAATACTTCTATGACAAATGCAATACTAAGAATAAAATTATAAAAAATTAAAATATGGAGGTTGAGCTACATGGACAATTCTCTAGAAAAGAACTTGATTTTTTTGTTGATCTAGAAATAGTTCAATCCAAATGATTCTTAACAAGGAAGATTCTATTACTTGGTGTTGGTCTTTAATGGGAACATTTATAATTCAATTATTATATAATTTTAACAGTGGAACTACTCAAGCCCTTCACTCACTTTTGGTATTCATTTTGTGAAAACATGTAAGGTCTCACGAGTCAGATGGAAATAAAATAATGGATGTTAATTAAAAGAAAAATAACTTATAAAATTTTTTAGGAATTTATAGAATATTTTTTGGATTTTAAAGGAACTCGTATGACATGTTTTAGGGGGACATATCTAGTTTGAACACCCAATCAAGTTGGGAGTTGATTGAGTATATAATTCTAAGGATTATATTAAACCCTAGGTCTTATTCGTCTAACCCTTCCGCCGCTCACCTTCTACCAATTCCCCATTACCACTCTCCATTGACGTGGCGCCGCCCATCGCCATCGATCCGACGCCGCCACTTTGTCGGAGTAGTTCGGAGCCAGCGGCGAACTTTAGCACTGCCAGTTGGTCAACGACACCAAAAAGGGAAGGCAAGTAGCTTTCCCCTTTGTAGGTATGGGATAGGGTTTTCTTTAGGTAGGCAAGAATAAGGGTTTGGATGTTCTCCTATTCCGCGCTAGGGATTTTTGCTCGATTTTCTGTGTTTTGCTCCAAATTCCTTTTGCTTCAATATATGTGATTGAAATGAGAATTTGTTTTTCTTGTCTTGATGAGTTTTAGTAAAGGGTGTAGAAGGTGATTTGCGATTTGTTGTGTTCCTGTTTTTTGTTATAACTCTGGATTTCCTCGGGATAGATTAAGTAGGTTGTGAACCATCTTGTATCTATCTTGTTTCTTCAAGACAGGTCAGTTTTGTGTTCTTGGGTAGATCTAAAAGTGGGGGTTTGATTTGGGAGATTGTGATTCGAATCGGAGATCTTGTTCGTTACTTCATGATAGATGAAAATGTGGAACAAAGAGGGTGGGATTGCAATTCAATTTTAGTTTACTTTCATAACAGAAAACTTGCTATACCTCTATTCAGATTTCATTAGTGGTAGTTTCTCCTTGCTATCTCGAAATGCCGAAGTTGTTCATGAAATGTTTGGTGTTTTAAGTAGCTCTTCTTATGAAAATAGGCTTAATTACTATGCATGTAAATTGTGGGATTTGTAATTCGGTTTTAGTTTTCTTTCCTATCAGAATTCTTGCTATACCACTGCTCATATTTCATTAGTGGTTGTTTCTCCTCGCTACCTCAAAATGCCGAAGCTTTTCATGAGGTGTTTGGAGTTTAAGTAGCTCTTCTTATGAAAATAGGCTTAATTACTGTACATGTAACTTGTGAAACCTGGTATGATAGAACTATGACCACATGTAGAGATATCATGTTTATGCCATAAGGTTCGACTAAGTAATATGCATATATGCTTGCATGGTGTGAAAGAAGTACGTTATGTCCAATGTACTGGGGTTTAGGTGCAAGTATGGTGATAATACGAGATAGGTGCCCTCGGATGAGCTCCGGGGAGGGCTTTCCAAATTAAAAAAAAAAAAAAAATTGATTCAAGGGATATTGGCTTTAGGTATGCGAATATATAATATCCTAGACTGTTCCTTTAAAAGTTCATGATCATGGACCGAATGAATGTGCTCTAATAAGGGTTGCCACAAATGCACCATGTATACTCTTAGTTGGTTATGTTGGAGTTTCCTTACCGTGTATGCTATACCATATTTGATATTTTCCTTTGAATTTAAATCTTAGTAAGAAATGCTTGAGTTGGTTTTATAGCCGAAGCAAGTTCAAGTCCTATATTTTCTAGTTTTAAAATTCTTGCTTTTTATGCCTATCACATACCTACTTGTGGAAGATATACTTGCAGGGTCTGTGGACTCACATTGTAAATGATGCAGGTGGAGAAAATGGAACCATAGATGTGATAGGAGATGTGGAGGTGGAGTAGCCAAGAAGATGAGATGGAATACAAAGCACACTGTCCGAGGGTCCCTAGGAGCATGTTAATAAATTTTGTTTCCTGATTTGTTATGTTGATATGAGTTGGAGACTTTGTGCATTTTGTTAGAGTCTTATGAATTTCCATTTGAAAAGTATATGTTAAATTGTGAGGTTCATATGTGATGCATGTTGACAATAATGAATGAGGTATTTTAGTTTTGGAGGTCTTGAGTAAGGAGTAAGGGTCGTTTCAAAACAAGGTCAAATGTTCTTGTCTAATTATGCTTGATATGGTGAACAACTACATCTTCAAGTCATCTTCTTAAGCTTAGCCATAAGGTCCAAAATGATTGGAGGCGGAGAAATTTAATAAGAAGGAAATTTAATATTAAACGCGGTTAGTCAAAATTGACTATGGTTGGCTCATAAAGGAATCATATTCAAAAACAAAGATAGTAGGATCAAGATGCTCAAGAGATGAAGGAATTTTTTTCATGGGATAGATTGGGCAAGCTAAAAAAACATTCACATGCATATTTGAGAAATGCTAATGAGTCACATTTTGGGTTAGTGATGACCGTTATGTAGGAAGTTATGACACTAGTTGATGATGATGATGATGATGATGATGACGATGTGAACTTCGGTTTATCATTCTTCAATCATAAACACACTTTGTTGTAAAGTATTACATTCTTCTATATGCAACCCTTATCATTACTAGACATATAGTCTAGCTTTTGTACTACATCTCCATCACTATTACAAAAAGGTATGGTTTTTAATCTATGATGGGTAAACATTCTTTAAATTCGCCGAACTACTTTTTTCGCAAAGAAAAAAAATATTAGAATTAGGTATAAATGGATAAGCTCTAAAACATTCAAAAGATGTTATCTTGTTATTAACTAGAAAATTTTAGCGAAACAACCAAAAATAAGCAGAACTACATAAGGAGCGCTATGACAATGGTAGTAAGAGTTTTGATTCACTTAGAGGACCCTAACATTTTGGACAATTTCTTGATTCGTTCTAGAAATAAAATCTACCTCTTGCTATTGTAAATAAATAGGCATGCCAAGTTCTTTACCTAATTTTCTGCATAACTTGGTCGGATGAGATTTCAAGAAATATATACAAGACTAAAATGATAAGACACAAAACTAACACCTCCTACCGCAACCTAATTGGGGAAATAGCATCACAATGGAAGGGAAAATAATTTCAATTCCTTCGATGAATAGCAATGGATCCAAAAAAAAAATCAAATTCATGGCAGATTTATAAGGGGGATTACATTACCTATATTATGTCTCCGACGAAAGATCACATCCCCAAAAAAATCTAGGACCCCTGATCAAGAAGAAACAAGCTACATATCAACTGTCCAATTCCCCAATCAAATGAAAATATAAAAACTTACATTCAAATCTCAAAGGAAAATAAATAGCCAATGCCAAAACAAACCTAGAATAACTCTAATCGGATATAGAAAAAACTACCAAGATTAAGACAACAAAAAGTATAACTAGAATCACAATAAAAAAAAAATGCAATGGAAGATTTACCTCAAATAAATAAAGGTACCAATCTCTCAATAGGGCTGAACGATGAGTCACTCGAGACTGAGGATGAAGAACTTGAGAAGATGACCCTTGGTGGGGAATCACAAGATTGTCTTGAATCTTGAGAATGATCATTCGATTTTGTTGAAGAACATAGGGCAGAAGAAGATTGACATCTTGGTTAAGAAAGAGAATAAGGATATTTGTCTTGCATTACCAAATATAACAGAGTTAGCAATAACATACACTAGTAAAATATAGTAACCAAGATAGAGATTACTGTATGCCTCCCTAATTAACTAACAAAAGAAAAAAAGTTCAAGGATACTATGGTCTTGTTGGAAAAACATGATATGGATGTCATGCCCCTGGGGAGTCATTGCCAGAGGAAATTTCGATAGCATCTCTCCTGTATGGGTGACAATCTGGAACTGACTACAAAGCCCTCAGGGCTCATAAATCTCAGCCAACACGGCCAGAACAAATATAATGAAATAAGATAAGCATTCCACGTAGTTTATATAATTCAACCTCCGGCTGACACAACCACGCAGTTATAATGGTAAAAACATACTCTACAACGAGGAAAACACAACACAACGAAAAACCTTCACAACAGAAGCATGGGCATCATACCCGAGCACGATATAAAATCCAAAGTGCAAAACACATACATCACAAGTATGTAGTTCACTAACAAGGAAACACAAGTCCGATAATATAAAACCACCTCACACCTAGTGGGAACTAGCGACTGGAACCTCATCACAGCTGCAACCTGAAATAGAAAATATATCAACGGGGTGAGTCCAACACTCAGCAGATACCAAGCTGACATGCATAGTAGGAAATAACTAATAGTAACAATTATGCGTACAGTTTCCTAGAATAATAATGAAAAATGCAAAACGGAAGGAAATGGGAGAAGCTGTACTCACCAGGACCTCCTATTAGAATAATAAGGTCGTCAGACCGAAAATGTCATATCTCCTGTATGCATGTCAATCATATGCATCCACCAAATATGCAGCAAACAAAGTGCAGCAGACACAAGCAATAAATGCAATCATGCATATGATGCAAATGACATGTCATGGTCACCCCTGACGCTAGTCAGCCATCTCACACACGATGGTGAGACCGAGTGGGTAGGGCGACAACTGTGCACTCTATCATCCTGATCCTCAGTGACCGAGTGGACAGGATGCTGTCGGAGTACACCTATCCTCCTACTCCAAATCATAAGTGGAGGAGCTCAATGCTCTCATCTCCCTGAGACAGTCCAGAGGAGGGATCCCTGTTCTGCTACCACACTACGTTACGGTACCCATGAGTGGATCAGCGTAGCACTGACAGAGCAACCTGCTGCAACCCACCCTGCCTGAATAAAAATCACTAACCAATAAGTGGTTGTGTGTGCAGATCCATGTAACTAGCGATGCGCTCAACAATAATGGAGTCGATAGTCGCTCAGCATGCAATCATGCGAGATGGTGCGTGACACTAAGCATGAAAATCCTAACCATATCTACCTCCATAAAACATGTACCAAAAAAAAAATGGCTCATACAAGAAGATCTAGGTACACGTATCAAATATGGTAAATGTCTAGTCCGGTATATCATAAGGCATGGTATATCACAACCTCTATGAGCATAAATAATCAAGAGGGTAATGGATGCAAAACAGATAATAAATAAGCATGCTGAAGGAATCAAGCAATGACATACCGATGCAGATATAACATAATTATTACTATTTATTAAAATCCACTATGCATATCAAATGACAATATCTAAAAGATAAGTCAAGGTACCCGCCTAAAAAATGGAGATCGTATCCGAAAGATCCCACGTCGAGACACTGGTCTCGAATCAAAGTCCTATAATACATGATATACAGATTTAGCTAATTACTTATAAATTAATTAACTAGACCAAATCCCCAACTAAATCTAATCCATCAATCAACTAGGGTTATCTCCATTAACTCTAGTCGTGCCATCATTCGGACTAAACCCAATCCTTTAATAAATTTGTATCGTTAAGACAAAATAAGGGATTTACCTCCAACAATTCATATCAAGCTAAATTTAAATCAATTCTAGTAACTCATTCAAATCTAGAAATACCTCTGTTGACTCTCGATTAGAGAAGTCAGAAGTTACAGTAAGAATTAGGCAAAACTACTGCCCACTGTCAAGTACTCCAACTCAGCACTTGCCAGCCTAAATTCAGCAGAGCAGTAATGCTACTGACTGAACCTGCAACCCTCACTGCCTCCTTCTCCAATGGCTATTCGCTACTCCAACAGCGACTCTCACTCAACAGGTGGCTGCAACATCACCAACTCGACCTCGTGCAAAGGAAAGGCAGTAATGAACCAAGGTGATCAGGAGGTGACTCTCCGAGGACTCCTGATCGGAGTAGCACAAAAAGGGGCCGGCTGGGAACAACTCCCTGCTCGTGGACAGAGATCAGATTTAGGGCTCGGGGTAGCAACAAAGATGTGACCACAGTGAGGGAGACGGGAGAAGAAAAAGAAGGGACCTCGACGTCGGCTGCTCGGGTGGATGAACGGCAACGCCGGCTGTCAGCACACAGTGGCGACGACGCGAGTCGGACAGATCTAGGGCTCGGCTGGTGACGACACGGGTCGAACGGATCTAGGGCTCGGCCGGTGATGGATTGCACAACGTCGGTGCAATTTGGCAGTTCACGGTGAAGACGCTTAGGGCAGAGGTAGTGCGTTGGGAAGGAGAGGAGAGGAGGTTGAGCTACATGGACAATTCTCTAGAAAAGAACTTGATTTTATTGTTGATCTTGAAATAGTTCAATCCAAATGATTCTTAACAAGGAAGATTCTATTACTTGGTGTTGGTCTTTAATGGGAACATTTATAATTCAATTATTATATAATTTTAACAAGCAGTGGAACCACTCTCTTTTGGTATTCATTTTGTGAAAACATGTAAGGTCTCACGAGTCAGATGGAAATAAAATAATGGATGTTAATTAAAAGAAAATAACTTATAAAATTTTTTAGGAATTAATAGAATATTTTTTGGATTTTAAAAGAACTCGTATGACATGTTTTAGGGGGGCATATCTAGTTTGAACACCCAATCAAGTTGGGAGTTGATTGAGTATATAATTCTAAGGATTATATTAGCCCTAGGTCTTATTCGTCTAACCCTTCCGCCGCTCACCTTCTACCAATTCCCCGTTACCACTCTCCATTGACGTGGCGCCGCCCATCGCCATCGATCCGACGCCGCCACTTTGTCGGAGTAGTTCGGAGCCAGTGGCGAACTTTAGCACTGCCAGTTGGTCAACGACACCAAAAAGGGAAGGCAAATAGCTTTCCCCTTTGTAGGTATGGGATAGGGTTTTCTTTAGGTAGGCAAGAATAAGGGTTTGGATGTTCTCCTATTCCGCGCTAGGGATTTTTGCTCGATTTTCTGTGTTTTGCTCCAAATTCCTTTTGCTTTAATATATACGATTGAAATGAGAATTTGTTTTTCTTGTCTTGATGAGTTTTAGTAAGGGGTGTAGAAGGTGATTTGCGATTTGTTGTGTTCTTGTTTTTTGTTATAACTCTGGATTTCCTCGGGATAGATTAAGTAGGTTGCGAACCATCTTGTATCTATCTTGTTTCTTCAAGACAGGTCAGTTTTTTGTTCTTGGGTAGATCTAAAAGTGGGGGTTTGATTTGGGAGATTGTGATTCGAATCGGAGATCTTGTTCGTTACTTCATGATTGATGAAAATGTGGAACAAAGAGGGTGGGATTGCAATTCAATTTTAGTTTACTTTCATAACAGAAAACTTGCTATACCTCTATTCAGATTTCATTAGTGGTAGTTTCTCCTTGCTATCTCGAAATGCCGAAGCTGTTCATGAAATGTTTGGTGTTTTAAGTAGCTCTTCTTATGAAAATAGGCTTAATTACTATGCATGTAAATTGTGGGATTTGCAATTCGGTTTTAGTTTTCTTTCCTATCAGAATTCTTGCTATACCACTGCTCATATTTCATTAGTGGTTGTTTCTCCTTGCCACCTCAAAATGCCGAAGCTTTTCATGAGGTGTTTGGAGTTTAAGTAGCTCTTCTTATGAAAATAGGCTTAATTACTATGCATGTAACTTGTGAAACCTGGTATGATAGAACTATGACCACATGTAGAGATATCATGTTTATGCCATAAGGTTCGACTAAGTAATATGCATATATGCTTGCATGGTGTGAAAGAAGTACGTTATGTCCAATGTACTGGGGTTTAGGTGCATGTATGGTGATAGTATGAGATAGGTGCCCTCAGATGAGCTCTGGGGAGGGCCTTCCAAATAAAAAAAAAAGAAAAAAGAAATTGATTCAAGGGATATTGGCTTTAGGTATGTGAATATATAATATCCTAGACTGTTCCTTTAAAAGTTCATGATCATGGACCGAATGAATGTGCTCTAATAAGGGTTGCCACAAATGCACCATGTATACTCTTAGTTGGTTATGTTGGAGTTTCCTTACCGTGTAGGCTATACCATGTTTGATATTTTCCTTTGAATTTAAATCTTAGTAAGAAATGCTTGAGTTGGTTTTATAGCCGAAGCAAGTACAAGTCCTATATTTTCTAGTTTTAAAATTCTTGCTTTTTATACCTATCACATACCTACTTGTGGAAGATATACTTGCGGGGTCTGTGGACTCACATTGTAAATGATGCAGGTGGAGAAAATGGCACCATAGATGTGATAGGGGATGTGGAGTGGAGCAGCCAAGAAGATGAGATGGAATACAACGCACACTGTCCGAGGGTCCCTAGGAGCATGTTAATAAATTTTGTTTCCTGATTTGTTATGTTGATATGAGTTGGAGACTTTGTGCATGTTGTTAGAGTCTTATGAATTTCCATTTGAAAAGTATATGTTAAATTGTGAGGTTCATATGTGATGCATATTGACAATAATGAATGAGGTATTTTAGTTTTGGAGGTCTTGAGTAAGGAGTAAGGGACATTTCAAAACAAGGTCAAATGTTCTTGTCTAATTATGCTTGATATGGTGAACAACTACATCTTCAAGCCATCTTCTTAAGCTTAGCCATAAGGTCCAAAATGATTGGAGGCGGAGAAATTTAATAAGAAGGAAATTTAATATTAAACGCGGTTAGTCAAAATTGACTATGGTTGGCTCATAAAGGAATCATATTCAAAAACAAAGATAGTAGGATCAAGATGCTCAAGAGATGAAGGAATTTTTTTCATGGGATAGATTGGCCAAGCTAAAAAAACATTCACATGCATATTTGAGAAATGCTAATGAGTCACATTTTGGGTTAGTGATGACCGTTATGTAGGAAGTTATGACACTAGTTGATGATGATGATGATGATGATGTGAACTTCGGTTTATCATTCTTCAATCATAAACACACTTTGTTGTAAAGTATTACATTCTTCTATATGCAACCCTTATCATTACTAGACATATAGTCTAGCTTTTGTACTACATCTCCATCACTATTACAAAAAGGTATGGTTTTTAATCTATGATGGGTAAACATTCTTTAAATTCGCCGAACTACTTTTTTCGCAAAGAAAAAAAATATTAGAATTAGGTATAAATGGATAAGCTCTAAAACATTCAAAAGATGTTATCTTGTTATTAACTAGAAAATTTTAGCGAAACAACCAAAAATAAGCAGAACTACATAAGGAGCGCTATGACAATGGTAGTAAGAGTTTTGATTCACTTAGAGGACCCTAACATTTTGGGCAATTTCTTGATTCGTTCTAGAAATAAAATCTACCTCTTGCTATTGTAAATAAATAGGCATGCCAAGTTCTTTACCTAATTTTCTGCATAACTTGGTCGATGAGATTTCAAGAAATATATACAAGACTAAAATGATAAGACACAAAACCAACACCTCCTACGGCAACCTAATTGGGGAAATAATATCACAATGGAAGGGAAAATAATTTCAATTCCTTCGATGAATAGCAATGGATCCAAAAAAAAAAAAATCAAATTCATGGCAGATTTATAAGGGGGATTACATTACCTATATTATGTCTCCGACGAAAGATCAAATCCCCAAAAAAATCTAGGACCCCTGATTAAGAAGAAACAAGCTACATATCAACTGTCCAATTCCCCAATCAAATGAAAATATAAAAACTTACATTCAAATCTCAAAGGAAAATAAATAGCTAATGCCAAAACAAACCTAGAATAACTCTAATCGGATATAGAAAAAACTACCAAGATTACGACAACAAAAAGTATAACTAGAATCACAATAAAAAAAAATGTAATTGAAGATTTACCTCAAATAATAAAGGTACCAATCTCTCAATAGGGCTGAAGGATGAGTCACTCGAGACTGAGGATGAAGAACTTGGGAAGATGACCCTTGGTGGGGAATCACAAGATTGTCTTGAATCTTGAGAATGGTCATTCAATTTTGTTGAAGAACATAGGGCAGAAGAAGATTGACATCTTGGTTAAGAAAGAGAATAAGGATTTTTGTCCTGCATTACCAAATATAACAGAGTTAGCAATAACATACACTAGTAAAATATAGTAACTATGATAGAGATTACAGTATGCCTCCCTAATTAACTAACAAAAGAAAAAAAGTTCAAGGATACTATGGTCTTGTTGGAAAAACATGATATGGATGTCATGCCCCGGGGGAGAGTCCCTGCCAGAGGAAATTTCGATAACATCTCCCCTGTACGGGTGACAATCTGGAATGGACTACAAAGCCCTCAGGGCTCATAAATCTCGGCCAACACGGTCGGAACATATATAATGAAATAAGATAAGCATTCCACATAGTTTATATAATTCAGCCTCCGGCTGACACAACCACGCAGTTATAATGGTAAAAACCTACTCTACAACGAGGAAAACACAACACAACGGAAAACCTTCACAACGGAAGCATGGGCATCATACCCGAGCACGATATAAAATCCAAAGTGTAAAACACATACATCACAAGTATGTAGTTCACTAACAAGGAAACACAAGTCCGATAATATAAAACCACCTCGACACCTAGTGGGAACTAGCGACTGGAACCTCATCACAGCTGCAACCTGAAATAGAAAATATATCAACGGGGTGAGTCCAACACTCAGTAGATACCAAGATGACATGCATAGTAGAAAATAACTAATAGTAATAATTATGCGTACAGTTTCCTAGAATAATAATGAAAAATGCAAAACGGAAGGAAATGGGAGAAGCTGTACTCACCAGGACCTCCTATCATAATAATAAGGTCGTCAGACCGAAAATGTCATATCTCCTGTATGCATGTCAATCATATGCATCCACTAAATATGCAGCAAACAAAGTGCAACAGACACAAGCAATAAATGCAATCATGCATATGATGCAAATGACATGTCATGGTCACCCCTGACGCTAGTCAGCCATCTCACATACGATGGTGAGACCGAGTGGGTAGGGCGACAACTGTGCACTCTACCATCACTGATCCTCAGTGATCGAGTGGACAGGATGCTGTCGGAGTACACCTATCCTCCTACTCCAAATCATAAGTGGAGGAGCTCAATGCTCTCATCTCCCTGAGACAGTCCAGAGGAGGGATCCCTGTTCTGCTACCACGCTGCGTTACGCTACCCATTAGTGGATCAGCGGAGCACTGACAGAGCAACCTGCTACAACCCACCCTGCCTGAATAAAAACCACTAACCAATGAGTGGTTGTGTGTGCAGATCCATGTAACTGGTGATGTGTTCAACAATAATGGAGTCGACAGTCGCTCAGCATGCAATCATGCGAGATGGTGCGTGACACTAAGCATGAAAATCCTAACAATATCTACCTCCATAAAACATGTACCAAAAAAAAAATGGCTCAAACAAGAAGATCTAGGTACACGTATCAAATATGGTAAATGTCTAGTCCGGTATATCATAAGGCATGGTATGTCACTACCTCTATGAGCATAAATAATCAAGAGGGTAATGGATGCAAAACAGATAATAAATAAGCATGCTGAAGGAATCAAGCAATGACATACCGATGCAGATATAACATAATTATTACTACTCATTAAAATCCACTATGCATATCAAATGACAATATCTAAAAGATAAGTCAAGGTACCCGCCTAAAAAATGGAGATCGTATCCGAAAGATCCCACGTCGAGACACTGGTCTCGAATCAAAGTCCTATAATACATGATATACAGATTTAACTAATTACTTATAAATTAATTAGCTAGACCAAATCCCCAACTAAATCTAATCCATCAGTCAACTAGGGTTATCTCCATTAACTCTAGTCGTGCCATCATTCGAACTAAACCCAATCCTTTAATAAATTTGTATCGTTAAGACAAAATAAGGGATTTACCTCCAACAATTCATATCAAGCTAAATTACTTATAAAAGTCCTATAATACATGATATAATACAAGTCCTATTATAAAAGTCCTCTAATACATGATATAATCAAAGTCCTATAATACATTATATACAGATTTAGCTAATTACTTATAAATTAATTAGCTAGACCAAATCCCCAACTAAATCTAATCCATCAATCAACTAGGGTTATCTCCATTAACTCTAGTCGTGCCATCATTCGAACTAAACTCAATCCTTTAATAAATTTGTATCGTTAAGACAAAATAAGGGATTTACCTCCAACAATTCATATCAAGCTAAATTTAAATCAATTCTAGTAACTCATTCAAATCTAGAAATACCTCTGTTGACTCTCGATTAGAGAAGTCAGAAGTTACAGTAAGAATTAGGCAAAACTACTGCCCACTCTCAAGTACTCCAACTCAGCACTTGCCAGCCTAAATTCAGCAGAGCAGTAATGCTACTGACTGAACCTGCAGCCCTCCCTGCCTCCTTCTCCTTCTCCAATGGCTATTCGCTACTCCAACAGCGACTCTCACTCAACAGGTGGCTGCAACATCACCAACTCGACCTCGCGCAAAGGAAAGGCAGTAATGAACCAAGGTGATCAGGAGGTGACTCTCCGAGGACTCCTGATCGGAGTAGCACAAAAAGGGGCCGGCTGGGAACAACTCCCTGCTCGTGGACAGAGATCAGATTTAGGGCTCGGGGTAGCAACAAAGATGTGACCACAGTGAGGGAGACGGGAGAAGAAAAAGAAGGAACCTCGACGTCGGCTGCTCGGGTGGATGAATGGCGATGCCGGCTGTCAGCACACAGTGGCGACGACGCGAGTCGGACAGATCTAGGGCTCGGCTGGTGACGACGCGGGTCAAACGGATCTAGGGCTCGGCTGGCGATGGATTGCACAACGTCGGCACAATTTGGCAGTTCGCGGTGAAGACGCTTAGGGCAGAGGTAGTGCGTTGGGAAGGAGAGGAGAGGAGAAGAGAAGGAAATCGAGAAGGAGATGTGCCCGGTTTCCCGTTGGCCAGTGCATTAATCACGAGAAAGAAGAGGAAGCGACGCGATGCGACGTCGTCGGTTTGGGGGAGATGAGGAGGCTCGGGAAGAAGAAACCGTGGAGGAGGAGGAAAAAGGGGTCGGCGTCGGGCTTAGGGCATGGTAAGAAACAAAGGAAAAGAGAGAAAAAGAAAAGAAAAAGAAAAGAAATAAAAAAAAATCAAACATTTCCTCGTTCAAATAGGATAGCTTAAACAGGCTTTCCCCTAGCCCAATAATTTATCCCCTTAACATATGTCATACAAGCTCCGATTAAATTTCAGAAAAATTTCTAAAAATTTCGTTAAGATTATTCCTCAAATAACCTTATTATTTTATTATTATTTGGATACCGTATTTTACAATGGATCACTAAAAATAAGGAATAAAAGTCATAATCCTTCAAAATTAGTTATAAGAAAGTCAAAATCCCATGAAACATCAAAAGCTCGAATCAAAAATAATATCTACGTGTACGAAAGATAGCAAAAGTATCTAGATAACTTTGCATTACCAAGTGCCTTTTCGATTCAATGGATGTCGACATAGACTTCATCCTTGCAAATAGTGATATTGTTGCACAAAATTTTCTATGGGAATGCAGGATGTTGATACAGATATTAGTGATTTGTTGCCTTACTTGAGAAAGAGGGCTCACAGGGATGCTGCATGCAGCTGCAAGCATAGTAGACTTGCACTTTCAGTATATATATTTACAAATGCAAAATATTTAGCAAAATCTGAATTAAATATTATATATTTTATACAGTAGACTTGCAGTTTCAAAACTAAACAAGCAAAAACATACACTTATAAACTTCAGAATTAACAAAATTATAGCATGCTTTATTGCATAATTCCAGTAAGCAAGAGGCACTAGTGAAGATTATTGATAGTAGAACTTTACCTTGCTTGAGAAAACAAGTAAACTGAGCATCCAAATTAGTGGATTGGCACAAACTGCTGCAAACTGCTGATATTATCAGTGCAAGTAAGGGAGAGATTAATAACGCAAATCCTTCGTTGCCCATACACAGTGGTATAAAGAAGTGCACACTGCAGAAATAACATGACCGAGTGATACTATAAGTATTAGAAGTAATCATGTCTTTAGTAGCAAGACATCATTAACAAAAGTAGGTCAGGACTTGGGAGATGCACCAATTAATCCTAGTATTCATGTAGGTTCTACCACAAACCTGAAATGTACATTCTGAATTCACCTAGAGCTTGCCCTCATGTTTAAATGTGACGGTTATGGTTTTGTTCGGATAAGAAAGGCTTGAATAGAGCAATGATAAATAACACAGAAATAAAATAATCAATGCCTTGAATGTTAAGATAGTCAGTATAAGATACTCCAATTCTAGATACAATGATCCACACACCTATTTGACACTTGTACCCAAATTTGGCTATCAAACATATAGCTTCTCAATTCTTGGATTGCAATGTGACACAAATATGGAAGGATTCCTCACTATCAATTTGGCATAGGTCTATTATAACTTAATGCTTTAAAAATGCATGCTTAACATGCACGAATTGTGGTGGTAACTTAGTTGGGCACACATCTGATGCAGTTAGTTGATATGGGCTTAAAAAATTTATAACATTATAGTTTTTTTCAATGTTTTGGGAACTCTGGTTTAACTATTATAGATATAGCTTCTTCTGTTTTGTTAATACCGATGAAAAACAAGAACAGAACAGACAAATGTCCAACAGACTATTGCAATATGGTTCAGAGCTTTATACATGTATGCTTCATCAGAAATAGTAGTTATTATTCCATGTGCCATATTGTTTCTAGAAACAAATCTAGTACTTTTATCATCATGCTCAAAAGCAGAATTTAATTTGATGTTGTTGTAGCTTTAGGAGAATCATTAACGTAATCAAAAATAGAAATTAGCTAACATAAGTTAGAAAGATAATATTCACCAGGAAGATCAATATCACTAGGAACACTTTTGCAAAATTTTCCAGAGTATTCTTGAACTTCAAGACCCTATTAAAATAAAACATTTAGGCAATAGTTGTAGTTATGGAAAATTTCTAGCAAACATGGTAGAGGTTGTAAGGAAATTTTAAATGCAGAATCAAGTTTACCCAGCTACATCTAACACGCATCACTGCTTCAAAACCTTGGGGTCTACTAATGTTCCATCTAAGATCATTGTAGAGTTTAACCGGATCAGAAAGAGCAGAAAATGGATAATAATAATAGACCTGCAAAGATGCAAGTGAAAATTGAGATCCAAGATCCAACATCAAGGAAATAGGATTCTCTAGGTAAATAGTTTATTCTTTTTGTAAAAAGAAAGTACTCATCGCCATTGAACATTGTGATGTGCCGATACCTAATAACAAATGAATAACAACATCTGTAAATCTATAACTCTATTGTCTGAAAATTATGACTTGGGTGACAGATTCACATCACATCAGATGTTCATGCAATATGCACAAGTTGTAACAGTAAAATTAATGAAAGAAGGTATTTGATGCAAAAGATTCTTTCTGAAAGCAATTCCAGTGAAGGTTGAAGCATTTTATATAAGACCATTTTCTGAAAAATAGAAGATACTTTCTCTGCCTTGGTAGAGTTCTTATTAGTTGTCTTTAAAATGTAGATTTTATGATTTGTATTTAAAGGAGACTACTACCACTGAGTTGAAAACACTATAAATCAATAAATCACAGCAAACTCAAAATAATCAAAAATCAAAACAATAATGTAGTGTGATAGTTGGTTACACAATCACCACACTAATTACAGTAGGGAGACCAAAGAAATCATTATCATTAAATAATGTTATGGGGCTAGTTATATGGACTTCATCCTTCTATTGAACTCTATGTGAAGGTATGTTACTAGTTATATCTGTATATGGCTTCCTATCCCTTACACCTTCGAGTTCCAATGCCTTCATCTTTTTATGACTATATACTGATTATCTTTGACCTTTGTTCATTCTATCTCAACCTTTGTTGCCCCTCATTTCAGACTAAATCTAACTTCTCTAAGATAGTAAATTTATGATAGCATTTACTTTTTTTTAAATATAAACCATCAATTCATCCTGAATATCTATTATATGAGAGATTCTAATAAGAAATTGAGGTTAATTAATATTAACTGGAGTTGTATTTGAGAACTTCTAATGTAAAGCAATTTGCAGTAGTATAATTTGTGAGCCGGTTCCTATTATAGCATTAGGGTATAAGAAATAACTGTCCTTATCAACCTTACTTTTGAGAAGATACACATAATAATATTTTGTGTATCTCTCCCGAGGGTAGTGTCGTTAAGAATTGTCCGCGTAGGACCTCCGGGGGTATACCTATTCTTTCAACAAATGTCATGGAGACAAACGAATAGGTTGCCCCAGTATCAAATAACACAGTTGCATATAGACTAAAAATGCATATCTGACCTGTGACAACAGTGGAGACGTTTGCTACCTCCTCTCTGGTAAGGGAGAAAACTCGAGCATTAGTAGTACTTGGTGGAGCCTCCAATCTGCCTTGACTAACATAAGGTCCTTCCAACGCGGCCTGCATCTGGTGTGTAACTGTGTCTATTTGTTTCCATACTGAACAGGCTGTGCTGGAGGTAGGTGGATCTTGGTCAGGCAATACTTGGCTATATACCCCTCTTGACCGCACATATAACAGCCACTAGTGTCCTTGCGACAGATTCTAGGATACATCTTTCCGCACGTGAAACACGTGGCATACTTAGGCTGCTTGCTTACAGATCCTCCCTTCTTACGTGGCCCTGAGTTTTCTGAGTGCCAGAACTCCCTTGACCTTTGTTCTCAATCTGTACTAGCTTCTGCTACTTGATGCTGTTCAGGTAATGCTCCGTGATCAGGGCGCTACTAACCAGCTCTTCTGTAGTCTGCGGTCTATTTATTCCGCCAGCCACATTTAGAGCTATCTCTGGCCTCAACATCTTGAGCATTAGCGTTACCCTCTCTCATTCTGTGCTAACCAGTTCGGGGCATAGGCGAGCCGAATTTCTTCACGGTTTCGTCGACTGATAAACTTCTCTGACGGAATTCCGTGAACTCATCGTAGTGTTTGTTCATGACTCGCATATGAAAGAATTCTTCAAAGAACTTAGTCTTGAAGTCAGACTAGGTCATTTGATTCACTATTCTTTTTGCCTTGACCCGTTCCCACCACTTTATTGCATCTCTAGTGAGGCAAAAGGAGGCACACTTTATCTTTTCTACCTCCGGCCAGTCCAGTAGCTCCATTATGCTCTCTAGGGTTTTGAACCATGCCTGAGTATCCCATGGTTCATTGGTGCCAGAGAAATTCTCTAGTTTCAATTTTTGCCACTGGATGAGGTATGCTTCTTGCCTCACTACCTTTGTTGGGGCTACTGGTGTAACTGATGGAACTTCGGCTGTGATAGGTACGGCCATATTGGCTTCCGGTGGGACTACCGAAGAAGCTTGTTGATTAGCAGTCAGGGTGACAATGACCTGTTGTTGCTCTGTAGCTGAGTTACTAGTTCCAAAAGGTTGGGCGGTGGTGCAGACTCATTCGTCTCTAGTTGAGGTTCATTAACTCTTGGCTGTCTAGCAGGCCATCCTCTGGACATCTTCATATTTACAAACCAAACCAGTGAGACATATGTCAACCCATTCTCATTCCTACTTGCTACCATCACTACTTTCATATATAAGCATGCTAAATTTTAACAAGCATTTCTTAATAATCATAACGGAACTAGATACATAAAAGTTATGAAAACGATAATTTCTTACATGGAAGCTGCAGAATCAATGCTTGATGTGTGTGACGGAAGGATGGAATTCGCTCTGATACCAAACTGTAACGCCCGCCCTTCTACTAACCTTAGCTTACGGGACAAACGTTACCCTTTTCTATGTATCGTAAATTTCGGCATTCCTACCTATTACATCTTCCTCAGTCCATAGATCTATTCTAACTTGATACGACTGGTAGGATATGACTTGGAGCCCAGCAGAGCTGAAGGGAAGTCCAAAGCTGGTGCAGGGCACGGCCGTGTGAGGGTTGACCCTTGGCAGAGGAGAAGAGGAGCACGACCGTGTGAACCTACACGGCCGTGTCACTTCGACGGAGAGGAAGAGAGACACAGCCGTGTGAATCCACACGGCCATGTAGCTTGGGCCGAGAGGAAGAGGTGCACGACCGTGTGATTCCATTCACACGGTTGTGTAGCTTTGGCCAAGAGGAAGAGGTGCACGACCGTGTGATTCCACACGGTCGTGTCACCTTGGCCGAGGGGAAGAGGTGCACGGCCGTGTCACCTTGGTCGAAAGCAGCCAGTGGGAGGCCGTGTGAACCCGCACAGCCATATCACGGGTCGTGCGAAGGGTCACACCCTGCTCTACCAAAAGAGCTTGTCTCCCCTTTTTCACTTATCCTTGCCACTCTAAATTCTACCAAACCAATAAATTCATCCTAAACAATTAGTGACAGTATTTTATGCAAAGCGGAGAGAAGAAAATACTCAAGTTCTAACATGTTCCACACAATTACAAGTTCTCCGATCGCCTTCCATTGTTCCGTCACACACACGCACACAAACACTGCTCCTGCTGCCTCCTCCTACTCAAGCTTTCCTTTTCCTTTATCTGCAGTACAAGGAAATGCAAATTTATAAGCGGATGCTTAGTAAATACCAGCTACTCATAAAACAATGCATTTAAAGAGAACAGGCTTTTAAAACTGCTTGAGGAAAATACAACATTGGAAGGAGATCAGAGAACTTGTAATTGTGTGGAACATGTTAGAACTTGAGTATTTTCTTCTCTCCGCTTTACATAAAATACTGTCACTAATTGTTTAGGATGAATTTATTGGTTTGGCAGAATTTAGAGTGGCAAGGATAAGTGAAAAAGGAGAGAACAAACTCTTTTGGTAGAGCAAGGTGTGACCCTTCGCACGGCCTCCCACTGCCTGCTTTCGGCTAAGGTGACACGGCCGTGTGGAATCACACGGCTGTGCACCTCTTCCCCTCGGCCAAGGTGACACGGCCGTGTGGAATCACATGGCCATGCACCTCTACCTCTCGGCCCAAGCTACACGGCCGTGTGGATTCACACGGTCGTGTCTCTCTTCCTCTCGGCTGAAGTGACACGGCTGTGTGGGTTCACACGGTCGTGCCCCTCTTCTCCTCTGCCAAGGGTCACGACCGTGTGACCCTCACACGATCGTGCCATGCGCCAGCCGGAAGTACATTACCTGTCAGGGCCACACGACCCAAACTCGTTAGAAGCTTTAGACTCCCCTTCAGCTCTGCTGGGCTCCAAGTCATGTCCTACCAGTCGTATCAAGTTAGGATAGATCTATGGACTGAGGAGGATGTAATAGGTAGGAATGTCGAAATTTACGATATACAGAAAAGGGTAACGTTTGTCCTGTAAGCTAAGGTTAGTAGAAGGGCGGGCGTTACACATCCATTGCCAAGTCACACTTGGACTTACGTTACCAAGACTACATGCTTGGACTTACACCGCCAAGACTCATCCTTGGACTTTCCTCCTTTGCCAAGATCACCCTTGGGCTTTCCTTGTTGTACCTGTATCCTGCACACTCACAATGCATATCAAATACAATAATAAACCTAACTTAAACCTTTGTCCAAACATCAAAACTTAGGGTACCCAGATTGCCCCAACAATAAGTAGAGGGGAACGTTGTGTGGGTTAACCTGTGCCAACCAACACAGAGTGAAACTTTCAATTGTGGATAAGACATGTTAATCCGCATGATACAAAGTTAAGGCTACTCTTTGTAGAAAACTCTTGAAATATACATTTAGTATTTTGTCACTTAGACCAAATAAAAAATAAATTGAAGTTTCAAAGCTGGCAAGAACCTGAAGTTACTACTTGAAATATCTAAAGTGAATACAAATTTCTTATGGCAATGAAAATTGAATGTTCAGGGTTACTCACATTGGCCTAATACAACAAATCCTTCTTAAGCTTCCCACTTATATAATTCCAAACCTCAATATAATCGGAGAAATGAGTGATACTATTAACTTGTCATTCAAAAAGGACCAAGAATGGAAAAATTAATACGATATCCTACCTCTACAAATCCATCAACTAAGTGAAACTAGGTACTCACTATTCGGTGAAAATCAAGCACACTCAGGGTGACTTTTCTTTCCAAACTGCAAAGAGAAAAATAGTATATTGGAATTCATTAAAAAGAGAAGAATTTCTTCACTTGGCACAAAAAATATGTTCATCATCTAGAGTTGCTGATAGAAAATTTATATAAAGTGGAGATGAGGAAAAAACCACCAAAGCATGTGTAACTAAAAGCATGAAATTCTTGCATATGCAAGACCCTGTAAGGTTTAATGCAATCTAAGTAAAGAAATATTAATAATAATGTTATGTAGTGATATTTATCATCATCATATAATCTCTTATTCTTCTGATATGACTAAACCAGTAGCTTCTACAATGATCAAAAATGATTTCAAATGTTGATCAGATATTGAATGACAAGACCAAAACATATCTGACAGTTTATTGACATTAATATTGTGTTGGGCCACCCCTACCAACTCAACTTTGATGGTAGTGATGACGATAGATTCTATCTTGGCTAGTACTAGCTGAGATATAAAATTTTGTTCCCATTGATCACGGAAAGGAGATGAAACATTGTAAACAAGAAAGGAGGGGAAGATTGACATTCTACAGTTCTGTTAAATTTGACATTGTATAGGCATTCTACAGTACTATTATATTTTTGTTACACCTATATGAAAAATTACGGCATACTAGCATATTTCCAAATTTACATTGCTAAAATTTCGGTAACAAGATCATAGGTTGCATAACTATGGCTTGTCAAAGAAATAGAACAAAAGGCATTCTTTTATGAGTAAAAATGATAAGTAAATTAAGCAGTATGAAGCACTTGACAGATTTTCAAAATACTACCAGTATACTGCCAATCAACATGTATCTTTATTGGGTGTGCAAGGGTTGTTGGATACATATCTTCATCTTGCTACATTGAAGGAGATACAAACCAATAAAGCCAACATGGTTGAGATTAGTTTAACTTTAAAATTTTGACCTTGATGTTGCTGCCACTTCAAGATTGGACAATCAATGACATATCTCTGATAACAAAAATCAAGGACAATATTTAAATTTAAATATATAAACAAAAGACAAGAGTAACATGTCCTCATCGTTTCAATTATCCAATTAAGCTAAACTTACAGTTCTAAAATCGCAACAGTCACCAACTCATCAAGGTCCCCAGAATTTCCAATACACGTTGTGCAACCATATCCAACTATATGGAATCCTTGCTGATTTAAATATTCTTGAAGGCCATTACAATTGTACATAATTTCATCAATACCTGAAAAATATGAAAAATCAATTGACAGATGTGACCACTTCAATCAATAATACCCTTTGAGAAAATACTTGGTAACAACTCCAATACCAGGGCAAGGCTTGTTTTCACCCAAGGCTTAACTTGAAAATAAAGGAAGAAAGATCACTATATGAATACAAGTACCAAAAAAAAATATATTTGCAAGCATGAGATACAATGAGATGCTCCAGAAACATAACAAACAACAACAACAAACTATCATCTTATAGCAAAGACAGACAATATCCAAATAAATTCACAATATTGTTAATCTAATTTAAGTAAGGCCTTGACCCTTTTTCTTTTAGAAAAAAAAGGGGACAAAAAGGCATATTTATCCCCTTATCAACTATAACCTAAAGACCCAATTCACAAGCCTTCTTGGCAACAAGTCCAACACCAAGCACAACACTATCATGCTTGAGCTCGACAGATTGGCCATGAAAGTCAAACTTCACAACTTTTTCTTGTGATTTCTTGGGCACTGCAAATCCCTGCAAAAGAAGCAATTGGTTAGTAACAATAAACAAGATTCAGAATTAAACAATAATCAAGATAACAACTGTAAATAATTTGCAACTGGTCATAATCAGTATGACAGTGATTGTTTTGCAAGATAAGGCATTGATGAGACACTTCCATCTTCAAAAACTGATAGGTTCTTGATAATTAAATAAATGAACTTCAGAAATTGTAGGAAACAATGTATCTTTTTCAGCATTGCAATTCTCAAGCTTAAAATGTACCAGTTCATCTACTTCATCACTATCCCAAATTTTTTTTTAGAAAATGGCAGCAGAAACTATAAAAATTTAAGAAACAACAACAACAAAGATTGTATATATACACCGGAAGCAGCTTAGCGAAGGTTGTTCATGGCCGTGCTAAAAAATGGAACTAGGCATTAACCACTAGTGAGGAATACACGGACTCTCACCTTGAATCTAACTTTGTTGTCAAGACAAGAATGCCAATCTGCTTTCATCTCTTTTAAGGGTACACGGTCATGAGATCCATCATGATTTAAAAGAAAAAAAATTAAATGCATTGGTTTTCTGGACAAAGAAATGGATAACAAGGGAGCGTAGGTTGAAAGATAACAGCAGAGGTCTACCTTTTAGGACCTGAAATGCAGGGCTGAACAATCTTCAAGGTTTAATTCTAGATAAGATGAATAAACCCTTTCCTTCTGAGGCTGCTCAGACATTCAAACAAACACAGTTACACAATGAAGTGGTTAGTGTCTTACCTCCTTATAGTCAACAAACATTTTGTTTGGATGCAAATAGGCCTCAATCATAGCCACCTGTCGAATGAGTTTAGTAAGATATCTTTGATTCAAAGTCAAAATAATAAAAAAAACAATCTTGTGCACAAATATTAAAGTTATTAAAATGACTGACCGTAGCAACAATTTTTCTAAGAATGAGTTAAGTAGCTAAATAAGCACAGAAATATTCATATTTGCAGTGTTACATTGAAACAAATGAATATTAGATAAGGTGACTTATATCATTTGAATTTTTCAATTTAGCTCACTTGAACCAACAAGATTGTTGCACTAGAGATGTTCAAATTCATGTGATTATCACACATTGGATATGTTTTCTAAACTTCAATAGTCACTCAAGTATGTATCTTCTTACACCATCCCCTTTCATGAAATTTGCTCTCTCCTATCATTTCATGGTTAGATTAATGTCTAAAAGGGTAATATGCATTTCTATGTTGAAGAAACGAAATAGAAAAACTGACATAATGGTTTGGGACCATGTCATTTTCAGTACAGACAAGTTACACGCTTGTTGAATAAGTATACTCATAGTCTCATCACTTCTTCCAGTCAACTTAAGATATTGCAAGGTCACATGATCCATGGGGAAAAAACCCATTGTTGCTCCAAATTCAGGTGACATATTAGTTATTGTTGCCCTATCAGCCAATGATAACTCACCCATTCCTTCACCTGTAGCATCAAGTCAAAAATAGTTTGACAGAAAAAGTTAATGATATAAATTTTCCACATTCCAAGTAAAAGTCAAGAAGAATTACCATAGAACTTGACAAACTTGCGAACAACTCCATATTTTCCTCAACATTTGGGTGATAGTCAAAACCGCATCTGTTGTTGTGACACCATTTTGTAGTTTCCTTGTCAACTTAACCTACTACACCAGACAAGACCATGCTCATGGGCTGAAAATACAAGAATACAGTACTAAAAACGCATAATTAAAAACATAAGACTGTTTGATTCAGAAAAAATTAGCCTTTCTAATTTTTGTTCATAGTTTCTAGAAAAAGGATAGGGGAAAGAAAAGGCTATATTACGGTACCCAACAATATTTTTTTGAGATTTGAATCAATACTGACAAGAAATCAGAATTTTACAGTAATCACAATAGGAAAATAATTGGAACTTTGGAATTGCTAAAATGGTGAACAATCAGCAAGAATTTTACATAAATGCTTGAAGAAGACAACATACAATACTTGAAACTAGAGACAAAAAAGCTAACGGTGGAATAGTTAATAAATTCCTATAGCTTTCTATTAGTTGGGAATATTTAACAGTCTAAAGCCTCCACAACCAACTTCAAAAAGATAGAAAAAGGAAAACAGAAATCAGCATCAAAAGGATTTGTAGAAACACAACATAACCAATGCCCTCTCAATATCATATAAAATGGAAAAAAAGATGGAAACATGAATTCCTATAGTGCATAAGTGATTTTACCAATAAAGATATGTTTTAATTGTTAAAATTAACAAACCCCAGTCCAGTGGGTGCTTTAACAATCAACTAAAAAAATGCCAAGAAAAGGCAAGATAGATGAATTTGATCAAACATGAAAAGCACACTAAAATATACAAGTCACGCCCAATTGTTTATAGTTTACTCAATTAAACTCAATAATACTACATAGTTTTACATAATAGATAATTTTTTTTTACATTTTTAAAACCAATTAAACGCATTTGACAAGTGTTAAAGTTCCTCGAAACAAAAACAAGCTCTAGCATATAGATAAAACACATCTTAAGATAGGTTGGTCAAACATGCAATAATGAAAATACATCACACATTTAGTGTACAAAAATTGTCAATTTCCCACACAAGGAAAAAATGGTTCGTATTGAAAATAGAATTCCAATCTGAAGTCTGGATTATGTTCCTCTATCAGTAAGTAGATTTCTTCACATGCTTCATGGTTTTTAACAGTAGAACCCCTGGTGCAAGTAAATATAATTCCAAATAGTTGAATGTAAACCCAAGAAAGATCCTAGTATAAATTTACCTTCTGAGAATGCCATAACAGAAGCTTCTTTGAGGTTGCTGGAGGTTGATTTGCTTTCCTTCTGAAAAATCATATAGTACTTAGTTGTTCCACATAGAGGTATATTGTTGTGTATGAGAATATCTTTCGTTAGATTAAACAATATGAGCCAACTCACCCGAAGAAAGAAAGTTGATCTAGATGCAAAAATAAAATAAAACTAAAATGAAAATGAAGAAGAATTTGCCTTTAAAAATAACATCCTATGGGAGTTTCCAAAGTTCAGTTTCCAGACAGTTGCCTACTTCATATTTAGATGAGCACTTGTTTCAAAGGAGTTTCAGACATTCAGAAATTGAGTTTAGCAAAAACTCCACTAATTGAACTAGCTATCAGAAAAGCAACAAAGCATCTTGCATTATTATTAAATGAATGGTAGAAAACTTTCTACCAATTAAGTGATGTTGAAGATACCTATGTTTTAAATAGCAAAACATCTTTTGCTAAATCTTCATTGTGTTACTATGCAAGAATAACAAATAAATCATAAATATTATGAAAAAAATTATGAGATATCTACATTTTTATTACACAAGAATAACAAATAAATAATAAAAAATTATGAGATATCAATAACAAAAAAAAATATACCAAAGGCAAAAGGAAGAACTTATAAATACTTCCCCACACAATTAGCATGTTGCTCCATCTTATTCACAGAACTTTCACATACAAAAGAAATGACAATATTGAAACAATGATAAGGTTTGTCTACTATTAATTTATAATTAAAGGTTTGATTAAAGATTCTTAAATAAAAATAATGCTAAGAAAAATTAGAATTAAACTATAAGTAACAAGATAAAAAACCAAAGTCATATAAATAAAGGAGAAAGAAAAGAAAAGGATAAATGTTAAAAATAAGGCACCTCATTCTTCATATATATTCTCCATGTCATATAATTTAAAATTTTGAGTTGTTTCTCTCGATATAGACTAAAAACATCTTCCGCCCGCGGATTGGCACCAGCACAAGCACGCCTCCAATTCTGCATCGTTGTGCCCGTGTGACGCCTCAGATTCGTCATTGGGCCCATGTTACGCATCCAGACTCGGCATCGATCTCGTGTGACGCATCTGGATGCATCTCCGAGCTAGCGCGACGAGTTTGGACTCGTAGCAGCACTTCGACACTGAAAACATGCTTGCCAATCCACTGGAGGAACGAGATGTTTCGCCTATATTGGGCAAAATGACCAGAGATTTTAAACTATGACATGGAGAATGATGAAAGAAGAATAAGAAAAGGGAGATATAAAAACGAGATAGAATAAAACTAAAATAGGACAATACTAATAGTATGAAAACAAAGAGAGATGAAAATTTTGATGTAGAAAAAGAAAAAGATAGAGAGAATAGATATAGGTCATTAGGTAGATAATAAAGAAAAAAAGATTAGAAAATTATAGGAGGTAAAAAAATTGATGGAGAAGCAAGAAGAGGAAAAGAATAAAAAGCAAAAGAAAATGTTAAGAGGGCAAAATTCAAATCAAAGGAGAAAGGATGATGACAAAGAAAATAAAGGGGAGGAAGTAAGACAAAAAAGAAAAAGTAGAAGAAGAAGAAGAAGAATGAGGAGAAGAATAAGGAGAAAAAGAATAAAAGAGCCAAAGTGAAACAAAGGAGAAAAAGACAATAAAAGAAAATAATGGAAAAGCAAGATGAAGAAAAAATAAAAGGCAAAAGAATACAACATATACCTAAAAGGCAAAGATATCAATCAAAATATATTAACATAAAAAAAATGCAAATTATTATACATTATCATCGTAAACATTATTATCATAAAAATATTATCATAAAAAAAATAAAACTCATCATTAAGTCTTCGTTGTTGGTCCCCACCCACATCAATAGTGATTGGTAAACACTATAAATTATCAATTTGTTTTAAGAACAAAAAAACTAGAACGTTCTGCAGAAACTAGCATGTGAAAAAATTGTATATGACAAGATATAGAAATAAAAAGCTAAATACAACTCACAACAGATGAACGGACTCCACCAAGTACACTATATAAAGCAAGTTTGCCCACAGGAATTCCCATGCCCTAGAAAATTGCAATTTAACAAGCCAAAAGTTCATATGAAAAGATCCCAACATAATGGATTGCACGTCAGGAATGGCAAAGAAATCTGAGTATAACATTACCTGGCAGACAAGATCCCCAAAACCCAAGATCCGCTCACCATCTATGACCACAATAATTTGAATATTCCTTTCAGGCCAGTCTCTCAGTACCTCAAGAATCCTTCCTTTGAAAACTCAATTTATTCCATAAATTTCAGTAATTGGATTAGGAAGCAAGTCAAGCAACATAATAACTTCTCATTCAAACTGATATAGAGGCCCTGAGGATGCCTAAAGATAGAGTCTGGCATGCCTCTCCGACAATAGGTGTATAAATAATTGGAAGCAATTCTTCCACATGGTCAATGAGGAGTTTGTAAAAGATCTTCTCCTAAAGATTAAATCATACGTAAACCAAATGAGGTTGGAAATAATTCAAACCAATTACTTAGGAAGATTAAATTCCAGTTACCTTACATACCTGAAGATCCATCATGTTCATATAATGTTGCAAGGGTACTTGGTATTGATGAAGATTGTGCATGATCTATTTCTCGTGTAAGAAAAAGATGCAAATTTCAAACTCGTAATAGGAAATAGAATTGTTTTGCTTTTCTTAGGTAATTCTAAATACATAAAAACCTGAAGCTCTTGATTGACTTATTTGAACTAGATGTTCTTTCATATTTCTTTAAATACCCTAGAGGTTGAAACTTAATCGGAAACAAATTTAATATTGAACACGGTTCGTCAAGATTGGCTATGGTTGATTCAGTTAGCCCTTTAGCTAAGGTCGAATTCATGCGGCGAATATGTCCACAATAGTGAAGACATGGACGTCTCTCTTGCAAGTGTGCAAATCAGCCATCACCAATCTGATTGATTTTTTAATGGATTTCCTCCCGTGTCCAACAAAGTGTACCTTATCTATACCAGTTTCTTTGAATGTCAAGCTTCTTTTTTTTTACCTTCAATACATTCTTCCTTGAATACTTAATTTCTTGGAGGTGACACTTGATAGGGTAAGAATTTATATAGATCCAACTCAGGAGTTTGAAATTAGTCCAACCAAGATTGAAAATTATCAATGCTGAAATTTCACTCTGGAAGTTCTCTTCATTATCTATGCCATGATTTGCAAAGAAATATTTAATCACAAGATCACTTAATATCTACAAGTATACTTCATTTGAAGGAGAAATACAAAATAACATAGAATAGTGATGATGTATGCTTTAGAATGTCCTATAACTAACAGCGTTCAACAATAATATCAAGAAATCTTGATAAGTTGGAATCATGAATAATCTAACAAAACAAAATAAGGTGGCATCAGACTTACAATTTTCCTGATCAAAGTGCAAATGTGGTTCTCTGAATAAATTGGATAGACCTGATCCTTCCTTTAATCAAGTTCTTAACACCATCCAAATTATTTGTTTCAGCCGACACATGTTGAATTGCCAAAAGAAATAGGAGTTTGGCCAAGAAATTCATTTTGTTCAATATTACTACTGCTCAAATATCCAGACTGAATGGATATCTATTTTATCTGAATTCTATTTGATGTTTGACACCTTCCAAAATTTAGTAAATTTTAATTGGATATCAAATGGCATTGTTTTACCAACCCCAGAGTCTATAGTAAAATCAGAGGACAAGTGTATTCTCGTGCTAGTTCTTGGAACAATCATAGGTACCATATCTGCTTGGATGGTCTGAAGGTTGGATGTGGACTGAAGTTTTGATAAACTTCTTTTTACAGAGGAAGAAACGGATGTTGGTGCGACCAGAGGTGCTCTCGTGCTAGCACATGCTTGATAGCCATGATTTTACTGCATTATTTTGATTCATATATGCATGGTTTGATGTTGTATTCATAGGTTAAAATCATGGTTACATCACATTTTGTGCATTGTGTGTATTTTTGGACTTAATTGCAAATTACTTTATTTTTATATTATTTGATGCTAATATTTGATTCTTATATTGTAGGCATCAAAGGATCTTAGATTTGGATCTATTTGGACCGAAATTGGGCTCGAATCGGAGTTCAAACGAGAAGATCAAGCTTTGAATCATTATGGGCCGTTTATCAAGAATAGGAGAGATCTGTACCATCCGTTGAAGATCTGGCCGATCCAACCTAATGAGGAGCAGATCTAAGCCATTGATGAAGATCCAGAAGTTTTGATGCAGATCTGAGTTCATCTAGCTATTGATCCAGCCCGACTTAATCTGGACCGTTTATTGAAGACTAGGCGGATCTGGGCCATCCAGTGATGATCTGATCGATCCGACCTACGGGAGAGTAGATCCAGACTCTAGATCAAGATCAGTACCTTCGGATCGGATTTTGGGCAAGCTTTTACTGTTGATTTAGCTCCAAATTGCTCCTAGCCGTCCGTTCAGATCCAGATCTGATTTAAATCTGAGAAGCTACAGTAGCATTCCTCTTCGTCGACTCCACAGCGCGCAGCAGCCTCGTCCTCGCGGCAATCTTCCGGATTTCGGCCCCTTTCCTTCTCCAATCATTCTCCCGAGCTTCAACCTCGGTGAAGGACGTCCCAGAAGCTTCATCCCGATTCTCTGGAACCGATTTGGGTGTTCCCTTCGGCGCAATCTCCATTTCTTCGATGCCTCTGTTCACCTCAGATTTGGAGGTGTTCTTCCAAATCTGAGCTCCGATTCCCATCAGCAATGCTCGGCGGTGGTCCTCCGACGTTCCTGAGCTTCATCCGACCACAATTCGCATTCCGTAGCTCCCATTCCAGATTCAGAGGTCAAGGATGGCAGATTTCCAGATTTTCGGCACTTGAGTGGGTTTAGGGTTGTTCTTAGCTCGCCGGGGGTGGTCCGTCGGTGTAGTTGAGCACTCCTTGAGCTGATACGCCATTGAGATGTTCCATTGAGGTCCAAAGTTGGGTGGTCTCGACTTTGGCACTATTGTGTGACGGCAAGAGTGTGAAACTTGTGGAATTGGTTGTGAGTTGGATTGGTTAGGATTTATTTTATTTTGTTACTGTTTTTATTATCTTAGAACAGATTCATTTGAAGTTTTGTTATATTTTTATACAAGTAGTTAGCATTTCTTTCCTTGTTGAAGCT